>NC_064620.1:3130000-3755000 GCF_023898315.1 Schistocerca nitens
GTTCACCTTATTCTCTCCTTTGCTGTTTTTAAATGTCTTCTATTGTTTTGTTCTATGTCTTTCGGCTGAAGAGCAGCGCCTATGCTGCTGCCAGCCCGCCCCGATGGGGAATTGAAATACAATAAAGGAAAAAGAAAAAAAAAGAGTTGGGGATGCTTCACGGTCTGGCGACTTTGGTTAGTGGTGGTGGTGGTGGTGAGCTACGTTTGCAGCAATTTTCTTGCGTAGTTAGCGAAAACGAAAGTGAGCTTTGTTTACTGGCGGATTTCACACTTGGCGCCTGATCCTAGAAGGAAGTGGCGGTCGGGTGGCTGAGGTTAGTACAAGTGTCCTTTCTTTACGCGCAATTTTCTTAGGTCGGTAGCGAAAGCGCAAGTGACCTTTCTTTACTGCCAGAATTCAAACTCGGCGAGAATTCCTAGGTAGAGGTCCTTGAAAAGTAGTTGAAACTTGGTAGTTGAACACATTTTCATACCTATATGAAATTGTAAATTAAATTATTTAATATCATTAAAATTGAAATCTAATTGAGTACCAAGGTAATTGATAGGTTAGATGTGCGAAGTGGGTGTTAGCTTATTTACAGAAGACTATGTCAGGCACATGTATGGAGGTGGCAGCCGAGGGTGTGTGACGTAAGCGTTCGTACGCCACGGGGCGGTGGTGTGTGTCCGGTTATAATGCGCGTGAACGATAGAGAGCAGACGATCTTGTGTCAGTTAACTTAGCGAGAGCGCTCTTTGTGGAGCAAGCCACGTGGTGAACCAATGGTTGTGTGACGTTGGGGAAGATTCCACTCTCAGGCGAACAATTTTGGCGCGAAACGTGTGGGAAGGACGCATACATGTGGTGAACGGACAACCTAGTTGTGACTTCAGAATTGGCACGTTCGAACGAACAAAACATGTTTACGCCACTGGACCCACGCGGTCCGAGTGGCCACTGGAGCGCGCAGACTGCTGCCGACGGCTGTGAGGTGTTGGGCGAGAGAAAGTGGACGTCACTGTGGCGTCCTCTGGTGCAGGCGATATGAAGTAGACTCTGGACCTCGTGGTGGTGGACACAGTGGGTGCTGCCATCTTGAATAACGGTACAGGCGTCATGTTCTGACGTAAGGGTGGCACCATCTGCTGACTAGAAAATGAATTAAGCCAGTTGGAGTCCAGACCTCATGGCGAACATTCCTGCATGATATTATTTAAATAATAATAAATACAAATCCGGTTTTCCCGCCATTATCATTCTGGAATTTGAACCTCCCGCCATTGGGGGGTCAGGTTTTTGCAGGTAGTGTTGGATACACTGGGTGCAGCCATCTTGATTGACGTCACAGTCGCCATCTTGGATGACGTCACGGTGGTGCTCTCTTGTGGTGACGATATGTACTAAGTCAGTTGGAGTCCAGACCTCGTGGTCAATACTCTGGGTGTCGCCATCTTTGATTACGTCACAGATGGGAGCTCTCTCTGGTGGTTGCGATGTGTACTAAGTCAGTCGGAGTCCTGAACTTGTAGTGAACACACCTGCATGGAATTGTTTAAATAAAGTGTTATGTCTAAGTCCTTTTCCCACGAATCTTTAGGAGGTGGTGGCAGTGTGGTGACTGAGATTAGTACAAGTGTCTTTTCTTTCGCGCCATTTTGTTAGCTTAGATGGCATATGGGAATTGAATTTTGTTTACAGCAAAAATTAAAAGTTGGTGCCAGTTCGTAGGAAGAAGTGCCGGTCGGGTGACATAGGTTAGTGGAGGTAGGCCAAGTGAGCTATTTTCCTACGATTTTCTTGGCTTAGTAGAGATAAGAGCAGTGTGGTGTTGGAATTAGAACTTGCCGCCATTTTGTAGGGGGTCGGGGGTTAGGTTAGTGGACGTAGTCCAATTGGTCTATTTCCCACCATTTTCGTGGTATGATGCATTATCTGCTGAAATTTTAGTGACCCACCAATTTTTTTCTGGAGGGTTAGGTTAGTGGAGGTAGCCCAATTGACCTATCTTTCCACCAAAATTCAAACTTCCCGCCAAAATCCGCCATCTTGGATGACGTCATGGGCCTTTGCCAAGTCTACATGGTGCCATCTTGGATGACGTCATCACCCCCATCTTGAATAAATTTGGCAACTATGGCATGTGGGGCCATACGAACTTTGTCCCACTACTGACAGAGGGCAGGGGTGAGATGGGGAGGGGGGTAGGTTCGGTGGATGGCGGAATACTACTGTTGGAAGTGTGGGAAGGATAGTGGGTATGGCATTTCACTTTTCAGGGCACGATCGGAGTTGCAACGAGAGGTAGTCGAAACCCTGGCAGAGAATGTAATTCGGCAACTGAATTACATTCTCTGCCAGTGTTTTGACTACCTCTTGTCATGCACTGAAATGAGAAATTTCATGCCCACTATCCTTCCCACTCCTTCAACAGTGGTATTCCACCATCCACTGACCGTATACAATACACTCGTCCATCTCTACACCACCCTTCCATCATGGCTCATACCCCTGTAACAGACCTAGACGCAAGACCCGCCCCATACATCCTCCCACCATCACGTACTCCAGTCCAGTCACAGATATCACGTATCCTATCAAAGGCAGGGCTACACATGAAACCATGCATGAGAGCTACAAGCTAGGCTACAACCACTGTGCTGCATTCTATGTGGGCATGACAACCAACAAGATGTCTGTCCACATGAATGGCCCCAACAAACTGTGGCCAAGAAACAAAGGGACATCGTCTTGCTGAGCCCTCATTCCACCATTGCACCCAGTCTTTTTATTTCTCATCTTTTCCACTTACCCTCCCCTCTCCCTAGCCCTCGGTCTAACCTCCCGACTTCACACAGCTGCCCGACCCTCTCTCCACATCGTCCCTGCATGCTCCCCAGCAGCACTATCCTATTATCCCTTCCCCTCCTCACCCCAGCCTCCTCTTTACCCAAACCCAGACGCCATTCCCATCATGCACTGGTGCTGATGCTCGCAGTGTAGCTTCAGTTGCCTGAGACTGAAGTCATGCGTGTGTGAGTTGCGTTTGCATGTGTTCAAAAATGGTTCAAATGGCTCTGAGCACTATGGGACTCAACTGCTGTGGTCATAAGTCCCCTAGAACTTAGAACTACTTAAACCTAACTAACCTAAGGACATCACACACATCCATGCCCGAGGCAGGATTCGAACCTGCGACCGTAGCGGTCGTGCGGTTCCAGACTGTAGCGCCTTTAACCGCTCGGCCACTCCGGCCGGCTGTTTGCATGTGTATATGTGTGCTGTCTATTTTCGACGAAGGCCTCACTGGTCGAAAGCTTTATTTATAACAATCTTTTTGTTGTGCCTGTCTGCGACTCAGCATCTCTACTATATGGTGAGTGGCAATATTGTTACATTCCATCCGTTTGAACATATAACATGTACCAAATGCAAAATCATAGTGACCCCTATTTTTCATTGCAAACTGTTTCGAATTTCGCTCGGTGTCTTACTTCCAGCCGACCGAAGTGGCCGTGCGCTTCTAGGCGCTACAGTCTGGAGCCGAGCGACCGCTCCAGTCGCAGGTTCGAATCCTGCCTCGGGCATGGATGTGTGTGATGTCCTTAGGTTAGTTAGCTTTAAGTAGTTCTAAGTTCTAGGCGACTAATGACCTCAGAAGTTAAGTCGCATAGTGCTCAGAGCCATTTGAACCATTTGAATCTTACTTCCACGTAAATAGCTCAATAACCACTACCATTAACGAACTGATTGGCACATCATAATAAACCCGACATATTAAGCTACAAGGAAGGGAAAGAATGAATTTTTTTTACGAATAGTTAGAGAAAGACGGCAAGACGTGCGCGACGATTCTGTCATCGCTGACCAGTCAGAAGGTGGCAAACGCTTCTCGGCCTCCTCTTCTGAACAAACGAATCAACTCGACCAGCTCTTTGGACGAAAAGCGGTCTCTGCACATCAATCACTGCATTCTGCGTGACCAGGTTTCCTGTTTTTCGTTGTGTCGTCTGTAGGCGCGCAGATGCAGCAAATAGGCAACGCTTCGTGGTAGAACGAATGGCAATATATAGGGCGCTTAATTCATTTTTTTCATCATGAAATGAATCGGGCTTGACAATACTGCGCTACCGAACCTTAGTTCCTTAAGTCGCCTTCAAATATAGTCGCGCAGACGTCACTATCAGACGCCTATAAGAAACGTGCTGATATTCGTTCTTACACACCGGTGTATGATATCCGTGTTAATTTCGTTTGTTTCTACGCACTTTTAAGAGACAATTTAGCAGTCAGTAAATTGTCAGAATGCTCAGTGCGCATGTATATGTGGACAGCGAAAAGAAACGAGAAGAGAATAGATTCGTATCACAATCGCCAGAAATCTGAGTGTCTCAATATCAGCGAAAGTCAGTGAAAGATACCTTAAGAGAGCACCGTGAAAATTCAAATTTTGTGCCACCGAGAAGAATTCTGGAAGAAGAGACATTCTTCTGACCGGATACTAACGATTTCTGTTTGTAATACCAACGACAAGTGATGGGGTGTGAAAGAGAAGGGGGGGGGGGGGGGGGGGGGGCTCGGTAATAACTCCGTTGAAAACTGAATTGGAAGATTTGAGTGAAACAACAATTTGGAATGTTAGTGAGAAACTAAGCCTCATTTCAAAAAAAGCCTGTGTAACACCGGGAAATAATATACTTGCGTAATGCGGTATCGAGGAATTAATTACACTGACGAAACTTGATATGGCGTAAATTATCGTAGAATGGTTATTGGGCGAAAATCGATGAATGAAGAAAAAAATGTCGGTTTATTTTTATGGTTCTCGAGTATTCTGAAAACATAGGCAATACAGGGTCTAAAAAAGTGTTCTGTTTTTTAAAGATGGTAGTATGAACCAAAAGAAGAAAAAATTGTGCAGTTAACATGGGTTCTAAAATACATATCTTATTACCTGATAACTAGTTCATCTTCGCTACGGTGAAACACATTTCTTCTACTACAAGGTCTTTGTTTTACGAACAAGCTAAGAACACAGTAAACAAATGAGTTGATAAATGAGAACACAGTACTCTGTCATAGGGAAACAGCAGAGCTCCTAATGTAATTTTCTTGCTATTACATACGAACTGCAATTGTGAGGCATCGCTAAATCAGCTCAGCATGTGTCCATTCACAATAAGGCACGGTTCTGTCCGATGTCTGAGGGAATCAAGCAGTGAGTAAGAGCAAGAGAATGAGCTGACCAATGCACTGGACCACCCCGATCAATTCACTGCCATTAAATATCTGTGTGAGGTATTCTCTAACATATCGGAGAAAATGGCCTGATGCTCCATTGTACACAAACCACGTCTCCAGCCATTGTTGGAATTGTACCTTCTCTAGCAGGGCAGGCCAGTCATTTGATAAACAGCTTGCGCGGTCAAGCTGTTTGGTAGTCTCTATGGTTCTATTAGTAAATCTCTAGTAATGCTTACCCATACAGTAGTTGAGAATGAGCGTTGATGCCATGCCTCTACAACTGTGTGTGGATTTGCATCAGCCCTATCATGTTGTTTAAGAATATTGTCAGTACTGTCTCCCGTGGAAACACTCTCGTCTGTTAACAGTATCTTTGTTGTGTAAAATGGATCTTTCCCACAGCTTCGTGACAGCCACTGGCAGAACTGCATCGTGGCAGGTTGACCTTGTGGCCAAAGGACTTGGACATGCTGCACATGATATAGCTACAGCAAATGTTCATGCAGGATCACCCAGCTAAGAGGATGACTAATTCCAAAAGATGCTGAAATCCTGCATACAATAGTCCCGGGGTCTTCTTCAGCTCGTTTCAATACCCACTCCTCCAGTTTATGCTGCAAACATCTGTTAATGTTGTTACTGTAAACGGTATTTACAGCTCTGGGTAAGTGCAGCGCATACGTTAATTCTAATGGGACTCAGTTCGTTTGAGTAGATAGCACACTGAACTCGCATTCTGGAGGACGACGGTTCAAACCCGCGTCCAGCCATTCACATTTAGGTTTCCCGTGATTTCTATGGTTCCTTTGAAAGGGCTCGGCCGATTTCCTTCCCCGTCCTTGACGCAGTGCGAGCTTGTTCTCAGACTCTTAATGACCTCGATGACGACGGGATGTTAAACCTAGTTTTCCTTCATTCCTTCCTTTATACTACGAACTGTATTTATGGATAATATCACAGGAACGTGTCCTCACTCGTTTACTGCATTCTTTACGTCGTTTGTAATGGCAAAGAGCTTGTAGTAAAAAAATGTGTGTGAAATCTTATGGGACTTAAATGCTAAGGTCAGTAGTCCCTAAGCTTACACACTACTTAACCTAAATTAGCCTAAGGACAAACACACATCCTAAGGACAAACACACACACCCATGCCCGAGAGAGGACTCGAACCTCCGCTGGGACCAACCGCACAGTCCACGACTGCAGCGCCCCAGACCGCTCGGCTAATCCCGCGCGGCGAGCTTGTAGTAGAAGAGATGTGTTTCACAGTAGTGAAGATGAACAAGGGATGATAGCTCTGCAGCTATACATTTTAAAATCAACGTTTATTCGAACTTTCTTCACTTATTTTGGCCCTTACTAACACCTCTCAAAATACTGGATACTTTATTTAACACCCAGTTACAGATCAACATCTGTATTACACATTGATAAATCCACTATCATAAAATCTGTCTGCGAAGTGGAAGAACGACTGTGTTAGTGAATGACTACTTAACACTAATGTAGTACTTCCATCCAATACCACGTCTTTGATAATGGGACTACGAAAGTAGGTTCACAAGACCTCGACCCCAATGAAGGCACATGACTGCCTTTGGGAATTCTCTGTAGCGGCGTGTGACGCACCACGAATTCAACGTTATTGAACCCTCTTAGCGGAAGATAGTAGAATGTTTGAAACACCTAACACACTATTATGGCAACTTGCTGTTCTCCATAACCTGTTACTGGATATCTGTGATAGACCACAACAGAGGCATTTGCAGAAGCCTGAAAATGTATTCGGAAAAAAGAGTTCATTCTATTGTCTTAACCACACAATAAGTTCAATGAAGTAGGGAATTTAGAAAGTAGCAAAACGTCAGGCATTAGTGAAAGTGATTAAAGAAGATTTTAATTAATTCATCTTTTACTCCAACTAACTTTATTCCAGATATTCCCTGTCTTATTGTTATCCTTCTTTAGGTATTACAGATTCGCCACGCATTTCTCATTTCATATCAGAAGAGCTGCTTATGTATAGTGTCTGCAACAAGGTATGTTTATTATACTCTTCATAAGCTAATTTCTTGTCTTCTGCACCCGAAGAAGATAGCGCTGTGGTTAAGGCGTTGGACACGCCTATCTATGGGACTGTTAGCAAAAAAAATTATTTTCAGAAGGAAATGTCACATTACGAGTAGATCCCAAAAAAAGGGAAAAGAAAAATATCCCGGCCCAAATGGCGTCCCACCGCTGTACACTCGTGTAGGAAAACTGCTACTGATTCAACTGACATATCGGACCATAATCGATCACTGCATGCGATACAAAATATGTCGCGTTTGAGTCCTGAGCTTCGAACTGAGAACCGAACGCCGAACACAGTTGTACCGCCCCAACTTCTCTGTCACGGTTCTTCTTCTTCCTTGGCCTTTGTTCTGCAATATACGGGCACCGTTCTTTTGTCTCTCGGTCTCCACACTACTCGATCTCGTACTTAGAGTGAAAACCTGCTATCCTGAGGTCTATATAGAGGATACCTAGCCAACGTTGTCTCGATCTCCCAATAGGTTGTGTACAGTCAAGGAAAACCCGCGTTTCTCGGTCTGCTCAAAGTACGCGTCCATACAACCGTAGACGACTTTCCCTCATCTTCTCAACGATAGGTGCCAACCCGAACCGGTTGCGTGTTTCGTCACTGATCGAGAAGTGTCAGGCTAGATGTTCACGGAAGTATTTTCGTTTCCATTACGGGAAGTCAGTGCTCTGGTTCTTTTGTTGCGAACCAACATTCTCCACAGTACAATGTAAATGAGCAGACTGCAGAGCGGCACATTTTCGATAAGAGTCGTCCGTGATCTTCTTATCACAGAGCTCGACCAATTATTGTCCGCCATTCAAACCACACGGTGCTAATGAATTGTATTAATTCAAAAAAGAGTGAATCGTCGGCAGCGGTTTGTCTTTCGATTTGTTTTGCTTTGTGATTTTTCTCCCTAAAGAAATGAAAATGGAAGTTTTAACGGTCCTCATAGGTAGATAAGGGAGAAAGAGATGCAACACAAGGAGAGAGAGAGACTAGGATGTCATGAAGATTCTGAAAATGGAGATAGATAAAACTCCATTTAAGAGGACAAATACCGTAGATCCTATGTTAATAGGAATTTAAACGTTACTGCAATATCGTAAGCTTAGCTTCGGTTGTGATTCAACATAGGTAAAAAATTAAGATGGTTGCCACTTTTGGCTGTGGGTTTAGATTGTTTGGAAAGGTCGAGATGACGCAATAGAGTGACGAATGCCGATTTGTTAGTTTCGAATAGCACTGAAGAGCCACTACGCTCTACATTCAGCAATTTGAAAAGTGACACACTATATGAAATACTGCAAAACCCTATTAAATTTAATTCAGAACTTCAGTGCATAGAGTGGTCATAATACTACTAGTTTAGTGCAGAAACTCTTCCGCGTTATAGTCAAAATGATGCGACGAAAATTTCTTCACCAGGATCCTAACTGCACTCACGTTCAGAAAAGAAACAAAACACCTTGAACTAACGTTCATATTACCGTACATGTACATTAGTATGTTCTGCAGAAATAATGAGTATTTCAGTAAGCTCGGTTCAGCATGTGTCCTGTTACCTAATAGGCACAGAGGCCACCATACGCCAGATAACTAGTTCCACGCGTGATGGGATCAACGCGTGTAAGCGATCCATCCTGCAAGAACATTGTTCTTCATCTATGGTTGTTGACACTGGGTCACAACGCTGCAACCATCATTGCACAACGTACTATACACTTTCGATTGGCGACAAGTGTTCTAGCGGGCCAAGACAAAACACTGACACCCTGTGACACCAAGAACGCACCTGTTCGTGCAGCAACAAGTGGTCGTGCATTGTCTTGCTGAAAAATGCCTTCTGGGGTGTTATGCAGAAAGGCTATGGCTACGTGTCGCAGGAAGCCATTCATATAGGTGACAACGGTCATAGTGCCGTACACACGCACCAACTGGGATTCGTGGTTGTACCCAATAGCATCGCACACCATAAGGCCTTAGGTTGGCGCGGTATGTCTTGTGCGAATGCAGTCACTGTGTTGGCGCTCCTCCTGTCTGTGGCCAACCAAAATGCGGCCATCATTTTCAAAAGAAAAGAAGCTGGATTCGTCCGAAAACACTGTCTGATGCCATTCCTGTCCCCAGCGACATCATTCCAGACACCATCGCCGTCTAGAATGTTTCTTCACATTCGTCAATGGTAGGCGGAGAAGCGGACGACGCTCACGTAACGCATGCCGTAACAAACGGCGACGAACTCCCATCCCTTATAGTTGGACCAGAGCCGAGGAGGATGCAGGTATGTACTGCAAGGCCATTCGGGTGAGGTGTTGACCTTCTCGGTGGTCTGGGTAGTAGTTTTCTATGGCCTTCCGAGAACCACTCGGCGTACATCCGTTGCACTGCCGAAACATTTCGTCCCACACGAACGGCAATTTCGCGGACGGATGCATCATAATCTCTCATGCCAATAATATGCCCTCTTCCAAACTGACTGATTTGACGGTACGTCTGCGAGGCATCCTGCACGTCTGCTCTTAAGGCACACTGACCCAGTCCTTCTATTTATAGCGACAACGAGAGCAGCAGGCGTATTTTACCGGTAGGCGCTGTTGCGCCGCGATGTCGACGTTGACACTTAAACCGCGCGCCGAAGTCGTTCAAATGCTGATCATTTCTGCAGAAATACTAATGTACATATGCTGTGAATATGAACGTCCTATCTCTAGTCGCTCATGGTGTTCTGTTTTCTTCTCAAAACGAATGTAGTTACGAGTGGCATAGTGCCATCGCAGTGACTTATGGAAGGAAGTCTGTTTCTCTGCAAACGGTAAGTCATAAGCAGATATCCAGGGATCAAAACGTAGCACAATACAAGCGGGTTATTAGTTGCTAACGACGAGTAAATTGTTAGTACTTACCGAGATCGGCATGCTAACTCGTTATCTCAACTAAAAGAACGATCGAAAGGTCTGTTTTGTCGTTCATTATGAAGAATCTTTCTAAGTGATTTTAGCAAGAGTCATAAAACAACGAAAAAGTCGATATTAAAGGCCAGATCATAAACGTTTCCAGTGAAATAGAAACAGAATCGATAAGCAAAGTTCCGAAGATCAATGCGGAGCCCTGAGAGCTTCCAGACAATCAAAGAAGCGTTGCTACGGAAATGGAGAAGAACGATCACAGTAAAATACACGTAAAGGTGTAAAACCACAAAATATTTCGTCAACTGTTCCAAATACTGAAATAACCTCAACAAATGGTGCGTACATTGTTAGGATTGACGGTTTTGTGTAACGAGGGGTAGAGAGATGCAAGACTTGATAATGCTTGCACTCGCCTCACAATGACATCTGAGTTATGTGAAAAATGAAAGGTTAAGATTTCAGGTATAGGTCCAGGTCTGTTACGCGATGTTTTTGTGGCAATGGAGATGAAATATGCGCTTTGCCAACAATCGTAACATTCTCTTCTTACTGAGGTCCTTATCTATTTTGCGAAATTCGTACCATAAACATTTATTTATAAGTGTTATGTTGTTGTACTCGTCATTTTAAGCGATTTCGAAAGACTTAAAAACAGTGTTACCGAAAAACAGCATGCAGCAATTCTTGTAGTATATGCAAAAGTATTAGCAACACAAAAAATTACTAGCTTCTTATCAAACACCTAGTTTCGAATTTGAAACTATTTATTAAATATTGTGGTTGATTGGCACACACCGTATTTCAAAAATATATCGACTTAAGTCAATGAGAATTAGGAAATACGACTAAATTTGTAGTGGACAGTCCAATAACCGTACAGATATTGAACCGGTATTGACAAAGTCACTCAGACGTCAACAATACGGTAGCAGGACAGAAATCGGAACTTTAACAGTAAGGAGAAGCTGCGAACGAGAAATACAGATGAGTCGACTGGAATAAATTTCCTCGTGGCTTCGACTGCTACTACTCTTCTAAGTTTCATCAAAATTCTCCCTTCGTGGTAAGCAGCAAATGGGCTGACCATGAGACGTGGTCGTAGTGTTAAATATGTAGAGCACTCCTCCCGATGTTCTCTTTTGGTTCAGCACGCTGTTCTAAACTATAGTTAAATTTTTTTATCTTGGCGGCTCGCGCATGCCCGCCCACACGCGGGACATTGCTGCGTTGCCAGTTGCAAACGACGCACGCGCCAAGAGAAGCAGCGCCATAGTATACTATAGTATAGTTCGCAAACTTACGTTTAGGGGGGAGCGCGCAGTTTATGAAGTAAAGCCACCACGGGCGCATTAACCCTTTCGCTGCTACAGAGACGTGCTCCCCGCATTCCGCGCTGTGCTCGAGATTTTGTCATCACTGCACTGCTCGCCTATGCTGACACATGGTGTTCCGACTGCTTTGACACACTTATTCGATTTCACAAAAACTATTTGGCCCAAAAATTTGATTTTTAGACATCTTCTTGACTGATACCTTCCCCCCATAAATAACTTAATTTTGTTTCGATGCTCAACGCAGTTATTGTGCAGCATTAAATGTAGTAAGCCATTCCACGAAATTTTGAAGAGTTTGCAGAGGTAAAAGTCCATAGCATATACTTTCCGTATGGTCGATTTTAGTTGCCACAATGTTGAGAATGAAATGTGGACAAGATACCTAAATTTCATATAAAATTTACTGTATAACAATATCTCATTTAATTTAAGTACCAGTAGGTGTCGTATGTAATATTGAGAAATATTCCGTCTTCCGCGACTGTAAGAAAAGTTTTGTTTATACCAGAGTCATTTCGCTTTTTTCTAAAAAGTTTTGATTAAAACAAAGTTGGCGAAGTACACGAAACTGAATTGTGGACGTAATAAAACATGGAAACTAAAATATATTGTCAGTAAGGGGCAGTGCGCAAACAATTTGTGTTTGTCACAACGGACAGCAAATACTTGCCAAAACATAGATCAGTCGACGAAAACATTGAATATGATGATGTTGCCAAAGCAGCGAAGCAAAGAATTGCATCAGACAATCAAGTAGCAAGGCAACGTAAGTGCCGAAATTCTGCTCTAAATAATACTTTTAATACATATCTCAATATGAATAGTAAAACAGCGACTGCGGAAGAGAAGATATACAAACACAACAGATAACACAAATATTGTATGTGTGCCTTTTCACTGTTTGTAATTTCTGTGAAAAGAAATATTGGAGGACAAAATTAGAAAAACCGAAAACTTATGATTATAATCAAGAGACAAAGCATTAGATATTTCAAAAAATTACATTCAAAGGAATAAAATTCATGAAGTAAGACACTTCGATATTATTATTTTTTTTAAATAAAGAAAATATTAGACACCGAACAAGGTTTATACTCAGAACCTTTCGCTCGGCAGCCAAACACCTTAACCATTACGCTGGCGAAGCTCGTAATGTAACAGAAATCCTGGAGGACTGTAAAACATCACGCAAAATACCGACAAACACTGTTGGTATGACTATGAATTACTCACTTTTCATCGAAGTACCATAGGAAATAAACAATTACCGCTGTTCTTTATTGCGAAAAAGCGGTTCGTGAGAATGATACAAACACCTTTCTTTGCTATTGCCTGAATTAGGAGGCTTATTGCTTGTTTTGTTTAATTAATTAATAGAATATGAAGCAATTGATATAAAGAATGCTTTTTCCAAACTTTCTATAAAAGTTTGTCGTAAATGACACGCGCTGTAACACAAAAAGCATCTGTTCTTCAACTGCGATGCGAGCCACTGTTCGCTCCCAGCTGAACTCACGTTAGAGCAACCATCTCGTTTGTGGCAGTGATTGTGATTTATCACATATGACAGACAATAGCTAACGATGTGCTCAGAAAAAGAGCATTTTTTTAGAAGAGAAGAAAAAACAAACAGGTCTGTTCTTCAACACCAAAAATTGGGAACGTGTATGTTGGTTGGAAACATGTGGCAGAAAACGAGATTGAACGGAATGCATCTTAGATTAATGCATTAATTGTATTTATTAAAGAATTTTGGCCTTCGAAAAGAAACTTGAACAGTAGCGAAAAGTCAACATGTACCTCAAATACGATATAAAGTGAAAGAAGTGCTTTTCTTAATGAATACACACAACAGAAGTATATAAGCCGTCAGAATAGTGGTTGAGCTTGCAGGTAATGTCTTACCTGATATTCGACATCACTGTCTCGTTTCATGTCCAGCAATTATAGTTTCAGCTCCACGAATGCTGATTCCTAGACGGGAAAAAAAGTTCTTATCCCCGCCCACTGATTCACACTCCATTGCTTTGAGAAGACTATTCCATGTTCATTATCAGGTAATTGTTACCACTTCACCATGATGGAAAAACACTCAGCCAAAAGGTGGTGCAGTTTGAAGGTAAATCGATGCTGCTGGAAAACTTTTGAAAGTTTTATCAGTCGTATGTTCGACTTCCTGTAGTCTGTGCGCATTCTAAATATATTCGTGGCTTCTCTCTTACCACATTAGCCTATTCTTAGATATAATGACTTGATAGTTTATTCCACTATATCTTTCATTCTGAAACTATTTGCTACGAGTAGTTACGCAAATAAATCCGTACTTCCTTGACAGAGAGACGGGTAATTATGTTCCAGGCCGGCAACAGTACTGTTTAATATAGAGTTACGAAAAAAAAGGGCCAAGAAACAAGACTGACTTGTGGAAGAACCAGAGACAAGTGTTATTTGAGGTGGTTATTTGAGGTAGCATTTATTTGCACGGCACAATTTCAGTTATTTTCGAACATGCCTAACTATGTAATGGCAAAGTAATTGCAAGTGTTAATCATTTACTAATCTGCAGACAGTGGACGTGAATTTACCATTCGTTTGCAATATAACTATCTCAAGACAGTACACCCAAGCTATTGTTTTGCAACATGCCATTCACCGATTATGACCAGTTGGTTTATCTACGCATGCAATGTTTGCAAAATCGTACAAGAATATCTCGTAAGTTAAAAGAGTTTAAAATGGGGTCACAGAAAGTGAATCATCGCTTGTAAGACATTTTCAGGTCGTAGCAGAAAGTCAATGAGAATGAAACATTGGCACAACAAAATTGTACATCTGAGGCATATCTGAAGAGCGTATAAAGAACAAGGCACACTTCTATAGCAAATTGGCATATGTGATAAAGCCATAGAGCATACAAATCACTATTGTTCACAAATTAAAACTAGATTTCTGTGTACTATATTTGAAACGATGCAGTTTGCAGTTGTAGTAAACCTATGTCAAAATTTTACAGATGATTTTACAGTGTTGCTCGAAATTTACTTATTTCGGCATTGTTGACAGGCAATACCAGGAATGGACACGTCAAAACGATCAAACTCTTCAACTGACATCGACCTAACCGCAAAGAAATGACAACTGGCATTCACTAAAATAACAGGAATGGCTCGACCGATGAGACTTAACATGACAGCTATAATGACATAATTCGTACTTCAAGTAAGATTTTCGGCAAAATAGCAACCATTAGTCATAAAACGTTTTCACATTAACGTCACAGTGCTACACTCTGAAATACACAATACCCACACTTATCGCTAAAAAGTACGTTAATATGTAAAATTTAAATTACTTAGCGTTATTTCTTACGTTAAATCTTGGAATGGACGCAATCTCGCGATGAAGAAGAATATAAAATAAAAACGTCCTCGGCCGAAAAAAGATTGCCGTAGATATTCGATAAACAATGTAACCAAGGAGTTGTTATATCTTGTGCAAAGCCTTCAACTAAGATACTACTCACGCTATATACAGATCTCTCTACCAGCTAAAATAATGTTTCACTCTAACTACATATTTTATGAGCTGCCTAGATGCCACTGAACGTATTACATTCCCTTTGCTGAGATGCAATGAAATTTTTTTTGAGACCATGTCTGCTTAGTTTTCGTAATATAGAGTTCTTAATCGATGTTGCAGTAACGTCTTTGCATTCCAGAGATAAGAAAAGATGTGAGATACAATTCGTTTAGATTGGTACCATTTAAGGAATAGAAACAGTTGCATTTCTGTGTATATGTAGCTTCAATGTAACTAATATTTTGGTAGGAAACCCAGATCAGAGTATTACCGCGAAGGATTTAAAACAATATATATCTTTGACTACAAGAAAAAATTGAAAACCATGCAGTACGATGCTCCTCCTACGATCAAGGAGAGGAAATTAACTTCAAAGCATGTAAAGTTTTCCTTCAAAATTTCCGCAGTTTCTGTCCACACGATTGTGAAACCGCTGTGACGTATTTATGAACGGTAAAATCTTAATACGTTTGTTTGTGTGGCCATCTTCCGCAGCAGCTGTTAACATCCGTCATTATAGGTCTTGAGCTGACTACAATGTAATTAAAAAGAATTACACCAGACGTGTTTCGCTTTCATTTATAAAGCGTCTTCTGTGGCATTGGTGTTTCTTTACATAGTCTGTACCTTCCCCTCTTGCTAGCAGTGGCTGATGTCGACAGGCTTCATATCACATCTGCTGTTTCTGGCATTTTGCGTTATTTCCTGCGCTGCACTAGTTATAATTAGCTTTCTGAACTGTTTTTCATTCATCACTGCTGCAGTGTTTATGCCTAGGCAGAGATGGAAATAACGCAAAATGCCAGAAACTGCACATGTGAAATGAAGCCGGTCGACATCAGCCACTGCTAGCAAGAGGGGAAGGTGCAGACTATGCAAAGAACCACCAATGTCACCGAAGATGCTTTGTCAAAAAAAGCGAAACGCGTCTGGTGTAATTCTTTTTAATTACGTTGCAGTCAGCTCAAGACAAATGACCTATGATAACAGAAATAAAATCTTAGTTTATGCGTAAAGTTCACAGGTCAATTCAGCCTTCGATAGGCTTTGAGTGGTGCATTGGTAGGTGACATCCTTCGCCAACGGGATGTATCGAGTGATGACTGAGTGGGTCTCGTGCTTCCTCTTCTCGTAAAGCATGTGGTAAACGGGGAAGTTAATGTAACCCACGAGCCCGCATCTCGTGGTCGTGCGGTAGCGTTCTCGCTTCCCACGCCCGGGTTCCCGGGTTCGATTCCCGGCGGGGTCAGGGATTTTCTCTGCCTCGTGATGGCTGGGTGTTGTGTGATGTCCTTAGGTTAGTTAGGTTTAAGTAGTTCTAAGTTCTAGGGGACTGATGACCATAGCTGTTAAGTCCCATAGTGCTCAGAGCCATTTGAACCATTTTGTAACCCACGAGGTTCTTCAAATTTATCGCACAGTAATTATTGAAAAACGAATAAAGAGATTCCTCATTATGATGATAGCGATCGAAATAGTAGTGACTGCATGCTGTTTTCTCTGTATCTACGCCAGTATATCAAATGAGTTTAATTAATTGTATTTTCGATTATAAACGATTTTTCTCTTTACATGGTATGTATTCTTTACAGTACGCAACTTCGAGTACTTCATATGGCGCGTTTAATACAGCGCTAGAAAAGGAAATCAGTAACCAACTCACCACAAAGAAAGCAACGAAAGTTTTCTCGCACAACATACTTGTTCTGCTTTTATTTTTATTTCTGCTGCGAAACAATAAACACAAGCTAGTTACTACCATTTTTACATTTGGCAAGTTGTGTTCCGTCTGTGCTTGCATACAGTTTAAGCCGGCCGCTGTGACCAAGCGGTTCAAGGCGCTTCAGTCCGGTACCGCGCTGCTGCTACGGTCGCAGGTTCGAAACCTACCTCGGGCATGGATGTCTGTGATGTCCTTAGGTTAGTTAGGTTTAAGTAGTTCTAATGGTAAGTCTAGGGGAGTAACGATGACCTCAGATGTTAAGTCCCATAGCGCTTAGAGCCATTTGAACCATTTTTGAACTTTCACACAGTTTATAACAGCCAATAATGGAACCTCTGCATAAAAGTGGGGAGAAAAAATATGCATAACCGAAGTATGTTAACATTACACTACAGGGTCACGTAAGAAACAGTTGTTTCTGCACTCCTTTTTTGAATCAACTGTGAAGTACTCTTAATGTCTGTACAATATGAAGTAACTTCAACGATCACCATCACTGACTTGCGGAGAATTTATTTACATGTAGAGTGATAAATTCACCTTCTACGACGACTGTCATGAAGGATTTTACATTTCAGCAAAACGGCTCACAGCCCGCCATCGTAGATTCACTTTCGGCGCTACCTCTCTCCTTGAATGAATTTTCATATTGCGTGCTTGGTTAGCAGCTGTCGCAGCGCGCTTGACCGTGAAAGGCGTAGGTCTTAGGTTCGAGTCCAGGTCCGGCACACAGTTTTTATCTGCTAGAAAGTTTCATACGAGGGAACACTCTGCTGCAGGGTGAAAATTCAGTCTGGAAGCAATCCCCCTGGATACTGCTACAAGTTCGTTTGTTGATCCGTTCACTCAGTTTTTTACTACAGAGGCCAACTGGCTCTCTGACCGAACACGCTGAGCTACCGTGCCGGCAAACCGTCTGGGCTACCGAAGCACGACTCACGGCCAGCACTTGCCCGCGAAGGGCAAAGGTCCCGAGTTCGAGTCTCGGTCGGGCGCACAGTTTTAATCTGCCAGGAAGTTTCTTATTTCTGATTGTCAACAGTAAGGTGCATACAGTAAATTGCTATGGCCCTATTGTATTAATGGATTCAGAATTGTATTACTTATTGCTTTTGTATATTTTTTTAAGACGGTGGCATTTTGCTGTCTGCTCCCTAATGTTGACACCCACAAATAATGCAGTAGCTATAACCATCTGAAGAAGAGCACTAAGTGCCCGAAACCAGTGAAGAAATTAAATTTCTATTATGCGACTGGTAATTTCGTTATATATGAGTTACTGTAAAGTGTTGGGGTGAGGCACCCCTAGCACTCTTACGGCCCTGTGGGATTGTGAAAGGGATGGAATGTTAAAACAATCGGAGGCGAACTGTAGTAGCGTAAAAATCACTGTTTTCGAGGATACTGGGTTAGCTGGTGACAGTCCCGTTATGAGGCATAGTTCTATGTCTACGTCATTACTAGCTATTCATAATAAAGTGCCTGGCAGAGGGTTCAATGAACCACCTTCAACCTGCCTTCTACCGTTCCACTCTCGTACGGCGCGCGGGAATAACGAGCACTAAACCTTTTCTGTGCGAGCCCCGATTTCTCTTATTTTATCGTGATGATAATTTCTCCCTATGTAGGTGGGTGCCAACAGAATGTTTTCGCAATCGGAGGAGAAAACTGGCGACTGAAATTTCGTGAGAAAATCCCGTCTCAATGAAAAACGCCTTTGTTTTAATGATTGTTACTCCAATTCACGTATCATATCTTTGACACTATGTCCCCTATTTCGCGATAATACAAAACGAGCCGCCCTTCTTTGAACTTTTTCTATGTCATCCGTCAGTCTCACCTGATGCGGATCCCACACCGTACAGCAATACTCCAGAATAGGGCAGACAAGTTTAGTGTAAGCAGTCTCTGTAGTAGATCTGTTGCACCTTCTAAGTGTTCTGCCAATGAATCGCAGTCTTTGGTTTGCCCTAACCACAACATTATCTATGTGATCATTCCAATTTAGGTTATTTTTAATTGTAAATCCTAAGTATTTAGTTGAATTTACAGCCTTCAGATTTGTGGGACTTATCGCGTAATCGAAATTTATCGGATTTCTTTTAGTACTCATGTCAATGACTTCACACTTTTCTTTATTCAGGCTCAATAGCCACTTTTCGTATCATCTAAATCATTTTTCAGTTCGTTTTGGTCATCTGATGACTTTACAAGTCGGTAAATGACAGCATCTTCCGCAGATAATCTAAGAGGGCTTCTCAGATTGTCTCCTATGTCGTAAATGTAGATCAGAAACAATAGAGGGCCTATAACACTTCCTTGGGGAACGCCGGATATTACTTCTGTTTTACTCGATGACTTTCCGTCTATTACTACGAACTTTCTGACAGGAAATCACGAATCCAGTCACACAACTGAGGTGATATTCCATAGGCACACAGTTTGGTTAGAAGCCACTTGTGAGGAACGGTGTAGAAAGCCTTCTGGAAATCTAAAAATATGGAATCAATTTGACATCCCCTGTCGATAGCTCTCTTTACTTCCTGAGTTAAAGAGCTAGTTGTGTTTCGCTAGAATGATATTTTGTGAATCCGAGCTGACTGTGTCAACAGATCATTTTCTTCGAGGTACTTCATAATGTTAGAATACAGTAAGTGTTCCAAAACCGCATTGCAAATCGACGTTAGTGATATGCGCCTGTAATTCAGCGGATTACTCCTACTTCCCTTTTTGGGTATTGGTGGGACTTGAGCAATTTTCCAGTCTTTAGGTACGGATTTTTTGTGAGCGAGCGGTTTTATATAATTGCTAAATATGGACCAATTGAATCAGTACACTCTGAGAGAAAACTCACTGGTATGCAATCTGGACCGAAGACCTTGCCTTTATTAAGTGATTTAAGCTGCTTTGCTACACCGAGGATATTGTCGCAGAAAAAGATGAGTAGCACAGTCACCGTGGTGTAGTGGTTATCATACAAGACTGTTGCATGGCAGATCGCGAGTTCGAAACTCACCTCAACTGTAACATTTCAATTTCTATTTTCGATTCGAGTACATTCTACAAGTATCCAAAACTGTCAAGAATCATTGTACTGGAATGTTCTGTAACTGTATATATGCCGTATGTGTTCTGTCCGGAGGCAGTTCGCTCACCGCTCTTGTATGTGCAAGCGGTGCATAAACCTTCGTTAAGTGAAGTTAGTGTTCATGAGTTATCTAATTACACCTTCTTCTGCCTCACATTATTCTGGTGGAGGCGCCGGGTATTGGAACTTGTGATAGCGCACATTATCGATGACATCAGGCCACGACAGAGCCGCCGTTTACGTGGCGAGAAAATCTAGTTCGGGCCATATTCAACAGATCGCAATCTTTCGGAGACAGAAGAAGAAGACGTTACGATGACAGCAACTGTTCCACCACATGATATATCCTTCCGGGTTCTCTGGTGACGATGGCAAGATCCAAACAAGTGCCTCAAGGTATATGAGCGGATAGCCAAATTTAACAAATGGGATGACACCGTGTGTTTGGTCTACGCATTTTTCTACATGGAGGGCACTGCCAAGCAATGGTATGAGAACAACGAGTAGAAGTTCACAAGCTAGGAAGTATTCCAGGCGGAACTGCGCAAGTATTTCCGGAGACAACGACAAAAGTGCAAGGCTGAAGATAAAGTAAAGTGCAAGGCACAGCGTCCAGGAGAAACTACAGCATCCTATATTCAAGACGTCTTGGAGCGGTGTAAAATAGTGGATCCTAGAATGAAGGAGGAAGATAAGGTTGCGCATCTCATAAAGCTTGTTGCTGAGGACATGTATCAAACCCTACTCCTGAAGGATGTTTCGACAGCAGACGACTTCATAAATTGGGGACAATATATCGAAACAATGCATCAAAAAAGAATTACGCGCAAGAAGTTTGGACGGCTTCCAAACATCGTATCGATGTCTGTAATGGAGGAAGGAACTGATTTCACAAGTGTTCTGCGTCAGATAGTGAGAGAGGAAGCTCAGAAGGCACTTGGATTGCACGAAGTGCAAAAAACCGAGACGCTTCAAGAGGTCATAAGGGAGGAAGTGGAACAGACATTGAACCCAATGGCACGTCCTTCATTTCCCTTTAAAAAGGTGAAAAAGTCGAGACCCAGGCGAAGAGACTTTCCTACAATGCCGCATGAGGAACCTGTTTGGGCACTAAGGAAGACTGACGTCTGGAGGATCCAGGATGACCAACCAGTATGTTCCCACTGCGGACGACCGGGACATGTGGTGCGCTATTGTCGAGAAAGGCGGCGGATATTTGATGACGCCCGCGCCAGAAGACAGCAGAAACCATCTTAGCCGACGCCAACTCCGGGACGACAAAGATGAACAACAAGATGTGGGTGCAGGGCGACGTAGGTTACCACGGCCGCAAGGTAGCCGCTGGAGAGGACGCTCCCCAACTCGTCGATCAAGGCCTCCTTCGCCGTTTAGAAGCTCCAGCCGATCACCTAGCCGCCGCAACCAGGAAAACTAAATGGTGCGACCTTCCTTGGAGGTGAGGAAGCCGAAGAGAAAAAACATCCGCCGTCGATCACTACAAAAATGATAGGAAACTACGTCGATATCCTCATGGATGGCCGACCATCCCAAGCTCTTGTGGATTCTGGAGCATTATATTCAGTCATTTCGGAGAAGTACCGTCGCCAGTTGCAGAAAACCGTATTCGTCGACAGCAAAACATCTCTGCTGAAGGTGGCTAATGGGAAATATGTAAAACCTACAGGAAGATGTGTCATTCGTGTGGGTATAACTTGCCATACACAGCCCATGGAATTCATTGTCTTACAAGAATGTAGTCATGACGTCATTCTCGGATGGGACTTCTTGAAATCTTCTCAGGCAATTATAGATTGTGGTCGCTCGAAGGTTATGCTAGACGAGATGAAATACTGTGGACAGGAAGACGCGCATCCGGGTGTGTGGAGACTATTTGTGCCGGATGAAGTGATCATTCCTGCAGTCAGCGCTGGAAAGGTAGCTGTCATGTGTCATGCCATGCATCAACCCATGGATCTTGTAGTAGAATGAAAGAGAAGCATACCACTGAAGAACACCTTGGTCATCCCAGCGTCTGTAGTCTCGTTAAAATCGGATTCGGTGAACTGTGGATTGTTAAATGTCGTCAAGAACCGCAGATCCTTCCAAGACGCAAGTGCGTAGCAAACGCTGAGCCGTTAATTGCCGAAAAGCTGAGCGTCATAGCAACCTCCCATGCCGAGTCTGTGGGCGAAATTGGCGCTACCACTACGAGACAAGATCTTCTTGCTCGACTATTACCAGATCTCACTAAGAACAACAAAAAAATGTGTGAAATCTTATGGGACTTAACTGCTAAGGTCATCAGTCCCTAAACTTACACACTACCTAACCTAAATTATCCTAAGGACAAACACACACACCCATGCCCGAGGGAAGACTCGAACCTCCGCCGGGACCAGCCGCACAGTCCATGACTGCAGCGCCTAAGACCGCTCGGCTAATCACGCGCGGCAAGGAACAACAGAAGAAGGGCTCTCTGAATGCTTCAATCCACAGGTGAAGAGCAAATTAGACAAATCGACGGTGAAGCACCGGATTTGCACTAGAGACCATCAACCAATAAGCCAGAGAGCATACCGTGTTCCAGCAACGGAACGTCGAATAATTCGCGACGAGGTAGAGAAAATGATGAAGAATGACATCATTCAGACTTCGCAGAGCCCATGGTCGTCACCGGTGGTTCTCGTCAGGAAGAAGGATGGCAGCTGGCGCTTTTGTGTTGATTACAGGAAGCTTAAATACTGTGGCGTCTTGTTTGGTGGTGTTGTAGGCAAACATCACGAAAGGCAGCACCTCTTCCCAGCTGCTCTGCTCAGCAATGACGAACACTGACAACATGTCGACCAAGGCCTTATTAAGGCGTTCAGTGAGCCCGTTAGTTTACGGATGGTAGGCAGTCGTCTGTGATGTTGCACCGACGGTTTATCTCTGTCACAAGGTTCGACTGTAAGACTTTCCCTCGAACCGTAATTAACGACCTTGGGACACCGTGTTTCAATACAATGTCTTCCACCATGAATTTGGCTACCTCGAATGCTTCGGCTGTTTCCACGGCTTTTGTAATGGCATAGCGTGTCAGATAATCAGTACAAACAATAATCCACCTATTGCCACTAGCAGACCTTGGAAATCGTCCGAGTAGGTCAATCCCAGCACGCTGGAAAAGCGTTTCGGCTGGTGGAACTGGTATGAGTCGGCCAGGTGGTTTCTGAGGAACTGCCTTTCTCCTCTGGCACTCTCGACAGTGCGACACCTAGTGACTGAGACTCCTAAATAAACCTGTCCAGAAAAATCTCTAGCGTATCTTGTCGTATGTCTCAATAAATCCTAAATGTCCGGCCTCAGGCGTTTCATTGAATTTCTGTTGAACATCTAAACGCATGTGTTTAGGAATCACTGGTAGCCACCTCTTTCCAAACGGATCAAAGTTTTTCTTGCAAAGTAATCCATCAACTTCCTTAAATTGTCCTTTTACATCCTCTGACCGATTTAAGGCAAGCATAATTTGAGATATCTTGGCGTCCTTTTGCTCAGATCCTGGAGTGCAGCGAGACAGTCACTATCTTCATCAAAGTCTTGATGGTCTTGCACAGGGTTTCTTCAGAGACAGTCGGCATCTTGGTGTATTCTTCCACTTTTGTACACTATGGTAATGTCATACTCTTGAAGACGTAGTGCCCACATGGCGAGTCGTCCTCTTGGATCCTTAAGACCTGTCAACCAACAAAGTTAATGATGATCTGTAACAACTTGTGAATGGCCTTCAGTAGAGATACTGCCGAAATTTGCACGTGGCCCAGATCGCAGCAAGACATCCGCTTTCTGTAGTTGAGTAGTTTCTCTCGGCTTTTGTAAGTGTCCTAGGAGCATAGGCTATAACCTTCTCTTTCCCATCAGAAATTTGCACCAGAACAGCACCGATCCCATACCCACTGTGTGTAGTTCTGTAGCCGCTCTCTCGTCATACAGACCAAGTACAGGGTCAGTCGTCAGAGCTTTTCGCAGCACATCGAAAGAATCTTTTTGAGCGCCACCCCAGATGAATTTAGCATCGGCTTTTAACAATCCTTGGAGTGGTCTGGCTTTGATACAGAAGTCTTTGATAAAACGACGGTAATAAGAACATAATCCGAGGAAGCTTCTCACATCTCCAATACTTTTAGGAATAGTAAATTCCGTTATAGATCCCACCTTTTCTGGGTCTGGCCGGACACCTTCGTTTGACACAAGTTGTCCTAGTATTTAGATTTCTTTTGCTCCAAAGAGACAATCTCTTGGATTAAGTTCCAGTCCGCCTTGTTGGTGACACTCAAGAACGGCCCTCAGTGTTTTTACGTGTTCATCAAACGTCTCTGAGAACACTAATATCATCTAAATAACAAAGACACGTCGTCCACTTCAGGTGACTTAGAAGATTATCCATCATCCGTTCAAAAGTTGCTGGTGCATTACACAATGCAAACGGCATTACCTTAAACTCATACAGGCTCTCAGGGGCGATGAATGCAGTTTTCTCACGATCAGCCTCATCTACTTCGATTTGCCAGTATCCCGAGTACATGTCCATGGTTGAGAAAAACTTAGCCCCCTTCCGACAATCTGGTGTACCGTCAATTCGTGGAAGGGGGTAAACGTCCTTTTTAGTTATCTTATTAAGCTTCCTGTAACCAAAACAAAAGCGCTAACTGCCATCCTTCTTCCTGACGAGAACCACTGGTGACGACTATGGGCTCTGCGAAGTCTGAATGATGTAATTCCTCATCAGTTTCTCTACCTCGTCGCGAATTATTCGACGTTCCGTTGCTGACACACGGTATGCTCTCTGGCTTATCGGTTGATGGTCTCCAGTGCATGGGCGTGAGGCGACTACGACGATGGACACTGTGTTTCCGTTACATCCTGATGACGTGGACGACGACTACGTCGGCCAGGTGTTAACCAGAGCTGAGGAAGCTCGCCAGTTAGCTCGCCTCCGCCCGCCCTATAAGGATCCTTCATCCCAGGGAAAACTCGAAGCTCCAGCGACAGGCAACAAGCGGAAAGGTGACGAAGGGCGTAGTGGGAAAGGAAGTTCGAAGATCACCGCCAGGACGAACATCAGTCATCGGGAGTCGGAGTATGCAGGACCGATGACTCGTTCCCGGACTAGGAGGACGTAACACCGAGACGTTGTTCCCTTAAGGAGGGAGCAATGTCGCAGAAGAAGCTCAGTAGCACAGTCACCGCGCTGTAGTGGTAATGTTGCACGGAGGGTCGCGAGTTCAAAGTTCACCTGAACTGTAGCATTTTAAATTCTATATTCGGTTCGAGTACATTCTAGAAGTATCCACAAATGTCGAGAACCATTATACTGGAATGTTCTGTAGCTGTTTATATACTGTATGTGTTCTGGCCGGAGGCAGTGCGCTCCGCGCTCTTGTATGTGCAAGTGCTGAATAAACCATAGTTAAGTGAAGTTAGTGTTCGTCATTCATCTAATTACACATTTTTCTACGTGACAATATCTACTTCTATGTTTCTCATCTTGGCAGGTGTTCTTGATTGGAATTCAGGAACATTTACTTCGTCCTCTCTGGTGAAGGAGTTTCGGAAAACCGTGTTTAGTAACTCTGCTTTAGTGTCACTGTCATCAGTGACTTCACCGTTGTTATCGGGCAGTGAAGCTATTGATTACGTCTTGCCACTGGTGTGCTTTATGTATGACCAGAATCTCTTTGGGTTTTCTGCCAGATTCCGAGACAGAGTTTCATTGTGGAAATTAATAAAAGCATCTCCCAATAAAGCACTTGCTATATTTCGAACTTCTGCAAAACTTTGCCAGTCTTGGGGAATTTGCGTTCTTTTAAATTTGGAATGCTTTTCTCGTTGTTTCTGCAACAGCGATCTGACAAGTTTCGTGCACCATGGTGGATCAGTACCATCATTTATTAATTAATGTTGTATATATCTCTCAATTGCCGTCGATACTATCTCTCTGAAATGATACCATATCTTTTCTACGCTTTCGTGATCAGATCGGAAGGGGTGGAAACTGTATCTTAAAAACGCGTTAAGAGCATTTTTAAATATATGTACTTTGCGTTTCTTTTTGATGGTTGTGGGTGGTGTTACGGTATTCAGCCTAGTAGCAACAGCCTTGTGGTCGCTAATTCCTGTATTCGTCATGATACTCCCTATTTGTCCAGGATTATTTTTTGCTAAATCGAAGAAGTAAGCATAAAACACATATTGCCGTAAAAGAATTGCTAAGGCAGCTTTATGTACTTCAAAACATAGGCATAACACGTGTAAACCACCGTACACATCAGTCTGAAGCGTCGGCTACGTAGTCGTCAGTTGGTAGAGCTCGGAATATTTCGGAAAATTAAGAAAGGTCATTAGAGACTGAGGGGAGCAAGTGTGGGAAAGGTAAGTATGATTATGCTTTTCAAGGGAAACACCTCTGAAATGTCTTACAAGGGGAGGCCGCCAATTGTGAAATTCAGATTCGATTCATACTGCGCATAATAAAAGCTCATGGCCAGAGGTGTAATGTGGCAAAGCACCAAGATGCACTTCTCAGCCGTTGTCGAGAAAACCGACAGTTAAAAGAAACCGTTGCGGTGAAATACTCTCTACGATTAATAATTTTCTACAGCGTCGTGGCGCAGCGGTAAGCGCTCGTGTTTGTTATCCGAAGGTCGCCGGATCGAATCTCGCGCCATCATACAACCTTTTTTTTAGTATTTGTTTTTTGTAATTCAAATATATATATATATATATATATATATATATATATATATATATATATATATACTCATATAATTCCCGACAACTAGTTGCAGAATATAAAAGTTGTTGAAAGTCGTTTGTCGTGGAAAACTGGCGACTTCGAACATCATTATGTTTTCCGCAAATAAAGTTGTATTTCACAAATGTTATTAATTGTCTTCATAATGCAGGGCCGGCGAGAAATTCTGCACGCGTGCGGTGCTCCTGCACATGTGCAACTTCCGGGTCACAGCGTGCACGCCGCAGCCGTCAGCGTTCATGTAGTGCATGTTTCTACACACAGATGTCGCTCCTCTGTTACACAAAGTACGTTATCGACACCTCGTATGTATATCACAACCTGGGCTGTATCTGCAAGATCTGTTGCTTCATCGAGCGCAGCAAAGAAAGCAACAAAGCATTTAGCCTTATTTATTAGCTGCCTGTGCAGATCGCCAGCTATAGCACTGATACGTCTTGTCACTGTTCGTTTGGATAGACTGATTTCTTGAAACCTGCAAACGTTCGTGGGAGACACAAGTTCTGCAGCATCAGTCAGACACCCTTTCACAAACTCCACTTCGGAAAAGGGTTTCCCAGATTGTGCAATTCTTAATGCAATTTTAAAACTTGCTCGCAGTGAAGATTTAGTGTGGTTGTCATTCTGGAAAATTGAAAACAGTACATTGTACAGCGTACAGTAAAACAGACATAAATGTAACACAAGAAACTAAGAGTTCAAGAAGTATCAGTTACTTTGACGTACAGCAAAATCGAGTTGATGTGTCTCATCCATTTTCTGAAGGACATTTAATTTTGCTTGCCGTTCTTCACTGTTGAGTACACTACACTCGTCTTTGTGATATGTATTGTAATGTATTTCAATTGAAAACTTACGCTGGACGCCTATTATTCGGCGGCACGACAAACCTTTCACAAACTCCACTTCGGAAAAGGGTTTCCCAGATTGTGCAATTCTTAATGCAATTTTAAAACTTGCTCGCAGTGAAGATTTAGTGTGGTTGTCATTCTGGAAAATTGAAAACAGTACATTGTACAGCGTACAGTAAAACAGACATAAATGTAACACAAGAAACTAAGAGTTCAAGAAGTATCAGTTACTTTGACGTACAGCAAAATCGAGTTGATGTGTCTCATCCATTTTCTGAAGGACATTTAATTTTGCTTGCCGTTCTTCACTGTTGAGTACACTACACTCGTCTTTGTGATATGTATTG
The DNA here is from genome assembly GCF_023898315.1 of Schistocerca nitens. Taxonomy (NCBI): domain Eukaryota; kingdom Metazoa; phylum Arthropoda; class Insecta; order Orthoptera; family Acrididae; genus Schistocerca; species Schistocerca nitens. Next base: position 3,157,916 of record NC_064620.1, read on the forward strand.
TAATGTATTTCAATTGAAAACTTACGCTGGACGCCTATTATTCGGCGGCACGACAAACACTGAGTTTTCACCTCTGGCTACAAAAAAGAATTGCAGTTCTCAGCGCCCGCATCTCGTGGTCGTGCGGTAGCGTTCTCGCTTCCCACGCCCGGGTTCGCGGGTTCGATTCCGGGCGGGGTCAGGGATTTTCTCTGCCTCGTGATGGCTGGGTGTTGTGTGCTGTCCTTAGGTTCGTTAGGTTTAAGTAGTTCTAAGTTCTAGGGGACTTATGACCAAAGCAGTTGAGTCCCATAGTGCTCAGAGCCATTTGAACCATTTTTTTGCAGTTCTCAGTCATTTTTAAACGACTGAGAACATAGATCTCCCGTCCTTTGCTTTTTCACAGTACTTGCCATTTCTCAGTACTAATCTGTTAAGGTTACGGTCACCAGGGGTAAACGAGACTGGATGTTGCGCTCTTGCTTGTACCGCAGGGAAGTGGAGCCGCCGCCGTTCATTTAGCACATATGTCTAATAACAGATGTCGCTGTCGCTCGCTGTCGCACACGTGCGCACGTGTGCAGCACTTCCGCACGTCTGCACACTGTGCAGCGTTTGGCCGGCCCTGTCATAATGTTTACCACGTATAGTTAACGGAAGACGTAGAAACGATATTCCGAAACGAATACGTATAGCGTAAGTAAAACGTTCGAATTAGAATAGAGACCCCACGAACACAAATTTGCTGTGGCAGGGATGAAATATAAACTCCGTTACTCGCTCGTTACACTTGATGGACAGATGTTGAATGGGCCGAAACGAGCCGCCGCATAACAGCGTAGTTGCCTGCTAACTTCGAAAGAAGGTAGATGCGGTCCCTAGCGCAACATATAACATCGTCGAAAATCAGTGCGGACGTGAGAGTTTTGGTACACCCTTTTAAACAAACGGAAAAATGGAGGCGGTACAATTGGAGAGCGATCCGCCTTCACCAACATGCATAAGCAATTCATTAATATATATATATATATATATATATATATATATATATATATATATATATATATATATATATTTGAATTACAAAAAACTAATAATGAAAAAAAGTTGCATGGTGCGGGATTCGATCTGGCGACCTTCGGATTACGAACCCGAGCGCTTACCGCTGCGGCACGACGCTGCAGAAAATTGTTCATCGTAGAGAGTATTTCACCGCAACGGTTTCTTTTAACTGTCGATTTTCTCGACAACAGCTGAGAAGTGCATCTTAGTGCTTTGCCACATTACACCTCTGGCCATGAGCTTTTATTATGCGCAGTATGAATCGAATCTGAATTTCACAATTGGCGGCCTCCCCTTGTTAATCTATATAGAGAAACAGTCGGAAAACCTAAATGTGTTCTGATGAACAGGGATTTCAAGCTTGTCCCGCTCAAATGCATCAGAATTGCAGTAACACTTGCGCCATATACTTCGGTAGTAGTTTACTCTAGTCTCTGTCAACTTTTCGAACATGCACTACGACATGAAGGCACTGGCCATCTTGTCTCACAGTGAGATAAATGTATTAACGGTTATGGCGACTGCTCTTAAAATAATAAACACTTACTTATTTTTTTCCCATCTGTCTCGTTTGCATTTGTCTGTCGCTTATGTAAGCAACATGAGATTTTCCCCCATAAATCAGTAAAATATTATATATAGACTTCCAGCCTACAATATGTACCTGTAAAACTAAATGTAATTCAATTTTATCCATATTTTGCCGCTGCAAACATGACTGTACTCAGTACACAAAGAATGTTTGCTGCTGCTAAAACGTTAAAAACGTTTTTCTTGCATTATGTGGTAAGTTTACGATGTTCATCTTTTCCACTGTTTTGCACATATTTTCAAAATGGTTCAAATGGCTCTAGCACTATGGGACTTAACATCTGACGTCATCAGTCCCCTATAACTTAGAACTACTCAAACCTAACTAACCTAAGGACATCACACACATCCATACATCCATACCCGCGGCAGGATTCGAACCTGCGACCGTAGCAGTCGCGCCGTGCCGGACTGAAGCGCCTAGAACCGCTCGGCCACCGTGGCCGGCCACATACTTTCCGTGTTTGACTTGCGAGATTCATAACCTAACATTTAACATTTTCGTGCAGGAATATGCATTTCACATCATTCAAAAGAAGAAATAAAAATTGTATTACCACAACTTACACCTGATGATGGACACACAGAGTCCGAAATGCATCGTGTATTTAATAAAACCCGAAAAGTTGTGACTGAAGGCGTTTTTTAATTCATACCTCCAGTGTACTGAATACAGTCGCGTTTGAAACTGCAAAACATGGGTAAAATTAAAGTTAAAATATTTGTGCGGGATCGGATCTCGAACCCGGATCTCCCGGTTATCGCGAGCGGTGTCTTTAGTAATTTTTTTTCTTTTTGTACAGGCCGTTGAAATATAGTAACGGCGGCAGATGAAAATTTGTGCCCGACCAGGGTTCGAACCTGGACCTCCTGGTTAATAGGCACACATGCTGACCATTACACTACTTTTTTTATTATCAGAATGATTTGGAACAATCATGACACTTCAGTAGACCATAGTCAAATCATAATGTAATATACGCTGCAAATGGCAGAAGAAATTAATTATCATAAAGGAACAATAAATAAGAGAGGAAAGGAAAGAAAAGCACGAATGTAGCCCACAAACCACCACCAAGCTCAAATGATATGTATCAACAATTATTTTATATAGACTTTACTAATTTTTTAATTTTTTTTATTTTGTGGTTTTTATATATATTTTATAGTTTGTAGTAGGAGGAAGACGAAACCAGATTACATTCGAAGTAGCAAACTAAGAAAAATCCCAATTTGATTGTCGGCCGGGGTGGCCGAGCGGTTCTAGGCGCTACAGTCCGAAACCGCAGCCGAAACCGCAGGACCCCTACGGTCGCAGGTTCGAATCCTGCCTCAGGGATAGGTGTGTGTGATGTCCTTAGGTTAGTTAGGTTTAAGCAGTTCTAAGTTCTAGGGGACTGATGACCTCAGAAGTTAGGTCCCATACTGTTCTGAGCCGTCTGAACCATTTTTGAACCCAATTTGATTGCAAGGATGGTATACGCTCATGTGTATCTATACTTCATCGACACACATTCTACAATAGAACTGGAGCGATGCTGAGTCAAAACACAAAACAAAACGAAAAGGAAAACCAGGAAAGGACAAGCCGAAGCAAATCAGGTGGGAACAAACATCATAAAGAAAAACACTTACCATCAGAAAAATTAAATTACCCAACACCCTGCCGACGGAAAACAAGGTTCAACATGTAGGTGAAGAGGTCTCGATATCGAGGCATTCACAAGCACGGCCTATATGCGGTGATCATGTACTGCATCAAGTTCATGTGATCTTCCCCCTCGCCTTCTTCAAGATAATGAACGAAGTCTCCCAGCAAACACGTAATGGTATGGGTTTTTGACAGTGGAAAGGAAGAAGAATCTGGGCGCAATATTATGTTCGTGCTGTATGCAGTCTCAAAAGATCGAGTAAGGAAAGTCACTTGTGTCCTGATCCACGAATAGGTTGCTGTATGACCTCCACAGTCAAGCGATGGCGTATCGTTTCTGGAGACGTATAACGACTAGGTAAATCCTTGTCACTAAGCCCAATACATAAAATCGCTCGTTCGTGGGAATCAAGTTATTTACTACCTTAAACCACGAGGACTCTAAGCGCATCGGCTGAATTGAACCAAACTGTCGTTCAGGTAGTTTGCAGCGATTCACTTTTAACGAGATTCGGGCCAGGGATTGCTTGCCATTATCCGTGCACGACGCACGGGCAAACCCAAACTTCCCTATGTCGTCAACCGTGTGTCTACGACCTGTACTCGTACGCCCATTATATACACTCCTGGAAATTGAAATAAGAACACCGTGAATTCATTGTCCCAGGAAGGGGAAACTTTATTGACACATTCCTGGGGTCAGATACATCACATGATCACACTGACAGAACCACAGGCACATAGACACAGGCAACAGAGCATGCACAATGTCGGCACTAGTACAGTGTATATCCACCTTTCGCAGCAATGCAGGCTGCTATTCTCCCATGGAGACGATCGTAGAGATGCTGGATGTAGTCCGGTGGAACGGCTTGCCATGCCATTTCCACCTGGCGCCTCAGTTGGACCAGCGTTCGTGCTGGACGTGCAGACCGCGTGAGACGACGCTTCATCCAGTCCCAAACATGCTCAATGGGGGACAGATCCGGAGATCTTGCTGGCCAGGGTAGTTGACTTACACCTTCTAGAGCACGTTGGGTGGCACGGGATACATGCGGACGTGCATTGTCCTGTTGGAACAGCAAGTTCCCTTGCCGGTCTAGGAATGGTAGAACGATGGGTTCGATGACGGTTTGGATGTACCGTGCACTATTCAGTGTCCCCTCGACGATCACCAGTGGTGTACGGCCAGTGTAGGAGATCGCTCCCCACACCATGATGCCGGGTGTTGGCCCTGTGTGCCTCGGTCGTATGCAGTCCTGATTGTGGCGCTCACCTGCACGGCGCCAAACACGCATACGACCATCATTGGCACCAAGGCAGAAGCGACTCTCATCGCTGAAGACGACACGTCTCCATTCGTCCCTCCATTCACGCCTGTCGCGACACCACTGGAGGCGGGCTGCACGATGTTGGGGCGTGAGCGGAAGACGGCCTAACGGTGTGCGGGACCGTAGCCCAGCTTCATGGAGACGGTTGCGAATGGTCCTCGCCGATACTCCAGGAGCAACAGTGTCCCTAATTTGCTGGGAAGTGGCGGTGCGGTCCCCTACGGCACTGCGTAGGATCCTACGGTCTTGGCGTGCATCCGTGCGTCGCTGCGGTCCGGTCCCAGGTCGACGGGCACGTGCACCTTCCGCCGACCACTGGCGACAACATCGATGTACTGTGGAGACCTCACGCCCCACGTGTTGAGCAATTCGGCGGTACGTCCACCCGGCCTCCCGCATGCCCACTATACGCCCTCGCTCAAAGTCCGTCAACTGCACATACGGTTCACGTCCACGCTGTCGCGGCATGCTACCAGTGTTAAAGACTGCGATGGAGCTCCGTATGCCACGGCAAACTGGCTGACACTGACGGCGGCGGTGCACAAATGCTACGCAGCTAGCGCCATTCGACAGCCAACACCGCGGTTCCTGGTGTGTCCGCTGTGCCGTGCGTGTGATCATTGCTTGTACAGCCCTCTCGCAGTGTCCGGAGCAAGTATGGTGGGTCTGACACACCGGTGTCAATGTGTTATTTTTTCCATTTCCAGGAGTGTATATATTCTTGTGCAAGTCAGACGTTGTACTTCGAAGTCGCCTGATCGGTTTCGGCAGATAAATATGACATTGCAGTACCTGGGTTATTGTGATTATGCATTCATGTCCAAAGGAACTTTACTCGTAATCAGAGTAACACAGGCACGGAAATATCGTATTTATCTGCCGATACCGGGCAAGTACAACGTCCCACCTGTACGGTAATATAAATAATGGATGTACGAGTACAGGTCGTAGATGCATGTTTGATGACGTATGAAAGTTTGACGCTAGTCGCGAGTCGTGCACGAAAAGTAAAACAATAAGGCGACCGCTCCGGCACAAATTTTCATTGTTGTCATTCCGTTCTACAGCTGATAGTAGTCTTTTTTCGCATTTGCGAATTCTGATATTTTTGTCGATATCCATACGTTTGGCAGGACAGTGTCTATCATCAATATGCACAGAGAAGCAATTCTGAAATTAACTTGTGGAGACTCGCCAATTCTGCAGTCATGGACTTTGCGGCTGGTCCCGGCGGAGGTTCGAGTCCTCCCTCGGGCATGGATGTGTGTGTTGTCCTTAGGATAATTTAGGTTACGTAGTGTGTAAGCTTAGGGACTGATGACCTTAGCAGTTAAATCCCATAAGCCTTCACGCACATTTGAACATCTTTTTTTGAACTCGCCCATTTACAGAAAACATTCAGGTGTTCTCAACTTGCGTTATGTATACGGTGCGTTAGCGATCGCGGCTGATTGCTTGATTCGCTGGCAGCTGTATGTCAGAGCCATAGTGTACAACTTCGTAAGCTGTCTGCGTGAGCATAGAGTACAGTTCCGCTTCGAGTGCCGAGCGGGAAGGTTCTTGTTTATTTCACTTGCCGCAGCGTCGCTTGTGTGAAGTTTTCCTCGTTAGTGTTGGTCTGTCTCGCGAGTGAGTCGTTGCGGCTCCGCTCCGCCTTTGCCGTCTGTTGGCGTCCATCTACTCGCAGCGGCGACGGCCACTCCGCTGTGGCTGCCATGCTCCACTTGTATTCCACGAAAAGGTACTGTGAGCTTTGCTTTCGATAAAACAACGCGACACGTGCAAAAAAAAAAAAAATGGTTCAAATGGCTCTGAGCACTATGGGACTTAACATCTATGGTCACCAGTCCCCTAGAACTTACAACTACTTAAACCTAACTACCCTAAGGACGTCACACAACACCCAGTCATCACGAGGCAGAGAAAATCCCTGACCCCGTCGGGAATCGAACCCGGGCGCGGGAAGCGAGAACGCGACACGTGCAGCCCAGGTCTCTAGAATTCCACGACTGGCCTCTCTATAGAAACCATATGAACTCTGATCAGGTTCACACCGCTTATTTTGATGCAGACGAGTACGTGTTTTACGTGAAATTTATGGATCCCCTTTACGTTGAAAGATTACTGTCCCGTTGAAGCATCGCTATAATTCCGTTAGTACGGTGTCATTCGCAGATGCTGAAATCGAATATAACCTTGTTCGAGTGTTCAACCTCCCCCTGGAAGATGATGACAACTGTCTAAAGGACATATTGACTCCTTATGGTAACGTGAGAAACGCCCATTCTGAACGCTGGTCAACTCAACACAGATTACAGTGTTATAGTGGAAATCGTTACGTGGACATGCTTGTCAAACGCGATTTTCCATCACATTTACAAGTGTGCGGTTACCTAGTCCATGCCATCTATACTGGTCAAGAGCGAACCTGCTTCCTATGTAATGAATGTGGACACCTTCGGTCTAATTTTCCGTGGAGGGTTCTTGTATTAAAGCCGTTATTAGTGGAGCGTCTTGTTCCTTCCACTGCCACCGACTGCCAGGCCTCTGCTTCAGTCAGTTCTGATAACCGTGTCAGTGAACTTCCGCAACAGGTTAAGTACCCTACTGGCCCCAGGACAGAACCTATAACGGCGACAAACAAGCGACGTCGCACTCAGGGTGGTGAGCATTTGGCTGTGCCTTCCGCGCCAACCTCCTCCTCATCGATTGTGTCCCCTGCTCCTATCGATGCTACGATACCTCCCGCCCGTGGTACGGTAAGTAGCGAAGAAGTTATCTCCAGCATCCCTCCTGCTGGCAAAGTGGCTCTTCTAAGCTGCCTGTGCGTGGAGAGGGAACGGAGTCCGCCCCCCCCCCCCCCCCCTTCGTCTTTGTGTCCTCCGTTACAGTCTGAGACCATGCCGTGTCCTCCTGTTCCGTCGTCTTCAGCTGCTGACGGTTTCCTGCACTTGCCGACTACAGCTATTCCTGCGGAGAATAAAATTAGCGACCAACTATCACTTGTTATGTTGGTAGTTCCACAGAATGTTTCCACCTTAGTGACTGGACCTGTATTAAATGAACCTAGTTATGGGGGGGGGGGGGGGGAGGAAGCTGTACCTATGACGCCTGCCACACCTCCGTCTGCAGAGCGCGCCACCCCACGTAGCCGACAGAAACAGCGTATGCAACTGAGCGTGCGGTGGCAGAAAATACGTTACGATGACGGGGGCCTGGTCCCCCGACGTCTGAGTGCTCTGTGGATTCTGCAGTGGACCTTGACTCTCAGCTGTCTACCTAATTCTACTCGGAGGTTCCGTACATCCCTGTCCAGCTGTGATCAGTGACCCAAGCCTACCAGTTCCTTCCCTTACACCTTAATCTTGTGGAATCAGAATTGCAATTGCTTTCGCTGCGTCAGTTCATTTATGATTCACGTGCGGAATTAGTTTTCTTACAGGAGGTGTTATTTAGTAATTTCTCCTTGTTTTCGTATGATCTTTAATGTAGTACCGGAATATTCTACGGGGACCGCCTTATTCTTTGGCGAAGTCATTCCTATTGCTGAGGTGGAAATGTTGGATTCTGGCAGGGGCATAGGTTATCAGCTTTTCAGTCGTACCTCGGTTCTTTTATATGCCCCATCTGTCACTGGTCGCGCAGCGGATCGATCGCGTTTTTATAAAGAGGGCACTGTTTATCTGTTGCGTAAGAGTCCTCCGGGTATTCTGTCGGGTGCTGATTTTAACTGTGTATTGCCTCCTGCGGATAAATCTCCTAATTTTAATTTCTATCGTGAATTATATGAATTGGTCCGCTCCTTACGCCTAAAAGACGTCTGGATATGTAAATACATGTTGTTGTTGTTGTTGTGGTCTTCAGTCCTGAGACTGGTTTGATGCAGCTATCCATGCTACTCTATCCTGTGCAAGCTTCTTCATCTCCCAGTACCTACTGCAACCTACATCCTTCTGAATCTGCTTAGTGTATTCATCTCTTGGTCTCCCTCTACGATTTTTACCCTCCACGCTGCCCTCCAATACTAAATTGGTGATCCCTTGATGCCTCAGAACATGTGCTACCAACCGATCCCTTCTTCTGGTCAAGTTGTGCCACAAACTCCTCTTCTCCCCAATCCTATTCAGTACCTCCTCAGTAGTTATGTGATCTACCCATCTAATCTTCAGCATTCTTCTGTAGCACCACATTTCGAAAGCTTCTATTCTCTTCTTGTCCAAACTATTTACCGTCCATATTTCACTTCCATACATGGCTACACTCCATACAAATACTTTCAGAAATGACTTCCTGACACTTTAATCTATACTCGATGTTAACAAATTTCTCTTCTTCAGAAACGCTTTCCTTGCCATTGTCAGTCTACATTTTATATCCTCTCTACTTCGACCATCATCAGTTATTTTGCTCCCCAAATAGCAAAACTCCTTTACTACTTTAAGTGTCTCATTTCCTAATCTAATACCCTCAACATCACCGGACTTAATTCGACTACATTCCATTATCCTCGTTTTGCTTTTGTTAATGACGTAAATACATGACGTTAGTTAAATTTACCCACTTTACTGCGACTTTTAGTAGCAGGTTAGATAGGTTTTACTTATCAGACTACCTGAGCGATATTATTTTTAACGTTGAAGTCATCCCAGCTTCCTTTACGGGTCACTGTGCTGTGGCCACAACTCTCCGTCTTCAACGGCAACCAGTCGAATTGTTTCGCCCTCTGTGGATGCTATACGTCGCTCACCTAGCTGACCCCTCTCTCGATGACGTGACGCTAGTCGTGTGGGAGCCTACTCTACGGTCCACTGGAAACTACTCTTCCACCCTTGACTGGTGGACACCGCTAGCAAAAGCGAAGCTCAGGCAAACCTTGCTACTTTTCTGTGCCGCCAAAACGCGAGACTTTCGGAGAACTTATGAATATTACTATTCCATCCTGCGTGAACTTCATGCTGCTTCGGATCACGCCTCTCTCCGAGTTGCGGATGTTAGGCGTGTAAAAGCAAAAATGGAAGGTTTGAAAATACGATCGAAGCCGTGTTCATTGGGGACGGAAGAACTGACTTCCTGATTTCTTTTGCTTCGGCATCAGACCCGCCTGTATTCATTCTCTCACGACAAATGATGGACGTCTCGTAACAGGGCAAGCTGATACAGTGCGTATGTTACACCAGTGCTATGTAGACAACTACGACATCGACGGGTGCATTGAAACCTTTTACGAGCCACTTGTCAGCATCTTGGATACGACAATTACACCTGAACATAATGCAACGCTCTTAGCTGCCTTTCAGCCTGAGGAAGTTTACAAACTTATTGTGGGATCGCCTTCTCAAAAGTCCCCGGGCCAGGATGGACTTCCCAAGGAATTTTACATGCGCTTTGGGCCGTTGTTGGGTCTACCTTTACCTCCCTTCTGAATGAAGTGCTTCAGGGTAGAGTAGTGCCGACCTCGTTCAAGGTGGGAAAAATTCTTTTAATCCCGAAGCGCACTGGACCGGCTGCCCCTGATAGCTTTCGCCCACTTACTTTGTTAAACTTTGATTATAAGACTGTGGCGAGGGCAGTTAATAGTAGGATGTCGGCTCTGATGGAGACGATTGTTGCAAAACATCAAAGCTGCGTACCTGGTCGTATCATTGTTACCGCTACAGCCGAGTGTCGTGACGTGGTTTCGGTTGCTGCTGTAACGTCCGTCCCTTGTGTCCTTGTTTTTCTAGACTTCGCTAAGGCATTTGATCGTGTCAATCACGACTCTCTGCTTCGGATTCTGGAGGCAGTTGGTTTCACTGCTGACACACGGACAGTGCTCTCATATCTGTTTACGGGTATTTCGGCTTCGGTGGTTGTTAATGGCCAACTGACGTCCCCGATAAATACCCGCAGGGGAGTGCCTCAAGGAAGCCCGCTGCCAATGACTTAGTTTTGTGTTGTCTCTGGAGCACCTGTTTCTGGTGCTAGCATCCTAGCTGACGGGCTGGACACTTTCCAGCGGGACCATAGCCGTTCGTGCATACGCGGATTACGTGATGGTTCTACTTCACAATCCTGCCGAGGTACCTCGACTGAAGGCTGTAATGGATGATTTTTGTCGGAGATCAGGGGCAAAACTTAATGAAGGTATGTGCAAGCTTCTTCCCTTACGAGGTTTTGATGACGCGGTTGTTCCATGGGCTACTGCGGTGGATCGGCAAACGTCTCTCGATCGTTGTCCACTCAAAATTGCAGCGCTCAGATGGAAGTCTATTACTAAAAAAATTCAGGAATCGGTACTAGAGCACGAAAAGCGTTCTCTTACTCTGCTCCAGAAAGTCCGAATACTGGATACATATGTCTTATGCAAAGCTTACTACGTGGCCCAAGTTTATCCGCTTCCCCTGATGATGGCGAAGAAACTACAACAATTTTCTGGTCGTTTCTTATGGAAAGACATATATTTCGCATACGGTACGAGGTGATCACAAAGCCCCGTTCCTTTGGGAGGCTGGACCAGACATGTACGAAGGAAGGCGCAGATGCCATATGTGCGTCGTACTGTTTTGACGGTGACTCAAGAAACTCACACATTCACGTCTCGTTTATTTCTCTGTGTCCAAGAAGTCACGAATGCGTGACTTCTATCTTGCGGTGAGCTCCTTAGGGGCAGACATCTTATGCAGACCTGTCCTCACCATAAAATTCCTAAAGACTCGTTGGGAAGCAGTCCCTTGCCCGAACCTCGTTGAAAGAGAATCGCCGAAAACAACTTGGACAACAGTTTGGTTCAATGTCAGTCTTCCGATTTCGCCGAAGCGCGTAGCGTCCTCGTGTTATAAGGAAGTAAATAACTTGATTGCCACGAACGAGCTACTTTCCGTATTGGGCTTAGTAACACGGATCTATGTAGTCGTCGTAAGTCTCCAGATAGGATACGACATCGCTTCACTTGTGGACGTCATGTGGCACACTAGTCTTGGATCAGGACACAATTGGCCTTCCTTACTCGATCGTCTCAGGCTTCATACACTACGGACATCATACTGCGCCCAGATTCCTGTTTCTTTCCACTGTCAAAAACCCATACCATTACGTGGTTGCTGGGAGACTTCGTTCACTATCTTGTAGAAGGCGAGGGGGAAGATCACATGAACTTCATGCAGCACATGATCACCGCCTACTGGACGTGCTTGTGAATGCCTCGATATCGACACCTCTTCGCCACCATGTTGAATCTTGTTTTCCGTCAGCAGGGTGTTAGGTAATTTAATTTTTCTGATGGTAAGTGTATGTTCCCATCTGATTTGCGTCGGCTTGTCCGCTCCTGGTTTCCCTGTTCGTTGTGTTTTGTGTTTTGACTCGGCATCGCTCTAGTTCTAATGTATAATGTGTATCGATGAGGTATAGATACACATGTGCGTATACCATCCTTGCAATCAAATTGATATTTTTCTTAGTTTGCTACTTCGAATGTAATCTGTTTTCGTTTTCCTTCTTCTTTTAGATTCTATTACAAATTATTAAAATAAATAAAAAACACAAAAAAACAAAAAAATTAAATTACTAAAAACGGTATAAAAATAATTGTTGATACATATCATGGGAGCTTGGTGGTGCTTTGTCGGCTATGTTCTCGGTTTTATTATTATTATTATTATTCTGTTATCATAATTAATTTTTTTCTCCCATTTGCAGCTTATATTACAAGACGATTTGACTATCATCCACTGAAGTGTCATGATAGTACCAAGTCATTCTGACAATAAAATAATAAAAAATGTGGTAAGGCGACCGCTCCTGTTTGGCAGGAAACCCGGGTTCGAGCCCCGCTCCGGCACAAATTTTCACTGTTGTCTTTCCATTCTACAGCTGATGGTAGGCCTTATTCGCAATTGCGGATTCATTTGATGTGTTTCGTAATGCGATCCGTCTCATATTCCTGTTGATATCCGTATGTTTGGCAGGAAAGTGTCTATCATTAATGTGCACAGAGAAGCAATTCTGAAATTAGCTTGTGGAGACTCGCCCATTTGCATAAAACATTCAGGTGTTGTCAATTTGGGTTATGCATACAGTGCGTTAGCGATCGCCACATATTCCTTGATTCACTGGCAGCTGTATGTCAGCGCCGTATTCTACGACTTTGTGAGCCATCTGTGTGAGCATAGAGTTCATATGAGTGAATCAGAATAGTGTATTGAGGCAAATATTCATGCAGTACCAAAATATGCTCTGTCACTTCCTATAGCATAGCCTCCGGAAAAAATGTATAAATTAAATTACCGATACTCAACAGTGGAAGCGCTATATGCGATCTCAGAATAGTAATTTGTAGTATCTTTGTCACCTGGTATAAAAGGGATGAAAGTTTTTTGTTTCATTGTCTTCGTTAATCTCATGTTCTAGCTGAACGACGATTATTGTTCACAGTCTGTAACTACAACAATTATCTGTAGTAATACTAGTAATTTATACAGGGTGAGTCACCTAACATTACCGCTGGATATATTTGGTAAACCACATCAAATACTGACGAATCGATTCCACAGACCGAGCGTGAGGAGAGGGGCTAGTGTAATTGGTTAATACAAACCATAAAAAAATGCACACAAGTATGTTTTTTAACACAAACCTACGTTTTTTTTTTAAATGGAACCCCGTTAGTTTTGTTAGCACATCTGAACATACAAACAAATACGTAATCAGTGCCGTTTGTTGCATTGTAAAATGTTAATTACATCCGGAGATATTGCAACCTAAAGTTGACGCTTGAGTACCACTCCTCCACTGTTGTTCGATCGTGTGTATCGGAGAGTACCGAATTACGTAGGGATCCAAAGGGAACGGTGATGGACCTTAGGTACAGAAGAGACTGGAACAGCACATTACGTCCACATGCTAACACCTTTTTATTGGTCTTTTTCAATGACGCACTTGTACACTACCATGAGGGGTGAGGTAAACGTACACACGTGGTTTTCGTTTTCAATTACGAAGTGGAATAGAGTGTGTCCCACTGGAAACGCGTCGACGTATGTGGTATCAGCATGATGGTGCACCTACACATTCCGCAATTAACACTAGGCTGACCCTTGACAGGATGTTCGACGGGCGTTTCATAGGACGTGGAGGACGCATAAATTGGCCAGCCCGTTCTCCTGATCTTACACCTCTGGACTTCTTTCTGTGGGGTACGTTAAAGGAGAATGTGTACCGTGATGTGCCTACAACCCCAGAGGATATGAAACAACGTATTGTGGTAGCCTGCGGCGACATAACACCAGATGTACTGCGGCGTGTACGACATTCATTACGCCAGAGATTGCAATTATGTGCAGCAAATGATGGACACCACATTGAACATCTATTGGCCTGACATGTCGGGACACACTCTATTCCACTCCGTAATTGAAAACGGAATCCACGTGTGTACGTGTACCTCACCCCTCATGGTAATGTACATGTGCGTCAGTGAAAAAGACCAATAAAAAGGTATTAGCATGTGGACGTAATGTGCTGTTCCAGTCTCTTCTGTACCTAAGGTCCATCACCGTTCCCTTTGGATCCCTACGTAGTTCGGTGCTCACCGATACACACGATCGAACAGCGGAGGAGTGGTACTCAAGCGTCAACTTTAGGTTACAATATCTCCGGATGTAATTAACATTTTTCCAATGCAACAAACGGCACTGATTACGTATTTGTTTGTATGTTCAGATGTGCTAACAAAACTAACGGGGTTCCATTTAAATAAACGTAGGTTTGTGTTAAAAAACATACTTCCGAGCATTTTTTTATGGTTTGTATTAACCAATTACACTAGCCCCTCTCCTCACGTTCGGTCTGTGGAATCGATTCGTCAGTATTCGATGTGGTTTACGAAATATATCCAGCGGTAACGTTAGGTGACTCACCCTATATATATATATATATATATATATATATATATATATATATATATATATATATATATATATATATATGAAACTACTACTTATAAACTTTTCTTTTTCTCAGTAGCAAGTACCTTTCTGCCCATGAGTTAGTTACATAATAATGAAATGTTGGCCTGCCTGTTTTGTATAGACTCATTGTGGTAGCGACGCCATTAATGATAAAAATGATATTAGCTATTTTAATAGTCATTTAATGCTAAAGGTATTGAAAAGAATAATCTCAATAAATACAAGCCGGTGTCTTGTAATATTTTCCAATTCACTTTTAGCCAAAGGTACATTTTTATTAAGAGTAATTTCTATAAATGTGTACGCTGCCATTGCACATAGGCAGCTATACTGGAGCATCAAGCCTCACATAAGAAACAATTAAGCATTGTGTTTAGTTGGCTTACGGCGTAATATTGAAGGTAGACTTTTTTTTAATCCATCGCGAGTAAGAAGGATGTCTTCACGTGGGAATACTTATACTTCTGGCGATAGCGCAATGAGAAAATTTAGCCGTGGCTTTCAACAAACATGAAAGAGAATTTTTTAACAGAACATTTCCTTCAATTATCAGAATATTCTCTTTATAAAAAAATGGGTTATGCGATATCCCGTAAGAGCAAATTCCATACTATCAGAATTTACTGACGGAATACCTATGTATTATGTTGCTCCTGAAGGATTGAATGCCATACAAGATGGATTATAAGCACACAAAACAATTATTTGCAAATTTTGCAAAACAGGAAGACCGTAGTTTTTAACTGCTACGATGACTCTGTACAAAAGTGTATAATGAAATAATAAATCCCATACAATTGTTTTATTTCCACCATCCCATCCTGTCATTCAAATGTTTTATGACGATGTGTAGCCCCCTCGCCACAGTTTCTGACTCGGGGAAATACACTGAAGAGAGAGAGAGAGAGAGAGAGAGATCTATCCTCCCACCCAAGTGTGAAGCCAGGATTTTGTCAAACGGGGGATCCGATTTGTTAAAGAAGACTGTAAGAAGACTCATGCTTTTCATGTATTCCGTAAACTTCCATAAAAACTATAAACCATTTTATTCAACAATGATCTCAGGGTTTCCACCAAGCTGAGATATAATCTCGCCACTCCCAAGGGAAATCCCCGTCGCACCCCTTTCAGATTTAGTGTCAAAATGGCCGAGTGGATAGCTCGCCAAAATCTGAACGCAGATCAAGCATGAAAACAGGAAGAGGGTGTACTGAACTGTGAAAAAACAGACAAGATAGAAATAGTGAACGGTCCAAGCTCAAGATGTTCAACATCGAGCGAACTGCAAGATTCACGGCGTCGAGGTTGTGTGTTCACGGTGTTGGACTGCAAATCCAAATCCCTGTCGTGCCATTTTTTTTCCACAGATTTATGAACTTTTCGCCCGTTCATTGACGTGTCTGTACTCCTTCTGTGGTCTTGGCAACTGTCATACTACGCGTTGATTGTAGGAAAGGAGTCATGTGGTAAGAATATATCACCATCGCAGGTAAATGTGACAATAGTGAGAGCAGGCGAGATGCCACATAGATCTCTCACAGAAATGAAAACAACAAATAACGGGTGTAGACTATGTTGTAACAAAGGAATTCAAGACTCGAAACTTCCAAAACGGAACGCAAAAGTCATAACACACGGTACTTGTGTTCAGCAAATAGGAGATACGTGCGTCTGGATTCCCCTCCCTTACACCTTGCTGTTGTAAGCGTACATTGCACCACGACACAGAGACAAATTTAAATACAGCGAACAGACACGTCAATGACCAAACGGACAGTTCATAATCTAGTGAAAAAAATGTATGTATGGGGTACGCGGGAGATTTGAACACGGACCATCCCTTCCGTAGTCAACCACAACCACAACACCGCAGCCAGTCAACTCCGATCCATATTGTACATCCTGCGCTTGGACAGTTCACTGCTTAAATTTCGTTTCTGTTTTCGCTGTTCAAGACACCTTCTCCCTGTTTTCGTACTCGATCTCTGTTCATTTTTTGACTGGATATCCACTGGCCATGGTACTATAGTTCAATTCTTTTATCTTGGCGGTTCGCGCATGCCCGCCCAGACGCGGGAGATTGCTGCGTTGCCAGTTGCACGCGCCGAGCAAACTTACGTTTAGGGGGGAGCGCGCAGTTTATGAAGTAAAGCCACCACGGCCGCATTAGCCCTTTCGCTGCTACAGAGACGTGCTCCCCGCATTCCCCGCCGTGCGCGATTTTGTCATCACTGCATTGCTCGCCTGCGTAGACACATGGTGTTCCGACTGCTTTAACACACTTATCATTCGATTTCACAAAAACTATTTGGCCTAAAAATTTGATTTTTACACATCTTCTTGAGTGATACCTTCCCCCCATAAATGACTTAATTTTGTTTCGATGTTCAACGCAGTTATTGTGCAACATTAAATGTAGTAAACCACTGCACGAAATTTTGAAGAGTTTGCAGAGGTAAAAGTCCGTAGCGTATACTTTCGGGATGGTTGATTTCAGTTGCCACTAGAAATTTCAAAAAATTACATTCAAACGAATAAAATTCATGAAGTAAGACACTTCGATATTGTTTTTAAATAAAGAAAATATTAAGCACTGAACAAGGTTTGAACTCGAAACCTTTCGCTTAGCAGCTAAATACTTTCAACATTATGCTAACGCTGCTTTTCATTCAATACACTTCCTGAAGGACTTGAAAGTATGACGCAAAATACCGACGAACACTATTGGTATGACTTTGAATTACTCACGTTTCGACGAAGTGCAATAGGAAATAAACAATTACTGCTGTTCTTTATTGAGAAAAAGCGGTTAGTGAGAATGATACAAACACCTTTCCTTGCTATCGCCTGAATTAGGAGGCTTAATGCTTGTTTGGTTTAATTAATTAATAGAATATGAAGCAATTGGTATAAAGAATGCTTTTTCCAAACTTTCTATAAAAGAAATTCCGCTATCAAGACATTGCTTTCGTTCAGTTACTTTATTTATGACTGAACGTTTGTAAAACTGAAGAGACTCGTCCGTGCTGTGCACTGCAGTCGAGCTCCGGCAACGTCGTTCTCTGTTCATTGGCCGACTGTGTTTTGTGACGTCAGATGCGCAGAACGAACCTAAACTCGGCCGCCGTCATAAATGACGCGCACTTTAGGAAACCTCAAGGGGGTGCGCTGGCTTGGAAGTGCTGTAATATGGCAAAGCACTAAGAAGCAGTCATGCTCCAATCTGCTTCACCCTCCCAGATCATTTTACAGATTTATTCTTTCAATCTGGATTTGGGCTGAGGAAGCGATCAGAAATTGGCGAGCGTGAATTTTTTAGGACACCGTGATTATCACATACAGGGCTGTCGGAATAAAGAGAGCTCTGTTCGACAGAGAAGCTCGACCAGTTTTTGGGAGCGAAAATGCAGAGGTTTTAGAATTATTCAACCATACACTTCCCCAAATTTCCTCATTTTAATATACATGTCTTACTTCTTACAGTACAGGAAGATTATTTTCTGCATTAAAGAATGTCACAGCAGGCCAACGCTTGAGATTAAATGAGGAGAATTTGGATTATTATTTGTATGCATCTCTTTTCATTTAAGCGGAGAGGTTGCATCTTTAAAGTTGCAGATAATTGAAATCTGTCAGGAAAGAAAGGAATTAGGAAGGGAATGGCTGTGGGCAATATTAAGGGACCAACTCCGGCGTTTGCCTAAACTGAAGATGGAAATTCACAAAAAAAAAATTCAAGGTTGCCATCAGGTGGATTTGTGCCACCTTGCCTTCCGAATGCAGGGATTGCTAGCTCAGTGGCTCAAAGCACAGTGCTACTGCATCGGTGGAGAATTTGAAAAACCGGTTGTTGTGCATTGTTTACAATAATATAAAATGCACCATAGCAAAGAGAAAGTATTCTGATATTGCATGTTTTTCCTTTAATTGTGCATGTTTGGTCATATCATGAATGCTTGCACATTTCAAGATTTACTTGTGCATTAAATTCCTGGTTCAGTTATTACAAGAGCGTAAACAGATTCTGGACGAATGGTGTGGAGTGTGTAGTCGGCCCGGATGAATTCAGTCATCTCGCTTTTCGAAACGAAGAAGACGACAAAATGTGCTATAATCAAATATCCCTTCCACTCTCCAGAAAACCCGCCCCATCCTTCGGTATCGTAACTCATTTTCATAAGTGAATACCGCCCAGGTAACCAGACTGGGCGACATTTTGGCATTTGGGCTGCTAATGATAGAATTTTACGCAACTTTTTTTATAGAAATGCAACCTTTGCCGTTTTCGCGATATTTTTGTTAATCAACGTGATTTTTAGGCGACATACAAATCTAAGCGTAATTTTATGCACTGTTTTTTAATTTAATGTTACTTATACTGGTGTTTACGGAATCGGACCGTTGTGAAATACTGAAATATTGCAACACCAGAGTTCTACCAGACTGGAATAACGACTCCAGAGCCAACATTACACTGAGACGACGGAAGTCGTGGGGTAGCGAATTGCACACGTACAGATGGCGGTAGTATTGCATACAGTGTGTTAACTGTAAGACGGCAGTGTTGTGAGGGGAGTGCGGGCAGAGGACGAAGCAAGCATTGGCTGGCGAGGGGATAGGAGCCGTTGGAGGGGGGGGGGGGCGCAAGGCACGCCTACCAGTTGCAGTGCTGGCACTACGTATTGCGCCTCATGCTTACACGAAAGGAGAAGATATATATATATATATATATATATATATATATATATATATATGTTTGTCTACTATGCGCTCACAAACCATTCATCCGATTGCAATGAAACTTTGGTGAGTTGTTCTCCGAACGCCCGAAAAGAGTAATGGAAGCAATTTTTTGTGCTCCCTTTCCCTTTCGCAGCATTCAGTCACATGAAATATAATTTTGCGAGCATCGCTATGTAATACTGGTTTCCTTCTAACCGTAGGCCTACTGGTAGGGGTTGTTGGCGACTCCCGAGATGGGCCAGCAACTGCCTCTTCACTCATTTTCATAATGTTTAGCACAACTGCACAATAAAAACACGCAGAACAGCACAGCACAAAACAATAACGAAGCAGACGACAATGGCTACCTTGTACAACACAGTCAGCTACATAATGTTGGCAGCAGTCGCAACTGCGTCCCTACCGAAGCCTGCCGACGCTTACCGACTTCTACCGATTCAGGACTAGGGAGAGGTCTGTCATCTAAAAGTTTACACACTGTACACGAGGTGTAGACGGGAAGGGCAGAGTTGGCACTTGTGCTCAGATGATTCATATGAATAGATTTCCGAGGTGATTATGGTCGCACAACTGGGGTTAACAGACTTTGAACGCGAGATAGCAGTTGGAGCTAAACACATGGGAAAGTCAAGTTCGAAAATCGTTAGGGGATTCGGCATTCCGAGACCGACAGTGTCAAGAGTGCACTGAGAATACAACATTCCAGCTATTAGCTCTCACCACAGACAACTCAGCGGCCGACGGCTTTCACTTCGTGACCCGGAGCAAAGGCGTTGACAGAGCTGACAGACAGACCACACTGAATGAAGGAACTGCAGATATCAGTGTGGGGCGTACGACGAACGCATTCGCAGGACAGCGCGGCCAAGTGTCGCGTCGACGGACTGTGGCAGCAGACGAGCGGCAGCAGTGCCTTTTCTGACAGCACGACGTCGGCTGCAGCGACGCTCCTGGACTTGTGACCATATCGGTTGAGTCCTAGACGACTGGAAAACCGTCACCTGGTCCGACGAGTCACAGATTCAGTCGGCGAGAGGTGACGGTACGGTTCGAGTATGGCGCAGACCCCACGAAGTCACGAACCCAGGTTGTCAGCAAGGCAGTGTCCAAACAGGTGGTACCTCCGTGACGACGTGGGCTGTCAGCTGCTGCTCAAAATCCTGCACCGGCAACTCTCTCTCAGTTACAGTGTGTGAACTTTTAGATGACAGACCTCTCCCTAGTCCTGAATCGGTAGAAGTCGGTAAACGTCGGGAGGCTTCGGTAGGCACGCAGTTGCGACGGCTGCCAACATTACGTAGCTGACTATGTTGTACAAGGTAGCCATTGTCGTCTGCTTCGTTATTGTTTTGCGCTGTACTGTTCTGCGTGTTTTTATTGTGCAGTTGTGCTAAACATTATCAAAATGAGTGAAGAGGCAGTTGCTGGCCCATCTCGGGAGTCGTCAACAACCCCTACCAGTAGGCCTACGGTTAGAAGGAAACCAGTATTACATAGCGATGCTCGCAAAATTATATTGCGTGTGATTCAATGCTGCGAAAGGGAACGGGAGCAGAAAAAATCTTCAGTGAGAGCTGCTACAATCTCCTATTAGTTTGTTGTAAATTGTATTTCTGTTCTATTTTAATCAAACACAGAAACGGAAGATAGTGACAGTGAAGCGGTGGACCACATGACCTTAAATGTTTTTACAAAAGTATGACATCTCGAATAAATACGAAAAACAATCTGCCATTCATTGCGTCGTAAATTTTATTTCTATCTCAGACTGTTTCCTTTCCTTGCGATAAGCGTACCTCATTGCTGCAGTTAACATGTTTATTAAACACTAGCTGTACGCCCGTGCTTCGCAAGGGAAGAAATCTCGGTAAGTTATTGACCGATTGATTTAAAATTTTGGCACAACGTTTTTTAGGAATACGCCCGTGGTTTTATATACTTTTTTTAACACGTATGCGAAACGTGTTGCGAATAGTGTTAGTAGTGAGGAAATAATAGAACAAAACGTCATGCCTGACGTGGCACTTTTTCACGCATCTCGATGTTTATCACGCCATGTCTCCTGAATTATGTATCGTAAAGAGACATAAATTTGCCGGCGCATTTACTGATATATGTGGATACTGTATGCGAAATATGTTGCGATTAGAGTTGTTGTTGTTGTGGTCTTCAGTCCTGAGACTGGTTTGATGCAGCTCTCCATGCTACTCTATCCTGTCCAAGCTTCTTCATCTCCCTATACCTACTGCAACCTACATCCTTCTGAATCTGCTTAATGTATTCATCTCTTGGTCTCCCTCTACGATTTTTACCCTCCGCGCTTCCCTCCAATACTAAATTGGGTGATCCCTTGATGCCTCAGAACAGAACGATTAGAGTTAATAGTAACGAAATAATACATTAAAACGTCATGCCTACTGCGGCAGGTTACGGTATGTACTGAGAAAATGTAGTAAGCGACAACCTTTTTCCTTTCATTATTTTGTGGGGGGTGTCAGCGAGAAAAATTTTCTTAAAGGTTTGAAATTGTACGTAACGTTTGTTGCTAGTCGCTAAGTGCTCTCATTCTCAAATAGTGGACGCGTAAATCTGGGTATTTTCCCGCGGTGGCATCTCATTGTTTATGACGTCATATCTCCTCAAGAATGTGTCCTAATTCCTTTTTTTCTGCTAGGAACCTTCGTGGGCGTACGGAGAACAAATCACCAAAATTTCATCGCAATCGGATGAATTGTTTGGGAACGCACAGATGGCAGACATACATTCATTCATTTTTATAAATAGAGATTGACAGTTACGTTATACTATATGACCTGTTTAAGTATTTTTAAATCTTATAATTAATAATGTTGACTTCGGTGCTTGTGTTGACATGCGACTCATTGCTCTACAGTACTAGCATCAAGCACATCAGTACGTAGCATCAACAGGTTAGTGTTCATCACGAACGTGGTTTTGCAGTCAGTGCAATGTTTACAAATGCGGAGTTGGCAGATGACCATTTGATGTATGGATTAGCACGGGGCAATAGCCGTGGCGCGGTACGTTTGTATCGAGACAGATTTCCAGAACGAAGGTGTCCCGACAGGAAGACGTTCGAAGCAATTGATCGGCGTCGTAGGGAGCACGGACCATTCCAGCCTATGACTCGCGACTGGGGAAGACCTAGAACGACGAGGACACCTGCAATGGACGAGGCAATTCTTCGTGCAGTTGACGATAACCCTAATGTCAGCGTCAGAGAAGTTGCTGCTGTACAAGGTAACGTTGACCACGTCACTGTATGGAGAGTGCTACGGGAGAACCAGTTGTTTCCGTACCATGTACAGTGTGTGCAGGCACTATCAGCAGCTGATTGGGCTCCACGGGTACACTTCTGCAAATGATTCAGCCAACAATGTGTCAATCCTGGTTTCAGTGCAAATGTTCTCTTATGGATGAGGCTTCATTCCAAAGTGATCAAATTGTAAATTTTCACAATGAACATGTTGCATGGGGGCTTAGTTAAAATAGAATGCAAATAATTTTAATTTTTTGATTCAGTAGCTGTCTGTTCGGTTACGAAGTCTCGTAACGGTTGGCCCTGACTAGTATTATTACGCTATCTGACTGCAAAGAACAACAACAAAGAATGAAATGGAAATTTTCATTAACACAATTAATTAATTAAGTCCCCAGCAACTATAAAACCTACGAAACCAAAGCACAAGTGTAACTGTTCTGTGTGTGGAAGTATGACTCAACGTACGCATCTGGCACGGTTCTTCTTCAACAACACAAGAAATTTTAAATATCATTTATACTGAATTAATTAAAGAAAATAGAAATACCATAATTACTCAAGAAAACCAGAATTACACTCTAATACAGGAACACAAGCCAGATGCTTTGTTGACTGAACCTGTAATGACGCATTATTCAGGACATTGAAATAATGAGAAAGAAAAGAAGTTTGTTACCTTAATTTATATTGATGAAAAGCACTCTAGACATTACAATCTCTCCACACCGACTCGCTACTATCACATCTCAGCAAGAACTTTTCAGTATCACATCTCAGCAAGCACTGCCTACTAGCTCATCTCAACAAACACTCCTCACTACGACATCTCAGCACTGACTACCACGAGTTCTCCCAAAGCACTGCCCACTACGAGTTCTCAATAATCACTGCCAGTGGAGGCGGCGGAACAATACTCTCTAGCGCGATCTCTGGCGCTGTGGCTCAGTGTAGCCACCTTTCATATGCCCTTCCTCCACAGGCTAGAATTTGATGGTATTTTTGCCAGCATTGGTGGTGAAAATACCACCAAATTCGTCAATAAAATACAGACAAAAATAAAAGATAATATTCATGCGTAAATATCATATAACTAGATAAAATTTTGGCTTTGCACTGACCTTTCAATAACCTAATATATAAAATACAGTAAGCAATACAAATTCTTTCATACATGTGACTTTACATAACAGTTTACACAAGTATTATGTGGTTAAACAGTTCAATCAAGAGCGTCAGCAATGACGAATATGTGCAGGTAAGAGTCTCATAACTTTTCACAAACAGTAATACACAAAAAAACCAGTTTATACAAATATTCACATAAACGCTTTCCATAGCTCAAGAATAAGAAGTTGACAGTTCCAGCAGTAGCACCCAGCAATGGTCAACAGGTGCAAATACCAACAAGTCACATTTTTTTCAGTAGAAACAGTCCATCAGTGGCACACAGTAATGTTGAATAGGTGCAGACACCAACAAGTAACACCATTTCAGTATAAGCAGTTCCATTAGTGGCACCAGCAATGTTGAGCAGGTGCACACAGCAACAGGTGACATCTTTTCAGTAGAAGGAGTCCATCAGTGGCACCCAGCAATGTTGAATAGGTGCAGACACCAACAAGTAACACCATTTCGGTAGAAGCAGTCCATCAGTGGCACCCAGCAATGTTGAGCAGGTGCAGACACCAACAGGTGACATCTTTTCAGTAGAAGCAGTCCATCAGTGGCACCCAGCAATGTTGAGCAGGTGCAGACATCAACAGGTGACATCTTTTCAGTAGAAGCAGTCCATCAGTGGCACCCAGCAATGTTGAGCAGGTGCAGACATCAACAAGTAACACAATTTCAGTATAAGCAGTTCCATTAGTGGCACCAGCAATGTTGAGCAGGTGCACACAGCAACAGGTGACATCTTTTCAGTAGAAGCAGTCCATCAGTGGCACCCAGCAATGTTGAATAGGTGCAGACACCAACAAGTAACACCATTTCGGTAGAAGCAGTCCATCAGTGGCACCCAGTAATGTTGACCAGGTGCTGACTGCAGTCCATAAAATTCACTATCACTAATCACACTGTTCATCAGCAGAAATTAAACATGTCCTTGTGGCACCAATCATGTAGAAAAAGTGCAAATCACAGTCCATAATATTCCCTGTCACTAATCACACTGTTCATCAGCAGAAATTAAACATGACTAAATGTCACACATCATGTTGATAAGTGCAGCACCATCACTAATCAGACAGTTCAGGCATGAACAATAGTTTGAATACACATACAATGCTTTTACACTAAACATACAAATCATAATAAACACACAAATGATATCAGATAATTGTCATATTAAATATTACAAATACACAAATAGCAGTAAACCTATAATATTTACGGGTGTCAGTGCAAGCCACAACAACAAGTAAAATAATATTTAGGAGATAGGTTGGTACCAATTTGGGATAGGGAAAGGAAAACACACAAAAAACACTCACTCATCTTTCATCCACATTAGTGCTACTGTGTAATTGAATAGTGTTAACTGTGTAAATGCAATTCTGTCAAAATTTTATGTTCATCATGTGTATCAAGTAGTAGTGGCAGCAACGTATAACAGTCAATAATAGTCAACGTCATAGTCATCATGTCAAGACCAATGTTTGCCAAGCCAGATCAAAATGTACGGTTGCTGAACAACTGTCAGTGAGACAAGATATGCAATTACTTCCTCTCTCCAAAAAAAAAGTATATACTGCTTAGTGATTTAACAAAGTGTGTGTGTAGACAATCTTCCTTCTACTTGAGTGTTCTAGTCTGCCATCTTCATCCTCCTTGTTCCATATGGACCAACAAAAAAAATATGCTCCTCACTTACTTCACCTCTTATCCACCAAACTCCAATAATCATCAGCATCACATAATCTCAATACTTCAATAATACCTCATTTACCTTAGCTCTTGTCCACGAAACTCCAATAATCATCAACTTCACATAATCTCAATACCTCAATAATACGTCGATACATATAAACCTCAGCACCAATATCATTTCACTTCCATAACAACTCTTTCCTCTAGTCAGTCTCCTCGAACAAGTACAGACAAAATCCTAGTGCAACTTCAATTCAGCATCCCATACAATTCGAAGAGACAGTGTCCACACACAACCTCTGTGTAATCCATCTGACACAAATTTTCTACTCATTATAAATTATAAGATACATTTTGGTTCCTTGTCCATCATTAAATAAAAGAAATGCATACATGACCTCTAACAGACTTAGTTCGAATAACCCTCAGTAATTAAGTACGATTACGAAGTGTTAATGATCGTGATATTTCAGTGTGTACACCACTTCAAAAATTATGGCAAACAGAAGCAAACATGTGGAGTATTTCTCGTGTCAAGTGTCACTTCCTATTTCAATTGCTCACGAAGAATGCAGTGTAATAACTGTCAATGGTCTAAACCTAGTGTTGGTATGTCATGTCGTTAGCTTCCTTCCTATTAGCATAAATTTATACAGCTTCCATAAAACCTCCAGCTCATGTGACTTCTAAGCAGTTTCTTGTACCAATGTCGTTCGTAGAATTATAGCAGTTCATTTTCTTATCTTAAAAATATCAGGCACTGAGCGTAAGCAAAACATGCAATAGCGAGTAAATATACCAGTAGAGAACAGAATGTCAACAAGTGGATGCAACACAATCCCTACAACGAGGCTCTGCCAAGCGAACAATCTATAATTAATACCACAGTGTAACCTAAACTCTATGTACGTACACAGTATATCAGCATTTCTATATTCTAAATTGAAGAGTAGTTGTGACAACAAACAGAAATGTGTAAATATGCAATCCATACGCACAGCAGCAAACATATATCTTACGTAATAAACAAGTCATTAGCATCATATCAGCATAAGCAAATAAATGTTCATATGTAATCTTAATAAGTAAACATGAAGGCGCAAGCAGATAAATCACAAAGTATAACTTACATACGTAACCATATTAGCACAATTAATCAGGTGACAATTAAAATGTTAATAAATAAGCACAGCAGGCACATAATAGAAAAATGTGACATCAGTGAAAAAGCAGTGCAGCCAAGCGATGCGTAATATATACAAATAACAAGCCTGTTCATTAATCAATCATCGTCAAAATCAGTTAATGTGCGTAAGCACGTCGCTTCACAAGTAAAGTCATAGAACACGAAATTTAGCACAAAGTATGAGTCACATAATCGCAAGCAGCAAATTACGTCTAAAGTACGTACCTAAGTGGAAATATGTTACCTGAAAAATAAACTCAGTTAATCGTTACCTTTTTTGTTTATTACTTTCTTCTTCGAAATGACATTCTTCCTGAAATTTTCTCAATAGCAAGTCGTCTTAACGCCGGACACGCACAGAATTTACCTAAAGGTCTTAAATATTTTACACAACCGTATCCTGAAAAATACTGAACGTTAATAACATAATTTATAAAGTCACCATAGCTTTATACAGAATTTAGTCGGAAAAATTAGACTGTGTATTTGTTTACGACTGTCAGTGCATTCACACTGTGCGCTCGATCAGCTGTAGGCGCGTGACGTATGAAGTAATTGTTTGCGGTCAACCACTGCCTTTTGTGGCGCGCAGACTTCACTGTTGCTTTGAGTATCTGCCGCCGCCGGAACACGGCGCGGTATCCTTGTATTCTCCACCGGTTTACGTATAACTGTTGGTTTCTCAAAAGTATGTCATTCCACAAAAATTTTTACGTTCGATATATGATGTATTCCCTTAGAGCGCCGAGATTTAAGAGTTTCTACTTCCACAGTATTATCATGTATAATTTTGCGAATCCTATATGGACCGTTATAAAGCAGAAAAAATTTGCGACACAATCCTTTTCCTTTATGAGACAAACGATGAGACTTAATTAACACCTTTTGACCAACTGACAAAATTTTTAAACGACCAGGACGTTTAGCTGATTTCTCTCTCCTAGCAGCCGCAGATGCAATATTTCGTAGAGCCAGGCTGACAACTTCAGAATGCCGCAGTTTCCGTGAAGGCGGAAAAGGAACGATTTCAGAAATGCGATTTGTTGGTACTTTATTTTTTAATATCAATAGAGGCGGTAAAGAAGTTGAGTCATTAGGAAGTTCATTCAGAATGTTTTGAAAAATATGAAGATACTGATCCCAAGTTCTGTGATTCTGATGACAATAAAGACGGCACAATTTATTGATTTCCTTCATCCATCTCTCTGAAGCATTAGATTGAGGGTGAAAAAGTGAAATAAAAATTGGTTTAATCTTACGACGCCGTAGAGTACGAAGCCAAATTTTAGAGCGAAACTATGATCCATTATCTGATATGACCTTATCAACATGACCAACTTCTTTAAGAAAATGTTTGATGAAAGCATTAGATACTGAACGAGCTGTTGCTTTGCGTAAAGGTGTAAAATACACATATTTTGATGTCAATTCCACTGCTACGAAAATGTACGCAAAACCATTGGTAGAACGAACCACTGGACCGAACAAATCGACTGCAGCCATGTCCTTTAATTTCGCTGGAATGATAGGAAACAACGGTGCTCTGTGAGAAACAGTTGGCAGCTTAGCCTTTTGACATAATTTGCATTTGGCAAGAACAGATCGAATACGTTTTTCCATGTTACGGAAGTAGCAATTTTCTCGTAATTTATGAAAGCATTTTCTGGGACCAAAGTGCGCATAACTGAAATGTGTGTACCAAATCAATTTATTGACCCACTCATCAGGAATACAAACTAACCAAACAGAGTTGTCGACCGATTTCCGTTTAAAAAGAATGTCATTGCGAACTAAATAATGCTGTCTAATCGCTACGCTTTCCTTTCTCCTCCACTTCTCCTTAATGTCCTTCCAGATTGGATCCTTATTTTGCTCCTTAGCGATGTCCTGGAGCGAAGATGAAATAAAGTTCTCAAACGCAACACCTTGAATGTACATCAAACAATAATGGTTTTCTTTGCAGTCCTCTTCAGCACATTGTTTCAAACCCATAGGTGCACGTGATAAAGCATCAGCAACAATATTTGAAGATCCCTGTATGTAAACAATACGAAAATCAAATTCCTGTAGGTACAACGCCCATCGTGACAATCTGCCATGAGTTAATTTTGTCGACATAAGAAATTCCAGAGCTCGATGATCAGTGTAAACCTTAGTATGTCTACCGAACAAAAATGTGCGAAATTTTGTGAAAGCGCAAACAACAGCCAAAGGAACAGCATAATTACGAATAGCGTCTAGTTTTTCTGGATCAAGAAGAATACCTTCTGTAGAAATAATGTGACCGAGAAATTTCACCTGAGAACGACCAAATTCAGATTTTTCCAAGTTCACTGTCATGCCAACTCGTGCAAAAATACGTAATAATGAATCCAAAATTTTGTTATGCTCACTCCAAGAACGTTTAGCAATAAGAATATCGTCAACATATGAAGTAATATTGTCACGAAGATGAACAGGTAAAATTTCATTTAAGCTACGAATGAATGCTGCTGAAGATACAGTAAGTCCAAACGGTAATTTCCGAAACTGGTAACAGTTACCAAAGGCTAAAAAGGCAGTATATTTTCTACAATCAGGGTGGAGTTCTATTTGCCAAAAACTTGCGCGCATATCAATCGTGGATAAAACTTTAATTCCATGGAAATGTTGAAGAAGTTCATCTAAATTTTGTGGACGGTCAGTTTCAGGAATAATAATATTATTTATCTGTCTGGAATCCAGAACCAAACGAATTGACCCATCCTTTTTAAGAACAACGTGTAATGGGCTGGTATAAGGGCAGACTGCTGGCTCAATAATGCCCTGATCTAACATGTATTGAAGTTCATTCTTAACCTTGTCTCTGTAAGCCAAAGGAATAGCGTACGTTTTCCCGCGAAATGGTGTGTGTTCTTTTACTTTAAATAAATATTGTAAGCCTTTTATAGTTCCTGTGTGATGACTAAACACTGTAGCATGTGAAGTCAAAATATGGTGCAGCTCTTCTCTTGCAACGTCATCTGGCACTTCAGCTTTTTTAACCTTTTCATTAATTAATTCTTCGCTACTAATTATATCCTCCATCGCGTCTCTGTATCTATTGTCATTGTCATGAATAAACACTGTCGTCATAATGCTCAACGAAAACATCAGAAGTAAGAAACCTTAAACATTTTGTATCTGATTCAGATCTTGCTAAACACTCGAAAAATTTCAGACATTTCGGCTGTGGTGTCACCGCTAGACACCACACTTGCTAGGTGGTAACTTAAATCGGCCGCGGTCCTGTAGTACATGTCGGACCCGCGTGTCGCCACTGTGGGATCGCAAACCTAGCGCCACCACAAGGCAGGTCTCGAGAGACTGAGGAGACCTCGTCCCCAGTTGTACGGACAACATAGCTAGCGATTGGACGTGCTAAGCCTTGCTCTCATTTGCCGAGAGATAGACAGTAGAATAGCCCTCTGCTAAGTTAACTGGCGACCACCTAGCAAGGCGCCATTTGTATCAGTGCCTATAGCTTACTAATATTCAAGAGAGATGTATTCCAAGGACTAATTAAAAGTTAAGTAACAAGCATCTACGTACTTTTCTTCTTATTCATTTATAAGTTCTCATGTTCCAGACTTCACGCCCATCTGCGTTAGCCTTGCGTGCCCTATCGGCTACAGCATTGTGTCTGGGCTGTATGGTCTAGACACAACATCGGCATTCCGGCAACAGTCAAATTCACACTTCCTTCTTTAAAGTTCAAAATTGCCTTATGTGTGTTAAGAAACTCCATACCTAATATAATCTGTGTACTGAGTAATGGAACAATAATAAAATTAGCAGACAATTCGTATCCTTGACAAATGAAATTTAGGTTGGTCTGTTGTTTAACTTCCACACCTTTTCCAGAAATCGCTCCTCGAATTGTAGTTTTAGAAATAGGTAACACAGGACAGGCAATAGCTCTTTCACATATACGAAAAACTGATTCACTAATGACGTTCAATGGGCTCCCAGAATCTAGAACTGCAGTGAACTTATTCTTACCCACACATAGTTCAATAACAGGATGTAAAAATGCGTCTACATTATTCTCCTTTTCGCCTAGCAAAATGTCTCTCATATCTTCCAGGCGTACGTAGTGTAAAGTTGTAGTGTCATTACTTTCTGACCCGTCTATATTGCTGCCAGAAGCCGAAGCTGCTAGTCATTGTCGATTGTTTGCGTCACGTCTTTGATTATTCCCGACATTTCGCGGATCAATTTCTACTATTTCCACTTGTCTCTCTGAATTTCTGTCACGCGGAGGATGCCAATTAGGTCCTTCCTGTCTGTTAGATGCAAATTCTTGGTTGTGTCTGTTATTAAAATTTCTGTTTTCCTGTCTGTTTGCATAACTACTTCTTGTATAATTTCGACTGTCACTTCTGTAATTATTGTTGTATCTACTACCCTGGTCATTTCTGTAGTAAGAATTTCTATTATTGTATGGATAATTTCTGTCTTGATGATACCGATTACTGTTTCCGTATGATTGATCATTCCGGTAAGAATTACCGTTATTATAATTGTCTGTGTAATTTCTGTTAGAACGTCTGTTATTGTCATAAGGCTGGTATCTATTGTCCTGTCTGTTACGTCTGTCATTCTCAAAATTACCCATATAACGCCCGTTCCGATCACTATCCCTTTTCTCTGAAAATCTATCGTAATTACTGTTACTGAAAAAGTTACAAGAAGTCCCGTCGTCGTTGTCATACTCAAGTTCTTGTAACAAAGTCTTAAAAGTCTCAATGTCGTCTTTACATCTTCCGGCTAAAGCAATTTGTCTTATGGATTGTGGCAGCTTAGTTAAACAAATGCGAATTAATTCAGTCGGGCTATAAGGGTTGGAAAGGAACTGATTCTTTCGAATCATGTCTTCAAAATATTCCGCTGGCGTGCGGAACTCAGACTGTTTGAAATTACGCTGCATAATAAGACTGTGTTTGACTCTGTCTTGCGTGTTTTCGGACCAATATGCCGATAGAAATGCATGATAAAGGGTTGGAAAGGAACTGATTCTTTCGAATCATGTCTTCAAAATATTCCGCTGGCGTGCGGAACTCAGACTGTTTGAAATTACGCTGCATAATAAGACTGTGTTTGACTCTGTCTTGCGTGTTTTCGGACCAATATGCCGATAGAAATGCATGATAAAAATCATTCAGATTATTACAATCTCTAATGAGTGCGCGCATCCGCGTCGCCGGTTCATTTTCTAAATATCCACACATAAATTCCAGTTTGTGACTTAGTGGCCAATTTGGTGGGAGTGCGTACATAAATTGATCTAACCATGCACATGGATGTATGTCATTCTTAGAATTGCGGAAGATCTTAAATTTCCGAACAGTCAAAAAGTGTTTATAGTCAAAGTTTTCGCCTCGTGGCGACAAAGACCTACCGCGTCTGTCCCAGTCCCAATGTTGATTATTGTCAAGTTCGCGCGCCTGGCGCTCCCTTGTTGCATGCCGTAAATGAAATAAATTATTTTCTTCAAACCCCTCCGCTAACTGTGATTCCAAATTTCTTTTGCTGTCCTTTCCTACGATTTCGCCTTCAATTTGTTTGACTTGCTTTCGTAATGCCTCAACTTCCCTTTTAACGCGTTCATTAAATTTTCCCTGATTTTCAACATGCTTACTTATGTTCTGGTACTCTTCGGTTTCTGCAAATGGTAATGGAGCTATATCATCTGAATCTCTATCCCCATTTAAACTAAGACTTGTCAATTTATCTGAAATCTCCTCAACTCTTTCCGATAAGTCACCTATTTTTTCTTTCTGTTTACTTACGTCTTCCGTAAGTGTTGCGACTCGGGTTTCAGTATTGACACATTTGGTAGTTAACTGTTCATATTGTTGTGTTAGATTATTTATTCTGTCATTTGGTACGGATTCCTCGATTCTCTCAAATATTTCTTCCTTATCATGTGCACGTTGTAAATTTAACTCTGAAAATTTTTGTACTGTCACGCGATCTCTTTCCTCCTGTTCTCTATCCTGTTCCCTTTGTCTAATCTCTACTGCAATTAATCTATTATTGTGAACATTCAAAATCGGTTGTACTTCTTCTCTGATTTCTTTCTTTAATTCATCTTTCATGTTTTTGAAACATGTCCCTATTCGTGAGTCTAACCGTGTTTCCATTGTTCCCATCTGTGTTTTTAATTCAGATCCAAACCGTGTTTCCATTGTTCCCATATCAGTTTTTAATTCAGATCGTAAAGTTCCCATCTCTGTTTTAATTGTTCCTATTTGTGATCCCAGTGATTCCATTGTTCCCCTCTGTGTTTTTAATTCAGATCCAAACCGTGTTTCCGTTTTTAATATAGCACTCATCAACTGCTCCATAGTAACTGATTCGAAACTCCTTTCGCCCCTAACATTTCCCGCAAAACCAGTTTCCTTCGTCATAGCTGTAAAGCTATCTGTGTTCGATACTATTTCAGACTCTTCTATCGTTAATCTCGTATTCTGTGAATTTCCTGATTGAGAAAAATTTTGAAATGGTTCCGGACTATTTTCCCGACTTATTAAATTGTTTTCCACTCCATTATTCATCATACTGTTGTCCTGTGTTGGCGAGTTCGCCATGTCAACAATTTCGTCATTCTCACTGTCCATCATTTTTGCCTTTTTCATCGACCGCGTAATCATTTACAAAACATACAAAACTCGTCACTATATGAAATTACACACAATGACACTTTATCTCCAACAATACCATTCACACGAAATGTTTCCCTCAAACACGATTAATCGAACAATTGAAATAATTGCACTAATTGTCAAACCCATAGACAAGACAACAGAAATGAAATTTTGCAAAAAAAAAAAAAAAAATACCATTAGAAGAATGACAATTACCAAATCTACACATGCAAAATAGACTACAATTGCTAAACTACAAATTACTACAACAATACTACAGACTACTGTCTACTATTTTTACAATCAGAAGATTCCAAGGTACGAACCTGGCAGGGTCGCCACGTGCATGGGGGCTTAGTTAAAATAGAATGCTAATAATTTTAATTTTTTGATTCAGTAGCTGTCTGTTCGGTTACGAAGTCTCGTATCGGTTGGCCCTGACTAGTATTATTACGCTATCGGACTGCAAAGAACAACAACAAAGAATGAAATGGAAATTTTCATTAACACAATTAATTAATTAAGTCCCCAGCAACTATAAAACCTACGAAACCAAAGCACAAGTGTAACTGTTCTGTGTGTGGAAGTATGACTCAATGTACGCATCTGGCACGGTTCTTCTTCAACAACACAAGAAATTTTAAATATCATTTATACTGAATTAATTAAAGAAAATAGAAATACCATAATTACTCAAGAAAACCAGAATTACACTCTAATACAAGAACACAAGCCAGATGCTTTGTTGACTGAACCTGTAATGACGCATTATTCAGGACATTGAAATAATGAGAAAGAAAAGAAAAGTAGTTTGTTACCTTAATTTATATTGATGAAAAGCACTCTAGACATTACAATCTCTCCACACCGACTCGCTACTATCACATCTCAACAAGAACTTTTCAGTATCACATCTCAGCAAGCACTGCCTACTAGCTCATCTCAACAAACACTCCTCACTAGGACATCTCAGCACTGACTACCACGAGTTCTCCCAAAGCACTGCCCACTACGAGTTCTCAATAATCACTGCCAGTGGAGGCGGCGGAACAATACTCTCTAGCGCGATCTCTGGCGCTGTGGCTCAGTGTAGCCACCTTTCAATGTGTGGGCTGACGAAAATCAGCACGCAATTGTGCAATCACGTCATCAACACAGATTTTATGTGAACATTAACGGGACTGTTGGTGATGTCTTGATTGGGCCCCATGTTCTTCCACCTACGCTCAATGGAGCACGTTATCATGATTTCATACGGGATACTCTACCTGTGCTGCTAGAACATGTGCCTTTACAAGTACGACAACATGTGGTTCATGCACGCTGGAGCTCCTGCACATTTCCGTCGAAGTGTTCGTACGCTTCTCAACGACAGATTCGGTGACCGATGGATTGGTAGAGGCGGAGCAATTCCGTGGCCTCCACGCTC
The DNA here is from genome assembly GCF_023898315.1 of Schistocerca nitens. Lineage (NCBI taxonomy): Eukaryota > Metazoa > Arthropoda > Insecta > Orthoptera > Acrididae > Schistocerca > Schistocerca nitens. Next base: position 3,192,648 of record NC_064620.1, read on the forward strand.
TCCTGACCTCAACCCTCTTGACTTTCATTTATGGGGGAATTTGAAAGCTGTTGTCTACGCAACCCCGGTACCAAATGTAGAGACTCTTCATGCTAGTATTGTGTACAGCTGTGAAACTATACGCCATGCTCCAGGGCTGCATCAGCGCATCAGGGATTCCATGCGACGGAGGGTGGATGCATGTATCCTCGCTAACGGAGGACATTTTGAACATTTCCTGTAACAAAGTGTTTGAAGTCACGCTGGTACGTTCTGTTGCTGTGTGTTTCCATTCCATGATTAATTTGATTTGAAGAGAAGTAATAAAATGAGCTCTAACATGAAAAGTAAGCGTTTCTGGACACATGTCCACATAACATATTTTCTTTCTTTGTGTGTGAGGAATGTTTCCTGAAAGTTTGGCCGTACCTTTTTGTAAGACCCTGTATATATATATATATATATATATATATATATATATATATATATATATATATATATATATATATATATATGTTGTTGTTGTTGTGGTCTTCAGTCCTGAGACTGGTTTGATGCAGCTCTCCATGCTACTCTATCCTGTGCAAGCTTCTTCATCTCCCAGTACCTACTGCAACCTACATCCTTCTGAATCTGCTTACTGTATTCATCTCTTGGTCTCCCTCTACGATTTTTACCCTCCACGCTGCCCTCCAATGCTAAATTTGTGATCCCTTGATGCCTCAAAACATGTCCTACCAACCGATCCCTTCTTCTAGTCAAGTTGTGCCACAAACTTCTCTTCTCCCCAATCCTATTCAATACCTCCTCATTAGTTACGTGATCTACCCACCTTATCTTCAGCATTCTTCTGTAGCACCACATTTCGAAAGCTTCTATTCTCTTCTTGTCCAAACTAGTTATCGTCCATGTCTCACTTCCATACATGGCTACACTCCATACAAACACTTTCAGAAACGACTTCCTGACACCTAAATCTATACTCGATGTTAATAAATTTCTCTTCTTGAGAAACGCTTTCCTTGCCATTGCCAGTCTACATTTTATATCCTCTCTACTTCGACCATCATCGGTTATTTTACTCCCTAAATAGCAAAACTCCTTTACTACTTTAAGTGTCTCATTTCCTAATCTAATTCCCTCAGCATCACCCGACTTAATTCGACCACATTCCATTATCCTTGTTTTGCTTTTGTTGATGTTCATCTTATATCCTCCTTTCAAGACACTGTCCATTCCGTTCAACTGCTCTTCCAAGTCCTTTGCTGTCTCTGACAGAATTACAATGTCATCGGCGAACCTCAAACTTTTTACTTCTTCTCCATGAATTTTAATACCTACTCCGAATTTTTCTTTTGTTTCTTTTACTGCTTGCTCAATATACAGATTGAATAACATCGGGGAGAGGCTACAACCCTGTCTCACTCCTTTCCCAACCACTGCTTCCCTTTCATGCCCCTCGACTCTTATAACTGCTATCTGGTTTCTGTACAAATTGTAAATAGCCTTTCGCTCCCTGTATTTTACCCCTGCCACCTTCAGAATTTGGAAGAGAGTATTCCAGTCAACATTGTCAAAAGCTTTCTCTAAGTCTACAAATGCTAGAAACGTAGGTTTGCCTTTCCTTAATCTTTCTTCTAAGATAAGTCGCAGGGGGCAGTATTGCCTCAAGTGTTCCAACATTTCTATAGAATCCAAACTGATCTTCCCCGAGGTCGGCTTCTACTAGTTTTTCCATTCTTCTGTAAAGAATTCGCGTTAGTATTTTGCAGCTTTGACTTATTAAACTGATAGTTCGGTAACTTTCACATCTTTCAACACCTGATTTCTTTGGGATTGGAATTATTATGTTCTTCTTGAAGTCTGAGGGTATTTCGCTTGTCTCATACATCTTGCTCACCAGATGGTAGAGTTTTGTCAGGGCTGGCTCTCCCAAGGCCGTCAGTAGTTCCAATGGAATGTTGTCTACTCCGGGGGCCTTGTTTCGACTCAGGTCTTTCAGTGCTCTGTCAAACTCTTCACGCAGTATCTTATCTCCCATTCCGTCTTCATCTACATCCTCTTCCATTTCCATAATATTGTCCTCAAGTACATCGCCCTTGTATAAACCCTCTATATACTCCTTCCACCTTTCTGCCTTCCCTTCTTTGCTTAGAACTGGGTTGCCATCTGAGCTCTTGATATTCATACAAGTGGTTCTCTTCTCTCCAAAGGTCTCTTTAATTTTCCTGTAGGCAGTATCTATCTTACCCCTAGTGAGACAAGCCTCTACATCCTTACATTTGTCCTCTAGCCATCCCTGCTTAGCCATTTTGCACTTCCTGTCGATTTCATTTTTGAGACGTTTGTATTCCTTTTTGCCTGCTTCATTTACTGCATTTTTATATTTTCTCCTTTCATCAATTAAATTCAATATTTCTTCTGTTACCCAAGGATTTCTATTAGCCCTCGTCTTTTTACCTACTTGATCGTCTGCTGCCTTCACCACTTCATCCCTCAGAGCTACCCATTCTTCTTCTACTGTATTTCTTTCCCCCATTCCTGTAAATTGTTCCCTTATGCTCTCCCTGAAACTCTCTACAACCTCTGGTTCTTTCAGTTTATCCAGGTCCCATCTCCTTAAATTCCCACCTTTTTGCAGTTTCTTCAGTTTCAGTCTGCAGTTCATAACCAATAGATTGTGGTCAGAATCCACATCTGCCCCAGGAAATGTCTTACAATTTAAAACCTGGTTCCTAAATCTCTGTCTTACCATTATATAATCTATCTGAAACCTGTCCGTATCTCCAGGCTTCTTCCATGTATACAGCCTCCTTTCATGATTCTTGAACCAAGTGTTAGCTATGATTAAGCTATGCTCTGTGCAAAATTCTACAAGGCGGCTTCCTCTTCCATTCCTTCCCCCCAATCCATATTCACCTACTATGTTTCCTTCTCTCCCTTTTCCTACTGATGAATTCCAGTCACCCATGACTATTAAATTTTCGTCTCCCTTCACTACCTGAATAATTTCTTTTATCTCGTCATACATTTCATCTATTTCTTCATCATCTGCAGAGCTAGTTGGCATATAAACTTGTACTACTGTAGTAGGCATGGGCTTTGTGTCTATCTTGGCCACAATAATGCGTTCACTATGCTGTTTGTAGTAGCTAACCCGCACTCCTATTTTTTTATTCATTATTAAACCTACTCCTGCATTACCCCTATTTGATTTTGTATTTATAACCCTGTAATCACCTGACCAAAAGTCTTGTTCCTCCTGCCACCGAACTTCACTAATTCCCACTATATCTAACTTTAACCTATCCATTTCCCTTTTCAAATTTTCTAACCTACCTGCCCGATTAAGTGATCTGACATTCCACGCTCCGATCCGTAGAACGCCAGTTTTCTTTCTCCTGATAACGACGTCCTCTTGAGTAGTCCCCGCCCGGAGATCCGAATGGGGGACTATTTTACCTCCGGAATATTTTACCCAAGAGGACGCCATCATCATTTAATCATACAGTAGAGCTGCATGTCCTCGGGAAAAATTACGGCTGTAGTTTCCCCTTGCTTTCAGCCGTTCGCAGTACCAGCACAGCAAGGCCGTTTTGGTTAATGTTACAAGGCCAGATCAGTCAATCATCCAGACTGTTGCCCCTGCAACTACTGAAAAGGCTGCTGCCCCTCTTCAGGAACCACATGTTTGTCTGGCCTCTCAACAGATACCCCTCCGTTGTGGTTGCACCTACGGTACGGCCATCTGTATCGCTGAGGCACGCAAGCCTCCCCACCAACGGCAAGGTCCATGGTTCATGGGGGGGGTTATATATATATATATATATATATATATATATAATGTACATGATTTCAGTTTCGTTTACGAACAACATTTAAAGCGAGTTTTACTTCCAGGCCTTTCGTCTGCTTTCGTGTAAGCATGAGGCGCAGTTTGTAGTGCCAGCACTGCAGCTGGTAGGCGTGCCTTCCCCCCCCCCCCGGCTCCTGACCCCTCGGCAGCCAATGCTTGCTTCCTCCTCTCCCCGCACTCCCCTCGCAACTCTGACGTCTTACAGTTGACACACTGTACGGACCGCTACAGAGGCAGCACGGCTCAGTAGTTCTGCAGGGGACTTGCAACGATTTGGATCCGTGTCACGTCGAGTTGCTGCAACTACGCCATGCAAAAGGAGGTCCGACACGATATTAAAAGGAATACCGAAACTTTCGTCACCTCATTATAAGCTGTTATAAATAAATAATTAGGATATCGAGTAGTGTGTACATTTTTTTAACTTGCCATAACGCTAGTGGACGAATCAATTTGGTTTTCCTCTAGTCTCTTATTAAAAACTTATATATAAATAGAAATTATCACAACAGTATACAGCAAAAAAACAGTAAAGAGTAGCACTTAGAATAAACTCAGTTTCAAGTAAGACATGAACTTACAAAACAATAAATGAGCTCAAATAAGGTTACTTGGTGTGGGTGATAGCTGACAGTGCTGTCGATATATAGATAGTTTAAATCCATCGTCCACCTTGTTAACTATCGATAGTGCGTAATCCTTTTTCGTCTTATGACGGAAGATCAAAAGATTCCTAAGTTTCGCATCATGCAGAATTGGTCCTGCATAATTAGCTTATAGGGAGGGGGGAGGGGGAGGGGAGAAGGTGGAGCCCTTGAACACCCTTTGGCTATGTTCTTGCCCCACCTCAGAAGTTGCTGCAACACCGATAAGAAGAGTCAGCAGTCTCAGATCATTGGTCAACAGTGGCCGTAAGCGTCCCACACATCGGATAGAGCAGAGCAACAGAGAGAGAGAGAATGAATGCCTTTTCGCCTTGTTTAACGGCCAAGATGTCAGTGCTGTTAGCCGGAACTAGTCGCAACCAGCTCTTCCCAACGATGGCCGGCACCTACACCTGAGAGGCAACTGTCCCGCCGGTAAGTTCCGCCTTCCTCAACTCGTCGATTTGCCAAACATTCGAGATTCATTTCCCCACACTATCAAGACATTCAAATCTGTATTAAAAGTTAATAGGGATTCTTAGTCATCGCAGCTCAGTGAGTAAGGTGTTTGATTATTAAACGGCAATAGTTCCTTTTCCATAATACAAGCAATCTGCTAAGCTACAATGACTATGCATACTATTATTATTTTTAAGAAAGAAAGAAAAACAACGCCTCCGTGGCCTAGGTCGCTAACGGACGTTTGTATGAGTAAACAGAAATGCTAAATAAGTATCTTTTTAAAAAAGTAACCAGACTCGCTCAATCCCGGCCGTGGCACATATTAAACAAATATTGGTGGTGGAAAAAATTTTCACTGCCAGTGTTTGGCGGGCAAGGGAAGGAGAGGTGTTGGCATAAAGTTGCTGACTAACCTGTTTGCGCCAATGGTCTGGTCTAAATATCAAACTTCTCCACGGTGTCTCATGAAGTGTGGGCATTTGATGGTGATCTGTCCATCGGATAGGGGCGTTAAGCCTAGCGGTCACCTTGGTGCATTTCGGGGGAAGTAGGCTATGTGCCAGCACCGGCTTTCACCACCTCCGTTCTCCCACCATTATCATCATCATCATCACCACACATCACCATACATCACAAACATTACGCTACTCTCTCCACACACACACACACACACACACACACACACACACAATACATACCTGTAGTGTTAGAAGTATGTAATGTTGTTGCTTTAATTTGCTATGAAAGTGGTACCGATAGACAATAAAAGCGGGTCAAAAGCTGTGAGCTGTCTGGGGAAGTTAACCTTGCATTACTGCGCAACTGTTTCACCAGGTATCCAGTCTAGCTTACCAAATTCCCAACCAGACTAACATTAATTATAATCTTATAATAGTCATACGACAACCAGTGATATATATATATATATATATATATATATATATATATATATATATATATATATAAAAGAGAATTTAAATAAAAAGAAATAAATCAGTTTATATTTGGAAATTTATTTTAACATTGATCATTGAAATTTCAGCATTATAAACTTGATTCATAACTAAACTGGTGCCTTATTTAGGATTGTTAAAATGTAAGTTTGTAATCTTACGGAACACATCAAATATGGAGCCAAGATTGGGAGACTCAATACAACACTGCATTCATAAAATAACACACAAAGAACGTTGAAACATATGCAAGAGGAAATTAACCACAACCAACCGATTCAATTTTCACCCAAAGAAGTTATGTTCGTAGTGCAATCCTGTCCGTCATGAAATTAACACACACTGATATACTAAATTCATACTAACTCTCTGTGAAATCTTCCCGAAAAGAATAGCTGAGGGCTACTTTGATGATTACACCACATGCTTCACGTGGTCAACTTGGTTACACAAAGAGTGTAACTCCACAATAATTTTGATAATTAAAATAAATTACATCGAAACGCAATTTACTAAAGAAAAACCTCGAACTGGTTACTATCGTCTTATTATTAACCTCATGGGTCAAACAATTGCATAAGCACGTGGTACTGGTCTCACAAAGTACACCCCACGTGGGTTGAACATAAAGAAAAGTTGCTATATTGAAAAATATTGTCAAGACGAGACGTTATAATCTCACGCATATTCGCATTTAAGATTGATGATCTTAGTTAGAGTTACTGATCAACACGTGGTTCCACTTTACTCACAAAGTAGTGACAAAGCAACTACTGGAAGATATTCTGAACTGTACACTCGAATCACACTGCGTTGCAATTTAAGATAACATTAGATATTTTAGAGCTAAACCTGAAATAAAGGTTATTAAATTTTCAGTTAGGCTGAACTTAAGAAATCCATTGTCCTATGGACTTAGCAGACACGCGCTTAGCCGGAGATCTTCCGACGCTCGCCGCAGACAGACTGCCGTGGTCCCTTCCTGAGGGTGCCTCACAAATACAAACGGAAGTGGCCAGAGAGGCAGCTTCCTATACCAACATGACAAGGAACGGACAGGACCATACTAAGAATAGAAACCTCTCTGCTTTTAGAAAGCGTAGCTACCTGTTCCGACGTTGGTCCTACTGTTCTCTAGCAGACAGGCTTGTCTGCTACCATCAAGCATGCAACTAGAAATATAGTTGCTCATTCATCCTCTCACACAGAAGGGAAGGGGGATGACAGTATCTTATCATATACAGTATATAAAAGAAAGCGGATGTAGGTTCCATATGAGACTGTGTGACACGAATTACATATAAACTGTGTTTTAAAGTGTAGTAGTATGACAGATCGTTCTTGTTTATGTGTACAAGTAACACGTTCCACTACTCAGTCTCCTCCCAGATAGTCAGAAACGCCACAGTAAATTTAGAAGAGGAATTTATGCCGTAAATGACAACAGATTTAAGAAATCAACATGAAAGGAATCCAACAGAGACCTTTCAAGTAATGTAATGGAGCATGTTGTAAACAAATAAACAACAAATAAGAAGGATGAAAAAATCAAACATTGAGAAATCAGTTTATCCGTTTCTTTCTACAGCCCCCAACTGTCTAACGTTATTGGAAGAGGGCTATCAATTTGACGTCATGCATTCAAATCATAATGCTTATAGAAAGGCTCGTCTTCAGAAATGATCCCTTTACTCTTAAGCATCTGAGGCAGCCAGAGAAAGGTATGTAAAATATCACGTAACAGTCTTAGCAGTGGCTTACGAAAAATGTAACAGCCAATTTCATTCAAACTATGACAGCTTACTGTAAGACTTTTTAAAATGTATTAAAGCAGCTTACACGTATTTTTAGATCTAAGCCACTCAAACAAGTAATAAGTATTTCCTCTTCCGTATCATAGAATCTATAGTCCTCTAGATGCAGCAGCATGACATTTTCGGGAATAATTAGTCAGAGAATATTTAGCATATCTGGACTCAATAGATCTCTTGAACGCACCGATGTCGTGCAGTCATCATTCTCTTTTAACGGTGCGTTAAATGGATGTGTCCAATGTATTGGAAGATGCTTCGGTGTTCAGAGCTTGCAGTATACATTCATTGCCCTCAAATAAATTAATAACTAGTACTATCTCTCTGTATTTATCATGTTCAGTGTGAAGAATCATAATCCTGTTCATTTTTTTCAACAGTATCTCCACGAGCGAGAGCCCATCGTACTTTTTTTTCTTTTACACGTCAAAAATAAAAAAGGCTGTAATTTATTTCGTTCATGTTGTGTACACTGCTGCTAATGTCATAGTTATATTTACATTGGTGGACAATAGTTCACACAGCCCGGTAAATAACTCACAAAGCGTAAACATATCGAATTGCGCTTTACCACGCCCCGCCTCAAGACAGTCACCATGCAATTGTTAGTGACGGTGATAAATAAGAATGTGGTCGGCAAAACAAATATGTAGCTCCCATTGTTTTATGTGCAGGTGAGGTAAAGTCATCACAGCTGCGTGACGTAAAAATTATGCTCTTTACATATAACTTACAGTTTAAACGCCGCGTGGGATTAGCCGAGCGGTCTTAGGCGCTGCAGTCATGGACTGTGCGGCTGGTCCCGGCGGAGGTTCGAGTCCTCCCTCGGGCATGGGTGTGTGTGTTTGTCCTTAGGTTAATTTAAGTAGTGTGAAAAGTTTAGGGACTGATGACCTTAGCAGTTAAGTCCCATAAGATTTCACACACATCATCTATAGTTTAAACAGCAGTGGCAGTAAACGTGCCAGTGAAGGAATAATCTCGGACTGCGAGCTCTACCCAGTGATGACTTTTGAAATCCCTTGATACAGTGATACGAAAGTCATATTATACAGTGAAACAGATTTAAGGTATGGCGTCAGCAGGAATAAATCATACATGCTGGGAAATCATCCTACATGTTTAACGAAGCATGCAACATAGGTCGTTGATAAATAATTTGAACGAACACCTTAGTTTTACGAATCTAATATTCTTAAAACTACGATCCCTGACAAGCATTTTCCAAAATATATAGGAACTTATGCTGAAATATTAAGTATGACTAACACACATAGGCGAAATAACACCTCAAATGGGTGACTAAGAATTACCAATATTATAAGACGCGCATTAGCTGGTGTAAATAGCGCTGATGAAAAAACCGACATTCAGCAAAACAGCATGAACAAGCGACTCTGGAGTATACGTATTATGATAAAACAAATGAAATACTAGAACAGCTACGACTGCTCACAGCATCATTTGCTGCAGGGAATACAACTCACGTGGATGAAATCATATCAGTCATTTCCGAGCTTCGGGGAATATGCATTACTGAATAGTGATCTCGGAGATGATTGTTCGAGAACTCATCAAAGCCTGCCTCGGCGAATTCCGCCTCAGTTACACTATGTCGGCGACTGCTGCCCAAATACTGTCTCCACGTACGCGTACACCATAATTACTCTACCACGCAAACGTTTGGGGTTACACTCGTCTAGTCTGATATGTCCCCGGAAGGGGGAGGGGGTGAGGGGGTGACAGGGGGTGCGGGGTCCACTGGGGGCCGAAGCGCACAATAGCCCTGGGTTCGATGTGGGGCGGTGGTGGGGTGAGTGGATTGCTGCTGTAGCATGTTGTGGTGTTCTGAACCACTGAGGGCTACGGTGGGGACGAAGCTCTCTGTTGAAAATATTCTTCTCGGGTATGCAGCCGGATCATGACGTCTTCAAGACACAATATTTCTGCGGTCCAACTGGCCGCCATCATCAGGTGACAGCGCTGGTGCACAATCTCGCCGGAACTGACTTCCCAGCGCAAGCGGCAGCCCGTATATAGGCCGCAGAAGACCCACAACGCGTGCGCGAGAAGGTGCCGTAGCTGCCCTCTAGTGCAGTAAACATGCCGCGCCGCCGGTGGTGGAAAGAGGCGAAATCGAGATATCGCTGTCAAAAATAAAAGAGATTTAAAAAAAAAAATTCTATTCCGACGATTGAGACGCATACCGTTGTTTTTTAATGTCAGATAACACTGGGTCCCAAGTCTTACTTAAAAGATAACCCTTGTCTCTATTAATAAGATTGTCAGATTGTCTGTGTTTTAAAAGAATCAATAGAGATTCGTTTATCTGACAATCTTATTAATAGAGACAAGGGTTATCTTTTAAGTAAGACCTGGGACCCGGTGTTATCTGACATTAAAAAACAACGGTCTGCGTCTCAATCGTCGGAATAGAATTTTTATTTTTTTTATTTTTTTTTTTAATCTCTTTTATTTTTGACAGCGATATCTCGATTTCGCCTCTTTCCACCACCGGCGGCGCGGCATGTTTACTGCACTAGAGGGCAGCTACGGCACCTTCTCGCGCACGCGTTGTGGGTCTTCTGCGGCCTATATATGGGCTGCCGCTTGCGCTGGGAAGTCAGTTCCGGCGAGATTGTGCACCAGCGCTCTCACCTGATGATGGCGGCCAGTTGGACCGCAGAAATATTGTGTCTTGAAGACGTCATGATCCGGCTGCATACCCGAGAAGAATATTTTCAATTATTACGCCGGGAAAGCCTTCGTAGTCAGCTCTCTGTTGTTTCTAAGTCCCAGGTTCAGTACACACACACACATACACACACATACACTCGTCATACCTGCAAGCAAAACATTTCAGCGTATATGTGCTATAATACGTAGTGAGGGCTATTTATGGCATGCATATCTACTATATCTGAGGCAATATTTACAGGCGAATAAAGGTTTCAAGTCATAGATCCGTACTGCAAAGTCGCCTGGGCCCTACCTTTGAAAGCAAAGATTGGGAAGGAAGTTGCACAGGTGTTTGAAAAGACGTAGATGAATACAAGCCGCGTAAACTAAACCATGAAAGCGAATTTGATAATAAGTATTTCAAAACGATAATGGAGCGGTACTGAATACACCAAAGTCGACATTTTACCACATGAAAGCGAGTATTGCGAAACAGAATGATAAAATATCCTACGCGGATGACTTAATCTTCGAGTATCATACATAAAGCTAGACATTTTGCTACAAATTGTTAGACAGTATGTCCCACAAAGAAATCTTACAATCAAATGTAACCGATAGATGTTCACGAATACGAGTTTCTGAATAAAGTATACGTTCACATTGAAATGGTTTATCCAAGTAAACCAAAATTTAGTTTAGGTAATTTGGTACATATTTCGAAATTGAAGATGCGTTTGAGAAATATTATCTAAAGAACTGGTCAAAGGACATATTTGCTGTTTTCAAAGTGCAGCGACCAAATCCAAGAAGTTACATCGTAAAGGAAAGAAAAAGGTGAAGTAACTGCTGGGTGTTTTTACTCGGAAGAATTACAGAGAAGCTCTGGACCAGACTTGCTCCTCGCAGAGCGTGTGATAAGGCACCCAGGGAACAAGGCCTTGCAGTTGGCTCTGTGGTGAGCAACTGAGTCAACAGTTACGCCAGGGCATGGCTGCATAGCGACGACGGAAATGTGCTCGTGCTGCATAACTAGTCGTCTGAACGCAGTCGCTTTGCACTGGACCGCAGAGAACAGGCGCACGTCAAAGTAAATAGACGCACGTCGACGTAAACGAGTTGAACAAGCAACAGTGGTCGTTGGAACACGGTCAGTGTAAGCCATCCGCCAACATGTAGCACGTGGAATTCCAGCGCAGACCGTTTTGAATGTATGCTCGCAGCTGGTCTACAACCATTTGCAATACGCTCGTCGCTATAGAAGAAAGGGACTAGAGAAGGCAAATGGTAGAGAGAGACAACCCTAATCCACAAATAAGACAGGGAAGCACAGCGCAACGTGTGCTGTAGCGCTGCATCACTAGTGCAGGAGAGCCTTCCCTGTGATGGTCCCGTAGAACTGATGATGTGAAAAGGAAAATAAAGTAAAAAGTTTGGTGTTTAACATCTTGTCGATGACGTAGTCATTGGATATGGGGAACGAACAGGGTCCGGAGAAGGAAATGAGCCGGCCGGAGTGGCCGTGCGGTTCTAGGCGCTACAGTCTGGAACCGAGCGACCGCTACGGTCGCAGGTTCGAATCCTGCCTCGGGCATGGATGTGTGTGATGTCCTTAGGTTAGTTAGGTTTAATTAGTTCTAACTTCTAGGCGACTGATGACCTCAGAAGTTAAGTCACATAGTGCTCAGAGCCATTTGAACCATTATGAAGGAAATGGCTCTTCTTCTTTATTGGTGAACCGTCCCGGCATTTTCCTTAATCGTTAAACATTTTGGTAAACCACAAAATACCTGAACAACGATGGACAGACGAAGGTTTAAACCTCCGCATTCCCAGAAGAGCCCAGTGCCTTACCTCTGCACCTTATAGTTAGATTGAAGTGAAAGGGCCAACTGGTGAATCGAATGGCGTTCTACAGTCTTCAGTGATGAGAGTAGCTTTTTTCAGTAGGCAAAGGATGGTTTTGTGCGACACAGGTTTGATAAACGTTAGTTCCCAGAAAGTATTCACTCGCGAAGATTTTTGTGTTGTACGAGAGGATATCTTCTTGCAACATTTTTTAGTTTGTGAAGATAAATACAAACAGTCTCCACTGAAATCGTCGGGTTATTAATTTAATGCTGCGCTTATTTGCAGGAGGAAGAAACAATTTTCGTTTCAGTTTGGCAACCAGCGTCCACACTACGTCCTGCAACACCGCGTGCTCTGCGTGGTAAGGGATTACAGTTCTGGTCAGCATGTTCGCCAGACCCCTGACACACCGGAGGTAGGTCGACTCACATTCCGCTAAATCAGTCACCATGGGTGCCCACAACGTAAGTCGACCTTCAGCGAAAGGTGTAAGCTTCTCGGGACAATATGGCGCCATTTAGTTAACCATCTGCATGATTTTCTACATTCAAGAACACAAGTATGCGTTTTTACCTTGCGGAAATACATTTTGAGACACATATATCTCTGAAATATGTGCTTGATTTACCATACTTGCTCTGCTTCTGTTATCATATAATGCAAACACCTTATTCGCAGATGACGACACAGTTTTAACAGCCTGAGAATATGACCTGCAGAATTTCGTTCCCCTGAAAGACGCTATAGCAAAATCTGAACAACAAAATTAGGATCGTCGCATTTCGAGAGAAAAAAAATCTATAACGTGATATTAGTACAGGTCACATGTTTCATACATCTTGGCCAGGCATTTTCTCTAAATTTTGTGGTACTATATATAGAGGTTCGGAAGGCATTTCAGATGAGAAATACAAATAAAATTATATAAAACGCGGCCGCTCCAGGTCTATAGTAAGTGAGCGAGAGACGGATGCTAAAACGCGAAGATGAGTCCCAGATCTAAGCAGTACCCATGATTGCCGAAGTGAAGTTACTGGCTGCTACAAAGGAAACCACGTAATAAAACATCGAAATAGAACTAGACATTTATTCTACTAGGGCCAACGTTAATAAACACTGAAATAAATGATCAGATATGTGATCAGAATGCATGAAAATAGAGTGCCAAATTAGCTCCGTACCAGCATCTCAGGAAGACGCTGTGAGGGGCGTCCCTGAACGAGGTGAATGTTGCACCGAAAAGGGCCGCATGCCTAACCTTTGAAGATGATGACAACAGCAATGCTGCCTTTTCTTACGTTCCATCCTCTATGGCAGTCCAGTCTCCCTTGCAGCTAGCAGTGACCACGAGCCGCAGTGATCTATTAAAGTACTGTTTACCGCAGGTAGATTCCTACAACGTAGAGTCTCAAATGTCTTGGTTCTCTAGAAGGAGCTTGTACATCCCTTGCAGCAGGAACCTACCTTGATGAGCTGCTGTGTCTGGATGTTCCCTTGAAAAACAGATCACACGTAGGTGATTCAAATGAAAACCTTAAAAGTGCTATAATATTTTAATTGTAACAATGAACGAAAAACTTACATGTCATTTTCCGACGTCGCCTCCCTGAAGTTGAATGCACTCATTCCACTGCTTCAGATACCACGATGGGAGAATTCTTTTGGTCGTGTGCATAGCCAGTCTCGCACGGCGGTTTCCACCTCTTCGTCACTTCTGACATGCCTGCCTCCGGTTGCTTCTTTGGGTGCGTCGAACAGATGAAAGTCACTAGGAGCGTAGTCTGGTGACTAAGGAGGATTTGCCAGACATACAAGTTTAATTTCGTGAATAGTCTTAACTGTCTTACGGCCTGTTATGCGGTCTGGCATTGTCATCCTGCAGCAAGACTCCTGAAGTCAAAAGTCCTCGACGTTTACTTCTCATTGAAGGATGTTGATTTTTCAGCGTGCCTGAATAAGAAGTGCTGGTTACTGTCACTCTCCTATCCGTGCAATGCTCCAAAATTACTCCATTTGCAACCCAGAAGAGAATGAGCACGCCTTTTCTAGCAGACAGCTGAGTGCGGAATTTTCTCGGTTTCCGCGACGAGCTGCGTGCGCCATTCTTTACTTGCCCTTTTCGTTTTTGGCTGATGATAGTGGACCCAAGTCTCATCGCCTGTAACAATGTTTCCCAGAAGTGCGTCATGTTCAATGTGGAAACGATGCAAAAGTGCTTCACAGGCATCGACGCTACAGTCTTTTAACTCAGCAGCCAACTGACGTTGCACCCATCTTGCAGACACCTTACTGAAGTTCAGTACATTGTGAACGATATTCTGCACTGAATCAGTTCTATTCTTCGTGCTGGCGGCTATTTCATTCAGAGTAACGCGTCTGTTCTTTGCAAGCTCCTCCACTAAGGCGATGTTCTCGCCCGTCACTACGCGGTGAGCCTGGCCTGCCCTGGTATGGGGCATCCTCCACCCAGGTTACACCGCTTTTGAACTTCCTTCACCCCTCGTACACTTGCTACAAAAATAAACACGAATCATCATACTGTGGTGTCATTCTCCAATGAATTTCGGTTGGTTTAACATCTTCACTAGACAAAAAATGCATCACAGATAGCTGCTAAATCGCGGTGCATGTTGGCAGTGGGGCGGCCATTTTGTTATGGTCGCTGCTGCTTTCTACTGCGTAATATCATCGCTCTGCCACTTGTCGGTAACTTCCTGAACGTCACCGAATACTACTGTCACCTACCAACTCCATCATACAACTTTTCGAAATTTTATGGGGCTTTTAAGGTTTTCATTTGAAACACGCTTGTACACTACGTTATGAAAAGTATCCGGACACCCCCAAAAACACATTTTTCATATTAGGTGGTGTTGCCACCTACTGCCGGGTACTCCTGTCATCCCTATCAACGACCTCAGTAGCCTTTACATATCTTGAGAGAGCAGGATGGGGCGCTCCGCGGAACTCGTGGACTTCGAACGTGGTCAGGTGATTGGGTGTCACTTGCGTCGTACGTCTGTACGCAAGATTTCCACACTCCTAAACATCCCGAGGTCCAGTATTTCCGATGTGACAGTGAAGTGGAAGCGTGAAGGGACGCGTACAGCACAAAAGCGTACAGGCCGACCTCGTCTGTTGACTGACAGAGACCGCCGAGAGTTGAAGAGGGTCGTAATGTGTGACGGACATCCATCCAGACCATCACACAGGAATTCCAAACTGCATCGGGATATACTGCAAGTACTATGACAGTTAGGTGGGAGGTGAGAAAACTTGGATTTAATGCTCGAGCAGCTGCGCATAAGCCACTAATCACGCCGGTAAATGCCAAACGACGCCTCGCTTGGTGTAAGGAGCGTAAACATTGGACGATTGAACAGTGGAGAAACGTTGTGTGGAGTGACGAATCACGGTACACAATGTGGCGATCCGAGAGGAGAGTGTGGATATGGCGAATTCCCGGTGAACGTCATCTGCCGGCGTGTGCAGTGCCAACTGTAAAATTCGAAGGCAGTGGTGTTATCGTGTGGTCGTGGTTTTCATAGAGGGGGCTTGCTCCCTTGTCGTTTTGCTTGGCGCTATCGTACACAGCACAAGCCTACATTGATGCTTTAAGTATCTTCTTGCTTCGCACTGTCGAAGAGCAATTCGGGGTTGGCGAATGCATCTTTCAACACGATCGGGCACCTGTTCATAATGCACGGTCTATGGCGGAGTGGTTATATGATAATAACATCTCTGTAATGGACTGGCCTCCACAGAGTCCTGACCTGAATCCTATAGAACACCTTTGGGATGTTTTGAAACGCTGACTTCGTGCCAGGCCTCACCGACCGACTTCGATATCTCTCCTCAGTGCAGCACTCCGTGAAGAATGGGCTGCCATTCCCCAAGAAACCTTCCAGTACCTGATTGAACGTATGCCTGTGAGAGTGGAAGCTGTTACCAAGGCTAAGGGTAGACCAAAACCATACTGAATTCCAGCATTACCGATGGAGGGCACCACGAACGTGTAAGTTATTTTCAGCCAGATGTCAGGATAGCTTTAATCATAAGCTGTATATGAGGACGTTGATTTCAGGAGACCACCAACACTGTTGTTTGTAATGATGTACTGAAGTTGAAAATTGCTTGCTAAATTTCACTTACATTTTGACCACAATTTTTACTTTCTAAAATCTCGAATGTATCTTTGCAATATTCAGAAAAGGCATCCTATGATCAACTTCGATTAATCGAGCCGGACGCTTTGAGCTATTTTTTTGTGAGGCCACTTGAGCATGTTCATATCTTCGGCAAGTTTTCGTTCGCGGTAGGCAATGAGGGGTGCGCGCGAATCCAGCGTGCCTTGCGGCTACAGTGTCGAATCAGCACTGCATTGCTTTCTGCTTTGTGGCCTGGAAATGCTGTGAGATGGTTCGGAGACCTATGCTAGAGACTTTGGGTTAGATCCTACCACTTACTTCACCATGGCGATTAATAGATGACTGGTAGATTATTTCAGCTGTGTGTTCTAAACATCCGTGAAGTTATTCTGTAACAATTCTGCGTACACATTCGCAGTTAATTACAACATGGAGTAGTATCCATGTGCACAGCGGACCATGACTCAAGGGTCGCACGTCTTTCGTAAACTGAACGCTCACTTGTGGGGTCAAGTAATATGTATTTCACCGCTGCACCGTATATTCAGTTTTATCTGCCTCTCCTGCATGACATACGTTTTATTGTCTTCCTGGAAAATCTAACTGCAGAACATATAATTTCATGGATATTACTATAACTTCAATACATGTCACATGTACTGGGAAACCCCGTCGTTTTCGTGATGTGTCTGCACAGTTTTGAGGCAATATATCAACTATGTTTATTATCCCTGTTAATTATTTTTCTCAATACGAGTCGTTGATTTATTGTGGAACACAAAATAGCAACACGCTGGACTACCGCCACCTTGAAGACTATTGTTGCTACAATCTTTGTTTCATCATTAATAAGTCAGTGTACGAACGGTCAAATAATTCAGTCGCTCCCTGATATTCCAGATCATTAAAGGTAAACATCCCAATATGTGCGTGAGTGATTTACAAATGCAGTAAGGCTAGGCGCAAATTGAGACGCGTATAGCGCGTGCGGTGCGACGCAGCGCAGCGTGCGTTTTTGTAACATCACAGGTTCAAATGGGACCGCGCAAATTGCGACGCCACTGGGACGCGACACGCGCCTGCACCAGGTCGCGCGGCGTTGTGGTTGAGGCACAGTTTCTCGCGCCGCGCGTGCCTCGCTAGCACCGTGGGAAATTTGAGGCGGGGAGCGGAAAAGTAGCCCGGCCATATGCTCACATGGGAACGGCGCATATCAGCAGTGGTAGTATTGCCCATACGATAAATTTTGCCTTACTGTGTACTAAATTCTATTGCCTTTGGGTAGTGTTTCGTTTTTCGCCATTTAAACGCTCCAGCTTTAGTTATACTTTATACTTTTCTGTTATTTATAGCCGGCCGTGGTGGCCGAGCGGTTCTAGGCGTTTCAGTCCGGAACCGCGCGACTGCTACGGTCGCAGGTACGAATCCTGCCTCGGGCATGGATGCGTGTGATGTTCTTAGGTTAGTTAGGTTTAAGTAGTTCTAAGATGTATGGGACTGATGAACTAAGATGTTAAGTCCCATAGTGCTCAGAGCCATTTGAACCATTTGTTATTTATATCTCTATTGTTTTGTTTTGCTTTGCTTTTCTTCTGTCAAGAAAATGCAGACTTCAGTAACTGATGAGCCATTAGCCGCTGGAATTAAATCATATACCTCCGCGATGTTTTCAGACCGCAGGAAGGGACAGTGGGTAGTAAATAAGGAAGCAAGGAATATTATAAAATCTCGTGATTAAGAATCAAGGCAGGAAAGTAAAACAAGGATATCTTCTCGCTGCCTAGTATGCTGGCGTATCTGTACGATCTGTTACAAAAATTTAGAAAGAGATAACCTCCACAGGTGTGATCCCTTTGTTCTTGTGGTAAAAAGCGTCCAAGATCTGAAGTATGGAAGTCTCATTGTGATTACTCTGATATGGATGTAATAATATAATACGACACACTGTACTACATGCATGTGAACAACATATTTCCACTGCAAGCTAGAAACAGTCGAAAAGCAGTCACAAATAACGATGTTTTCATTGGTTCGCCGTGATGAGCAAAAGCATTTCAATTGTTGCATGGACATTATCAGCATTAATAAACTAATTATACAACATGCTACACAAATGAAGAAAATGGTCGGTATTATTACGAAAGTAGGAATATCCTAAAAGAGTGTTATGATTAGATATATTTAATTTGTTGAAATGTGCTGCTGACAAAGGCAGATCTACTTTCATGACAATGTTTTTCGAACTCCCAACTCTCAAGGCACACATGGCTAGCTTGTGCATTCCTGTCGCGCGCATTATCCTCCGCTGCTGACAATACACTGACCATTGTGTTGTGCGACAGATCAGTAGTATTTTTTTCTAAATAACTTTTTTATTCGCGATCACACATTGTCAGTTTGCCAAGCCGTATGTGAGTAACCAGTATCTGGCATGTGCCTATCATTCCGCCTGAAGGAACGCTCGTCATTATTTTAATACTGCTCAGATCAGGAGAAGGAATAAAATCCTTTGGTAAGTTTCCATTCCAGTCGCTCAGTGTTAAAAATACGATGGGTTACGGGGATTCCACCAAAATTCCAACAGAATTGGCAATCTATTTTTGTGTGAGTTGTTAACCTTTTCTCATTCGAAGAAGCATCACCGTTTGTGAGTAACGGCCACATTTGTCTTGGTGACTGGTTTAATTGTACTTCCTTTGTCACAGTGTAATTTGTCAAACTCATCTCACATCAGCTATTGAGACAGAATTCCGAAACGGAGTGCCTCATTAAACAAGTAAATGGCAATCACAGAGCTCCAAAGCTTACGAATAGCCTCATAGTGTCGGTTTGCAGTAACATAAAAGAAGAAATTTCGTATTTAGTTTCATACTAGGGAGCTCTTGTTTCGCTAGCTGTCTATAATTAAATAAATAAAAAGGGAAGTATAAGTACTGATATATAGATAAGAAAGTTCAGTGTGTTTAAGAATTGGCAAAACACTCTCCTCCTTGTTTGTTATCATTCGCCAAACTTTCGTTTCGATGTCTCCAGCTGTTTAGGAGATTTGAGTGATGTTGCGAGTATTTGATTCTCGCGGGCGTGAGATGGGAAGTGAGCGCGTTATATGGGATCTATTTTCTCGAGATCGGAGGCAGATATAGACCTCCTCCCAAGTCTAAACAGAAATTCAGCATGTTAGCTGAATTTCATACGCAGCAACATATGGTGTAATACTCACCAAACGCAAAATCATAGCGACCCCTAATTTTCATTGCAAACTTTTTGAGTTTTGCGTAGTGCCTTACTAAAATGTGTGCATTAGAATAAGAATGGTCATTAGCGAGGTGACTGGCACTTTGCCACGATGCTTACATATAATGCTACAAGTAAGGCAAAAATATATTTTCAGTGAATAGTGTCTGTAAAATCGTTTGTGAAAGATAACAGGTTGCGCGCGCTTCGGTTCTGTCAGCGCAGAGCGTCGCCAGTCGGCGCGTGCGAAGCGTGCTGTACGCGTCGCAATATGCGCTGCACCCGCGCGACTCGTGCGGCACGTGCGTGTCGCGCTGTAGTGTCGTGTCACGTCACACGTGCTATACGCATCTCAATTTGCGCCTAGCCTAAGGTAGGTCACTGGACCACGTGTGGATGCAGATGACCGTGCAAGATTATTCGTTGAGCTTCTTTGTATAATGGTGGTATATTTCACGGAATGTATAGTGACAATGTATTACCCTTTCTCAAAAGTGTGTGCGTATTTTGCTTTTGAGTTACATAATGATCTTGTTGATTTGAAGAAACATTTCAATTACGATTCTTTCCGAGTCTAGTTTCAGTAATTACAGAACCGAGACCCAGTTTCTGGCTATAAGCTGAAAACATACGCAGTTAATAATTTTCGGTTATGATTAATGAGTGATTAGTAGAGACCGGATTATATGCAACATAAAAAGTTCAAAATATGCATGAAAACTGCTTAAAATATGCATGAAACGTGTCGAAACATGCGAGATAAAATAATTAAAAAGCATAGTCGGTATTGCGTGCGATTTAACTCGAAGTTGGCCCTGTGCATATCAACTGTGAGAGAAGAGAGCGCCGGCCACGCGAATAATCCGAACATTTAGAATCTAGGGCTTCACAACATACGTGCTCGGGGAGCAAGCTGTGAGCAGCAAGGCGCGAGCAAGGAGCAGAGCGAGCACGCTACCCCCACTACCGGACCAGAGCGGAGAGTGGGGAGAGTCAAGTGGGGCTCACAACAGCTGCCGCCAGTCAATGTAAATCCGCGGCCACCTGCAGGGATATAACTCACGAATTATTACTGCGACAAATGAAACAAATAAAGGAGAATGTACACGTGCCACATTATTTTATTAGCTTTAGTGTATGCCTCTACATTCGTATTAATTTGTGAACCGTTACACAATAATAGGTGTCACTGAAGTGTGGGATTCTCGGTTATCTTGTACTTTTTGCCCTTTACAATTGCGTCTATATTCGGAGTAATTGTTCTTGTGCGTTGTAGGCGCAGCGTGCAGTGTACATTTCGATCAGACAATGCGTTTCTCAGGCGCGTCTTGTTACATTTCATTGCAGAGAACAGTTGTTCACAAACATACGTGGAACCGAACATTGATATTATTGTAGCCGCCAGTTTGTCCAAACGAGGAAATCTATCTTGAGGGAAGTGTCTGTAGAATTCCAAAATGTTGCTCTTGTTCTGAAATTTGTCTCTGTATTCTCTGTCACATTGCAGGTCAATAATTTCTAGTTGCAGCTCAGGACGAATCCCTTCAATATTCGCTGAATATGGAGAGGAGAACAGATCAAAATCACTGTCTAGTGCTGTCAGATCTTGAAAACGTTGATCAAATTCTTCCTTAAGGGCAACTAAACTATGTGAATAACGTTCACAGTCTTTGTGAACATCTTGCACGGATGATAATTTAGGAAAATGAGCTAGATTTCCTGTTTCCAGCTGACTCACCCAAAGTGTCAATTTCATTTTAAAAGCTCGTATTCGATCTATGAAATGAGTAATTAGCAGATCTTTACCTTGTAGTGAAGTGTTCAAAGCATTCAGATGGTTAGTTAAATCTGCTAAGAAAACGAGATCACATTTCCATGAAGGCTCTTTCAATTCAGGAACACACATGTTATTCATTTCCATGAACATATTTATCTCATCTAATAGGCAAAAAAATCGATTTAATAATTCGCCACGACTAAGCCAGCGGACCTCGCTGTAATAAGGCAGGCTACCATACTGGCTTTCTACACCCTCAAGAAAGCTTTTAAATTGCCTGTGTTGTAGCCCATGCTTCCTTATGTAATTGGTTGTACGAACAACAACACTCATCACATTTTTTAGAGTGATACTCTTTGCACAAAAGTTTTCCTGGTGAATCACACAGTGAACGCCCCTTATTTCATTCGGCACGGTCAGTTTTTGCATTTTCTCCTTCAACAGCGCAACGAAACCTGATTTTTTTCCCTGTCATCGCTGGTGAACCGTCTGTAGACACTGAAACTAAAGAATTCCACGACGATCCTATATTTTCAACACTTTCTTCAACACTACTTAAAATATCACCTCCGGTTGTAGTATTCTTCATGGCTACTACATCGAGGAGCTCCTCCTTCTCCTCTAATAAATATGGCAAGCTGCGCTGTTCCAGTGATATCAACACTTTCGTCCAGAGCTAGAGAATACGCCATAAAATCTTTACAGATATTTGCAAGCTGGCTCTGGACGTCGTCTGCCATGTCCTGTATGCGACGCATAATGGTCATGTTAGATAATGGCACAATCCGAAACTGTTCAACTTGAGATGGACACAAATGTTCCGCTGCAACTACCAAACATTCTTTTATTAAATTGCCGTCAGTGAAAGGGCACAGGGATTTTGTTAAAAGCAAAGCAGTTTTGTAACTCACTCTGAGAGCTGCCTCAGTTGATTTTTCTTCGTCGACCATATCTTCTTCGGATAGCTTCCTTTTAAGTTTAATAAATTCCTGTGCACGATCTGGTCCATCACATTTTCGCGTGGTACGACATATAATGTTGCTGCAAATTAAATTTCCTAGAAGAATTCAGCGTTTTGTGACATACTAAACGTTTTGCAACACCATCTTTTTCTGTAAACAGATACAATTTCTCCCAATGGGGGCTGAACTGCGAAAGCATGGTTGGGGTTACACAACGGCGACTTGAGATGATTCTTAACCAGCAAAGTGACTGTTAGAGCTGATCGTAGTACTTTTAACGTTACACAGTCGGCGCGAATTCAGTAGGCACGCTGCGGCCCTATTCAAACCAAACGTGCGCGCGCATTTCCCCTCCCTTCCTTCCCCGCGACCTTGCACCTGCTCGCGAGCACATGCCTGAGCAGACGCGAGTACTCGCGCTCAAAACCGGCCAGTTGTTAAGCCCTGATTTAGAATGTTGAACTCATGACCTGTATCCTTCGTTGTAGTGGTTAGACAGCGTCCTATGTTGTCCATAACAAGCGAATGCGGTGTAAGTTAGTCGCGAAACAATCGATTTGCACAGGCCAAACTTCGAGATACATCGCAGGCAGAAGGGCACGCACGAGAACTCTGTAATATTTTATTTCAAAAACAACATATAATGAGCAACATTTTGAACAACATTAATGTTTAATTAACATTATCGGACTAATGTATCGTTTACAAATTATTTTATATTTTGCTACATTTTAAACATAAACGATCAGGTACTGTTCTAAGTGTTTGGCAGTAAGATTGTGTCTTCGATCACGGAAAACACTTTTATAAGCATAAAATGACCATTCTGCATCAACTAAGGTAACTGGACAGTATTTGAATCAGGGTGCTATGTTTGTGGCAAAAGTTCACCCATCTCATTAAGAAAATTGTTAATGTGGGACAAGGGCTCAGAGCTTGGGTTATTGTGCAAAATGTCTTCTAACTTGCAGTTTTCTCGGGAATACCTCTGGCGATGAGTTCACTAGACTGTTTTTATTCATCAACTGAATAGATTCATTCAACGCCAAACCTTCAGTTTCAAGTTTTTTAACGCTCGCGGATATGTGGCAAAAATGAGTAGTAATCACAGCAACTTTTCTTTTCAATACTGAAATCGTTAAATGCTTCCACTGGCTAACTGCCAAGGCCTCTGCACTATCAAAGACGCTTGCTCGCCTCTAACGGCCACGAAATGTTCGTTGCAAAACAATCCAGCTTCAAACCACGTATCCCAACGTGTTTTGGAGGTAAAGCCACATTTCGTAGTTTTTCTTTGTAGGGCTGGGTGTGAGCATGTGCGTTAAGAAACGCGTCTTTTGTGGTTGAAATCACTTTATCTACATTCACAAACATGGATCGTATTTCTTGAGCAAGACGATGTACTCCGTGAGCAAAGCACGTCACCCAAATGAAATTGGGATAAAATACTTGTAGGGCTTTTCCTGCTTTGGTCATATATTTATTTATTTACACGTCAAGTTCCGTAGGACCAAATTGAGGAGCAAATCTCAAAGGTCATGGAACGTGTCATTACATGAAGTTACAACATAAAAGTAATAACAGATAAAAATAAAATGTTATGAACCCGTAAAAAGTCAATCCATAAGTTTAAGGAAATGTAGTCAACAATACAATAAGAATCAGCTTAATTTTTCAAGGAACTCCTCGACAGAATAGAAGGAGTGACCCATGAGGAAACTCTTCAGTTTCGATTCGAAAGCACGTGGATTACTGCTAAGATTTTTGAATTCGAGTGGTAGCTTACTGAAAATGGATGCAGCAGTATATCCGGACAAGTTGTCCTTGAGTTCATTGCGTATTGCTTCCAGAAAATGTCGCTACATTGTCGGTACGTAATTTTTACGCAATAATTTTTACGCGATGTTTATTCGTCTGGCATATTTTGATTTAAGAAATATTTGTGCACGAAAGCTTTGAGAACAAGGTTTGTAAATTTTTGAGGAACAGTATTACTTGTAATGAATGCAACACATAGATCTATGTTAAAGCGATTGTTTTTGGTTGCCTTTGAAGGATAAATCCCTGCTATGCTCCTCGCCACTGCCATTGTCGCGGGCCTGTCTTTTGCATTCCTGCGGTACGATGACTTCTCTTGAGATACTGGTCTATTTGAAACTTTTTTCTGCACGAAACTTTTTTTCTCGCAAACGAGACAGTACAAAACATTACCGTCATATGTAAATGTTCCAGGATGGTCAGCAATCCACAAAACGACGTTTCCTTTTCTCGGGAGGTATGATGCACAACTCGTTACACACTATATGTAAACACGTTAAACTTGTAGAAATAAAAGAAAACTAAACTGAAACAATGGAGTGCGACCAGAATCTTGCGTAATGTAATTTAATTGTTGGCGACTCTTGAAGTATGAGTGGGGAAGTGACTGAGCGTGGGAGCGGGCGGCACACGTGTTGACCCTGCCTGCCTGTTCGTGTTCAATAACCAGTTCACTCACCACCAGCCTCTCGTGTAACGATCGCACGCAGTTGGAAGTCGCGGTCGCCCTGTGAGACATCAACACGAGATAGAGCCAGAGGCCGTCCTCCTAGATTTTTAAAATATTGTAAACATGGGGCGAAAATATGAATCATTACTAGTTTTTAGTTAAAATATGCGATAACCGGTGATAAGGAGTCAAATACGCATATAAATGTGCAACATGCAAATGGATATAATCCATTCTCTAGTGATTACCTACTATTTGATGCACTAGTACATAGATAGACATTCAGTGATCAGAGGCTCTGCAGACCACTCGCTGCTTCCACAAACTGCCTCCATTCCTTCCTGTTTTGTGCCCGGTTCCTCCAGGTGTCGTAGATTCCCAGGGCTGCTTAGGTCCTTCGTCAGGTCGTCCATCCAGCGCTGCCTTGGTCGTCCAATGGGGCGTTTGGTTTCCCCGCTAGTGCCATCTTCGCTTGTCTTGCATCTGGCATACGGGTTACATGTCCCACCCATTGTATTCTTTTGCTCTCTATCTTCTGTAGGTTAGTTGGTTGTCGCATCAGAAGGTAGATTTCCTCGTTTTTCCTCCTCCTCCATTCTCCGTTATCTAAAACGGGTCCCCATATCTTCCTCATTACTATTCTTTCAAATATTAATAGCTTTTCCCTTCCTCGCTTAGTCGTGATCCATGTTTCTGAAATGTACATTATTGCTGCCCATATCACTGTTGTAGATTTTCATCTTAGTGTTCACCGAGATCGATTTAGAGCCGAGCGTCTCTCTCAGGGAATGCATGCATTTCATTCCTACTGCTGTTCTTTCCTTGATGTCCATTTGTATGTTGTTGTCCGTGGTAAACCAAGATCCCAAGTATTTGAACTGGTGTACACTTCTGAACCTCTTGCCATCTATCTCAAGAAATTCTTCCTGCTCTTGTCTTCTTCCTAATTGGATTAACTATGTTTTGTCTCGATTCACTTTGAGCCCTACCTTCATAATTATCCATTTTCTGGTACACCTGTACATACCTACGTGAATTCATTTACTGTAGTGCATATTTTACTCAGTTTGTGCGCATGTGTCCTGTGGCAATGTCTTTAAATATTTGTCATCAAATCGCCTTTACTGTTTCGTTATTGTCTCGTAAATATTCGCATAACAGGGCATAGATACATAGATCAGAGCCTTACGTAACAAGTGATGATAACTGCGTATCTCCTAACACAGAGAACACAGCTTTCAAAGATTAAACTTGCATTTATTCTTATCCCGGATAAATCGTATTTACGTCAGCACTGCGGGCCACTTGTTAATTTTTGTGGCGTAGCCAGACGCTGAATTAAAAAAAAAAGTAAAAGTAACACTACAAATATTTCAAGCTACATACTGATACCCACGCTACAAGTCTCGTGCACTGATCCGTCCGCCATCACCAGGAACTCTGTTGGATCGTCAGGGAAAGCTCTCAGAGCATTCTCGAATTAAATGGTGAACGGTCCGCTTTTCAGCGCCACAGTCACAACTTTGTGAAGTTCTGTTCTTCTACTTAATAACCACAAACAGGTGATACACCTTCCAGAATTCGTTCCTATCCGGCTAACAACTGAGCAGGTGTTGTGCGGCACTTCAAACGCCTAGGCTGTTCCATCGTGGCATTAATGTGCCATGTGTGTCTCCAGCAGTCATCAGTATTAAAAGCGTTGCCGGCTAACATTCTTACGGTTTTCAGGGCTGGGTGACGACAGCACAGCCTGCCTTTCGTGGTCCTGTCGACAGGGGATCTCCAGAAGGCTTCTGACATCGTTCCTCCTACAGACCTCCAATCAAATCGCATGCCTATGGAGTATCGCTTCAGTTGTGTTACTGTATTCGTGGTTTTCTGTCAGAAAGGTCGCAGTACGTACCAATCGACAGAAAATCATCGAGCGAAACAAAAATGGTAACCGGTGTTCCCCACGAAAGTCTTATAGGCTCTCAGCTGTCCCTAATCTACAAAACGATTTAGGAGATAATATGAGCAGCCCTCTTAGATTGTTTGCAGATGACACTATAAGAATCATCAGAAGCTCAAAACGAGTTGCAAACTGATTAAGACACGATATGTGTATCGTGCCAAAAGTGGTAATTATCTCTCAATAATGGAAAGTGTGAGGTCATCCACATGAGTACAAAAAGAAATCCATTACATTTTGGTTACATAAAAAATCATACAATTTTAAGAGTGTAACTTCGACTAAATATCTCATCACAGTCACGAACAACTTAAACAATGACGTAGATAAAAAAACTTCCTGGCAGATTAAAACTGTGTGCCGGACCGAGACTCGAACTCGGGACCTTTGCCTTTCGCGGGCAAGTGCTCTACCATCTGAACTACCCAAGCACGACTCACGCCCCGCCCTCACAGCTTTACTTCTGCGAGTATCTCGTCTCAGAAGCTTCTGTAAAGTTTGGAAGGCAGGAGACTAGATACTGGCAGAAGTAAAGCAGTGAGGACCGGGCGTGAGTCGTGCTTCGGTAGCTCAGTTGGTAGAGCACTTGCCCGCGAAAGGCAAAGGTCCCGAGTTCGGTTCTCTGTCCGGCACACAGTTTTAATCTGCCAGGAAGTTTCATATCAGCGCACACTCCGCTGCAGAGTGAAAATCTCATTGTGGAATGACGTAGATAATGTTGAGGGAATGGAAAACCAAAGATTACGCTGCAGTGGCAGAACGCTTACTGGATCCAACAGGTTTGCGAAGGAGACTACCTCCACTACACTTGTCCCTGTTCTGTTTGAGTACTGCTGTCCAGTATGAGATCCTTACAAGACGGAACAGACGTAAGACATCGAAAGGGCATTTCTTTTCGCATTATCATGAGACACAGGAGAAAGTGGTACGGATATGACAAGCGAGTTGAGACGGCAATCATTAAAACAAGGCGTTTTCCGTTGCGGCGAGGCCTTTTCACGAAGCTCCAATCACCAGCTTTCTCCTCTGAATGAGAAAACGGTTTATTGGAACCAACCTACATTTCGAGAAATGGTCACCACAAGTAAATATGAGAGGTAAGAGCTCGTATAGGAAGATTCAAGTGTTCATTTTTTCCACGCGTTGTTAGAGAGCGGAAAGAGTGGAACGGTAGATGAATTGTCTGAAAGTGGTTCGAAGAGCCGTCTACCAGTTTAACGAAATCGCTGTTATTTTCGTTAAAGAATAATTATCAATTATTATTGCTTTTAGTTACTTAATTTGCCTCTCTTTAACTGTCTTCTGTAAGTACGAACTTTGTTGTAGAACCTCTCTCTTATTTACGTGTGGTAATAAAGAAATTCACTTTCAAAAGAATTACGTACATTTAAGAATTACGTGAACTCATTTTAACTGATTAAGCATATTTAGTTGAGAATTAAATCCTTTACATAATCCGGCCTTGGCACACATTTTCTAAGTGCAGTGGTTTTTTTTTAAATATTTAAATAATTAATGAATTCTATCCCGGCGTTAGCTATGGAACACAAGATTATCTCTATTAGCAGAAAATGGTTAATTATTGCCAAGCCGACATTTAATTATCACTGATCAAACCTACTTCGCTATACATTTAAGTTATTTGCAAGAACCAAAATTGTTAAATTTCAATGTTAACTAACATTAACTATCCGCCTACGAATGCACAAACGTATAATTAGTTTAAAAATTCATCAGTCTCAGGATCACTGTAAAAGAAGAACAATTTTTTAATTCACTGTTAATTTTTATCTATCTGTTCCCGATTTACGGGTTTGGTTGATTTTTCCTTTAGCGGAACAATTTTTTAAATGTGCCGCCGCTGCAAATCGATCGGTCGCGGCACAGCCCAGCAACTCCGCTAAAAATGCTGAAAATTCTTTAAAGAAATTTTATAGATGACATGGGCAAGCTAATTTACATTAATAATACTACACACTTCTGATAAATTCTGATATATTTAGATCAAACAATAATTGAACTCATTAATTTGTAACGCCTCCTCTAATGGCGGCTAAATCTAGACAGAGACAAAAGAAGTCTACCCATTCATTAATCGGTTCGACACAGCTTCCTCTCGCATTCAGCTCTACACAGAGAAGACCAAAGAATACGCTGTACAGGGTTCTTTTATACTACTGCTGACTATTAACATTTCTTTGTAATTTGACAATATTATTCTCCTCTGGCTAAATTTCACATCTGTTATCGCAGATACTGACACATTTCACAATCACATAATAAATATAGAAAAATTACTATCCTAAATACAGAGAGAATATTACTACAAAAAAATACTACGATAATAACAAATCTCTTTTACACAAAATTCAGTAATATTTTTGTTCAATAATTACGGTATATACAACTTGCTCAGAGCGGCGTATATGGTACAAATAAACTCTTGTTCATTAATATCGTGAGTTTGCCAGGGAACGTTACATTGCCCCCTGGCAGCATTTGGCAAAGAGTTTCTATACTTTGACACAATGGTGCCAGTAACGTTCTTTACAATTCTGTATTTTTTTGTGGAATGGTTCTTTTAATTAGTCCCAGGGTTATATATGTTCATGGCTCCCCCATGTGGGCGAAGGCAGACAGGAAACGTGGGCAAAACTGTGCCGGAGCCCAGCCATCCCAGTTGGTTCATGATTAATATTGTCTCTTTAACAGTCATTCATTTGAATTAATTTAGCAGTTTGTCACCAACGGTTACATAATATCAGTCACCGGATCACTTTTCATAATGTTTCCACTACCTACGTGTTACAAATTCATCTCTTGCACTTGTTAGTGTTCATTTTCTCTCATCAGTTTACGGACATACATAATAAATGTTCAAAGTTTATCAAAATGGAGTCATTGACATGTTATGCAGTTGTGTAAATATTTTGGAAAATGACAATAATGCTGTAGTCGGTGAGCGGTGCGGAGTGATTGTTGAGCGGCGCTCGGCGCGGCGCGTCGGCTCCGTGTAGGTCACCGCCCCCGGTGTTGACAGCTACGGCGCGGAGGGGCGTGGCTGTCTGGTCTGCTACGGGCTGCTGCGGCCGCTGCATGGCTGATGTAGCCGGATGCGCGTTGTATATCAGCTCGCCCGTGTGACGTCTTCTTGCAGTGCTCCAGCAAACATGCAACAAGTTCACAAACAGTGTACTATCCTTATGGGCATTTTTCCTGCTGTGGGAAAAAACGCACACAGTTATTGGCAGTTATTATTCAGTAGGCCTTCACTAGTCTGGTTTGCACAATGTTTCGTTGTCACAGTAACACGTTTTATGGGCACACAATATTTTCACCATGTCATGACTTGTCATTAGTCACACGCAAGTTTTCACCTTAGGACAAAATGTATCCCTGTAGTCAATGCGCTTTCCTAGCGTCCCTTGACACACAAAGAATTAAAGTTTGACACTAACTTGGTAACTTGGTCCACCGTCCGTTATCGGCTCACTGTTCGTGTCGAGCTAGTTCCTTGTCCACTTGCACACACGGCGATGATACAGTTTTTTAGTACTTGTACAAAACAACTTCGTGATGTATTGCTGCAGGTTTAACAGTCACTGTCTGTCTCTGCCACACAATACTGCACTTTTGTTTAAGTTCCTTTATTTTTATTTACAATGTCCGTTGTGCAATTTTTGTAACAGCACATTCTAACTCTTTACCAAGGTGTGTGATATTTGCGTACATGGTAACAAATATTAAACTTTCGCACTAGTTTGCCCAAAAATCATCTATATTCGTGTTCGAGTAGATTTTATTTGTGCATTCCAGCCGGATTCAGGCATATTGTTCAATAACTCCTTTGAAATGATGTCTTACTTCACTTGTAAGGTCCTACGTAACTACAGTGTAGTCTCTGTAGGCTAAAATTGACTTGGACTGTATCAGGCTAGCTCCTTTTTTTTACTGATTAAATCTGCACATGCTTCAATTGAAGCTTCTTTGTGCGTAACTTTGCGCTACTTAAATTTGCAATAAGTTTGCCTCCCATGGTGCCCTCGGGTCACTACTGGGTGCATTATTCTCTTGGATAACATTGGTTTGATAATAAAGTTCTCAGGGCCTCATATGATTGATATTGTTCTGGGTTCGAATCTGTCAATCTGACAGCTACACATATATACATATATACACATATATAATAAAAAGATTGTACAAGAAATATTTCAAGTTTGACACAGATATAGAATATTATGCAGTACACAAACTAATCATTACTAAAATGTTCCCCCTGACTGATCTCTATCACAATTTAACACTATAAATAATTGCACTAATCACGTTATCTGTGCAGACATTTAGAGCATGTTTGAGCTAACATTAATTAAAAGAAGACATAACACAAATATTCATACACAAAAAAAAGAAAGTCAATCATATTCTTATAACTAAATACTTCTACACTAGTACAATATATCTACAGATCACACACCATTAATGTTCATTCATTTACAAAAGAATGTTGTCCACATAGGACTATTAGTCTTTTACTGTAGGAGTATTTTTACATCCTTACGCGGATACAGTCCCCGTACTCTCCCTAAGTGGGGATCTGCTAAGAGATAGCTACTATTTTCTTTCTTCGACTAAGGAATGGAGTATGAGGCTCGACAGTAGGTTTTGTGAGGTTTCACCTCGATATTGTACTGATATCCCTTAACAATTCCTGGTCGTTCTGAAAATACATCTGAATAGATAGTTAATAACTGTACCAAATCCTGCTGTTGCATTGAGTTCAAATTTTCGGACTGTGATACTTTGTTCACTAGTGCGTCCACATTTGCTTTTAATCGATCACTTTGTACGTCTGGATAATAGAGATTTTGTCCTTGACAATGATTGTCTAAATGTACTATCCACTGATTCCTACACTTTATGTTAATAGCATTACAATTAGTCACAGGTACCTCTTCAGATCTGAGCATGGACAATTCTCTCCTCCTACCAGCGTTCATCAAACTTAATTTTCCCCGAGAAAGGTCGATTACTGCGTCCCTTTCTCTCAAAAAATCTACCCCCAAAATGCAGGCTACCTTTAAACCCTTTACTACCAGGAATGAGCACGCTATGGCTTCTTCCCCTACATACATCTCTAGCCGCACTTGGAGTTTAATTATTTGTCGCTGTGCACTTATGGCTCCAGTGACTCTACAATTATTCACGGGAAAAGTCAGTATACGCCTTTCCTTCCCCAGTACTTTGAATAAGTCCATACTCATGACACTGACAGTAGCACCTGTATCTACGATTGCTTGCACGTCAATATTGTTAATTTTGATCTCTATTATCGCTTGTACTTTGTCTTTGTGCTCCTTTATGCACGTGGATGGTTCAGTTATCAATTCATGTCCCATCTGTACCCCGTCATTATACCTGAGGATACAGATTCCCAATGTTTTGTTCGGTGTCGGTCTGCTCTCACTCCAAACCTCAGCCGACGATGGAGAGCGTATCTCGGCTGAATCTAGTTTGTTGAATTTTACAGGTGGATGGGTGTGGCTGCTCTGTGTCACTGACCTCCACTATGTGTAAGTTGTGTTGCGTCGGCCGCCACGGTTGCGCAATTGGCGCATTTTGTGGTGGCGGTCGGTTATTGTCATATCCTTCACTGTTTGGCCGGTCCGTACTGGGCCTCTGGTTTTGTGGCCAAGTTCGGTTTGCATCATTATAAGTATTAGTGTTCCACGGCCCCCTGGCATTTTTCCATCTATTATTGCTTGGTGGGCCTGTTTCATATCGGTCATCAGACCTCCTTTTCCGGTCATTATTCACCGGCGGACTATTGCCGTTCCGGTCTCTACCTCTATTCCCGTTTTGTACATAATCTTGTCTCCTATTGTTACCTCCGCCGTTTCCATTATTTGGTGGAGGCGTGTTATTTCGACCATTTCTGTAACCGTTTCCGTTATTTCTAGCCTGTTCAGAGGCTGCCTTAACGTCCTCCTGAATCAGGTCAATTGAGTCCAGAACAGACAAGAAATGTTCCATGTCATTCTCCGGCACGTGTATAAGTTTTTCCTTTACGTGTATCGGCAAGTGTGATTTCAAAAGTCTGATCAAATCCCGGAATGAAATCTGCTCGTCCCAATAACGGGTCTTATTAATATACTTCTCAAAATATTTTCGCAAATTGCCTAATCGTGGAGAATACGGCTCTGGATTATATACCTCCTTCCGTAACCTCTCCTGAACACATGTTGACCAATATTTGGCCAAGAATGCCTTTTCAAATTGCTCATATGTATCGCAACTGTCAGCTGCTTCGGTCGCCCATAATGCAGCATCTCCTTGTATGTAAGACATAACAAACTGTATTTTCTGTGTATGACTCCAAACGCTAGGCAAAATGTTTCTAAATCCCTTGATAAACACTACAGGGTGAACAGATTTCTTCTCCGTTGTAAAGATCTGAAACTGTCGGTTTCTAATCAGGCTTTCTTCAATCACTATTTTGGAATGACATTCATTTGTTTCGCTTACATTGGTTGCCTGTTCTGTCTCGCAGTCGCAATCTTTTACTGCTGTATTTATATGCCTATCATTGTTGGACCTGGCTGGCGTGACATACACCTGTGAGTCGTCATGCCGCAAGCTGATTTCTATTTCGGCAAGACGGCTGTTGTCATTCTGCTGCCACAGCTTGCGGCATGACGACTCACAGGTTCTGCACCTCCGCATTCGAGCCCACATCTTTGGCTTCAATCGCGGCGTGCACCTTCTCGTCTATTTCCTTTATAAATTCGCTTTCCGTTTTGTGGACTTGTTCGGACACTTTGTGCTCAATTACTTGATTTGTGTCAATCTCTAATTGTTCCACCCTGTTAGTCAGTACACCGATTTCATTTACGATACTGGCGTTAGCCACTTGGATACTATCTACTCTTTCGCTTAGTTCTTGCACCGTTTTGGGTATGGTTTCATAGTTTTGTCTCAAACTAACAATCTCACTTTGCATAGCTTCCAAAGATTGCATTAACTGCAAGTCTCTCTCATGCAGGCGTCGATCACGCTCTGCTTGTTTAGCATCACGTTCTCTATCGCGTTCTGCTTGTTTAGCATCACGTTCTCTATCACGCTCTGCTTGCATACGTACAAATTCAGCTTGGAAATTGAGCATGCGCTCGAACATAATTCTTAATGATTGCACTTCTGACACCTCACCACTCTCTGGTCCGTGTCCAGTACTTGCGGGTGGCACAGTATTTCCGCTATCAACTGAATCACTGGCTGGCAGTGGCAACATTTCTTGCCCTTCTGCCCCCAGATTCTCACATTGTACTTCCTGAACTACGTCACTAACATTACTTTGTGTCCCACTTTCTAACTCGGTATCACTACTTACTAATTGTTGTTCATTATCCATGTTGATATCTTTCTGACTACGCAACCTAACCATAGTCAACAAAAGAAACAAAATCTGAACTAAATATCCTAACACTCAGGTTTCACTGACATAATCACACAAGAAATTGTCATTTGTTAAAACACACTTATTATATACTACAGTGACTAACTACTCAAATGTCCTGTTATTTTAAAACAAAGCACTAACAACAAGCACACCACTAATGATCCGAGAACACTGCACTGAGGCTACTTTACTATCCACAGGACAACTACACTGTAGCTTTACCTTTTGGTGATCTATCTTGGATGCAGCTGCCCCCTGATATTGTGGTAGGTAATTAATTTTTCGCTATAATGAGCTCTCTTCTTCAGCTTGCCTCTGGGTACATAGTGTTCTCATGCAAAAAGTCATATACAGGTATTACCACACAATATTGGTTATGCGATACATACAATACATGGAAAAAATTATTAAATGTTCTCCAACAAAGTTCGACTATAATAATTCCCTAGTTATCTCATGGGTATTTAGTGGCCACTGCATATTCGGGCCCCACGTTGGGCGCCAATTTAATGAAATCGCTGTTATTTTCGTTAAAGAATAATTATCAATTATTATTGCTTTTAGTTACTTAATTTGCCTCTCTTTAACTGTCTTCTGTAAGTACGAACTTTGTTGTAGAATCTCTCTCTTATTTACGTGTGGTAATAAAGAAATTCACTTTCAAAAGAATTACGTACATTTAAGAATTACGTGAACTCATTTTAACTGATTAAGCATATTTAGTTGAGAATTAAATCCTTTACATAATCCGGCCTTGGCACACATTTTCTAAGTGCAGTGGTTTTTTTTTAAATATTTAAATAATTAATGAATTCTATCCCGGCGTTAGCTATGGAACACAAGATTATCTCTATTAGCAGAAAATGGTTAATTATTGCCAAGCCGACATTTAATTATCACTGATCAAACCTACTTCGCTATACATTTAAGTTATTTGCAAGAACCAAAATTGTTAAATTTCAATGTTAACTAACATTAACTATCCGCCTACGAATGCACAAACGTATAATTAGTTTAAAAATTCATCAGTCTCAGGATCACTGTAAAAGAAGAACAATTTTTTAATTCACTGTTAATTTTTATCTATCTGTTCCCGATTTACGGGTTTGGTTGATTTTTCCTTTAGCGGAACAATTTTTTAAATGTGCCGCCGCTGCAAATCGATCGGTCGCGGCACAGCCCAGCAACTCCGCTAAAAATGCTGAAAATTCTTTAAAGAAATTTTATAGATGACATGGGCAAGCTAATTTACATTAATAATACTACACACTTCTGATAAATTCTGATATATTTAGATCAAACAATAATTGAACTCATTAATTTGTAACGCCTCCTCTAATGGCGGCTAAATCTAGACAGAGACAAAAGAAGTCTACCCATTCATTAATCGGTTCGACACAGCTTCCTCTCGCATTCAGCTCTACACAGAGAAGACCAAAGAATACGCTGTACAGGGTTCTTTTATACTACTGCTGACTATTAACATTTCTTTGTAATTTGACAATATTATTCTCCTCTGGCTAAATTTCACATCTCTGTTATCGCAGATACTGACACATTTCACAATCACATAATAAATATAGAAAAATTACTATCCTAAATACAGAGAGAATATTACTACAAAAAATGCTACGATAATAACAAATCTCTTTTACACAAAATTCAGTAATATTTTTGTTCAATAATTACGGTATATACAACTTGCTCGGAGCGGCGAATATGGTGAGTTTGCCAGGGAACGTTACACCAGGTACTTAAGTGTGAATTGCAACGTATCAGTGCAGCTGTAGATGTAGTTGCGTGGAATGTCTGCCTGAACAGGGGGGTTAAGGGTTAAGATTTCTCTGCAGTTTTTTTTCCCCCTGTGTATCAAGGAGTTTTGTGTGAGCACTATTCACCCAAGCTGGGGAGCAATATTCCACAACAGGGTGAACCAATCCCAGATCTTAAGCACAGTGTGTAGATGCAGTTGATCCACATGATGTTATACAGGTAAACCTCATTGAAGAGGCTACGCCGATTAGTTACTGCCATTCCCGATTCACAGTTTCATGAAAAGTTCACAAGTTCTATTGGCTACAAAGCACACGCTTGAACTCGCAGATTTTTTACCTCCCACTTGAGTTATAATTAAACTGTAGTGATTACTAAGTATGTCCTAACTTTGAAATATCTTTACGTCTTGTCGGCAGAGGTGCAGTGTAACAGCCGGCAAGAAACGAGATAAATCCTTAGTAGACGTTACGCGGTCACGCTCTATTGTCAGTCTGACTTGGCTTCTGTGAGCAACGCGCAATCCCCGGAGATTCTACTACGACTCGGCCGGCGTCGGCGGCTCCAGCTTCCAGGGTGAGCACCACAGAGGCGGGGGAAAGCGCCCCCTAGGGGGCGACGCGAAGCGCAGCACTCGAGGGCTAGCCAGGAGCAACATGTTGGTCGTGGCGTCCGCAACTCTCTCTGCTCAATTTAATGAGTTTCATCTCTTAAACAAAGTTTCCGGCCCCTTCAGCTTAAGTTGACAGAGTTATCTGTTGTAATTTTGTAGTTCCCATAAAGTAATTTTAAAATTTAATTATAAGTTTAAGGAGAACGAAAATTAAAGTCATGTAGTCAAACTTATTTTACGTCGTTATCAGCTGGCAGCCTCTTGGCTGCCCCTCCCCCTGCCCCACCCTTCCTCAAACAGCTCCCACCCCCACCTCCTCCTTCTCCTCGCCACCCCACCTTCCATCCGTCTTATAAGCCCAGCCTCTTGAAGAGTGAAATGACGCGGCGATACCCAATTTTACGGCTAATATGGGGGCGTCGGCTTGCCGTACTGCTACATACACTAATTTTAGCAGAGGACCGAGAGACGGATGGCGGTGTACGCGGTGATTCAAAAAGGAAGAACAGGTTTCAGTTTTTTTTTTTTTTTAATTACAGAGAGACTGTGAAGGACAGAAAGACATTGCCCATGCCGCTGGCTAAGAGGGAGTTTCAAAGTTCTATATTCGCACAGACACTATACCATACACTCAACATGAACACCATTTGTTGGTCGAGAAACATCGAAACGACAGGTCATTTTATTCCACACCGAATCAACGGTTCCCTGTTTTCTGAACCGACAGCTTCAACAATTCGATTAGTCGTTCTTGAATAGTAGCTCCCATAGGTGGGGCGAAGACTCTGCGATTTTTTTCTGTGGTGGTACGTAAAAGACAATGTGCGAGGTTCGGTGAACTGGAGGGCCAAAAGCAGTAAAGATCTTGTTGTCCACCTCTCCCAGTCCAACGTCGTGCGATGTTGTTGTTAAGAGAACGCCGCTACCTGTCGGTCAAAGTGGGGCGGGGCGCCGTCGTGCATAAAAACCAAACCACTGGAATCTTCATGAAGTTGAGGACACAGCCAGTTTTGCAGCATGTCCATGTATGACATTCCTTTCTCAGTTTCCTCCGCAAAAAGAGCTCCATATAGTTTGTGAACAGAAACGTCACAAAACACATTCATTATCGATAAATCTCTTTTATGATTGACGAAGACACCAGGGTTTTGTGATCCGCAAATTATTACATTATGGCGATTTACTACACTCAATAGATGAAACGTCGATTTGTCCGAAAAGATGAGTCGTTCGAAAACAAATGTCCTCAACCATATCCTAGACTACTGAAATGCAAAGTTGGTACTTTCTGTTGTGGTCGCTGGGACGCAATTGCTGCAGTAATTGTAACTCGTAAAGCTTCATATGCAGGCGCCGTTTCAGAACACACCACACTTTTTTTTTTTAGCTGAGGCTGATGTTCCTGGTTTGGCCGTCTTGTGGAATCGCTGGTGCACAGTGTGAACGCACCTCGGATACGCTCAACATTCTCACCAGATATCCTTGGTCGCCCAGTATTCCTCCCTTTGCATAGGCAACCAACTTCCAAGAATAATGTGTGCCAGTCATAAATCTGCTTGTGCAGAGGCGGTTTCTTGCTGAACTGATGCCTGAATACACGTTGCACTCGAACAATGGACTGACATCGCGATAATTCCAACACGATTTCTCTTGTGGTGTAGTTAGCATGTTACTTCAAACAAACAATAGCGCATCTGTGTCAAAACTTAGAATATTTTTCTATCCAGCGACATGTGCAATGTGTTTATATCTTTTATAGTTTGTCTGTAATAAACAATGGAGATCTGCGTTGTTGAACAGTGTTGAAGCAGAGTCGTTTTTTAACTGATACTTTAGTTCGTTTTACTATGAACAGCTTTCCTAGAATTCGTCCATTTTCTTATGTTTAGTCACCGAGTGCAATTACATTAATATTCAAAAATGAAATTTTCGCTCATTTCACGGATTATTGCGCCATCTAGCAGGGTAATGAAAACATGTTTCGGACCAAAGTTCATTAGTTTATGCCAAGCAGTCATAATATACAACTAAAGTGGTGCTTCGTATTTAAAAATATGAAACAATATAGTCGATTTACAATGACTGCAGCGCCATCTAGTGTGAAACTAGCAGCACTACAAAGCGGATGGTGTGACAACACTTAGGCACGGCTGGAGAGACTGCTGCAGGAAAGCACGCCCACTTCTGCAAAAGTGGAAGTGTGCTTCGACAGAAGAGCTGAACAGGAGCGAGTTTTAAAGTGAGAAAACTTTATTTGATGAGAACTTCTTTGAGAAATTCAATCAATTGGGATTGGTAAGTTGATCACGAACTGCTAGATTCAGGAAACATCGTTCTTATGAACGCCAGGGAGCGTCGCACTGATCATGTTAAGGTTTCCAGAAGTTTTTTGACAGGCCTCCTTGTGCCTATGAGTGTCGCCGCAGTTGTGGTGCTAGATTCAAGGTTTTCTGTCAGAAAGGACACAGTACATAGTAACTGACGGAAAGCCATCGAGTAAAACAGGACCGATATCCAGCGTTCCTCATGTTAATAACCTGTTGAAACGATTTATGGGAGCATCTGGGCAGCCCTCTTAGATGTTCTGCAGATTGTGGTATCGTGTACAATCTAGTTAACGCATACGAAAATCAAAACCAATTGCATACTGATTTAGACAAGATCTCTGAATGGTGCGAAGAGTCGCAGTTGACTCTATCCGTGTGGTCTATCCGTTAAACTACGGTTAGACGATAGATCACACAAATTTAAAGGTTCTCAGTTCAACCTAGGGGTTACAATTGTGAACAACTTAAATCGGAAATATCACAGAGAAAATGTTGTGGGAAAGGCGAACCGAAGACTGCGATTTATTGGCAGAACACTTGAAAGATGCACCAAAACTACTAAAGAGACTGTCTGCAATACGACGGTCCATACGCTTCTCGAGTACTGCTGAGTGATATGGGGTCCTTGCTAGACTGAGGGCATCGAAAAAGTTCAAAGAAGGGCAACTCGCTACGTAGCATCGCGAAATAATGGAGAGACTCGCGGCTATGGTACTCTAATCACGACGACAACATTAAAATACATCTTTTCACGAAATTTCAATCACTAACTTGGGTCTGCGAATGCGAAATTACTTTGATAACATACGTAGGAAAAAATTATAAACGTAATAAAATATTAGATATCAGATCTAGCACGAAAGATAACGATAGTCGAACGGTAGAGAGATAGCGTTACAGAGCCTCGGGTTCTACCAGGCACGTACGTGTGTGTTTCAGAGTAGTCATAAGTATATGTAGGTGCGAAACGACTCTCGAAACGCGTAGATACAGATGTGTCTCAACGTTGCTTTACTGTTTGTTGTATGCAAAATGAAAATAACTAATTTTACAACCCGAATTCGTTAGCAAGAAATTTTATCTGTAACACTTTTCTCGTACGGTGCATTGTTCTAGAGATGATATTCTGCAAAGATCGAAGACAGACGCCTTGTCAACGTTACATGGCCGGATGTAACTGCCACGTAGAAACAATACAACGTAGTTACTGCTAACAACTGAAGGTGATTGTTCAGCGCTCTGAATGCATCGCTAGTTGTAATTAAAAGCACGGTTTACGACTGAATTCCCCGCGCGGCTGCCGTCGATGTGTATGTCGCTGTTCTGTTCCTTAGCCATTCTGACTTTGGTACTCTGCTGTTGTAAACTCTGTTTTTCGCTTGTTTACTTCCTGTACGCGACACTAAAAGTACATTGGTAACAACTGATGTTGGAGACTACGATAATATGTCAGTGGTGGAAGAGTCAGAGCAAGTGATTTCCGCACCAATGTCCCATAAGAATCACAAAGGCTCAAATAACTGTCCGTTACTTGAGTAAAGACCCCCATAACATTGACTGGGGAGAAGCAAATCCTCTCTCGATAAAGTAAATTCACACATAACAAAAAGTTTTTCATCACTTCGGTTCCCTGAACTCCTGAAAATAGACATTGTCTGTGGATGCTGTATCACAGACACAGTTCCTTCGACTGTTCACAGATGCCTCTAAACCCGCCCAAAGAGTAAGCAACCATGCATGAGCAGCGCCTATTAGACGGAGGGAGTCGTTCCGACAGCCTATCAGTTCCAGTCATCCCACCAGGAAGGAGATACACGACTCGTGTGGTCCGTGGTTCACCCATGCCTAGACGGTCAATACTGCGGTTCGGTCGTTGTTACTTTGCGCCCGGAAGGGCTCTCAACAAGGGAAGTGTCCATGTGTCACGGACTGAACTAAAACGATTGTGTTCGGACATGGAGGAGATACAGAGGGACACGATCTGTCGATGACATGCTTCGCTCAGGCCGCCCAGGGGCTACTACTGCAGTGGCTGACCGCTACATACGGATTATAGCTCGGAGGAACCCTGACAGCAACGCCATCGTGTTGAACAATGCTTTTCGTGCAGCCACAGGACGTCGTGTTACGACTCAAACTGTGCGCAATAGGCTGCACGATGCGCAACTTCGCTCCCGACGTCCATGACGAGGTCCATCTTTTTGCAACCACGACACCATGCAGCGCGTTACAGATGGGCCCAACAACATGCCGAATGTACCGCTCAGGATTGGCAACACGTTCTCTTCCCCGATGAGTGTTGCATATGCCTTCAACCAGACAATCGTCGGAGACGTGTTTGGAGGCAACCCGGCTAGCCTGAACGCCTTAGACACACTGTCCAGCGAGTGCAGCAAGGTGGAGGTTCCCTGATGTTTCGGGGTGGCAATACGTGGGGCTTATGTACGCCGCTGGTGGTCATGGAAGGCGCCGTAATGGCTCTGTGATATGTGAATGCCATCCTCCGACTGATAGTGCAACCATATCGGCAGCATATTGGCGAGGCATTCGTCTTCATGGACGACAATTCGCTTCCGCGAAACTTGCCTGGGATAGATTGAAAACGGCAGTTTAAGGACGACGTGACCCACCAACCACTCTGAGGGATCTACGCCGATCGCCGTTGGGGAGTGGGACAATCTGGACCAACAGTGCCTTGATGAACTTGTGGGTAGTATGCCATGACGAATACATGCATGCATCAATGCAAGAGGACGTGCTACTGGGTATTAGAGGTACAGGTGTGTACAGCAATCTGGACCACCAGCTCTGAAGGTATCGCTTTATGGTAGTACAACATGCAATGTGTTCTTTTCATGAGCAATAAAAAGGCCCGAAATGGTGTTTATGTTGATCTCTGTTCCAATTTTCTGTACAGGTTCCGGAACTCTCGGAACCGAGGTGATGCAAAACTTTTTTCGGTGTGTGTACTTTCATCATATTGCGTTGACAGTGAGAAGCGAAAGGAGCACTTCCGCAAGAACTTGTCGAAAACTACAACTGCTGCAGCAGCTGTATCAGCAAGTGAGCGACCTCGGCTCCGAAACAAAGTGTAAAATTCTACAGAACAGGAATACGTCGTTATCCAGCGCATCTGCGTAACGCACAGCTTGACAATCGATGCAGACTGGGCAGCCACCCCCCACCCCACACCCTCCCCTTCAATTACGTACGAATATTTGATGTATTGACGTGGACGGGGTCGAATACAGTATTTGGCCAAAGCGAACAAGCAGACGACAAGCCCCAGAAGAACGAAGACTGTCAATGGACAATTCAGTAAATCTGTTAACATTTATTAACGCCTACGTATTTCCGGCATTATGGTAATTATTATGCAATTTTAACATCCCTATGCAAATGAGGTTCTTAAATAGTTATAACTTTTGTTGTACCTATTTGTAATAAATTTCGCAGCTATGTGTGTTCAATTTTTGTACTTTCTGTCTCTTGTTTAATCCTGAGCTAATTTATTCCAAACTCGGCGAGCCACATCCCTGTTGATGTAGCGTCCGCTTTTATTACAACACGACACCAGCGACCTTCATCACACGCTTTTTATGATCATTCGAAGGACTGTGATAACATTAGCAGGTCCACTAGTAACCAACCAAATAACAGGAAAAATGATAGTGCAATAATTTAAATACCTAGGACAAATTATAACATACACGGCACGAAAGAACAGAATTACAAAAGCTCTAAAATTAACACGGTATACTTACAAAAAAATGACTATCGGTCAAAACTAATTTAAAAAATTACATGACGGTGCCTCAACCGGAGATGACATGCGGAAGTGAAACCCTTTTTAAGTCATTCAGAGAAACAGAATCAACAAAATAATAACAGTAGATAGAAGAATAGCAAGAATTTGCGTAGATAGGAAGTATCAAAAAGATGTACAATGGCGGATAGTGCGAAATGAAGTGGACTACAGTGAAATGGAGACCATTGCAAGTACTATACGGAAAATGGATCTCTTTCTTGGTCACATTAAGAGGAGACCAGAAACCAAAATAGCCAAGAAAAATTGTAAAGAAACTTTAAAACATGAAGCAAAAGGTGGATGGTTTGTATGAAAACATATAGGCCGTCGATGTGAATGCTCTAAAAAGTCTTTCGAATGTGTAAGTGAAGAAGACAAAGCAACACTTATGCAGGAATTTCTGGCAGCTGAATTGCTATATTACGCAAATTACGTACCTACAAGGCTGCTTACGGTCAAATATCTTTTCAGTTTGTGTTTTGGAGAGGTTGAACGGTGATGTTTCGTTAATTCTCCCAGCAAATAAACAGTTTTAAGTCAGTGGTAACTGATATTATTTACACTCAGTTTGCAAATAATGTAAAGTACACATTGACTTTTTAAGTATAGTATTGTGTGCAGAATTTACTGTTTTAGTAGTATGTTGTTACAGTCGATACATGTGAAAACCACGACGTACTCTAATAAAAAAAAATCACATTGGATGTACATGCAATATACAATTTAAGAGAATTTATTGAAATTTTGCTGTGCGATTTCTCACAACCACCAAAATGTCACATACCATTGTTCAGAGGCGAGGACTTTATTTGTGACCATTATTTACTTTTTGTCACAGGTTATTCATTTTCGCCTGCATTTTTATACAAACTATTCGACAGTTAGTTAAAAGATTAATACAGTGTTGCGATAGATGCGTTGATTGTCCCCTAGACAATAAACGAAGCCAAATAACTTAAAAGCAACGTCGCAACGGGAAGCCTTCAAAGCGATAGTGTAATTTTTGCTTTCCGTACCATAACAATATGCATGAAAGCTTGTTGGCGACCAACAGACCGCTTTTTCTCTTGATTGTCGACTGGATCTGATCACAGACCAGACAGTCTACCGCCATGTCACTCACTATACTGCACCGCGTGCAGCGTTGTCGTGTTACCTGCCCACCAGGAGTTCGTCGTCTGTGGTGCGCGCGGTAAAAACGCTTTTCAAATACGGCTATACTTCAGAAGTCCTGGCGGACGAAATATTTAATGGCACAGTTTCTAGAGAAGTTTAAAGACTACAAATGTTTGTGGAACACGTCGTACTATGAATGTAGCAATAGAGATGTAACAAATAAAGCAGTTGCTTCAGTGTTGAAACTGTTGAATGAAGAATGCCACGTTATCTGCCATGAAGAGCAAAATGTAGGACTGAATTTCTTTTAAATTCTGTAGTTGCTAAATGGTTCCGTTCTTGTACATCTGTTTCTGTATTTATAACATAATGCGCGCTACAAGTATTTGAAGTAAATTTGCTTCTGACTTGAACTGATCTTCTTAAACTTTATGAGGTCATCTTTCCTGGATTTCTTCCGGTTTTGCTTTTACGGTCACATTGGACCCTATATGTTCTATATTCCATTCCCTCATTTCTCTTTTTCCTCTTCGTTTGTCCCCCGACACGTCCACCTTTTTACCCTCATTCGACCTCTGTGTCGGCTGCGCAAGTTGAGCACCATCCTTGAACACTACTGACGGCTGGTCGGTTTTATCGAGGTCACGCCACCCACATCTCAGTACTGTCAGCCTAACCACTTTTATCGCCGGTGTTTGTCGATGCTGGCCTGTTGTTGGGAACAGTCTGCGTCTAATATGCGAGGCCACGAATGGAACGCTCTACCACAGCAACCCCTTACCAACCTTGTGGCCAGCACAGAAGAACGTTGCAGAGGATGCAGTGCCGCCTGTACTGACCGCACAACCAGCCCTGCCTTTTGTAATCTCCAGGGGACCATCATCAATCGCGGTGACTTCAGTGTTGCTGAATAAAATTGTCACTTCTGTTCGAATCGTTGGGTATCACCTTCAATTACGTTCTGTACTGCGTTGCAGCAGTTCGTT
The DNA here is from genome assembly GCF_023898315.1 of Schistocerca nitens. Taxonomy (NCBI): domain Eukaryota; kingdom Metazoa; phylum Arthropoda; class Insecta; order Orthoptera; family Acrididae; genus Schistocerca; species Schistocerca nitens. The sequence continues at coordinate 3,237,522 of NC_064620.1, forward strand.
CTATGTATGGTCCATAGTCCCATCGAGCTGTGTCACTTGGCAGTGACACGTCGTCGCTAACGTTACTTCAATCATTAAGATTTGCACACCAGTGTGCTATGTGAACTCGCATATTTCCCACATATCTTCAGACACCTATAATACCTTCGCCTGTCCAACGTTACTGAACCCGAGTCCCAGCAGCCTATTGTATCTCCCATCCCTGGAAACCATGGGCAGCTGTCTCATCTCACCTCAGTACATTCTAAACGTTCGACAGTATTACCCAGAATAATTTCAAATCACCTCCCCCCCCCCCCCTCGCTCTTTGAAATCATCCCCAATATCTTTCCTTCCTATAAACCCTAACCCTCCTCTCGTTGCACCCGAATCGAAGGTCGTTCTTTCCCTGCATAGGTGCAATACTACTCACCTCCCCAGCACCTACATTCCATCATTACTTGTTTCCCATTTACACGTCTAATATCGTTCCAGTAATATCCTCTACATCCAACATCCTTATTCACCTGACCCGCCTAGTATTACTAGAAACACCACGACCACCATGTCACCATCTGCGTAGAACAAGTAGGAACTCACATCGTAACAACAGATCTTACATTTCATCACCATTATATTATCTTACTAAACTTATGGTTATGTCTTTTATAGTTTTAAATGTTGTCGCGAAGACTGGGTATTAGACAACGCGGTGTGTCCACAACAGCAGTGACCGCCACCTTTCCCTCATACTATACGGCCCTTGCAGCTTGTTTACAATGCTACCTAGTCACTGAATAACTTCCAACGGTATCGACGTTTCGAATCTATTTGCAAATGGATTGATTAATGGCAAACAGCTAGCGCGCCATCTTCCATCACCAGAGACCACTATTAACCTGAACTGTAATGGCCACATGAACTCCGTCACTGAAGTAAGAAACTATAGTACGCTGGAATAGGCACGACTTTGTCTGACTTGATGGCGGCGTACCACGATCCGACGTTACGACATTGCAGACAATCGTCAGACACTACACGTAGCAGCAGCATTGATGGCGATATGCGATCCCGAATCGTGCGTGTGTGAGGAAAACTGAACCTCATCATTTGCCGTAATGAAGTGATAAGAGTCGGAGGTACTGCCTATCTGTCACTCAAACTCACATGCCATACTTAACCAGGTCAACGTCTAATCACAGGTGACGTGGAAAGAGCTAGCTATCTTCGAACAATGTCGCTTTCCCGGTCTACACATTAGTTTGATGTAATGTCGCTTATCTGACTTGTCTGGGGAAACTGGAAGCTAGGGCTATAACGTCCACTCAAAATGAAGTCACAGCAGCAGGAGGCCACCGGGAAAATATGGAAAGGAAATCGATGTTACCTTTTGAAGGGAGCCATCAGAACTATTTCGTTGATATGTTAACGGAAACCAACGAAAATTTTAAATTTGGATGGTTCAATTTACTCCCGAAGCCAATTGGGTGCCCACTGCACTGACCACGGCGCCTCCTTGATCAATATGAAATTAAGTAAGTTCGATGCATCAAACTCCTCCCAACAAGGGGGGCCGAACAGGTTCCTTAAGAGGCGCTGGAGCTGCGACGAGGATTAATTTGTTTCCAAGTTTCTGACAAGTAAATTTTGAAACTGCGCTCAACAAAGGTGGGTGGGTGGCAACGAAGGTCCTACCGAACTGGCGAGGGGGGGGGGAGGGGAAGGGCCAAGGGGTGGGGGCCTCAAATCTACCCACTGCCGTATTATTCGCGCACATGTTAATATTGCAAGAGCACTTCTACCCCCCCCCCCAACACACACACACACACACACAAACACACACACACTCAAACTTGTGATCACGCCACAGGAGGGATCGAAACAGGAAACCTGAAAAAGCATAAAAACCCTTTGCTATTTCCGGTCACATTCAAAATTCGACGAAGGGTTTTGAACGGTGAAACGGCTCGTTAGAAAAATTTAAAAATGACTGTGCTGGTAAACCTTACGTTATTTGATTTTCAAGCAGCTGAGCAAAACTGAACGTACTCAGACATTTCTCTCTTCACTTATTCTGATCATCACTAAACTGACACACAATATTTTTAGCGCAACGCAATCTGACTTTCAATAATCCTCACAAAAGAATGGCCCTGACTAACAATAACCCATACCTTTCATGAACCACTTACCTCACAAAAATCTTCGTTATCGAACTAGTGCAATACAGCGAGCGCCAATACTGCCAGATAAATAAAAGATTCTAACTACTGAAGGCACTAACTGCCATTAGGCATAGCAAATGGAAGATTTTGATATAGAACAAACAATGTATTTACCTTATTAATGTTAAAAAGTCATCATATATATATCTATCAATTTATGACATCCATTTTTACAAATTTCCTTTTTCTGGCAGACACACGTCCAGGTCGTCCGTTTATCATAACCTCTCAAAACTCTGGCATTTCTCTCTCCACATCCACCATTGATTGTGGCTCACCTCCAAGTCCCAACGCTACGCGCTGTTCACATCCAACTGCCCAACACTACACAAGCGAATACACCAACAATGAGTCCAACCAGCCACAGACTGCTCACAGCACTGTCAGTGACTTTCATACAGAGCGCTACGTCACGTTACCAACATAAAAATCTAAACAGCCTACTTACAAAGCCCCCATGCTCCAAACACAAAATTTTACAAATTTTTATGGGCAGTGCCCAATACTGACATGAAAAAATTTTTCATAATTACAATAACAAAGACATCAAATGCACATACTTATTGGTACACAGTTGGTCAAAAGCAAAAATTGTTATCATAAAGACAGTCCTGATCATTCATCTGCTGTGAGCAGTCTGTGGCTGGTTGGACTCATTGTTGGTGTATTCGCTTGTGTAGTGTTGGGCAGTTGGATGTGAACAGCGCGTAGCGTTGTGCAGTTGGAGGTGAGCCGCCAGCAGTGGTGGATGTGGAGAGAGAGGTGCCATAGTTTTCAGCAGACGAAACGCCGAAAGAAAGAAAAACTGTATTTTCTACATTCTGATAAAAGCTGGATCTGAGATCAATAGAAGACAACACTTTTAAACCATTAAAATTCTGAAGAAGTTCTTCCAACATTTGCGGCCTGTCTGTTTCAGCAATGATGATAATATTGATTTGTCTCGAATCTAATTCAAGCCTGATCGATCCATTTTTCTTCTCAATAACACGTAATTGATTGTTGAATGAGTTTACTGCAGGCTCAATAATGCCCTCGTCAAGCATAGATTGTATTTCTTTTCCTCACGGTCCCTATAATGTGTCGAAATTACGTATGGTCTAACACAAAATTTAGTATGCTCACGAACACGAAATTGGTATTGAAATCCCTTGATTGTTCCTGTTTTGTGAGTAAAAACTGTGGAATGTGCTTGTAAAATCTCAAAAAGGTCCTGCCTATCAGTGTCATTACAATTCTCAATTGTTTGAATTTTATTCTGAATTAACTCATTAGTATCAAATACGCCGGCGATATCATCCCTGTCAATACTTGCAGAGTGATTGTTAGTGTCAAGTTCCGCCGAAAGTTCCGAACTGTTGTCTAATAAGAGGTAAAGCAAATTAATATCCGCCGCGCGGGATTAGCCGAGCGGTCTTTGGCGCTGCAGTCACGGACTGTGCGGCTGGTCCCGGCGGAGGTTCGAGTCCTCCCTCGGGCATGGGTGTGTGTGTTTGTCCTTAGGATAATTTAGGTTAAGTAGTGTGTAATCTTAGGGACTGATGACCTTAGCAGCTAAGTCCCATAAGATTTAACATACATTTGAACATTTGATTAATTTCCTCATCACGGTTTGAGAGCCAATCTTCAAATTTCAAAGCTATTGACTTACCTTCTTTCTCTAAACTTATTTCAGCGTCGTGAAAGTTTAAGATTGCTTCGTATTCATTCAAACAGTCTACTCCCAGTATAATTTCTGTCGACAATAATGGAATGATAAGAAAATTCATAGTAAATCTGTGGCTTTGACAAAAGAAGTTCATCTACACATTTTCCAAAAATTGCATCTCGTAATTTAATCTTACGTAAAGTAAGTGTGGGGCAATCGTTCGATTTGTTGCATTTGCTAAAAGCTGTTTCACTAATTACTGAAATGGGACTGCCAGAGTCAAGACCTGCCGTAAATTTTACGTTATTTACTGAAATGTGAATTACAGGATATGCAATGTTGTTATGTTTTACGTCGTGTTCCTGGAGTAAGATGTCCCTAATGTATTCCATTTTCCGAGCGGTTCTAGGCGCTACAGTCTGAAACCGCGCGGCCACTACGGTCGCAGGTTCGAATCCTGCCTCGGGCATGGATGTGTGTGATGTCCTTAGGTTAGTTAGGCTTCAGTAGTTCTAAGTTCTAGGGGACTGATGACCTCAGATGTTAAGTCCCATAGTGCTCAGAGACATTTGAACCACTTTTTGTCTTCCATTTTTACTTAGTTAATAGCCACAGGAGCTGCGTCGTCAGCTTCATTAGTACGTTTTGTGGCTGCCAACGGTGTGAGTCAATGTCTACTGTATATTTGTTGTCGTGCGCCGTTATTGGGATTTGGAAATCTAACCTCTACAATTTCTGCTTGTCGAGAGGGCCTTGCCCTGTTTGAATCCCACCAGTTCTGATTAAATTCTGGTCAATTGTTAAGATTATATCGTCTGGCACCAAGTCGGTAGTTTCTGTAATTTCTTTATTGTCGGTCACGTGGTGGAGAATTTCTCCATGAGTCGTAACTGCGCGGTGAACCGTTGCGTCTGAAGTTATTCCGTCTCCCTTGATAATAATTATTTTGGTTCCCATATTGTCTGTTTCTTTGATTGTCTCTGTCATAGTCATTACTGCGGAGAGGTGATCTTTCCTTGTAATTATTATTACTCTGCCAACGGTTGTCATACGGGTGGTGTCTGTTTTGGTCGCAACTTGCGTTGTAACAATAGCCTTGTCTTGTCCAGTTGTTATTTCTGTCGTCACGGTATTGTGGCAGATCTGACCTGTAATTGTTGTTCTCCTGGTTTCGCGTCCCGCGATTGTCAGTGACAATTTCCAATTCTTGTAAGAGTCCCTGAAAACTTCGATGTCTTCTTTGCAACGTCCTGCCAAAATAATATGTCGCAAATGTTCAGGCAATTTGATTAAGCAAATGCGGATGTGTTCTGAGGGGCTGTATGGGTTTGACAGGTACCGATTCTTGTACAAAAAGACTGGAAAATTCAGATTGTTCAAAGTGTTTCATCATTATGATGCTATGTTTTACTCGGTCTTGAGTAACTTGAGACCAATATGCTGAGAGGAAGGCATGATAAAATTCTCCTTCACTGTGACAATCGCAAATGATCGAACGCATTCTTACAGCAGGTTCATTTTCCAAATGTTGTTGTTGTGGTCTTCAGTCCTGAGACTGGTTTGATGCAGCTCTCCATGATACTCTAACCTGTGCAAGCCTCTTCATCTCCCAGTACCTACCGCAGCCTACATCCTTCTGAATCTGCTTAGTGTATTCCTCTCTTGGTCTCCCTCTACGATTTTTACCCTCCACGCTGCCCTCCAATACTAAATTGGTAATCCCTTGATGCCTCAGAACATGTCCTAACAACCGATCCCTTCTTCTAGTCAAGTTGTGCCACAAACTTCTCTTCTCCCCAATCCTATTCAATACTTCCTCATTAGTTATGTGATCTACCCATCTAATCTTCAGCATTCTTCTGTGGCACCACATTTCAAAAGCTTCTATTCTCTTCTTGTCCAAACTATTTATCGTCCATGTTTCACTTCCATACATGGCTACACTCTATACAAATACTTTCAGAAACGACTTTCTGACACTTAAATCTATACTCGATGTTAACAAATTTCTCTTCTTCAGAAACGCTTTCCTTGCCATTGCCAGTCTACATTTTATATCCTCTCTACTTCGACCATCATCAGTTATTTTGCTCCCCTAATAGCAAAACTCCTTTACTACTTTAAGTGTCTCATTCCCTAATCTAATTCCCTCAGCATCGCCCGACTTAATTCGATTACATTCCATTATCCTCGTTTTGCTTTTGTTGCTGTTCATCATGTATCCTCCTTTCAAGACACTGTCCATTCCATTCAGCTGCTCTTCCAAGTCCTTTGCCGTCTCTGACAGAATTACAATGTCATCGGCGAACCTCACAGTTTTTATTTCTTCTTCATGGATTTTAATACCTACTCCGAATTTTTCTTTTGTTTCCTTCACTGCTTGCTCGTTATACAGATTGAATAACATCGGGGACAGGCTACAGCCCTATCTCACTCCCTTCCCAACCACTGCTTCCCTTTCATGCCTCTCGATTCTTATAACTGCCATCTGGTTTCTCTACAAATTGTAAATAGCCTTTCGCTCCCTGTATTTTACCCCTACCACCTTCAGAATTTGAAAGAGAGTATTCCAGTCAACATTGTCAAAAGCTTTCTCTAAGTCTACAAATGCTAGAAACGTAGGTTTGCCTTTCCTTAATCTTTCTTCTAAGATAATTCGCAGGGGGCAGTATTGGCTCAAGTGTTCCAACATTTCTACAGACTCCAAACTGATCTTCCCCGAGGTCGGCTTCTACTAGTTTTTCCATTCTTCTGTAAAGAATTCGCGTTAGTATTTTGCAGCTTTGACTTATTAAACTGATAGCTCGGTAACTTTCACATCTGTCAACACCTGATTTCTTTGGGATTGGAATTATTACATTCTTCTTGAAGTCTGAGGGTATTTTTCGTCTGTCTCATCCATCTTGCTCACCAGATGGTAGAGTTTTGTCATGACTGGCTCTCCCAAGGCCGTCAGTAGTTCCAATGGAATGTTGTCTACTCCGGGGGCCTTGTTTCGACTCAGGTCTTTCAGTGCTCTGTCAAACTCCTCTTCCATTTCCATAATATTGTCCTCAAGTACATCGCCCTTGTATAGACCCTCTATATACTCCTTCACCTTTCTGCTTTCCCTTCTTTGCTTAGAACTGGGTTTCCATCTGAGCTCTTGATGTTCATGCAAGTGGTTCTGTTATCTCCAAAGGTCTCTTTAATTTTCCTGTAGGCAGTATCTATCTTACCCCTAGTGAGATAAGCCTCTACATCCTTACATTTGTCCTCTGGCTATTTTCCAAATAGCCACACATAAATTCCAGTCTGTGGTCTAACGACCAGTTGGGAGGAAAACAATGAGAGAATTGATGAAGCCATGCTTGCGGATGAATGTCGTTGTCAGAATTCTTAAATGTTTTGAATTTACGTGTAGTAATGAACAGCTTATAGTCAGAGTCATCGTGTCGGCGAGTCGCATATCGGTCATTGTTACGTCGTGTCGGCGGTTCCATTTCAAAATTCGGTGCACCTTGCCAATTTCTTCCGTAATTTCCGAAATGCCCTGTGTTATTATTTTGTGGATTTTCGGTATTTCTAAGTCCCTCTTCCCCGAGTGTCCTCTGAAATATGTAGTTCTTGTATTACTTGTGCCAACTGATCCTTGTGCTTCCAGGATTTCTCTTTTGTATTGCGTATTAATTTGATTTTGATTTTGTTTAATTTTCTTAATTTGATCATACTCTTCTGTGTCAGTGAAGGCTACTGGCCTTGTGTCATTCAGATCATCATCTACCGTTGTAGACAAGTTAGTGAACTGATCTAAAAGTTCGGCTACTTTCTCCGATAATGAACTGATTTCCCCAGTGTGATTTTCGGAACCAAGTTTCAGAGTGTCCTTTTGTGTTGAAAGCGAATTACTGTGTCCTTTAAGTTTTCCTGAGTTTTTGCAATTTGTGTAACCGAATCGGTAGATGCAACTGAGACAGTTTTAGCTTCCAAAGTGTCGTGATTTTCATAAACAATAGTTTGCAGCTCTTTTATGGCTGTTTCGTGATTCTGTAATGCATTTTCATGCAGCGAAATAATAGGTTGAAAATGCTCACAATTTTGTGTGTTTACGTCGTTACAGACTTCGACATTTCGATTCGATTTTAAGTAACTCAGCAGTTAAATCTTCGCGTGTTTGTCCCACTGTTGTGTTTAACTTTAGAAGCTTTTGCTGTGTTTGTTCCATAGTGTCTAACTTTTGAAGCTGTTGCTGTGTTTGTCTCAGATTTTGTTCCATTTGTTGTTGTGATTGTTTTTGATTTTGTTCCATTGTGTCTAACTTTTGAAGCTGTTGTCCCATTTGTTGCATTAATTGTAACAACAACGCACTGGTGTCTGAAACATGTTCCTTTGTATTTTCGGCATTTGCACCGGCAACATTCGCATTTTGAAAAGCAGGAAATGTGTCTGGACTTGATTGAGAAACGGATAATGACGGAAAAACTGAATCTACATTATTTGCAAGATTTTGTCCTGTCATTTCGGATTCCTGGGGCGAGCTGTTGCCGACCGATCCATCGACAATACTACCCTGTTCACTAGCTGTTTCACTGTCTACACAATTATTAATTGCCTGGTCCATTTCCCTATTCACAATTTCCAAATTACTATGTTGAACATCAGTTAATTCATTACACGGTGGCGCTAAAACAGTACTCTCGTCTTCACCGACATTTCTCAGTTTGCATTGGAGCCTAGTATTACGTTTTTCACACGCCATAATTGTCACAATATTTCACACGATGACACAGAAAAGCACAATTTGAAGAGTAAAATAAGAAAACACACTACCATTGCACAGAAAATAATATCTAATCAATTGCAAGCACAGGTGCGAAATATCTGGTGCAAATCTACATGCATTCCACAACTGTTTTACGGTACAACAAAGGAAAAATACAACTACAAAGGTGATTCTCTCTACAATTTCGCGCTAGCAATAGACAATAACTACACTAATTACACAAACTACAAGAAAAAATCAGAAGATTTCAGTGAGGTATCTTCGGCCAAGGGTCGACATATGAAACGTCCCCTTGGAAAAATTTAAAAAGGACTGTGCTGCTAAGCCTCTTACGCTATTTGATTTTCAAGCGGCTGAGCAAAACTGAACGTACTCAGACATTTCTCTGTTAACTTATTCTGATAATCACTAAACTGACACACAATATTTTTAGCGCAAAGCAATCTGACTTTCAATAATCTCTACAATAGAATGACCCTGACTAACAATAACCCATACCTTCCATGAATCACTTACCTCACAAAAATCTTCGTTATTCGAACTACTGCCAGCTAAATAAAAGAGTCTAACTAGTGAAGGCACTAGCTAGTGATAGGCATAGGTAGCAAATGAAAGATTTTGATAGAGAACAAACAATGTATTTACCTTAACAATGTTCAAAAGTCATTATACACTCCTGGAAATTGAAATAAGAACACCGTGAATTCATTGTCCCAGGAAGGGGAAACTTTATTGACACATTCCTGGGGTCAGATACATCACATGATCACACTGACAGAACCACAGGCACATAGACACAGGCAACAGAGCATGCACAATGTCGGCACTAGTACAGTGTATATCCACCTTTCGCAGCAATGCAGGCTGCTATTCTCCCATGGAGACGATCGTAGAGATGCTGGATGTAGTCCTGTGGAACGGCTTGCCATGCCATTTCCACCTGGCGCCTCAGTTGGACCAGCGTTCGTGCTGGACGTGCAGACCGCGTGAGACGACGCTTCATCCAGTCCCAAACATGCTCAATGGGGGACAGATCCGGAGATCTTGCTGGCCAGGGTAGTTGACTTACACCTTCTAGAGCACGTTGGGTGGCACGGGATACATGCGGACGTGCATTGTCCTGTTGGAACAGCAAGTTCCCTTGCCGGTCTAGGAATGGTAGAACGATGGGTTCGATGACGGTTTGGATGTACCGTGCACTATTCAGTGTCCCCTCGACGATCACCAGTGGTGTACGGCCAGTGTAGGAGATCGCTCCCCACACCATGATGCCGGGTGTTGGCCCTGTGTGCCTCGGTCGTATGCAGTCCTGATTGTGGGGCTCACCTGCACGGCGCCAAACACGCATACGACCATCATTGGCACCAAGGCAGAAGCGACTCTCATCGCTGAAGACGACACGTCTCCATTCGTCCCTCCATTCACGCCTGTCGCGACACCACTGGAGGCGGGCTGCACGATGTTGGGGCGTGAGCGGAAGACGGCCTAACGGTGTGTGGGACCGTAGCCCAGCTTCATGGAGACGGTTGCGAATGGTCCTCGCCGATACCCCAGGAGCAACAGTGTCCCTAATTTGCTGGGAAGTGGCGGTGCGGTCCCCTACGGCACTGCGTAGGATCCTACGGTCTTGGCGTGCATCCGTGCGTCGCTGCGGTCCGGTCCCAGGTCGACGGGCACGTGCACCTTCCGCCGACCACTGGCGACAACATCGATGTACTGTGGAGACCTCACGCCCCACGTGTTGAGCAATTCGGCGGTACGTCCACCCGGCCTCCCGCATGCCCACTATACGCCCTCGCTCAAAGTCCGTCAACTGCACATACGGTTCACGTCCACGCTGTCGCGGCATGCTACCAGTGTTAAAGACTGCGATGGAGCTCCGTATGCCACGGCAAACTGGCTGACACTGACGGCGGCGGTGCACAAATGCTGCGCAGCTAGCGCCATTCGACGGCCAACACCGCGGTTCCTGGTGTGTCCGCTGTGCCGTGCGTGTGATCATTGCTTGTACAGCCCTCTCGCAGTGTCCGGAGCAAGTATGGTGGGTCTGACACACCGGTGTCAATGTGTTCTTTTTTCCATTTCCAGGAGTGTATATCTATCAATACATGACATCCATCCTTACAAATTTCCTTTTTCTGGCAGACACACGTCCAGGTCGTCCGCTTATCGTAACTTCTAAAAACTCTGGCATCTCTCTCTCCACATCCACCACTGCTGGCGGCTCACCTCCAACTGCACAACGCTATGCGCTGTTCACATCCAACTGCCCAACACTACACAAGCGAATATTCCAACAATGAGTCCAACCAGTCACAGACTGCACACAGCACAGTCAGTGATTTTCATACAGAGCGCTACATCGCGTTACCAACATAAAAACCTAAACAGCCTACTTACAACGGTTGCTATTGGTTCCACCCTTATACCAGAGCAGAAATTACGGTCTCACTACACTCCAAAGCGGTCAGTTCACGTAGAACTGTGTTGCAATCCCACTATGTCCTTAGAGTAGGGTTGAATGGCCCAGGGGGTGCCACAAGTGCCTAACGTTGTCAAGAACCTTCGCACAGCGACCTGAACGCGAAATGAGTGGGAATCAACACCCCAAAGAAGAGGGTGGCTACATTGATGCCCTTTATGCCATTCTCCCCTTCCTTCCCCCAACCGCCCCCCCCCCCACACACACACACATACACCGTCCATGAGGGCTTATCGTGTCGATTCTGAGCGGCGGTGATGTCTGACATGTTTTCCTCGGCGACCCACGAGTCAACCGCGGGATTTCAGCGCATAGGCATCGAAAGAAAGGGTGAAACGACTGTGGCGACCTTCCCGTCGTGTGACACGTTCATAGTGGCATTAGGCACAACTGTGGTCGAATTTGGTGTCAGTGTGATGCCAGTGACCCTCTTTGCAGCTCGTACGAATTTCTGATCTATGGACTTTTTTCCGCATCTGTCGATGCCTTGATTTTTCAAGCGTTGTCGAGTCCGAGGGTGTCGTCGCAGGGGGCCACCCCTATGCAACGTTACAGAGGAAGGTTGCAGGCGCCAAATTTGAATCGTATGCGTCCCAATGGGAGACAATTACTGAGTTTTGAAAAACTGATCCTTTAAATTTGTTGTGCAGTGTAGTTTACCTCACTGTTATAAGCGTGACGCAGACACTGGAAAGGCAGTTTGTATTTTGTTACCATTGTATTGTATTGTATTTGTATTTTAACCGGGGACCTAGAAACGACGGAGAGGCTCCGTCCCCGCCGCAACCGCAGTGGTCCACAACCCCACGACGACTACCGCAGTCCACTTCATCCCTCCGCCGCCCCACACCGAACGCAGGGTTATTGTGCGGTTCGGCCCCCGGTGGACACCGCCCCCCCCCCCCCCCAGGGAACGTCTCACACCAGACGAGTGTAACCCCTATGTTTGCGTGGTAGAGTAATGGTGGTGTACGCGTACGTGGAGAACTTGTTTGCGCAGCAATCGCCGACATAGTGTAACTGAGGTGGAATAAGGGGAACCAGCCCGCATTCGCCTAGGCAGATGGAGAACCGCCTAAAAACCATCCACAGACTGGCCGTTTCACCGGATCTCGACACAAATCCACCGTGCGGATTCGTGCCGGGGACCAGGCGCTGGTCCGCATCTCGTGGTCGTGCGGTAGCGTTCTCGCTTCCCATGCCCGGGTTCCCGGGTTCGATTCCCGTCGGGGTCAGGGATTTTCTCTGCCTCGTGATGACTGGGTGTTGTGTGCTGTCCTTAGGTTAGTTAGGTTTAAGTAGTTCTAAGTTCTAGGGGACTGATGACCATAGATGTTAAGTCCCATAGTGCTCAGAGCCATTTGAACCATTTTGAACCAGGCGCCCCTTCCCGCCCGGAAAGCCGCGCGTTAGACCGCACGGCCAACCGGGCGGCCTTTGTTACCATCACTCACTTTACTCTATAACAACATTGGTATGTTTGTTTTAATGTGTATACTCTTTTTTTATTTCGTACTTTAGTTAGCTCTGCCAGGCACTTACGAGGAATTGCAGAGTAGATGTAGATGTAATTGTAAATTTATATTCTATCCTTTCCGTTCTTTTTCAGCTCTGATGACGACTGAATAGCAACTGAAACCGGAAAATTTAATCATTAAAGGTGATCTCGATGAAAAACGACTGTTGGTCAAGACTGTGTCACAATACACGATCTATGTGGTGATGAGGGTGAACCAAAATTTGACAGACAAAATTTCGGTGGTAATCCGGGGATATTTTCTGGGTAGTTTGGCATAAAGGACCCTTGGTCTGCGGCAGTCCGTTACACAGTCATTGTGTTTCGTTTGTGTTCTTACCACCCCACACCCCCTTTATCTCTGAGTGTGTTTTGCAGTGAAAATATCTGCACATTAGTGTTAACGTAGACAGTATGTGTGCTGTGCTGGAACAAACTTATTCTTGTCAGTTACGGTACTTGCTATTAAGAACAATAGTGATCACTTTAGTTTTTATTGATTGGCGACTCCATGGAGTGTCCCGTGCACCACGACCAGATAATGGATATACTTAGAAAGAGAGACAGCATCGGTCGTATTTTTTGTTTTATTAACCAGTTTATGTGATCGCTCTAAGTTTGTTGACACCAGTGCCTAACAATTTAAATTATATATTACAGCACTGAGGATGGTCACTAAGTGACCGAAAATCGATTTTGTGGTTAATAAAACAAAAAATACGACCAATGCTGTCTCTCCTAACTTTAGTTTTTGCTCTCAAGTTTGTATTCAGTACTGCTCACATATATCTCTGGCCTGTTTTTTCGACAGTGTTGTGCGGGGCAGAATGAATAGGTTTGCTACCGAATACATCACGTGAGTAATTACACTGAAGTCAATGGAATAGCACACTCCACTGTACTCAGCAGTCAACACAGCGAGACAATCGCATCACAGTAATGTTGGATCTCAGAGTTGTTGCATAACTCCGTGTTTCACGCTATACGCTTTGGCAATTCCATATTATAGGCCTTTCACTGTAGGCCTGATGTTTCCACAGAAAGAAACGTAACTGGAATAGCGAACTGAATAATTCGTAATTAGAGTATTATTATTCTATAACGAGACACTAGGTGCACTTCAGCCAAAATATTCAGAAAATATCCCTGAACCACCTCCGTATTGCAGTGAGGCTGGCGGGCTGACCTCAGCGGAGGGTCGCCTGAGGCGAGAGGGCACCCAGCGCCTGGAGAGCCCTCGAGGACAAGCGCCCTCCAGGACTGGACGTCTGGAGCAGCTGGCTGGATTAGCCGCCCGGCTGCAGGTGGCCCTAGCCCTGCGGCCCTGCCTAATCGAGGGTGATAGGCTCTGGGATTCATGATGTTTTGAAACGTGCGAGGCAATTTCTCAGTATGACACGGATATGACATTGATATCGATGGAACTTTGTTTCTGTTATGTGGGTACATGTTGCGCAATAGAATATGTGAAGTACCAACCTAATTCGTTGAACTATTTTGTTCATAAGAATTTTCAACGTATACTTAATTTGTGTGTTTCATAAATTGCCTTATCGACCAACTATGAAATTTTTTTTTACTATACGGAGTGTCCCAACAGCTACTTTACAACTTTAGTGTCATATAACTCGACTTTCAATTAACCCGGAGAAAAAAAAGTAAATTTTGTCTGATCCAGCAACCCAAAAACATTTTTAAGAAAGATAATGAGTAAATGTTTTGCCTCTCCAGATGATAAGGGCAACTTACCGAATGTAGAAGTAGGAAACTGAAATTTGGTTACAATAATTACACTTCTGTTGTTTGAAACTGATAAACATAATAATTTCCATTGCTATTTATACATTTCTCTCAGTGTTCCAGCACAGGGGCGCCCGTAGAGGGGGGGGGGGGGGCAGTGGGGGCAGTTGCCCCTACTGAGAATTCATTCAGTTTACGAATAAAAAAATACCTGTATCTTTAGGGCTCAGTTATGTATGATTTAAAATACCTGTAAAACTACCACTAAAATAACCGGAAAATATCGATAAAATGACGTAAAAATGATTTAAAACATATGTAAACAGAATTACAGGATGAATTAGAGCAATGAAAAACTTTAAGGGAGAGTCGAACTAAAATTAAAAAATGATAAATTTAAAAATTGTGTGTTTTTCTTTAAGAAATCTCGTTCGTTGAAGATGTGCAAAATTGTTATATATCCGTCTTAGAGCTGTTGCCTACGAAGTATGTTTATTTTTATTTCTACACCCACATGTGGTAGAAATTAACAACAGCAAGTGAGGCAACAATGGGAATAATCAGATGAACAAGCAGTTTAATGTTAACTTTTACAAATGCATTCTTGAGCAACATTTAAGCGTTTTTGCTGAAGGCACGCCCATTGTTCGTTCTTTACATATTAAAAGAATCAGTTGTGTCATAAAGGGACGTTAAACACAAACGTAAAAAAATGATATCTTCCTTGAAAAATAATCTACGATGCAGTATCTATATGACGAAAAATACAAAATTAAAGATAGATATCTATAGCCGGAATATTAGAGATTTTAGTAACTGTAAACAATGCATATCTGATAAGGAAAGACCGTTTACATGTTAACAACCTCTGGACATTACTAATAAGCTATAATAAAATAAAGCGAATCAGCTGATCGACCAACTACTACATGTGTACGTGGTCCCATTAAGAATGGTACCCATGGTGAGAGTTTCATCTCGAAAATATTGACTTATAGGGTACTAAAATGTCACCCTCTCTGTTCCCACCTCACTAGGTACAAACCTCTTCATAAACCTCAACTGGCAACACAATACAGTTGCACAAAAAAACACACTCGGCAAAAATTTTTTCTTTCAAATTTCAAATAATGGTTAACAATTGTCAGGCCCTAATTTAAATTATCGTATTGTATTATGTTCCTTTACGTTTGCTGAAGAAGTGTTCGAGGGTACTGTGTGGCCACTACTTTCGCTACTTGTCTGTAGAAGTAGGCACTGTTCGTCATTGGAACTACTGGCCACGAACGTGATCTAGCAGGGTGTGGCGTGAGCTACCTTCATTTCCGGAACGTTCTAGATGAGTCTTGCTATGTTCTAATAGGAACATATCGCATAAATATTTCCACATCCAAACGATCGCGCGAAATTCAAAGTCGCTGGCTTGCGGTCTAATGGATACTGCGCTGTTTCATTGTTGAACCAAAACCCCTCCCTCCCTCCCACCACTGTGATACGATTTCAGCTTCTGTTCTTTAGTCATCGCTCAGCTCGGTTCGGCATCGCATCGCGTTAAGGGTTATGTAAATTCATTGTGAGTTGTAAGTGGACAGTGGTGCACGATTGTGGTTTGCGTAGACGTTTGTGCGTTGTGAATGTAAAAGAGCAGTGTATACAGTGGCAAAGTGACCGATATACGTAAGTTTTTTGTAGCTCATAAGCGAATGAAAACTACAAATGAAAGTGGAGGTGTAGAAGAAGATACTGTCTATGATGAGGTATCACAGGAAAAGGGTGGGTCAGACGCAACCATCACTAATAAAAATTCCAGCAGTTGTGCTGATGGAGAAAATAAAGAGGAAGCCAGTACCTCTGCTGGCTTCAAGTGCGTTGACGAAAAGGGTAGCACTATCCTGGTCAGTATTCCCGATGTCGGAAATTACATTTAAAGAAAGGATATTGACAATTGCCTAAAGTATAAGATCTTATTGAATCCATGGCAACCTGAAAAAAATTATAACTTTAAGAATGACATAGACAGCACAAAGAGAACATTTCGACCAGACTGGCTGTCCTTATATCCGCGGCTGGTCTATTCTAAAGCAGTCAAAGGTGCCCTCTGCAAGTTTTGTGTGCTTTTCCGCCCACGCATAATGCATGGTAGTCATCATGGAGCATTCATAGGCCGCCCATTCACAAATTCCAAAAAGTTCTATGAATGTGCAAAAATGCATACGAATTCCGAGTGGCATGAAGATGCAATAGAAAAGTCAATTAATTTCATTAGTGTTGTGACAAACAAAACTAAAAGTGTGGAAGAACTCGCCAACGAGAATCTTGCCACATTAGTACAAACTAATCGCGCAAAGTTAAAATTAATTGTTTCTTGTGTATTGTTTTGTGCATTATATGACTTACTTTTAAAAGGAAAAACAAATTCAAATGCTATATTTGATGATTTGTTACAATTTAGAGTACAGTCAGATGACGAAACATTGCGGAAACATTTTGAGGGTGC
Organism: Schistocerca nitens; assembly: GCF_023898315.1. NCBI lineage: Eukaryota > Metazoa > Arthropoda > Insecta > Orthoptera > Acrididae > Schistocerca > Schistocerca nitens. The sequence continues at coordinate 3,254,371 of NC_064620.1, forward strand.
GCCTAAAAATGCTACCTAAGTTTCTCATAGAACCCAAAATGATTTAATTGATGTATGCGCTGAAGTACAAAGAAATGATTTGATTAATACCATCAATAACACCGAATCATTTTCAGTTTTGGCAGACGAAACAATGGATATTGCAGGCACAGAACAACTTTCTCTTTCTGCACGTTATTTTGACCTTGTAACTAATGTTGTCGGAGAAGACTTCCTTGGATTTACACCTTTAGCAAGGTTAGATGCAAAACATATCTCCAACACAATAATATCTACTTAATCTGCTTGGGGTTTAAATCTAGATAAAATGGCAGGACAAGGCTATGACGGGTGTAGTACGGTAAAATTGGCGGAGTACAGAAGGTAATTGCTGAGAAATATCCCAAGGCTCGCTTCTGTCATTGTGCTAGCCATAGACTTAATTTAGTTGTGAATGATTTGAACACCTTACCAGAGGTTAGATATGCCATTGGTACTATCAAAGAAGGAATTTCTTTTTCCGGGGGAGCACGCAAAGGAAAGTCGTAGTTGGGAACCTTCAAAAACTGTATGAGAGACGCTGGTCTGAGAAGCATAAGTCTAGAAGGAAATTTAATGATAAGTTTTTAAAAATTGTTGAAGCATTAGCAATTTTACGTAAAGATGATCGTGAAACTGGGCAGAAAGCCTGGCAACTTTACTGCACACTTACTTCTTCAACATTTGTTGTTACATTAAAAGTCATAGCAAAATATTCAGCCACACTATAACCTGTCACCAATAGTTTCAGAAAACATTCAAGGAATTGTAAAAATGTTATTGGATGAGAGAGAAAATGCGGAAGCCGAATTTGAAATGATAATGAAAAGTGCTGAAAGCAACTACAGTGCACTTGGAATAGATGTCACTGGCATTCGACAACCGCGAGTTGCACGACAAATGCATCGTTCAAATCATCCATCAGTTTCTGTCACTGAGTACTACAGAAAATCTCTCTTTATTCCATATTTGGATTCCCTAGTCCAGTCCTTGCAAGAACAGTTTTCAGAAGAAAACGGCATCTTTTGAGATTTTCTGATTGCACCCAAAGGTAACGAAATCCCAAAGCAACCTACATATGAAATGATAATTGAAAATATCAAAAGGTTTAATGGCAGTCTTTTAGATAACTTCACTGAAGAAGCACAGACATGGATCAGTATGTGGAAACGCGATAAAGTAACTGGAGGAGATATTGCTGAATTAAGCCTGACTGATCTACTGGACAAAGCCAAATTATTTCCCGCCGTAGCTTCAACCTTGAAGATAGCCCTTAGGTTACTGGCAACCACCTGCTCTGCGGAAAGACCGTTCAGGTACTTAGTTACCACAGTAACATTTCTCTGATTGTAATTACTTAATTAGAAAGATTTTGAAACAATTTCTTAAGCCAAATGAAACATTTCTTCTAATTATTTTTAAATCTTGTTTGAAATATTATCACAATAGAGTAATTGAAGAAGGTTACACTGTATGAATTAGTATAGGCCTACGTCATGTTTGTTTGCAGCACTGTCAGGCCCGTGAAAACGTGGCTAAGAACTACCATGGCAGATAATCGACTCAGTTGTTTGTGTATGGTGTCAGTTCATCGTGATAAGATAAAGTCAGAGGAGGAGTCCTTTATCGAAAAAGTGGTGGTAGTTACGGGAAGGACCCGAGACGAATTCAATTTCTGTTTAAGTAATGCAGGTATGTGGGTAGTCAAGTTTTGCATATTATTAGTAACAGAACCGATTTCCACAATCGTATGCCTTCTTTTGTTCTTAATATGAAATTTACAACAATATTTCAGACTGCATTAATATGTTTGTAACAATAAAACAGTCACACCATCCTTACAACCAAAGTTCACAAAATTTGTTAAGACATGAATCTGTTATGGGTTGTGGAAATTATTGTGTACATTTAGTTTTTACTTTACAAAATAGAAAGTGAAGCCCTGTTTTTTTTCACTTTTCAGGAGACTAACAGAGAAAAGTGTAAATAGCAAGAAAATGTATTAAGGCAGGCGAAAATGAACGATTTATTCTTACTTAAAAAGAGAAATTAATTTATTTTTACCTATTTAACAATCTGAAATTATTATTTATTTTAAGCACCTATTGACATCTCTCAGCAGTGGTACACTTACTGACCTGGCGTTGTGCCTCAAAATGTGCATTTACGAGAGCAATTCAGAATATTCCCACAACATTAACTCTTAAAATGAGACACCTTAACAGCAAATGTGTGAGAAACAGCGAATTCATCTAAAACCGATGTGGCTGGCACTAGGGCGTCTACCTGTAAGAATACAGCACAGCACACGAATCTCTACTTTGCAGAGCTGCCAAATTTTATTCGGAAATACGTTTCGAGTTTTATTTGTCTCCTCTCTACGACCATGTGGAGTCGCCACACTGGGAGCAAGTTTGAAACATTTGCCAGTTGCCATTTACTTCAGTATTGCAAGCGAGGGTACGCCATTAACCATCCAGGCATTTGATCGATGTGGCATATTGTAGAGAGATGGTAACTAATAAGTGACTGATGATTAATGAGACAATGATGGCTTGTTTGTGCCGGCCGGAGTGGCCGAGCGGTTAGCCGGCACGGTAGCTCAGCGTGTTTGGTCAGAGAGCCGGTAGGCCTCTGTAATAAAACAACTGAGCGGAAGGATCAACCACCGAACTTGAACAGGATGTCTTGCGACGTCCGCAACGACCAAACACAAAGATTAAAAAAAAAAAAAAAAAAGCGGTTCTAGGCGCTACAGTCTGGAACCGCGCGACCGCTACGGTCACAGGTTCGAATCCTGCCTCGGGCATGGATGTGTGTGATATGTCCTTAGGTTAGTTAGGTTTAAGTAGTTCTAAGTTCTAGGGGACTGATGACCTCAGAAGTTAAGTCCCATAGTGCTCAGAACCATTTTTTTTGACTTGTTTGTGATAGTTTGATAATGACTTAGAAATGAGTGGTCTCAATCCCTTAGGAGTCACAAGGGCCACCTGTGTTTCTAGGCTTCGTTCCTATAATATATCCCGGATGTGCCAGTTTCCAAACATACAGGAAAGCTAAAAACTGATTTTGAGCGTCTTGAAGGCCTGGTCAGACACAACGCCGCAGTTTGCCTGTGCGGGGTCACGGCGGATGACCGGGGCAAGGAGCGCCGCACAGGCAAAAGCGGTTGCTGCTATGTCAGCTGTCACACCGTGGAAACGGACGGAACCTCATCACACAGCAGCCTGCACGTGTGCCGTGGTATCAAAGATCTGCCTTGCGCCGTTGCTGTCAAATGCGCCAGCAGATGCAGACAGCCGCTCCTGGCTGCTGCGAATCTGTCCGTGTTGAAACTCGACGTCAGCCGGTGCGGCGAGCCGGCGAGAGTCGCTCTCTGTGTGACGGACACCTACATACCTATATACAACAGCGATGCGGCCTGGCCGTTGCCGTTGCCGTTGCTGTTCGAGGCCACAGGTGGGGCCGCCAGGCCGCGCTCTTTCTCACCAGGTCTTTAAGGCCGGTCGCACTCACAGCGGATATTTCCCGCCAGGTCAATTGACCGTCGCCATTGTCAGAAGTCCAGTGTTTACACACACGGCGGTAAAATCACCGTCGCCACCTCACGAGTCAGCAGATTAAAGGCAATGTACTTTCATCATCACACCCATTCATTTAATTTTAATGTGTTATGTAAATTATTCATTGTTTTTAAACGTACAGTTTTGTTTGAAATGAACAGACAGTAAAACCTAAGTATTGTTATTGTGTCGACTAATGAAAAGGAGAAGGAAAAACCGAATAGTTTGGGATCATCATCCAATTAATTTAAAAAGAGGGGAGGGTGGAGCTTTCTAAACGTTGTTTGAAGGGAAGGATGACAAGATATCCTTCAGTTACTTCTGAATGTCGATTTTTAATAGCAGGAAAACAAGTAGTTCAGAGAGAAAAAGCTTAGTACAAGACCAAACTAAAATGGCGGCAAAATGTACAGTCTGCTAATGTAAAAACAGGTTTTACTATAGTTATAATGTTAGTTTTTTATGTTCATAACTCTGGCATGGTACTAAAAGTGCATCAGTATTTCTAAATTGCATATAAGGGGAAAACATCTGGCTTTTCATCAAACGACAAATGCTCTTCAGAGAACAATAGTAATTCAGTAAGCATATTAGAATGCGTAGGCCTATTCCAAAATAGAGCTGTATCACATGAAAGAATCGTTCTTAGTACACTACGCTGCGGCAGAACACTATTGTAAAAGAAGCTTTCACAGTAATGTAAGTGAATTTGACCAGATTTACACAGTTGAGTGTAGTGAACCGTTTTTTCCGGGCTGTTAATGTAAATCCAACTGCGCTCACCGCAGGAGCAGTGTTTTTAAGCGCTTAAACTATTATTAGTGGTAAGAAAACAATTTATTGGCAGAATACGGTTCAGAAACATAAAATCATAGTGTATGTGTGTGTGTGTGGGGGGGGGGGGGTCAAAATTTTTTGCCCCTACTGAGACAAAAAGCTGCCGGCGCCCCTGCTCCAGCAGGCTATGAATGCAACGCCAAACAGTTCTTTTGAAGCGAACCAGTCAGCGAGCGATTTTCGTACATTTTCGTACGAAGTGAAGCGTTGTTCAGCGACATCGTGTCCCAGTGATGCAAACAGTTGATAATCGGACGGAGCCAAGACTGGAGAATAAGCCGCATGCCATAGTATTTCCCAACTGAACACCTGACCCGTTTTGCTGTGTGTTATGTGACGTTATCATGGAGCAATATGACTTTGTGTTGCCTTTTACCACATTCGGGTCGGCTTTCACGTAATGCTCCATTTAAATCGATCATTTGCTGTTGGTAGCGATCAGTGTCAACGGTTTCACCAGGTTATAGCAGCTCATAATAGGTGACACCCTTCTGATCCCACCAAACACAGAGCATTAATTTCTTTCCAAAGCGATTTGGCCTTGCAGTGGACGTCGATGGTTTGTCTGCATTCACCTATGATTTACAACGCTTAGGATTCTCAAAATATATCCATTTTCCTTCATCTGTCACTATTCGATGGAGAAACGACTTTCTTTCTTTGTTGTGAGCAGCATTTCAAAGTGGTCTTTCGATTTGCTTGCTGTCTCTCTTTCAGTTCATGCCGAACCCATTTTCTCTTCCTGTACTTTTATCCCGCTTTCTGCATCACTTTCAATTGTTCAGCGAGTTCCTGTTGAGTTTTATTATCATCTTCATCCAGTACGGCCTGCAAATCGTTGTCTTCAAACGTTTTCGGTGGTCTCCCACGCTCTGCGTTTCTCGCGTCAAAATCACCACTACTAAATGTTTTGAACCACTCGAAACACTGTGTTTTCCAAAGAGCATGTTTGCCGAAGAGCTTCGACGAGCATTCGATGCGATTCTGTAGCAGTTTTCTTCAAATGTCCGCAAATCGTAGTACGCGGGCACAAAACTCGACATGTTTACAGGTTTGAAACACCGATGGATGCAACTTGTGTTACTATGTATTGACAATGGTCGTCAGCCGTTACAGGAAACAGATGGCGCTGCCGACGGGGTCCCACGGACCCTACATTGACGGCCAGCACCGTCTATAGGGAAAGTCCGTTTTTATACTTCTAGACCTGGTAACTGAAAAAAGTTGCTTCTTGTTGTTACTGGCTGGCAGGGGCAACATACAGGGTGTTTCAAAACTGACCGGTATATTTGAAACGGCAATAAAAAGTGAACGAGCAGCGATAGAAATACACCGTTTGTTGCAATATGCTTGGGACAACAGTACATTTTCAGGCAGACAAACTTTCGAAATTACAGTAGTTACAATTTTGAACAACAGATAGCGCTGCGGTCTGGGAAACTCTATAGTACGATATTTTCCACATATCCACCATGCGTAGCAATAATATGGCGTAGTCTCTGAATGAAATTACCCGAAACCTTTGACAACGTGTCTGGCGGAATGGCTTCACATGCAGATGAGATGTACTGCTTCAGCTGTTCAATTGTTTCTGGATTCTGGCGGGACACCTGGTCTCTCAAGTGTCCCCACAGAAAGAAGTCACAGGGGTTCATGTCTGGCGAATAGGGAGGCCAATCCACGCCGCCTCCTGTATGTTTCGGATAGCCCAAAGCAATCACACGATCATCGAAATATTCATTCAGGAAATTAAAGACGTCGGCCGTGCGATGTGGCCGGGCACCATCTTGCATAAACCACGAGGTGTTCGCAGTGTCGTCTAAGGCAGTTTGTACCGCCACAAATTCACGAAGAATGTCCAGATAGCGTGATGCAGTAATCGTTTCGGATCTGAAAAATGGGCCAATGATTCCTTTGGAAGAAATGGCGGCCCAGACCAGTACTTTTTGAGGATGCAGGGACGATGGGACTGCAACATGGGGCTTTTCGGTTCCCCATATGCGCCAGTTCTGTTTATTGACGAAGCCGTCTAGGTAAAAATAAGCTTCGTCAGTAAACCAAATCCTGCCCACATGCATATCGCCGTCATCAATCCTGTGCACTAAATCGTTAGCGAATGTCTCTCGTGCAGCAATGGTAGCGGCGCTGAGGGGTTGCCGCGTTTGAATTTTGTATGGATAGAGGTGTAAACTCTGGCGCATGAGACGATACGTGGACGTTGGCGTCATTGGGACCGCAGCTGCAACACGGCGAACGGAAACCCGAGGCCGCTGTTGGATCACCTGCTGCACTTGCTGCGCGTTGCCCTCTGTGGTTGCCGTACGCGGTCGCCCTACCTTTCCAGCACGTTCATCCGTCACGTTCCCAGTCCGTTGAAATTTTTCAAACAGATCCTTTATTGTATCGCTTTTCGGTCCTTTGGTTACATTAAACCTCCGTTGAAAACTTCGTCTTGTTGCAACAACACTGTGTTCTAGGCGGTGGAATTCCAACACCAGAAAAATCCCCTGTTCTAAGGAATAAACCATGTTGTCTACAGCACACGTGCACGTTGTGAACAGCACACGCTTACAGCAGAAAGACGACGTACAGAATGGCCCACCCACAGACTGCGTTGTCTTCTATATCTTTCACATCACTTGCAGCGCCATCTGTTGTTGAAAATTGTAACTACTGTAATTTCGAAAGTTTGTCCGCTTGAAAATGTACTGTTGTCCCAAGGATATTGCAACAAACGGTGTATTTCTATCGCTGCTCGTTTAGTTTTTATTGCCGTTTCAAATATACCGGTCATTTTTGAAACACCCTGTAAGTGAATCGAAGAATGTTGTCTGCACACAAACAGACACAGAGTGCCGCTTGGTTTCTTGAAACGAAGTCAGACACCCAAGTTCAGAGAAATTTCCAGCTGTGTTATGTCTAGTAGGTACTGCCATTTATTACCTGACGCAGACCACACTTTTCCACACAGCCCTCTTATGCAGCACCCAAGGTCGCCACCGTGGAGCAGCACTGCGCTACTCAGTAGTGTGGCCTTTGACGCTGTTGCACGTGCAGAACCACGTGAAGGTGGGGCTACGTGCAGATCCTTTGTCCGTTTTTTGCTACTATCTTTCTTCATTTGCACCACCTACAAGTATTTTTTAAATAAAAAAATATATTGTTTGGAAGTACGAAATTACAAATGTATGGCGTATTTTAAGAAGAGAACAAGAAGAAGACACGAAATAGTTGATACAGATGTCCCTTCACCAACGCTACCCAAGGAAGGGTATTCGGTATCGAATGTCGAAACCACCGTCCCTGTGTGGTGCTACCGGAGTTAGTATTATCGCATGAACAACAATTGTCTGGAAACTCGATTTGTTCAGTCCACGTGGATTTAATCTATGTTTGTGTTGTTGGTACCGTGGTGCGTGAGTTAACGTTTGTTAGGTTACAGAATAATTGCTACTGTTGGGTTAGTAAGTAAGCAAATTTCATATGCCCTTGGAACAATTCCCTGCCATACTTTAGTTAGACTAATTAAGCTGCGTACAGATGCTTCTTGGTTGTAGAAAAAATATATCAAGCCACGACTAACCTATTTATTAATCCTGTAAACACATATCTGCATAATAAACTAAATTCTTTGATTAGTGTGCCTGTTAATTCCCTATATACTGGGTAATGGCCATAATGCATCAATATTGTATAACATGTATTAAACACTATTTGAATTACTGCTGTGTGTTTGTATGTTACTTTATATTATATTTGTATTACATTCATTGTATTAGAATCACAACATGATCATTTACATTATTACTCCACAATGATTTGTACGGGTTTGAAATGGTTCAAATGGCTCCGAGCACTATGGGACTTAACTGCTGAGGTCATCAGTCCCCTAGAACTTAGAACTACTTAAACCTAACTAACCTAGGAAAACACACACATGCATGCCCGAGGAAGGATTCGAACCTGCGACCGTAGCGGTCGCGTGGTTCCAGACTGTAGCGCCTACAACCGCTCGGCCACTCCGGCCGGCTGTACGGGTTTAACGTGGATATATATATATATATCCATGAACTATTCTAATGACTTCTACTTTTAATTACACTCATGCATTATGAGATATAAATTCCGATCTTTGACTAACGTTCATGTTACTTGTTGTGTATGTTTTATGTGTCATGTTGTGAGGGGGTCTAAGTTTCTGTGTCATTATTTTGTATGATATTCCCCATGTTTTCTGTTGTGGATGTGTTGTGATACAGTGTTTCCAGTATTCTTGTTATCGTGGTTAGTACGGTTTTGAATCCAGTTTTTTAGTACCTGTATTCACGTGGTCGAATATTCTTGAGTCTGTCAGACCTTTGTGGTGACTACCGTCTGGCAGAACCTCCTCTTCTGTTACATATCCTGTCTACTTACGTAGTACGGAGCTCCAAGGATGTCTGTCTTACGCTGATTACTGAAGGTCCGTGTGTATTTTCGTTGGGAAATTTATGAAATTTGCTGGAATCTGTATGCCCATAGATCTACACTTTCATTTACGTTTTCTACAACTTTATCTCTTCCCCAGTTTTCAATCCCCTTTCATTTTGCCCTGCTTAACATATATTCATTTGAAGACGGTGTATGATCTGGTTTAGTCTTTATGTAAATGATGATTGCATTATGGTCACCTGTCGCTACATTCACATGTACACACCGATCTATTTCTATACTTACAGCTACATGGTTAACTAAGGTTTTGTCTATATTGTAGCTCTCACTCGCACTTCCTCTACGTGTGCATGATGGCCCTCCTTTGTTGAAGTTATACAGATTGTTCACACTTAGGATCCGAGTCCGGTCGTCAGTCCGGCCACAGTGTCACGAGGTGGATGTAACATTGGCGGGGATTGCAGCGATCATTTTTTCCCCTCTTCTGTAAAGCGCTGTCTGTCGAATCAAGTCTGTGACCATCAAAACGACTTGCAGTAGGCGGTCGAACAACCCAGATGTGGTGTCCCGTCGAAAAATGCCACACGAAAATGTCATTGATTGGAGTAAGACAGTGGTACACAACCGGGAAGTCCTGTCCACCGGAAGGTACCTTTTTCACGGGGATATGTGGAAAAGCCTCAGCGGTACGCCAAATTTAGCATTACAGTCCACTTAAAAAGGAAGCGCCACTAATTCTTAAACACTGCGTCTGTGCAGAATTCGTCCGAACACACTTTTTCAGAAATATACTTTCTGTTTACCTCTCCTAGAAATTAGAACAATTTCTCACCAAAAGCCACGCCTCATGTATAACCCGAAAAGGCTGAAAAACGTGTAGGTAATAAGACCCCTGCCAGGAGGCTGAGTGAAAACATTTATACATGTTACATAACCATCAGAGACTTGTGTCGACCGGTCGTTTCACATTTAGCGAAAAAACTCAAAACATGGAGAGTGAGCGAAAAACATTCGTACATCTGATGTTGCCGCGGACACTGGTTTCATTCTCCTGTTTCATTCGACCGGCTGCTAAAAACATTCGGCTGTCCTATCACTACGAGAAACTCAGAGATAAGAGACATCATAATAGATCAGTCATAGATCAAAATATACTTTGAAAAATGCTGTGTTTAAAAACTGTTGGGGGTGTCTGTTAATAGCAAAAATTTGAAGCTCTTCAAGCGCGTCCGAATTAAATTCCCTGGACATAAAATGAGTGATATCTAGTTATTCATCTATGCGTCCTACTTTATGTCCGCAATTTTTAAACGAGAACTAAATGTTATTCTGTCAGTACCTACACAGCAATGATCGTTCGAGTGAACAGCAAAATGTCTGCCAGTTTGGTCTATGCAAAATTTCAGACAGGCACTACATTGCATCTACATCTACATCCATAATCCGCAAGCCACCTGACGGTGTGTGGCGGAGGGTACCCTGAGTACCTCTATCGGTTCTCCCTTCTATTCCAGTCTCGTATTGTTCGTGGAAAGAAGGATTGTCGGTATGCTTCTGTGTGGGCTCTAATCTCTCTGATTTTATCCTCATGGTCTCTTCGCGAGATATACGTAGGAGGGAGCAATATACTGCTTGACTCTTCTGTGAAGGTATGTTCTCGAAACTTTAACAAAAGCCCGTACCGAGCTACTGAGCGTCTCTCCTGCAGAGTCTTCAACTGGAGTTTATCTATCATCTCCGTAGCGCTTTCGCGATTACTAAATGATCCTGTAACGAAGCGCGCTGCTCGCCGTTGGATCATCTCTATCTCTTCTATCAACCCTATCTGGTACGGATCCCACACAGCTGAGCAGTATTCAAGCAGTGGGCGAACAAGCCTACTGTAACCTACTTCCTTTGTTTTCGGATTGCATTTCCTTAGGATTCTTCCAACTAATCTCAGTCTGGGATCTGCTTTACCGACGATCAACTTTATATGATCATTCCATTTTAAATCACTCCTAATGCGTACTCCCAGATAATTTATGGAATTAACTGCTTCCAGTTACTGACCTGCTATTTTGTAGCTAAATGATAAGGAATCTATCTTTCTACGTATTCGCAGCGCATTACACTTGTCTACATTGAGATTCAGTTGCCATTCCCTTCACCATGTGTCAATTCGCTGCAGATCCCCCTGCATTTCAGTACAATTTTCCATTGTTACAACCTCTCGATACACCACAGCATCATCTGCAAAAAGCCTCAGTGAACTTCCGATGTCATCCACCAGGTCATTTATGTCGATTGTGAATAGCAACGGTCCTATGACACTCCCCTGCGGCACACCTGAAATCACATTTACTTCGGAAGACTTGTCTCCATTGATAATGACATGCTGCGTTCTGTTATCTAGGAACTCCTCAATCCAATCACACAATTGGTTTGATAGTCCATATGCTCTTACTTTGTTCATTAAACGACTGTGGGGAACTGTATCGAACGCCTTGCGGAAATCAAGAAGCACGGCATCTACCTGTGAACCCGTGTCTATGGCCCTCTGAGTGTCGTGGACTAAAAGCGCGAGCTGGGTTTCACATGACCGTCTTTTTCTAAACCCATGCTGATTCCTACAGAGTAGATTTCTAGTCGCCAGAAAAGTCATTATACTCGAACATAATACGTGTTCCAAAATTCTACAACTGATCGACGTTATATGTATAGGTCTATAGTTCTGCACATCTGTTCGACGTCCCTTCTTGAAAACGGGGATGACCTGTGCCCTTTTCCAATCCTTTGGAACGCTACGCTCTTTTAGAGACCTACGGTACACCGCTGCAAGAAGGGGGGCAAGTTCCTTCGCGTACTCTGTGTAAAATCGAACTGGTATCCCATCAGGTCCAGCGGCCTTTCCTCTTTTGAGCGATTTTAATTGTTTCTCTATCCCTCTGTCGTCTATTTCGATATCTATCTAGAGAAGGAACTACAGTGCAGTCTTCCTCTGTGAAACAGCTTTGGAAAAAGACATTTAGTATTTCGGCCTTTAGTCTGTTATCCTCTGTTTCAGTACCATTTTGGTCACAGAGTGTCGGGACATTTTGTTTTGATCCACCTACCGCTTTGACGTAAGACCAAAATTTCTTAGGGTTTTCTGCCAAGTCAGTACATAGAACTTTACTTTCGAATTCATTGAACGCCTCTCGCATAGCCCTCCTCACACTACATTTCGCTTCGCGTAATTTTTGTTTGTCTGCAAGGCTTTAGCTATGTTCCCTTTGCTTCCGCAGCAGTTTTCTAACTCGGTTGTTCTACCACGGTGGCTCTTTTCCACCTCTTACGATCTTGCTTGGCACATACTCATCTAACGCATATTGTACGATGGTTTTGAACTTTGTCCACTGATCCTCAACACTATCTGTACTTGAGACAAAACTTTTGTGTTGAGCCGTCAGGTACTCTGAAATCTGCTTTTTGTCACTTTTGCTAAACAGAAAAATCTTCCTACCTTTTTTAATATTTCTATTTACGGCTGAAATCTTCGATGCCGTAACCGCTTTATGATCGCTGATTCCCTGTTCTGCGTTAACTGTTTCAAATAGTTCGGGTCTGTTTGTCACCAGAAGGTCTAATATGTTATCGCCACGAGTCGGTTCTCTGTTTAACTGCTCAAGGTAGTTTTCAGATAAAGCACTTAAAAAAATTTCACTGGATTCTTTGTCCCTGCCACCCGTTATGAACGTTTGAGTCTCCTAGTCTATATACGGCAAATTAAAATCTCCACCCAGAACTATAACATGGTGGGGAAATCTACTCGAAATATTTTCCAAATTATCCTTCAGGTCCTCAGCCACAGCAGCTGCTGAGCCAGGGGGCCTATAGAGACATCCAATTACGATGTCTGAGCCTGCTTTAACCGTGACCCTCATCCAAATCATTTCACATTTCGGATCTCCGTCAATTTCCTTCGATACTATTGCACTTCTTGTCGCTATAAACACGCCTCCCCCTTCACTGTCCAGCCTGTCTCTGCGGTATACATTCCAATCTGAGTTTAGGATTTCATTACTGTTTACATCTGGTTTCAGCCAACTTTCTGTCCCTAGTACTATACGGGCGTTGTGACCGTTTATTAATGAGAGCAGTTCTGGGACCTTTCTATAGACGTTTACTATTAGCACATTAATATTGTTATTCCCTGTTGCATTTTGCCTACTCCTACCTCGCCGCGTCTCAGGAGGCGTCTTGTCGGGCCTAGGGAGGGAATTCTCTAACCTAAACAACCCCCATGTGCACTCCACACGTACTCCGCTACCCTTGTAGCCGCTTCCGGCGTGTAGTGCACGGCTGACCTATTCAGGGGGACCCTACATTTCTCCACCCGATAGCGGAGGTCGAGAAATTTGCACCCCAGATCTCCGCAGAATCGTCTGAGCCTCTGGTTTAAGCCTTCCACTCGGCTCCAAACCAGAGGACCGCGATCGGTTCTGGGAACGATACTACAAATAGTTAGCTCTGATTCCACCCCGCGAGCGAGGCTTTCCGCCTTCACCAATTCCGCCAACCGCCTGTACGAACTGAGGATGACCTCTGAACCCAGACGGCAGGAGTCATTGGTACCGACATGAGCAACAATTTGTAGTCGGGTGCACCCAGTGCTCTCTATCGCCACCGGTAGGGCCTCCTCCACATCTCGGATGAGACCCCCGGCAAGCAGACAGAGTGAACACTGGCCTTCTTCCACGACCTTCCCGCTATTTCCCTAAGGGGCTCCATCACCCGCCTAACGTTGGAGCTCCCAATAACTAATAAACCCCTCCCCCCGTGTGCCTGCTCGGATCTTGCTGAAGGAGCAGCCACATGTCCACTCACAGGCAGAGCGGGCGATGCCACACGGCCAGCCTCCACATTTACCCTCCGCCTCGTGCGCCGCGAACGCCGCTGAACCCGCCACTCCCCTTGGGGAGAGGGTGGCCCAACCGCGCCCGGTACCCGCGAAGATGTCTCGACAGCAGGGACAGTGGGTGAAGCATGTAACACCTGGGGTGTACCTTGCGAGTCACCAGACTCCCCACTGCCGCTACACTCCGAGGCAGCAGCCTGAAGACGGCTGACCGCGGCCATCAACACGCTCAGCTGTTCGCGAACAGTGGCCAGCTCCTCCTGCGTCTGTACACAGCAGTCACACATCCTATCCATCCTAAGGAATCAATTTACTGAAGAGAGTTAATCAACTTTTAACTAGACTGCTAATTCACTAAAGGCGGCTGATTATTGACTAAACTGTGATTGCTAGCCACTTCTTGTAGAAAACAATGAAAATAGCACTACCTGTCTCTGGACTGTATTGAAAACAAACACTAGCACTACTGGCACTATGGCTGACTAAAGGGACTCTCTCTGACTGTATTCAAAACAAACACGAAATCTATGGAACACTATTACTAGCACTCGACAATTAAAGCTTCCTAAAAGCAAAAACAGACGGAAGAAGAAGTGACAAGTAAGAAAAATATATCTAATACTTAAATTAAGGTAGCTCGCTGCACAGCAGACGTGAAGCAGGCGGCGGTTAGGACGACACTGGTTGCATCTTACACTACTGGCCATTAAACTTGCCACACCACGAAGATGACGTCTACAGACGCGAAATTTAGCCGACAGTAAGAAGATGCTGTGATACGCAAATGATTAGCTTTTCAGAGCATTCACACAAGTCTGGCGCCGGTGGCGACACCTACAACGTGCTGACATGAGGAAAGTTTCCAACCGATTTCTCATACACAAACAGCAGTTGACCGGCGTTGCCTGGTGAAACGTTGTTGTGATGCCTCGTGTAATGAGGAGAAATGCGTACAATCACGTTTCCGACTTTGATAAAGGTCGGATTGTAGCCTATGGCGATTGCGGTTTATCGTATCACGACATTGCTGCTCGCGTTGGTCGAGATCCAATGACTGTTGGCAGAATATGGAATCGGTGGGTTCAGAAAGGTAATACGGAACGCCATCCTGGATCCCAACGGCCTCGTATCACTAGCAGTCGAGATGACAGGCATCTTATCTGCATTGCTGTAACGGATCGTGCAGCCATGTCTCGATCCCTGATTCAATAGATAGGGAGGTTTGCAACACAACAACCATCTGCACGAACAGTTCAACGACGTTTGCAGCAGCATGGATTACCAGCTCGGAGACCAGGGCTGCGGTTACCCTTGACGCTGCAACACAGACAGGAGCGCCTGCGATGGTGTACTCAACGACGAACCTGGATGCACGAATGGCAAAACGCCATTTTTCGGATGAATCCAGGTTCTGTTTACACCATCATGATGGTCGCATCCGTGTTTAGCGGCATCGCGGTGAACGCACATTGGAAGCGTGTATTCGTCATCGCCATACTGGCGTATAGCCCGGCGTGATGATATGGGGTGCCATTGGTTACACGTCTCGGTCACCTCTTGTTCGCACTGACGGCACTTTGAACAGTGGACGTTACATTTCAGATGTGTTACGACCCGTGGCTCTAACCTTCATTCGATCCCTGCGAAACCCTACATTTCAGCAGGATAATGCACGACCGCATGTTGCAGGTCCTGTACGGGCCTTTCTGGATACAGAAAATGTTCGACTGCTGCCCTGGACAGCACATTCTCCAGATCTCTCACTAATTGAAAACGTCTGGTCAATGGTGGCTGAGCAACTGTCTCGTCGCAATACGCCAGTCACTACTCTTGATGAACTGTGGTATCGTGTTGAAGCTGCATGGGCAGCTGTACCTGTACACGCCATCGAAGCTCTGTTTGACTCAATGCCCAGGCGTATGAAGGCCGTTATTACGGCCAGAGGTAACCACCTCAGGGTACTGATTTCTCAGGATCTATGCACCCAAGTAGCGTGAAAATGTAATCAGATGTCGGTTCTAGTATAATATATTTGTCCAATGAATACCAGTTTACCATCTGCATTTATTCTTGGCGTAGAAATTTTAATGGGCGGTAGTGTATATAAACCTAACTCTGAGCTTTTATTATGAACTACTCTTTCGTTATGCATTATTTTGTGTCGAATATGATTGGCAGTAGAAACGACAGCTCTGATTTTTAGGGTTTCGTACATCAATCGGACAAATATGGAACCTTTATAGAATCGCTTAGTTGTCCGTATGTCTGTCCGAGAATCTAGTCCTCTTTTTCTCTGTAACGGGTTGACGTACCTAGTTAGACTTTGTCACACACTAAGTGTAAGGTATCTTGACAAAACAAACACCGTCCGATGGTACCGACTGGCCGCCATGTCGTCCTCTGCCCGTAGGTGTCACCGGATACGGGTACGGAGGAGCATGTAGTCAGCGCACCAGTCTCCCGGCTGTTGTTGGTTTCTGTGACCGGTGATGCTACTTCTCAGTCAAGTACTGTAGCTACTCCGTTGGCCTCGTAAGGGCTGAGCGCACCCCGATTGCCAACAGCACTCGGCAAATCCGTTGGTGACCCATCCAAATGCTAGGCAAGCCCAACTGCGCTTACTTTCGGTCATCTGACGGGAACCGGTGTCGCCACTGCAACAAGGCCGTAGGCGAGGTCCCTAGACGGCGTAAACAACTTAACCTTCCACGTGACTGCAGTCAAACAATACGGCCACGCATGTCACTTGTTTCGATACTTGCGAACTCATTTATCGAATCCTATAGAGCATTTCTCTTTGACCTAGAATAATGAAATTTGGCAAGAAGTAAGGTTTCACAGTCAATTAAAGGGATATAATTATATGAAATAAGAATCTTATTTTGCCATTTCAAACTTTCATTGCGTTCGTAACCTGTCAAAAGTCTCAAGAACTTCAGTAGGAATTTTGATCGGGGTTTCAGTAACAGGTAGAGTGATTCGCGAGGAAGGTTGGTGTGTACAAATCTTTCGCGCGCTAATTGGCTGAGCTACAATGAAATGAAGTCACCTGCCGCCGTGAAAATGATACCTTTGTCATCTTTCCAAAACGTAAAACTGTGCGCTTCACAAAACGAGAAAACATGCTATCCTATAATATCAATGAGTCACTGCTGCAACATCGACACGCAAGTCACAGAAGTGGCGTTAAATTGGAAGAGGTGCACCCGACGGGGGACCCTACCCACTCGACGACTGTTGGAGTGGGCCATCTCGTATAAATACCTCGGTGTTGATATGAAGGGGGACGATCGTATAGGTTCAGTCGTGGGCGAAGCAGGTGGTAGATGTCGGTTTGTTGATAGAATACTGGGGAAGTACAGTACCGATGGGACCGGTTCTAAAATATGGGTCAAGTGCGTGTGGTACCTGTTCCAAAGAGGAATAACAGGGGACGTCGATCGTATACAGAGGAGGACAGCAGGAATGGTCACACGTTTGTTTGATCCGTGGGAGATTGTCACAGACGTACTGAAGAAACTGAACTGGTAGATTTTTGAAGATAGACGTAAACTAGCCGGAGAAAGTCTACTAACGAAGTTTCAAGAACCGGTTTTAAATGCTGACTCTGGATAAATGCTACAACGCCTGCGTATCACTCACATAGGGATGGTGAGGATAGTTTTGGAACAATTACAGGATGGTACGATGCATTCAAGCAACCATTCTTCCCGTGCACCATATGTGCATAGAACTGGAAGATATTCTAATAAGTGGTACAATGGGACGTACAGTCTGCCACGCACTAGCAGAGTATAGATGTAGATGTAAACAAACGTAAATGTAAGGCCGCCGTATACCTCGCTGACGGTTTATGGCTACTACAAGTATAGCATGTGTAAAGCTCTGAACACTATGGGACACAACATCTTAGGTCATAAGTCCCCTAGAACTTAGAACTACTTAAACCTAACTAACCTAAGGACATCACACACACCCATGCCCGAGGCAGGATTCGAACCTGCGACCGTAGCAGTCCCGCGAGCATGTGTAAAGATTCAGAGCATAGTAACACGGGTAACTGGTGCCGGATTGCACTTCCCTTTTCTCGGATTGGGTTTCGATACACCCTTAAATGTTCATGGAAACGTTCCACAGAACAAGTCCACTTTGGCGTAACAACAGTAGCCCAATGGCCGTTTCATCTCTGGAGACTTCCGTCAAATCTTACCAGTTATCAAATCTTACCAGTTACGGCAAGATGGAAATGGGCAGACGAAATCAGCGCAACTTCAATTGCTCTTTAGCACAACTTTTTAATATAACTACAAAATTAAAAAAAAAATAAATGAAAAATTACGACAGCAAAGGTAAAATTTCACAAAAAATTTTAACTTGAGCTTAAAATCAAAACATTCGCGGAGGTCTTGGAATTCCTAATACCGTTATCATGCAGCATCGATAACGGCAAGAAATCGTCCAGATTCTCGACTGCAGGGATGGATGAACTATTCATGTAAATACGCTTGCACGGAATTCTCGGTCCGCGAGGCTTACACTTATCTAGATTTCTGTTATGGGGGGAGGGGGTGGGGGTGTCGGTGTGGGGTTGGTGAGGGGAGCGAGGGAGGAATAAGCAAACTATTCACTTTTCTTCTGAAGTCAGGGCAACTATTTTTTTCGCCTTTTCACCTACATTATATATGTGTGTTTTTTTCACCGTTTATCGCCAGTGGAACATCAGGGGTTATGATGACCCACGGTTTCTCGAGAGGTATAATGAAGCCTAGCTAATGTCTTCAATCAGCACTGTTTTTGTGAGAGCAGAGTAACACGTATTATGTGACTCTAATGAGTGATACTGATGTATGAGAGTAGCTTTGCTATTTCTTTTTCTGTGTTAATTGCCTTTCCCAACAGGCCTAAATATTTTTGGAAAGGAAAGTTTGTTTTGCGACGTCTTTAATCTTTGATCGTAATTACAGTTTACAGCTTCGCAAATTTCGACCTCATTAGTCATTATCAAGCATACATTACAGGCAGACACTTAAAAATAAGTTAAGATACTTTGACATCTGAATATGGCTGAGCTTATGAAGCAGTATGCATGATTATTTTTGGTGATGTGTACTTGGAACGATAGATGACATTGAATTTATCTAATTAAAAGTTGTGTTACAAATAAATACTACAGTGTATGCAGTGAACATGTTTCAAAATGTTTGCTGTAGATACGGATCCAAATCTGTAAATAGCAATAGACCTAAATTTCTTAAATACACACCGCTGACCCTACTCTGCGAGGATGCTGCCGTTTGTAACAAATAACTGCTTATGAAAACTTTTACTTATTAACTAAGATCGCTACGTTAACACTTTAGTGGATTACTAGTTCCGCCAATATAAATTACCATCTTGAGATCCATAAAACTGGATGTTGGTACTTACACCACACAACGATTTAAATCACTCTCTCACAAGGGGAACATACAAGGTGCACAAAAAAGTCAAGGTATTACAATAATTTCGCAGATTTCCAACCATATTGTACGTATAACTTACAGCTTGGTACATACTGAGTAATACCGTTTCATCGTTTAATGCCACGTTGGTTACAACAGTACTTCGAAGTCAGTGGCGTAAAACATAGAAACTACATTATTGAAATGAATAACTGAGATGTCAGTTACTTTGCCGTAGCCAACATAACATTAAACAATGAAACAACACTACTGCGTTGAGTAACTTAGTTGTAAATTACTCCGTCATAATCAACATGGCACTGAACTATGAAACGACATTACACAACACGTATATGATTTGTCACGGGATACAAATTCTAAGTTATATGTTCATTACTGCTGCACATCTGGTATGTCATTGCAAACCCTTGATTTTGATATGCACATTGTTCATTCTTCTTGTGACAGACGGGTTTAAATCGTTTCATGTTGTAACTGTCACTCCCCGGTTGTGTGGATATGGAGATGGCAGTTTATGTTGCTGAAACTAGTCGTCTACTAGTGTGTTCTACCCCTATGAACCATGAACCTTGCCGTTGGTGGGGAGGCTTGCGTGCCACAGCGATACAGATGGCCGTACCGTAGGTGCAACCACAACGAAGGGGTATCTCTTGAGAGGCCAGACAAACGTGTGGTTCCTGAAGAGGGGCAGCAGCCTTTTCAGTAGTTGCAGGGGCAACAGTCTGGATGATTGACTGATCTGGCCTTGTAACACTAACCAAAACGGCCTTGCTGTGATGGTACTGCGAACTGCTGAAAGCAAGGGGAAACTACGGCCGTAATTTTTCCCGAGGGCATGCAGCTTTACTGTATGGTTAAATGATGATGGCGTCCTCTTGGGTAAAATATTCCGGAGGTAAAATAGTCCCCCATTCGGATCTCCGGGCGGGAACTACTCAAGAGGACGTCGTTATCTAGGAGAATGAAAACTGGCGTTCTACGGATCGGAGCGTGGAATGTCAGATAAGGAATCGGGCAAGTAGGTTAGAAAATTTAAAAAGGGAAATGGATAGGTTGAAGTTAGATATAGTGGGAATTAGTGAAGTGGGGTGGCAGGAGGAACAAGACTTTTGGTCAGGTGAATACAGGGTTATAAATACAAAATCAAATAGGGGTAATGCAGGAATAGGTTTAATAATGAATAAAAAAAATAGGAGTGCGGATAAGCTACTACCAACAGCATAGTGAACGCATTATTGTGGCCAAGATAGACACGAAGCCCATGCCTACTACAGTAGTACAAGTTTATGTGCCAACTAGCTCTGCAGATGATGAAGAAACTGATGAAATGTATGATGAGATAAAAGAAATTATTCAGGTAGTGAAGGGAGGCGAAATTTTAATAGTCATGGGTGACTGGAATTCGCGAATAGGAAAAGGGAGAGAAGGAAACATAGTGGGTGAATATGGATTGGGGGAGAGAAATGAAAGAGGAAGCCGCCTGGTAGAATTTTGCACAGAGCACAACTTAATCATAGCTAACACTTGGTTCAAGAATCATAAAAGAAGGTTGTATACATGGAAGAATCCTGGAGTTACTAAAAGGTATCAGATAGATTATATAACGGTAAGACAGAGATTTAGGAACCAGGTTTTAAACTGTAAGACATTTCCAGGGGCAGATGTGGACTCTGATCACAATCTATTGGTTATGAACTGTAGATTAAAACTGAAGAAACTGCAAAAAGGTGGGAATTTAAGGAGATGGGACCTGGATAAACTGAAAGAACCAGAGATTGTACAGAGTTTCAGGGAGAGCATAACGGAACAATTGACAGGAATGGGGGAAAGAAATACAGTAGAAGAAGAATGGGTAGCTCTGAGGGATGAAGTAGTGAAGGCAGCACAGGATCAAGTTGGTAAAAAGACGAGAGCTAGTAGAAATCCTTGGGTAACAGAAGAAATATTGAATTTAATTGATGAAAGGAGAAAATATAAAAACGCAGTAAATGAAGCAGGCAAAAGGGAATACAAACGTCTCAAAAATGAGATCGACAGGAAGTGCAAAATGGCTAAGCAGGGATGGCTAGAGGACAAATGTAAGGATGTAGAGGCTTATCTCACTAGGGATAAGATAGATACTGCCTACAGGAGAATTAAAGAGACCTTTGGAGAGAAGAGAGCCACTTGTATGAATATCAAGAGCTCAGATGGAAGCCCAGTTCTAAGCAAAGAATGGAAAGCAGAAAGGTGGAAGGAGTATATAGAGGGTCTATACAAAGGCGATGTACTTGAGGACAATATTATGGAAATGGAAGAGGATGTAGATGAAGATGAAATGGGAGATACGATACTGCGTGAAGAGTTCGACAGAGCACTGAAAGACCTAAGTCGAAACAAGGCCCCGGGAGTAGACAACATTCCATTGGAACTACTGACGGCCTTGGGAGAGCCAGTTCTGACAAAACTCTACCATTTGGTGAGCAAGATGTATGAGACAACCGAAATACCCTCAGACTTCAAGAAGAATATAATAATTCGAATCCAAAAGAAAGTAGGTTTTGACAGATGTGAAAATTAACGAACCATCAGTTTAATAAGTCACAGCTGCAAAATACTAACGCGAATTCTTTACAGACGAATGGAAAAACTGATAGAGGCCGACCTCGGCAAAGATCAGTTTGGATTCCGCAGAAATGTTGGAACACATGAGGCAACACTGACCCTACGACTTATGTTAGAAAATAGATTAAGGAAAGGCAAACCTACAATTCTAGCATTTGTAGACTTAGAGAAAGCTTTTGACAATGTTGACTGGAATACTCTCTTTCAAATTCTAAAGGTGGCAGGGGTAAAATACAGGGAGCGAAAGGCTATTTAGAATTTGTACAGAAACCAGATGGCAGTTATAAGAGTCGAGGGACATGAAAGGGAAGCAAGCGGTTAGGAAGGGAGTGAGACAGGGTTGCAGCCTCTCCCCGATGTTATTCAATCTGTATATTGAGCAAGCAATAAAGGAAACAAAAGAAAAATTCGGATTATGTATTAAAGTCCATGGAGAAGAAGTAAAAACTTTGAGGTTCGCCGATGACATTGTAATTCTGTCAGAGACAGCAAAGGACTTGGAAGAGCAGTTGAACGGAATGGACAGTGTCTTGAAAGGAGGATATAAGATGAACATCAACAAAAGCAAAACGAGGATAATGGAATGTAGTCGAATTATCTCGGGTGATGCTGAGGGAATTAGATTAGGAAATGAGACACTTAAAGTAGTAAAGGTGTTTCGCTATTTGGGGAGCAAAATAACTGATGATGGTCGAAGTAGAGAGGATATAAAATGTAGACCGGCAATGGCAAGGAAAGCGTTTCTGAAGAAGAGAAATTTGTTAACATCGAGTATAGATTTAAGTGTCAGGAAGTCGTTTCTGAAAGTATTTGTATGGAGTGTAGCCATGTATGGAAGTGAAACATGGACGATAAATAGTTTAGACAAGAAGTGAATAGAAGCTTTCGAAATGTGGTGCTACAGAAGAATGCTGAAGATTAGATGGGTAGATCACATAACTAATGAGGAGGTATTGAATAGAATTGGGGAGAAGAGGAGCTTGTGGCACAACTTGACAAGAAGAAGGGACCGGTTGGTAGGACATGTTCTGAGGCATCAAGGGATCACCAATTTAGTATTGGAGGGCAGGGTGGACGGTAAAAGTCGTAGAGGGAGACCAATAGATGAATACACTAAGCAGATTCAGAAGGATGTAGGTTGCAGTAAGTTCTGGGAGATGAAGAAGCTTGCACAGGATAGAGTAGCATGGAGAGCTGCATCAAACCAGTCTCAGGACTGAAGACAACAGCAACAACACCTAGTGTGTTAACGTAGCGATCTCCGCAAATAAATGATTTGTTAAGAGGAGTGCAGTACATATCAATGGAAGAGAATGCTGGAAAGTAATGACTTCCCGTTTTTATGCACATGTAACTATCGGTTAATGTATCGTAGATCATGGATGTTAGTAGGTCGACTTTCCCGCATCGCTGGAGCAAGTTCCAAGTTTCTGCCGCTAGAGGGCTCCGAACTGTAGCGTGCAACATGGCGTTGTTTATTGTAACTGTGTCGCTGAGTGACGAACAGCCTTCTGCAGTCGAGTTTCGAGTTCGTCCATACATGGTGCACCTTCTCCTTCAGCATGGCCGTACCAGACCGCAAACGAGCACTGCGACATCTGGAACAATCGTTACTTGAATAATGATAACAGAACCAGTGGCTGTATTTGAATCAATGTCGTTTATTCTTTTTAACACATGCTACCAGTTTTGACACCAAATGGTGCTATCTTCGGACCCCAAGCGTAACCTGTCATTCATAATCGTTTTCATGTGCAATGAAAGGAATCGTATTCACCGGGAAAAAATTAAGTAGCTTCTGTACCTTCCGTGGCAATAACAAGTCTAGCACGGTCAGATGACAACTGTTATTCCCAAGGGAGGTAGGGAATCCAGTTAATTTTGGCCCGCTGCAAACGATTCTGTTCGTTGCACATGAAAATAGTTGTGGCTGTCACGTTACGCTTGGGACCTGAAGATGATACCAAATGGTGTCGAAACGAGTGGCATGTGTTAAAAAGAATTAACAACGTTGATTCAAATACAGCCGCTGGTTTTGTTATCCTTATTCAAGTAATTCGTGTCCCACCATCGAGAACATCGAGTTCGCTACAACAGCTGGAGACAAGAAGAACCGCATACCAGTTAAGAGTGTTGCTGCTACTGCACTTGTCGACGGACCTTGTGTTTTCTGTGGTTGTAGACTTAATTTTAGTATTGATATTAACGATACATTCTCACATGGTAATGGTTGGCTCACTGTAGTCATTGTACGTGGAGGTACCGGAGTTCCTACTGTTCCTGGACTTGAAAGTTTTTTTTGTTGATAGAGACATTATTGCCTATCGTACTTAACCATATCCCCCCCCCCCCCCCCCCCCATGAACCATGGACCTTGCCGTTGGTGGGGAGGGTTGCGTGCCTCAGCGATACTCAAGGGGATTGGGAGAAGAGAAGTTTGTGGCACATCTTGACTAGAAGAAGGAATCGGTTGGTAGGACATGTTTTGAGGCATCAAGGAATCACAAATTTAGCATTGGAGGGCAGTGTGGAGGGTAAAAATCGTAGAGGGAGACCAAGAGATGAATACACTAAGCAGATTCAGAAGGATGTAGGCTGCAGTAGGTACTAGGAGATGAAGAAGATTGCACAGGATAAAGTAGCATGGAGAGCTGCATCAAAACAGTCTCAGGACTGAAGACCACAACAACAACAACAATAAATTTAAATTCCAATGCTAGGTTAAAAGCACAGAATTCCCTTAGATTTTATGAAATTCTTGAAATTCCCAGAAATTTCCCTGATTTTTGCAGGTAAAATATAATTCCCTGAGAATTCGAGGATTCCCAGAAGAATCGCCACTCTGAAAAATGTGGAATATTAATACCGTTTGTTTTATTTTAAAAGCTTTGAGTTTTCGCATAAAATATTCAAACATTACTTTTCAATACGCACTCTATTGATAATGTAAGGTGAAAAAACTGTGTCGAATCTACACATTTTGGTAGACGGCTATCACAGCTAATAATTTTTTTTTCCGTCTGTTGTTTTGTACGATTCCATGCCAGAACATGTAATAATATTAGGAATTCGAAGATCTCACAGCTTTGTTGTATGTTCGTCCAGAACTTGGGGCTACCGAGAGGAGAAATGTGAATTATTGCCGCTACTGAGACTGCCGTGTCTACTCTGCAAGCTGGTCGATTGTTTCCCGCAAAAAAGTACTAAACTTTTTTGTGGTACATTGTTTGTTTCTGTTGCAGCTCATGTACACCGTTGTCACTGCTATCGGAGCCATCTGGTGTGCGGTAGGCGTCCTATCAGGTGAGCTATCGGCCGTTATTTTTTATCTCTGTGACACGCGGGTGGCGGGCTGTGATATTCGAGATTAGAGTGAGCGGGCAGGCGCACGTCACAGCTTCCAAACGAGTACACCACTAGAGGTTTTCGGTCATTTTCAAATTTTTGTTTCATGTGGACCTACTAACGTACTTTGCGTATACAGCTGGGGTTGTTTTGTCGAGAAAAAACAAATTTGTCCTCGGAAAATCACTTGGCTTTGCATGAGAACTGGGGTTACTCTATTTCAGATAAGGTCACAAGATTTCAATAATATCAAAACAATTCATGGGGGTGAGAGCTACTAGCAAAGCACCATATTCAAGCATACATTCAGGCAGTTACATTTTTTTTTACTAACAGAGAGAGATAGGATATTATGGTGCAGGGATTTAACTGATATGACGCACACAGGTTTTAAAAATTGGTCCTATTTCAGCTTTTCGCTTGACTTTTTGTGATTTTTGAGAAAAGCGGCATAGTCCTTTCTTGTATCAAACAAGTCTTAACTATTATAACCATTTGGCAAGACCTGAAGCGGTAGAAGACATTCTACGAATTTGGGGAAGAGGATTCTAGTCTATGTGCACAATTTGATCAACCTTTCTGTTACAAATAATTTTGTCTCCAGAATTCAGGATCAGTCGATACTTGGAAGAATGATAAAAGTACATGATGGGACGAACTTGATGAAAATTCATATAGTGGTTAATATAATAACCTATTGTGCGTAACAGTTTTGACTGACATAATTTATATGACTATAACAGAGCTTTCATAATGCTAGACGAGATGATGATGAAAGCTGCTTAATTTCTTTTTGTGGAGGATAATAACATCTTAATCCAATTGTGTTATTTTCTTGTCCGGCCTGCTGAACGTATTACGTTGCAGTATTTTCAATCAACTTTAAAGGATAAACAGCTTGAAATAGCGTGGGGACTGGTGTATTACACACTCACAGGAGTAGCGTGGAAGGTAACAAATAGGAAGCATCAATAAGTCACCGGGTATAGCCACACCGCAACTGAGATTATTGAGGATGAAGCTTTTCGTGCTCTTAAATTGATTTTAAACAATAAACGCAACTGGTTAGACGTAAAAATAATAATAAAATGGAATAAATACGAGGTCTGTTCAAAAAATTCCGGAGGCGTTGTAATTTCCCGCCAATGATGTGTTGGAGCGAAATGCGGTTGGCATCCATGCACACGCCTGTTTGTAATGTGTAATTACCAGAAGTTTTATTGTTGTGCGTCTGTTAGTTTGAGTAGAATGCCACGGCAAATGATGCAGGAAGCCTGCGGCGATGAGTGGTTAAGCCGTACTCGGTCTTACGAATGGTTCATACTGTTTAAAAATGGCCGGACGGAAGTTAAAGATGACCCACGTTCAGGACGCCCTTTGACGTCTGTCGACGACCCTCGCGTCAGGAACGTCAACGAAATTGTGCGTGCCAATCGAAGACTGACTGTCCGAGAGACTGCAGAAGAATGCGACATTTCAGTTGGGTCATGACCATGAAATCCTGACACAGCATCTTGGAGTGCATTGTGTTGCCGCGAGGCTCGTGAGTGAAGATCAGAAAGACCTTCGCCCCGCAATCTGTGAAGCGCTTTTTGGATCGCGCAAATGAGAACGAGGTGTTCCTTAAGAGAATGATAACTGGTGGTGAGACATGGGTCTACGATTATGACTATGAGACCAAGGTTGAATCTTCACAATGGGTCGGGAAATGTTCTCTAAGACCAATAACAGCTCGTCAGGTGAAATTACATGTCAAAGCCACGCTAATACTTTTCTTTGACTTTGAATGATTAGTTCATCACGAATTCGTACCCCAGGGATAAACAGTTATTCGATGATCAAAATATCCACGGGTGTACTGCCGGTCTACAGTGTCCAACGGGCACAATATTTCGGCGATCATACATGTCGCCATCATCAGGTGAACTGACGGACTGAGCTCCTGTGAACGTGCCAGCACGGAGATCCGTACACTATGGCTGCTCAGGTGGAACTGGGTTCGGTCGCGGCGGCGGCGGATTTAAATACCCTCCGCCCGCGGCGCGCTCACTCCGCCGTCCGCGCCCCGCGCCACGGTCGCGCGGTGGAACAGATTGCGACGGCGTCTGAGATGACGTCGGTGTGATGGCTCTGTCCGCCGTGGTCGTCACAACTATACGTTTGCTCGATTTACTCTTGATTAACCCAATCGCTGGTTCCCAAGCCTTGCTAACATTATAGCCACATTGGCTTCTGTCTCGGGTTCTTCGGCCGACGTTCATCTAATGATTTTTCTGACGTTTCGCCAGCACGAGTGGCTGGCATTGTCAAAGCTTCACCCTCCATTGCCGGTGGTGAACTGGAGCCGAGCTCGCGGCCGCAGACTATATGTACCTGGCGCGCCAACGTCCGAGGGCTTCTCCGCGGTCATTTCCGGTGCGGTTCTCCTCTTGCTACCTGCGACGGTCGTTCGCTGCAGTACGGGAAGCCAGGATCCGTTGACCTTAAGGCTTTCCTCTTTCTTGTTCAAACTGTTCGCGTGTTTTTGTATTTCTACAGCTTCTCTGAACAAGCGCGTGTGATAGTGGTTCTCTACAGCCAGAACTTCCGTGTCGGCGAATTTTATTACGTGTTCGGTCTCATTCAGTGCGTGTTCTGCCACGGCCGATTTCTCCACCTGCCCCAACCTGCAATGTCGCTTATGCTCCTTGATCCTGGTGTTAATGGATCGTCCAGTCATCCCGACATAAACTTTTCCGCATGTGCATGGTATGCGGTATATTCCCGACATTGCAAGTGGGTCTCTTTTTTCCTTCGCCGATCTAAGACACTCTTTGATCTTCCTTGTCGGTTTGAAGATCGTCTTTACGCCATGTTTGCGCAATATACGGCCGATTCTGTCCGTCACTCTGGGAATGTATGGCAGAAAGGCCGTACCCGACATTTCTTTTTCTGGTTCCTTACTTCGCCGAGTGTTTGGCTCAGTTACACTTCTAATATAATTTGTGGAGTACCCATTGCTCCTCAGGACTGTTTCCAGGTGTTGCATTTCTCGTTTGAGATGTTGCGGCTCACATATTCGTCCTGCTCTCGTTACGAGCGTACTAATCATGCCCCTTTTCTGGCTCGGGTGGTGGTTTGACAGTTTGTGCAGGTATCGGTCCGTGTGAGTCGGTTTTCGATACACGCTGTGTCCCAGGTTTTCGCCGTCCCTTGTGACCAGCACATCTAGAAATGGCAGTTTCTTGTCCTTTTCTACTTCCATGGTAAATGTTATGTTGGCATGGAGGCTGTTCAAGTGTCTTAGGAAGTCACCGAGCTGTTCTTCACCATGGCTCCACACCACGAAAGTATCATCGACGTACCTGTACCACACCTTAGGTTTGCAAGTCGCCGAGTCCAGTGCCTGTGCTTCGAATTGTTCCATGAAGAAGTTGGCCACCACTGGACTGAGAGGACTACCCATGGCGACGCCTTCCAGCTGTTCGTAGAAGTCGCCATTCCACGTGAAATAGCTCGTGGTGAGACATGCATGGAAGAGCTTTCTGATGTCTAGCGGGAAAATGGAACCGATGTGCTCCAGAGCGTCACTGAGTGGCACTTTCGTGCCACTCAGTGCCACTCAGTGACGCTCTGGAGCACATCGGTTCCATTTTCCCGCTAGACATCAGAAAGCTCTTCCATGCATGTCTCACCACGAGCTATTTCACGTGGAATGGCGACTTCTACGAACAGCTGGAAGGCGTCGCCATGGGTAGTCCTCTCAGTCCAGTGGTGGCCAACTTCTTCATGGAACAATTCGAAGCACAGGCACTGGACTCGGCGACTTGCAAACCTAAGGTGTGGTACAGGTACGTCGATGATACTTTCGTGGTGTGGAGCCATGGTGAAGAACAGCTCGGTGACTTCCTAAGACACTTGAACAGCCTCCATGCCAACATAACATTTACCATGGAAGTAGAAAAGGACAAGAAACTGCCATTTCTAGATGTGCTGGTCACAAGGGACGGCGAAAACCTGGGACACAGCGTGTATCGAAAACCGACTCACACGGACCGATACCTGCACAAACTGTCAAACCACCACCCGAGCCAGAAAAGGGGCATGATTAGTACGCTCGTAACGAGAGCAGGACGAATATGTGAGCCGCAACATCTCAAACGAGAAATGCAACACCTGGAAACAGTCCTGAGGAGCAATGGGTACTCCACAAATTATATTAGAAGTGTAACTGAGCCAAACACTCGGCGAAGTAAGGAACCAGAAAAAGAAATGTCGGGTACGGCCTTTCTGCCATACATTCCCAGAGTGACGGACAGAATCGGCCGTATATTGCGCAAACATGGCGTAAAGACGATCTTCAAACCGACAAGGAAGATCAAAGAGTGTCTTAGATCGGCGAAGGAGAAAAGAGACCCACTTGCAATGTCGGGAATATACCGCATACCATGCACATGCGGAAAAGTTTATGTCGGGATGACTGGACGATCCATTAACACCAGGATCAAGGAGCATAAGCGACATTGCAGGTTGGGGCAGGTGGAGAAATCGGCCGTGGCAGAACACGCACTGAATGAGACCGAACACGTAATAAAATTCGCCGACACGGAAGTTCTGGCTGTAGAGAACCACTATCACACGCGCTTGTTCAGAGAAGCTGTAGAAATACAAAAACACGCGAACAGTTTGAACAAGAAAGAGGAAAGCCTTAAGGTCAACGGATCCTGGCTTCCCGTACTGCAGCGAACGACCGTCGCAGGTAGCAAGAGGAGAACCGCACCGGAAATGACCGCGGAGAAGCCCTCGGACGTTGGCGCGCCAGGTACATATAGTCTGCGGCCGCGAGCTCGGCTCCAGTTCACCACCGGCAATGGAGGGTGAAGCTTTGACAATGCCAGCCACTCGTGCTGGCGAAACGTCAGAAAAATCATTAGATGAACGTCGGCCGAAGAACCCGAGACAGAAGCCAATAGGCAGTTTGTCAACAAGTGGCCACGAAAGCCTCAACAATTTTGTATTATAGCCACAGTCACGGTTTATGAGGTCGTCATTGGTGCGAATTTCGATGGCCTCTCTAACAACGCTGTCCCAGTATCTCGACGTCTGTAACAGAATCCTCGTGCGTTCATTCTCTGTAGCGTGATTTTCCGACAAACAATGTTCAGCGACCGCCGACTTGCTCGGATACATCAGTCGAGTGTGCCTCTGGTGTTCATGGCATCGATCCTCGACGGTACGCATCGTCTGACCAATATACGACTTGCCACATTGACACGGAATCAGGTACACGCCGGCCTTCCTCAAACCGAGGTCATCTTTGGCGCTCCCCACCAGTGCACGAGTTTTATTCGGAGGACAAAACACCGTTCCGACCCGGTGTTTCTTCAAAATGCGGGCGATCTTTCCCGAGAGTGCGCCTGTATATGGGATAAACGCAGTGCCTACCTCCTCCCTCGTGATTTCATCCATTTCCACAGGTTGTGCTGTAGTGGTTGGGCGGAGAGCACGTTGAATCTGCCACTCTGAGTACCCATTTTTTCGAAATACAGTTCTCAGATGTTCCAATTCCTGGGGTAGACTCTCTGCGTCAGAGATAGTGCGCGCCCTATGTACTAGAGTTTTAAGTACCCCATTCCTCTGTGAAGGGTGGTGGCAGCTGTCTGCGTGCAAATACAGATCAGTGTGCGTTGACTTCCGATACACCCCATGACCTAGGGTGCCGTCAGGCCTTCTCTTGACCAAGACGTCAAGGAAAGGTAGTTTACCCTCCGTTTCAGTCTCCATAGTGAATTTGATGTTGGGGTGTATGGAGTTTAGATGTGTAAGGAAGTCAAGGAGTTTATCCATACCATGTGGCCAGATGACGAAAGTGTCGTCCACGTAACGGAAAAAGCAAGTAGGTTTCCATTCGGATGACGACAGGGCTTCCTCCTCGAAGTTCTCCATATACAAATTCGCTACCACCGGTGAGAGTGGGCTACCCATGGCGACTCCGTCCGTCTGTTCGTAGTATTCTCCATTAAAAAGAAAATACGTGGAAGTCAAGACATGCCTAAAAAGTTCAGTGGTCTTCTCGTCACACTTCTGACTAATCAATTCTAGTGACTCTCGCAGGGGTACCCTCGTGAACAAGGAAACGACGTCAAAACTCACCATGATATCTGACTCACCCAACGTGAAGCTATCAAGGCGTTTAACAAAATCCACGGAATTACGGATGTGATGAGGGCATTTACCCACGTAAGGACTTAATATTCCCGTCAGGTATTTGGCCAACAAATATGTAGGTGCCCTGATGTTGCTGACAATGGGGCGTAATGGTACCCCCTCTTTGTGAACCTTCGTGAGTCCATATAGTCTAGGCGGTACCGGACCTTGGGGTAACAATTTCTTAGCGTCACCCTCCGGTAATTCTGCGTCCTTGAGAAGCGACCTCGTCTTGTTGTCCACCTTCTTTGTAGGGTCAACGCTGATCTTCCGGTAGGAATCGTCATTTAGCAGGCTCTGCATCTTATCAGTGTAGTCCTTATGGGAGACAACAACTGTAGCATTGCCTTTGTCAGCCGGTAAGACAACAATTTCAGAGCGCTCCCTCAGATCACGAATGGCCGCCCTCTCTTTACTAGTGATATTTGACTTCATCGGCTTGGATTTCGTCAACGCACGACAAGTTTCACGACGTATTTCCTCAGCTGATTCAGGCGGAAGTCGAGCTGCAACCTGTTCAACAGCACTAACAATTTCTGCGACCGGAGTGAACTTGGGGGTGGGAGCGAAGTTGAGACCTTTCTGCAAAACCGAGACCGCATCATCACTCAACACCATGCCACTCAAATTGATGACAGTCTTGCCCGGAACCTGCAGAGATGGTTTGTCAAGGAGACGTGAGAACTTAGCTGTTTGACGTCCCGTTGCCTTCTTATGGGCGGAATCAGCTGCAACCCAGGTGACACCATCAATCCAATCCCAGGAAAAAGAAGTGAAATTACTAGCCAGTTGCAAATGTAGTTTGAGTAATTCCTGTGAGATAAACTCAAGGCTCCGGCGGGTGAATTGCACTCTCTCTCACGTACCAATGCGAGGCTGGCTCGTTTCTTGATTCTCTTAGCTGCTGCAGAATCGATGTGATGCATAACCTTAGCAAAATTTGGAACAACGTTCTCGGAACGACATCTCTTTAGAAAGGCAAGAGTACTTAGCAAACGACATCTACGGTGGCGCAACTTTTCAAATTTCTTCATGCTGCGATACATCTCCTCCCCGTAAAGGTGTGTGATGTGATTCTTGAGTTTCTCCCGGCGTATTTGATAATCAAAATATCCACGGGTGTACTGCCGGTCTACAGTGTCCAACGGGCACAATATTTCGGCGATCATACATGTCGCCATCATCAGGTGAACTGACGGACTGAGCTCCTGTGAACGTGCCGGCACGGAGATCCGTACACTATGGCTGCTCAGGTGGAACTGGGTTCGGTCGCGGCGGCGGCGGATTTAAATACCCTCCGCCCGCGGCGCGCTCACTCCGCCGTCCGCGCCCCGCGCCATGGTCGCGCGGTGGAACAGATTGCGACGGGATGTGCTGCGACGCCTGCGAGAAAATTTGAGTAGGAAACTGCCTGAAATGAAGCGAGAAAATTCGTGGCTCTTGCATGAAGATAACGCACCTGCACATTCACCCCATGTTGATGCGCGACTGTTGCACAATAAACGAAGTAACTGTGCTGTCTCAACCTCCGTGCTCTCCAGAGCTGGCGGCTGAGGACATTTATTATTTCCGAAGTTGAAAACCTCTTTGAAAGGACCAAGATTTGCAACAATAGATGACACGAAAGAAAATTCGCAGACGGCGTGTCGCGCGATCCAGCAAGGATCGCACTGAGACTGCTTTCGAGAGTGGAAATGGCGTTGGGAGCGGTGTATCAACTGTGGAGGAGGGTGTTTCGGACAGCATCTGCGGACATGTTAACCAGAAGAGGACAGGTAAGGCCGTATTTATGCCATGAACTGGTTCAAATGGCTCGGAGCACTATGGGACTTAACATCTGAGGTCATCAGTCCCCTAGAACTTAGAACTACTCAAACCTAACTAACCTAAGGACATCACACACATCCATGCCCGAGGCAGGATTCAAACCCGTTGACCGTAGCGGTTCCGCGGTTCCAGACTGAAGCGCCTAGAACCGCTCGGTCACAGCGGCCGGCTACCACCAATTCCACTCATCTATATTACCAAGTAAGCGAGTATCCCGGATTTACGTACAGGGTGATTATTATTAAAGTTAAACTTTCAAAACGTTGACGAAATAGCACCACTGGTCAGGATGACGTCAAATTGCAGCGGAATGTTATCAGAGAAGGGGGAAAACGTATGACGGAAGAAAAAAAATAGTGTGAAAATTTATCAGTAGATGGCGCTCTGTGTGTCAGAATATGTAAAAGAAAACCCCCGTCTTGCGCAAGACCCATTGAAGGTGGTATAAACACGCCAGGTACAGGGCTTTTCCTCCTTTCGCGTCTGCGACGTTCGCCATGACTGTCTCAATGCAGGATCGCGCTCTGCTTGTAAAGCTGTATTACAAGAATGATGACTGTGCACACGTCGCCCAGCAGAAGTTACGGACACTGAAGGGTTCGAAGAAAGGAGTTAGTCCGATGACTGCCGTGGGTCTGGGGAAAATGATTCGTAAATTCGAAAAGACGGGTTCTTTTGGTGTGCAACCTGGTAGAAGGAGGAAACGAATTGATTCGACGTTAGTGGAAGCAGTGGCCACAGCAAAGCAGGAGGAGACGAGTGGTGGTGTGCAAACGTGTAGTGCGCGGAGAAGTGCCCGAATATAAAATCCTATGAAATATCCTCCTTTGTTATTCATTCAGAATTACCCGTGTCCACGAGTTTCTTTCTGTTGTCTTGTCAGCAGGAGAGGCCTTTGCGAAGCCCACTTCCATCTGACGGCATATGTCAATACACAGAATTGTGAAATATAGGCAAGGGAAAATCCACACGCAAATCAACCAGTACCACTTCATCCTGAAAAGTTCACTGTGCGGTGCGGGTTTAGGGCATCATTTATCGTAGGGCCATATTTTCCGAAGAGGCAGTTGTTTCCGTTCCTGTTACCTGTACCATCACTGGTAAGCGCTATGAGTGTCTTTTGCGCAACCACGTCATTCCAGCTCTCCAACAGTGTGCATGTATGGATGGGATCTTTTTTATGCAAGATAACGCACCACCGCACACAAATCCAAGTAAGCAGCTGATGAAGCCCCATTTCGGAATTGCTAGAATTATCAGCCGCCATTTCCCTACAGTCTGGCCGTCCCGGTCACCTGATCTTAACCCGTGTGACTTCTGGCTGTGGGGCTGTCTGAGAGGTGTGTTCAGTGTTCCGACTGCAAACTCACCTGCACTGAAGGCATGCATTGCTCAACATATTCTGAACGTGACCCCGGAAACACTTCGATCAATTGTGGAACATGCTGTTTCCCGATTTCAACTTGATGGACAGCATATTGAACATGTTTTGCCCCAGTCACACGGAAATTAATAATCCGATTTTATTCTGATTGAGGGTTTTTATGCGGTTTTTGGCCTCATGACAATTAAAAACTCATTTTCCCCGTCCGAAGTGATATGACCTTGCCGTGGTGAATGGGCTTACGTAACTGACAGTATCACACCTGTACACCCATGCACACTGAGTAGTGTAGTTTGTTTAACGCCAAACGTACACCTTAAGCATTGCTGTATGATATGTTTGTCACTTGTAGTCGACCATTGTTAAATTATGATACTTACAGCCCCATCTATTGCTATATTTTGTAACTATTCATTTTTCTTCTGCCATACGTTTTCCACCTTCTCCGATAATATTCCGTTGCAGTTTGACGTCATTCTAACGAGTGGTGTTATTTCTACAGCGGTTTGAAAGTTTAATTGTAATCACCCAGTATATTTACAGGTGGGGATATTCAGTCACCAAACAATGGTTAAAATTCATGATGAAACCGTCAGCTGTCATTTATTTTCCTCTATTCGCTACTAGTTCCAGTCAATGACCATTTTCAAGCTTAGCTGGCATCAACGGCAAAAATGTTATACCACAATTTGATTACTTTTGCTCAAATTATGGTACAACATTCCTGCTGTTGATGCCAGCTAAGCTTGGTAATCGTCATTGACTGAAACTAGTAGCGAATAGAGGAAAATAAATGACAGCTGACGGTTTCACCATGAATTTTAACGACTATCCAGAAACCTGCAACTCTTTCGTGGGTTGACTATATAACGTCTTCCAGGGCCAACAAAAATATGATTTTCAGTATTTCTCTAATAACTAACTGAATTTAAAAATTTAAACTACTGTCATAATCTACTCATTAAAAGATAATATCTTTAACACAATAAGACAAACGTTATGGTCAGAAACTGTGTGTTTGTCTTGGGGCAGCGAAACTGACGGCGCGCAGACATCCAGACTTTATTCATCCACTATTTGAGAGTGAGAGCACTGAATGAGCCGCACAATAATATCATTATAAGGCACATAGTTCATAAACATTGGGGTGCTCAAAAAACTTAGTTTTGTTTAAAACACGGCGCGTATGAGGCAGACTAGATTCATCCAGTGTTTCGTAACGAGAGCATTTAGCAACGAACTCCAACGAACATTCCGCATAATTTCGAACCATTTTAAAACTTTTTCTCACTTACATGCTTAATGACAAGTATTTAACACATTAACCCATGTGTAAAGCACTCAGACACTTGAAGTTGTTTCGCATGTATGACTTCCATTCTTTGAGGGGGTAGGGCGTCAAACGGGCCGGCTTAGAGCAGGAGGGGCACTACAGGACATTTTAATTTACACTGTCTATACTTTTACAAACAAATTCAAAAAACTTTGTCAGCATGACCAGGAAGGATTCAGGATTCACACTTTTATCAGTCGGGGTTCAAAAACATAACAAAATATTTTTTTTACATGTAAAATTTCATCATTTTTTTCACTTACTATTGGCGGCTTTTGTTACTATAGGTACGCTTTTCTTCATAAGTAAGAGAGATTCTTCGATGAATTTTTCACAGCATACAAACCATACTTACAGGTGTAGGAACCTCCAGAATTTGTTTAATTTATGAAAACATGAATGCGCTGTTACATTTTAAACTTCATATTTAAAAAAATTCTAATATTATAGTTAATTCTCTCAATTTTTACCGCAGTTTTTGTCAGATTTGGAAAATTCTAGAGTCTAATACACCTGTATGTATGGTTTGTATGGTGTGCAGAATTCATCGAAGAATCTCTCTTACTTATGAAGAAAAGTGTACCTATAGCAACAAATGCAGCCAATAAGAAGTGAAAAAATGACTAAATTTCATTTGTAAAAAAATTATTTTGCTTTGTTTTTGAACTTCCACTGCTATGGGTGTGAATTGTGAATCCTTCCTGACAAAGTTTTATGAATTTATTTGTAAAAGTATAAACAGGGGAAATTAAAATGTCTTGTGGTGCCTATTCTGCTCCAAGTCGTGGCGTTTGAAGTCCTACCCCCTTAAAGAATCAGTGGTTTACCGGTTTCAAAACTAACTTACAATTCTGTTTGAAATCCAATTTACGGTGGGATTAGGACATAGTGTGACTGTCAATAAACAACGTCAGCGAAAAATTCGATGTTGCTGAGTGAACTTAAATGTTCGTGCACGCGAGTAATAGAAATTGTATGTTACTTACAATGTAGACCACTAAGGCAGCCTTTCAACATAGTCGGTCACTGGAATTGCAGCCACATATCGCCAGCGTTACCGGCAGTGTTAGCGCTGCTTCACGCCCAGATATATACAGTGGGGCGAGGGCAGACTGGAATTCACTGCGTGGACGGCCAACGCGCAAGCCGGCCCATCTGTAATATTTCTCGAACGATTTTATAGGAATTCCTCGCTACAAATTATTTTTCTCGCGCATCTCATTGCTTTATTCGTCAGCTCCACGATGAACTGCTTATCATTTCGTTAATCGTCACAGTTGCTGTGATATTTTAAAATTAAGCAAGCTACTGCATGAAAATTGAATCGTTTGCAATGAAACATATAAGTCCCTGTGAATTTCAGTCTGGTGCACGTTAACCCACATGTTTCTGCGTATCAAATGTAGTTAACATAAAGAACCATTCTATAAACTTGGGATGGTAACTACGAGTATTACTCACTCCATTCTGGAGAAAATGGATTGTATATAGCTCAATCCATTCCGATCACGTGCCCAAACGAAAGAGCGAGAAGAAAAACATTGATAACGCCCTCGTATCCCTTAAACTGTTCGAGATTTTAAAAGAAGATTTTGGCAAGTGGTTGCACACAGAGAGAAGAGTATGTTTCCATATGGTTACTGTGCCTAACTTCCTTATCTAACGCGATATACGATACTATAGATTTTTTTCTTTCAGTGGAATAATGTAATTTTTAAGGGACATCGACAACTGGAAAAGCTAGAATAGTTACAAATTCCTGGAAACCACAAGAAGTTTCCGAGATATTGCTCTGACATTCACAACAGGATTCATAACCACTGTAAGAATTGTGGAGTCAACTACCTACGTTTTGTGGGATTGCCTCCAGTGCCTTTTGAAGCTGATTTTCTAAATACTATAAATGATTTATACAACATACAGAACTTTTCAAATGCAGTTGGTGATGTTGGCAGAAAATACATTCGTCTAAAATGCTCAGAAAATTCTGATACAGTGTTTAAAGCCATAAAAATTTTCATTCAATCGTCCTGTAAGCAGTTGCAGATTCAGTAAATACTTTGTAATCGATGTTGGGTGATATCGGAAGGAAACGGTAGGTTTCAGATCTCATTCTTCTAGAGTATTTCGCTTGATGCAAATACGGGAGCTGCACTACTAAAGACATCAAGTATGTTGCCATTTGTGTTCATTGGAGATGAGGGATATCCATAGTTGAGGTATTTTATGAATCTTACAGACAATGGGTTTGTGTCCCTCAGTGTCGGTGAGCATCATAAAGAAAAAACCTAGCGTTCTACACAAGAACGAAGGCAGGACGAAACTTTAACAGAGCCTCAAATGAAGCTACCCCAATGAGACAGTTTCGAAAACATTTCTCACAAAATGGTACTTCAAATTCATTATCGCCTGTCGTTTTAAGCACTGAAAGAAATAAGAGATCAAGAAAATGTATTCTGTACTTATAGAGTGTAATACTGCTGCCACCTCGTCAGATAACGTGTCCAGAATGAATCAGCTGTGATGATACTTGTTTCGCTGGTTCCATAGAGGAAGCGGAGTTAAAGAAACTGCTGCCAAGGCTTCTGCTGATGCCAAGTCCTCAACAGTCCAACAGCAGAAACAGAAGTGGCGGCAACGGTACTGACTCTGCCATTCCCAGCAACATCTGAACACCGCCGGAGGCAGTAGAACGCTCTGGTCGCCGCTCTCAGAAACAAACACATTGTCAAAAGGTCTTTCACAGAACACAAAAAAATTCTGGTGGTATAGGTGCCTGGCAGTTATACGAGTCGAGGGACATGATAGAGAAGCAGTGGTTGGGAAGAGAGTGAGACAAGGTTGTAGCCTATTCCCGATGTTATTCAATCTGTATATCAAGCAAGCAGTAAAGGAAACAAAAGAAAAATTTGGAGTTGGAATTAAAATCCATGGAGAAGAAATAAAAACTTTGAAGTTTGCCGATGACAATGTAATTCTGTCAGACACACAGAAGAGCAGTTGAATGGAATGGACAGTAGCTTGAAAGGAGGGTATAAGATGAACGTCAACAAAAGCGAAACAAGGATAATGGAATGTAGTCGAATTAAATAAGGTGATGCTGTGGGAATTAGATTAGGAAATGAGACACTTAAAGTAGCAAATGAGGTTTGTATTTGGGGAGCAAAATAACATTTGAAATCGGAGTTAAGCATTTCGGCTTTTGCTTTACTCCCTTTTTTCTTTATGATGCTCTCCGACACTGAGGGACACAAACCCATTGTCTGTAAGATTCATGAAATACCTCAACAATGGATATACCTCATCTCCAATGAACACAAATGGCAACATACTTGATGTCTTTAGTAGTGCAGCTCCCATATTTGCATCAAGCGAAATACTCTAGAAGAATGAGATCTAAAACCTACCGTTTCCTTCCGACATCACATCGATTACAAAGAATTTACTTAGAGTATCTGCAACTGCTTACAGGACGATTGAATGAAAATTTTTATGGCTTTAAACATTGTACCAGAATTTTCTGAGCATTTTAGACGAATGGTCGAAGTAGAGAGGATATAAAATGTAGACTGGCAAAGGCAAGGAAAGCGTATCTGAAGAAGAGAAATTTGTTAACATCGAGTGTGGATTTAAGTGTCAGGAAGTCTTTTCTGAAAGTATTTGTAGCGTGTAGTCATGTATGGAAGTGAAACTTGGACGATAAGTAGTTTAGACAAGAAGAGAATAGAAGCTTTCGACATGTGGTGCTACAGAAGAATGCTGAAGATTAAATGGGTAGATCACATAACTAATGAGGAAGTATTGAATAGGATTGGGGAGAAGAGAAGTTTGTGGCACAACTTGACCAGAAGAAGGGATCGGTTGGTAGGACATGTTCTGAGGCATCAAGGGATCACTAATTTAGTATTGGAGGGCAGCGTGGAGGGTAAAAATCGTAGAGGGAGACAAAGAGATGAATACACTAAGCAGATTCACAAGGATGTAGGTTGCAGTAGTTACTTGGACTTGAAGAAGCTTGCACAGAAAGTAGTAGCATAGAGAGCTGCATCAAACCAGTCTCTGGACTGAAGACCACAACAACAAGAACAAAGTGCCGTGCGTGGAAACCGTCCGCCAAGTTTTGATATTTTTGGGCTTAGTGCCTCTCTGGTGGAATCGCTGGTTGTGTTGTATCTCTTCGACAGACAGGCTTGTGGTGCTTATGTGGTTCGCAAGGTGGCGTGTGAAGGTCAGCGACGGGAAGGTGGCGAGTGGGGCCCTGCGCTGGGAGAAGCCTGTGTATGTGGCGGAAAACGACTTGGCCGCACCTGGAGTCATAGCATGGCCTAGTTGTAGTTGAGAGCCGTTCTTTGGAAAGCTGTAATTAATGGTGCTGCCCGTATGAGATCGGAGGGTAAAACAACGGTTGGAGGTCTGTGTTGCCGTCATCATACTGTCACTGAGCTCTGGATGCATTTACACACGAGTACTGGATAATTCCAAGTAAAGCTGAGTAGCTGTATTATTGAGTACTTGTCCATCTGTGTGTTTTAGTTGTCTTGCAAAATTGTAGTTGAGTCTGTCCTTGTCGAACGTCGTTAGTTCCACTGTTTCGTGAGTGGTCCTTTGTTTGTTTTAACTGTTCACGTTACAAGATTGTTATTGAGCTTGTTCTACTGGGGGCCGTTATTTTGTATGCGTTTGTGCGACGAGTGGTAACTGATTTATGTTTAAGATCCTGTCACGCTAATGTAATGACATGTGTAATGTATTGCCATGAACTGTGTGCCGCAAGACTGACGTCTAACATAAAATAAGATTGCAAGATTACGGCTCTACAAACCCACTGAGGTAGCCGGATCAGTTGTAAGGCTGCAGATTTGTTCTTGAGTTAAGTAATTATCTTTGGTAATTGAACAGTTCACGTCTCTTAATGTGGCATTCATCTGAGGGAGTTTTGCACCTAAACTTGTTTTGACAATGGTCGGTACTCCTGTACAGTAAATGAGCAAAATTGAAACTGTAGCACGAGAAGAACTGGTGTGTACAAAACTTGTGATATGGGTGTCGCGATGTAATTTGTTGTTCCGCATTAGAAGTGCTTTTGTTAAATTGGATTTATCTGAATATTGTTTTTGGGTTTGAATTGCTTTCAGTTTGTTGTTATAAAATTATTAAAGGTTTACTAAATACATTTTTAAGGTAGCGTTGGGGATTTTAAATTTTTATCAGAAGTAGTTATCAAGCTTGAGTCGAAACTTTTAATTTATGTTATATAATTGCTTTGCCCTCAGATTTCACCCTACTATATCACTGGTATTTTACCCTTGGCTTTGGATCAGTGTAAATATCATCAATTATCAGTAAGCCTTTAAAAGAAGAAAAGAATAAAAGGAGCAGGCCAATATGTTTTAATAACTGTTGAGTAAGAATTGTTTGTTAGGAAATTTGTTTTAAACAATGTGTGAATTAATGTTAGCCCGGACCTTACCACCCTTCAAAAGCTCCTACCATACATGTATCTAAAGGCTTTAGTGACACCAAAGTTAGCGTCCAGTCCCTAGCGAATGACACAAGAACCGAAATTGAAGAGAGTAAAGCAAAAGCTGAAATGCTTAAGTCCGATTTCAAATGTTCCTTTAGAAACGAAAACTCAGGAAGACTGGCCCAGTTTAATTTCTGTACCACCGAGAAGATGAATCAAGAAAGTATTAGTGCCAGTGGTGCAGAGGAACAGTTGAAATTAACGATTGAACAAAGCTCCAGGCTCCGATGGAATTCCTGTCAGACTCTGTAATGAATTTGCGGCTGGGTTAGCCCCTCTTCGAACCATGATCTACCGTAGATCCCCTAAACCAGGGCTTCCCAACCTTCCCAGCTGGCGGACCCCTTCTTCAGTTGAAATCCATGCCGGACCCCTAGTCAGTCAAGAGCACAGTAACTTTAAAATTCAGAGCGAAACCCATGGGAACTGAAAGCTTCTTAATGCAAGTGCCATGTTCCGAATGAGCCCCCCCTCTCCCGAAGTATCAATAGTCTTTGGTTTAGAGATCAATGAAAACAACTTGAAATTAACGATCCAATTATGAGATTTTCTGCAATGGTATGAGCTTTGCTTGTTTTTGCCACTCGATAACTAATCAGGAAAGAAGCTTTTAATGAATTTTCATTAATTGTTTTTGCAAGAGTTTTCATGCAATGCTGAGAAGCAGCTAGTTCAGCACTCTCCCTTTATATAAATCGATGTCTTTAGCCTGGAAGCCCGGGTGAGTACCTTCAAAATGACGGCGCAATTTAACTGGAACCATTGAACTGTTCGGAAGGAGAGGCGCACAAATTACACACTGAGATTTACCCTCCTTTGTCTCCACAAAGCCCATTTCTAAATAGCTTTCGTTGTACTTACGCTTCTTGGTTATCCCACTTCCACAGGATATTGCAACCAATGGAGTACTTGCAGCGTTTTCACATAATAAATCCGGCTGTGGAACTTCTTGTGATTGTTCTTCCTTTCGTCGTCCTCCCTCCTCATTCATTTCAACTGGAAACTCCTTGTTGTGAAGGCGATGGAAAAACTGCACCCTTCTTCAATGATCCTGACTCCAGGCACCGATCCTTGTTAGAAGTAATAAACTGGTCAAAAATCGACTTATGAAACAGGTAGTGCACTGACAAGGCAAGTTTAACATTTAATCATGCCTAGGGGCGCATACGTGCCAGCGAGCACTGTGACTGGTCGACAAAGCTCGCTCCGCGCATGCGTAAAGGTTTCAGCGCATCTAGCGCCGTGAGCCGCTGCACAAACGACTCCCATATTCTTGCGAAACAGTCCATCAGAGAAGCCGCATTCTTCGGCACTAAACTGTGTGTGCGTCCTCACTAGGGAACTGCAGTG
Organism: Schistocerca nitens; assembly: GCF_023898315.1. Classification (NCBI taxonomy): domain Eukaryota; kingdom Metazoa; phylum Arthropoda; class Insecta; order Orthoptera; family Acrididae; genus Schistocerca; species Schistocerca nitens. The sequence goes on from NC_064620.1 coordinate 3,297,114, forward strand.
GCTGCTTGGGAATACGACCTGAAGTAAAAGTACACATGTTTTTCACACGAAAAAAAATAGTGATGAATTTGATTTTCACATTTTTATTCAATAATTTTACTCACTATTTTACACGATTTCGTGAAAGGTGGCCGCGGACCCCCTAGAAAGAAACGGCAGACCCCTAAGGAGTCCGCGGACTACACGTTGGGAAGCCCTGCCCTAAACAATAAACCGTGCCCAGTTCTTGGAAAAATGCGCACGTCATACCCATCTGCAAGAATGGCAGTAGAAGTGATCACAGCATTTCAATAACATGACAGATTTGCAAAAGTACTGTATGTACAACTTCGAATTTGGTACATGCTGCGTAATCAAAGTGAAGTTTGTGGCGTCGACTGAAATCAGACTTGCACCCTGCGGCCGAACTTCCCCGGATAGGGGCTCCCGGACAACATGGCCAACAGTGCCACACGCTCATTTCATTGTTTGTGGCAGGACTGAGGACTTATTGGTAGGGAGGACACAGCATGGGGAGTCATAACCAGATGTAGAAATAACTTAGGGTCTGCCCCAGGGAAGTGTGCTGGGACCCTTGTTGTTCATGTTGTATGTTAATACCCTTGCAGACAACATTAACATCGGACTTTTTTCAGATGAAGCAGTTATCTATAATGAAGTGCTATTTGAGGAACAGAAAGAAACTCTAATAACAGGTACAATGGGACGTACCACCTGCTATGCACCTCACAGTGATTTGTAGAGTGTAGATGTAGATTGTAGATGATTCGCTCAGCTCGCCACCCTGTACCGAGCCTCCCTGCTGTGCACCGACCAGCAACGCTTTGTCCCGCCAGCGCTGCTCTGCTTCATCCTGATCCGCCGGCTCCACCATAACCTCAGCCAATCAACACTCGGCCATCTCGCAGCGCAGCTACTAAGGGAGGCGGTAAACGGTTGTCGTCGCATCTCGCCAAGCTGTGCTCCATTTGTCGTTTGTTGCGCTTTGTGATTGTTTATCATTGAAGTACAACGTCGTCCTGAAATTTAGGATTCAGGAAATAAGGATTACAGCAATAACAACGAAATACGTAATGCTTGGTAGGAGAAGTGTAAAACATTCGTTCAGGACTTCGGAAGTCAGATACTTCCGTTGACATCCGTATTTTCTTTTCAGTAAGAAAACGAAAAACACTTCCTCATCAAAATAAAAATAAATTTCGTTACAAGAACACACCAGTCGCCACAAAGTTTCCGCCCCGTGGTTCATTCGTGCGCCCGGCGATCCAACCGTGCGATAGTTGCCTATTGTTGCCATCGAATCGTGCGGCTAATCGCTGCAAAGAAATAGTCTGTGTCAAAACAGTCTAAACGACAGTCAAATGAAAACGAGGGAGATGAAGGGAAGTTAAATGTTTAAAAGTAATCGCCATAAATGTTAATACATTTGAAACGTCCCCTTAGAAAAATTATTCACGACTGTGCTTAACCTGACACAATATTTTGTTAGCGCAACGCAATCTGACTTTCAATAATCCCTCCAAAAGAATGGCCCTGACTAACATTAAACTATACCTTTCACAAATCACTTACCTCACCAAAAATCTTCGCTACTCAAGCTACTGCAATACAGCGAGCGCCACTACTGCCAGCTAAATAAAAGATTCAAACTACTGAAGGCACTAACTACTGATAGGCACAGTTAGCAAATGAAAGATTTTGATAGAGAACAAACAATGTATTTACCTTAATAGTCATAATATATATAGCACTTCATGATATCCAGTATTACAAATTTCAAAACTCCGCCATCTCTCTCCCCACATCCACCACTGCTGGCGGCTCACCTCCAACTGCGCAACGCTACGCGCTGTTAACAGCCAACAGCCCAACACTACAATGGCAGACAACAATGCAAACTAGCCACAGACTGCACACACCAGTCACAGCCAGTGATTTTTCATACAGAGCGCTACGTGGCGTTACCAATAAGAAAACCTAAACAGCCTACTTACACATTTATCGCAATTAGGGACAATATGGTCAGTCCATAGTGGAAAAACGTTTGCGGTTGCCTACCGGAAGATCAGCGTTGACCCTACAAAGAAGGTGGAGAACAAGACGAGGTCGCTTCTCAAGGACGCAGATTTACCGGAGGGTGACGCTAAGAAATTGTTACCCCAAGGTCCGGTACCGCCTAGACTATATGGACTCCCGAAGGTTCACAAAGAGGGGGTATTACGCCCCATTGTCAGCAACATCAGGGCACCTACATATTTGCTGGCCAAATACCTGACGGGAATATTAAGTCCTTATGTGGGTAAATGCACTCATCACATCCGTAATTCCGTGGATTTTGTTAAACGCCTTGATAGCTTCAGGTTGGATGAGTCAGATATCATGGTGAGTTTCGACGTCGTTTCCTTGTTTACGAGGGTACCCCTGTGAGAGACACTAGAATTGATTAGTCAGAAGTTTGACGAGAAGACCACTGAACTTTTTAGGCATGTCTTGACTTTCACGTATTTTCTTTTTAATGGAGAATACTACGAACAAACGGAGGGAGTCGCCATGGGTAGCCCACTCTCACCGGTGGTAGCGAATTTGTACATGGAGAACTTCGAGGAGGAAGCCCTGTCGTCATCCGAATGGAAACCTACTTGCTTTTTCCGTTACGTGGACGACACGTTCGTCATCTGGCCACATGGTATGGATAAACTCCTTGACTTCCTTACACATCTAAACTCCATACACCTCAACATCAAATTTACTATGGAGACTGAAATGGAGGATAAATTACCTTTACTTGACGTCTTGGTCAAGAGAAGGGCTGACGGCACCCTAGGTCATGGGGTGTATCGGAAGACAACGCACACTGATCTGTATTTGCACGCAGACAGCTGCCACCACCCTTCACAGGGGAATGGGGTACTTAAAACTCTAGTACATAGGGCGCGCACTATCTCTGACGCAGAGAGTCTACCCCAGGAATTGGAACATCTGAGAACTGTATTTCGAGAAAATGGGTACTCAGAATGGCAGATTCAACGTGCTCTCCGCCCAACCACTACAGCACAACCTGTGGAGATGAATGAAATCACGAGGGAGGAGGTAGGCACTGCGTTTATTACATATACAGGCGCACTCTCGGGGAAAATCGCCCGCATTTTGAAGAAACACCGGGTCGGAACTGTGTTTTGTCCTCTGAATAAAACTCGTGCACTGGTGGGGAGCGCCAAAGATGACCTCGGTTTGAGGAAGGCCGGCGTGTACCAGATTCCGTGTCAATGTGGAAAGTCGTATATTGGTCAGACGATGCGTACCGTCGAGGATCGATGTCGTGAACACCAGAGGCACACTCGACTGATGTATCCGAGCAAGTCGGCGGTCGCTGAACATTGTTTGTCGGAAAATCACGCTATAGAGGATGAACGCACGAGGATTCTGGTACAGACGTCGAGATACTGGGACAGCGTTGTTAGAGAGGCCATCGAAATTCGCACCAATGACGACCTCATAAACCGTGACTGTGGCTATAATCTTAGCAAGGCTTGGGATCCAGTGATTGGGTTAATAAAGAGTAAATCGAGCAAACGGATAGTTGTGACGACCACGGCGGACAGAGCCATCACACCGACGTCATCTCAGACGCCGTCGCAATCTGTTCCACCGCGTGACCGTGGCGCGGGGCGCGGACGACGGAGGGAGTGCGCCGCGGGCGGAGGGTATTTAAATCGGCCGCCGGCGCGACCGAACCCAGTTCCCGCTGAGCAGCCACAGCGTACGGATCTCCGTGCCGGCACGTTCACAGGAGCTCAGTCCGTCAGTTCACCTGATGAGGGCGACATGTATGATCGCCGAAATATTGTGCACGCTGGACACTGTAGACCGGCAGTACACCCGTGGATATTTCGATTAATCTTCTTTTTGTTTGGAGGTTCTTGATGGTCTAGCAATTTATAAGGCGCCAAAAATATTTTGAGATCATTTGGGACTATGGAAATGCATTTTATAACTAAATGATCTTTCACAACTTGTTGGACGAACTGTTTCAGAAATAGCCTCCTTGGTTTTTTTTGGGTTTTCTGCGTTGTAGTGAAACAGTATTTGGGCTTTGATACCCCGCGATGTTTAGTAAAGCGAACCATACAGCCATCGTCCACCTCCTTGTTACTCGTGCAACAGAATATTTACTGCAGATTTGGCCGACTGTGCCAACCTCTCTCTCCTTTTGTCATGTTGTAGTCCATGATAATGTGTGGTTTTTTGGTATTCTCATCAACTGTGCATAGTGCTTAGCAGAACAACACATTTGCTTCTTGTGGGCACATATGACACCAACGTGATATCTTTCTGATATCCAAAGAGTGAATACCCAATGTTCCTGCATTTCAGAGGTAGGAATTCCGTAGGGATTTCCGTTTTGTTTTTCTTCAGAGTTCCAATGCATGTGACGTTTCTCTGCAAAGGTGAGACTGCCAGCGGATAACTGGTACAGTAATTATCAAAAGTAGCATTCCGAATTGATCCCAGCAGAGGTTCTGCCAGAGGATGCACAATATCGTACGGTTTATTTGACACCCTGTAAGGGCCATCTGCTTGTGTTCCACAGTACAGCTCAACAGATGCTGTATAGAACGGTTTGACATCGCAAATAGCAAAGAATTTCAAGCCGCAATTTGCTGGTTTGTTCGGTGTGTACTGAACAAATGAACACCTTCGTCTAAAAGGTGTCAGCATCTCATGTATGTTTACAAACTCTCCCAAACTATAGCTTTCCTTACAATTGGTGACAAATTTATCTAAATATGTCCTGATTGCTGCTAATGTCTCACTCGCGTCTTTGTGTTCTTGTCAATTTGTCGTCAAATCTCACGCTTCTGAGGAGAAATAAGAACCGTCTGTACGACATGTAAGCTCTAAGGATCTTCATACCAGTGCCATCTTTACTCCAAAGTTCTTCAACATTTATTTTATTTCCACGCTTCAAGTCAATCAATATTAGGATTCCAATGAGAGTCTGTATCTCTTCCCTAGAAGTTTCCTTCATATTTCTCCCTCTGTGATACTAAGTTTCTGACATGCAAATTGGTGTATTCCACAAGTTAATCAATCATATCTGCACTAACAATCTTATTGAATGTTGTCACTTCTTGTGTAATACCCTTAGCAGACCTCTCCGGACCAGGTAGAATTTTTTTAGGGCCTTCTCGGCACTTTGGCTCTTACACTTTCCTTAGACCACTTAGTTTTGCCATCTTTACCAACAAAATACCCACACATAAAATCAAATTTATTGTTATATTGAAAGGTTCCTAAGATACAGTAACAGGATCTGGTGGGCCTGATTAACATTTTATTAATTTCTTAAAAACCTCTAAGAGTGAATTTTTATTAGTTTCATCCATTTACATACAACGTATACAAATAATTTTATTAATTCACTTATAAGTTGCAGTTTACGATTTATAACATTTATTACAACCAATTTCTTCAATTAAAACATACTCATTATTCACAATATTATTGACAAAAAGTAATTATTCATTGTTCACATAAAATTGCATTTTTCTTAATTTTCAACATGTGACAAACAAGAAGCACAAAGAACGTTACTATGTTCGTTACAAATGTTGGTTTTACACTTAATGCATGTCATAGCACTTTTCCTGTGTTTATTATATGGACAGTAATTGCATCTTCTTCTTTTTCCTGAAACAGGTAGTTGGTTCGGCAATATGGCAGCTTTATGAACACCACATCTTTGCATGGCATCAACGATTTTCTTTGGAAGATTAGGGACCTGAATACGAAGTTCCATTAGTGGTCTTCCCATTTCCTCTGCTAAATCTCTTAGGAACAAACGCCTTTTATCACTTCTTCGACTATGGTATGTCAGATGTTGGGCGGAAAATAAAATTTCACTGTTCATTGCTGCGACGTCCATCATATTCATCCATAATGCAAATGGCCATCTTCTTGTTGGTCTCTTGCAAGTATAATAACGAATTTTCTGGTCCACTTGACCTACTCCACCCTTCGTAGAGTTATAGAACTTTATTATATCTGGTTTCTTTTTTGCATGACTTTCATCAATGTTTCTGTCGTGATGCATTGTGCTAATGAGAACTACAGACTTGTTTCTTTTTGGGAACATAACCCACCATTGTAATGTCACCTCTAAATGCAAACAAAGAGGAATGAATGGCTCTTGAGACAGATGGTTTCATCTCATTACAAATTTCTGGTTTATTTTGTTTGATTGTTCCCACCACTGTAATTTGCTTCTGAAGCATCTCTTCTGCCAGCTGCACACAAGTGAAGAAGTTGTCAACAGTAATATTTTTTGATGATCCTTCAATGCTTTTAGTAAGATCTTTCACCACATTCAATCCAAGATTTTTCTGAATAGGTTCATAGGGCTTCCTTCCCGTGTGAACAATTCCGTCTGAAGCATATGCAGATGTAGCATCACATAACCAATATATTTTTATGCCCTACTTGGCTGGTTTAGAGGGCACATACTGGGTGAATGGGACTAGCTGTTCGTCAACTGTGAACGAATCATTGGGAATCATTCTATTTCTACACTTGTCAAGAAATATTTCCCATACATAGCGAACAGCTCCAAGTTTGTCATCTGCAGATCGAGCTTCACGGGTATGCCTGTCATCAAATCTAATCATTCTCCTTATATCCTCCAATCTATTTACTGACATGGTGGCCTTATATGTAGGATTTGCCTTTTCATCCAAGAATAATTCCCTGATAGGGACATTCCAACTCTTCTCAACAGCAGAAAGCAGTAAAAGACCAAGAAAACCCTCCATTTCAGCAAGCGAAACGTTTTTCCACGTTTTACCACGTAAAGTTGCCACTCTTCTGCCTTCAATATTTGTGCAGTTGATGATTTCCTCTAGTACTTCCTTGGAGATGAAATAGTCCAGGCATCCTTAGGTTTACAGGTTTTCGAATCACGGGCTGGACCAGGTGCCTTCTTTACGATATTATGAACAGGCGTACGAAAAGTTGCAGGAGGATCTAATTTCCAAATCATTCCATTCTGACTAATGTATGTATGGTCTTCTATACCTTTTTGTGGTGGTTCTTCATTTTCAGACTCTGATGAAGTAATATTATCGGAAGGACTGTCATCTGCCTCAATATTCACGTCTGCAGGTTCATTGGCTGATTCTTCACTACTTGCATCTTCAAAAATATTTCTTTCCTCGCAAGAATTATCTTCTTCAAACCACTGAGCCACAACACTTTCAAAATTAGCTGCATTTGCACGTACTGACTCTCTTGCTTTGCGTGTCGAAGCCATAGCAAAAGGCATGTCTCTCGAATAGCAGCTTGTGCAGTACTAAATGAGTCATACTCGTAACAATATGGGCCTTGCAGCAACAAACAAACTACAGTAACAATGAGGCTGACAACAGCAGCACAGGATAACAATACTATGCAATAATAAAACATTTGATAGCAAAAAGATCAATAATACACCGTCATCGCCAATATGTGAAAGTAGTGTGTTATTTTTTTTAGTTATACTATTACTACTACAGCTACTGCTGCTGTTGGCACTCCTATTGCTGGAAATACCACTACAGTTATTGTTGAATTAATAACTGCTCCCAAACAAATGTTGAAGAGACTATAGGCTAAAGAACATTTATAAATGTGTGAGGGCTTCTGAAACCCCGCTTATGCATTCACGGTGTATGGGTAAACGTATTGAATTATACAAAAAAACTTAAAAAGGTATCTCGTTCAGACTTGATAGGAGGAATGTCACAGTGTCAGTGAAAGAGTACTGGAAAGCGGTTTGAAATCAAACAAAAAATTACAGAATTATTTTAATAATGAAGACATACAAGGGCCTCGAGGCCCTGTATATGCATCCTAGGGTGAAGGCAGGCTAAAACGAGGCCTATGGTTAAGGCAGGCTAAAACGTAGAAGCTTCTTACTCAATGCAATCAAAAGACACCGCCTTTTATGTCATTCGTTTTGATACTTGCAGAGTCACACATCAAAACATCTAGTGTACTCCTAGTTGACCTAGGATTATGAAACTTGGCAAGCAGGAAGCATTCACAAGAAAACTTCTGAAATTGTTAGTTTGTAGCTATATCAGACAAAAGTTTTTTGTCGTTTGTCATCCACTCTGTCGATCCGACCCTCTGTTAAGACCGCTATTGATCAGGAATGGGCAGACATATCAAGTTGGAACTTCTCAAATACTGAGGTCTACTGTTCTCTACACAGTCAAATGCTTCAAAAGACAGAGACATTTACGTCACTTATTTCGAATGCTGCAGTCCCGCTCATCAAAACGTATGGGGTGCTCCTCGTTGACCTAGAATCACGAAATGACGCAAGAGCAAGGTAAACAAAAAAATCGAAAATTGTTGATCTGAAATTGAATCACACGAAAAATTTTTTTGTCTTTTGTTACGGATCTGTGAGTATGTTAAGAACCCTTTTTCTTAGGAACGGATAGATGTGGAACTAGAAATTTATGTCACGTATCAAGGTCTACGCTCAATTTGCGGTGTACGACTTTTATTTTCCTACATCTCTGTTATCAGAAGATACGGATATTCGTATCACATATCTTGATACCTGGACAGTGTCTATATCGTCGAAATTTTATGATTCTTGGGATGGATGCACTGTGGACATACGGAATTAAGTTTGTACTGCACTCTCGGTGCGTGAGTCCTCTTCGCACTTATCCGGATTTTTATTTCAGCGAGCTGTTTTTGAAACTTTAACGCTTCAGCTAATGCTGGATAAACATCTCTTCCAAAATAATGAAACAGCATTTTGAACTGTCATAAAACCAAACTGTCATAAAAGCAAATGGTCCGATGTGTGGTAAGATCAAAATTGCATACCTACTTCAGTAACGCCCAGATTGGCGACCACCCTACGGCCTTTGCTCACTGTTGATTGTATGTTTGATGCGCCGCTTCAAAGTGTACTTCTCACGACATACTTATTACGCTTCTAGTAACATACCTTTTGGTACCAGACTTTTGGTGCAATGACTCAAAGAATTCACTAAGCTGGTTTGAAATAACGATGAAATGTATATGTGAATATTGTATTATAGTTTGCCAGTACAACTGAAAAACTATGAATTTCATAAACATGATACACCTACGACCAGATTCATGGAACGTGTAACGTAATGTACACGAAAACAGTAATTAAAAACGTACAGTTGGCGGACTGCTGCCCATGAACATGCAAGCACACGTGAAGAAGCTTAGAAAGTTTAGAAGACTTAACCTATTTAAACCACTATTACGGCTCAGTGCCACAGACCTCGTATGACAGTAGTGACAATACTCTGATTTCTGTCTTCAAATGTATTACCTTTACAGTCCATATCTTTTGCGGCATATATACTCGTATTTATTATTATATCCTTGTAGACGACAAATGAATGACTGCCCTTACATAAGCGCATCAACTTTCAAAATGAAGTACGATTCGGACAAGTGATGTGACTGCAGTTCTGTCGACCTGACAGGAGAAACCCAGGCTGAGTGTGGGAGGGAAGCATTTACACCGAGGGCAAAGGTAGGTATGGCTCGACCGTACGAAATATTCTTCATCCTTCATGGACAACACCGGAAATACCTCGGCAGTGCCTCAGAATCTCGTTAGTGGCGCAGAAAAGTGTTATAAAAATATTAATAAAAGCGGATAGGAAACGAACCTTGTACATGACACATATTCATGGATGGGAAATGAAGGGAAAAGATATTAATAAAAGAGGATGTGAAACCGAACTTGTACATCACATACCTTACTGGATAAGAAATGAAAGTACATTACGACAGGTGCTGGAAATGACATCCCCCCACCTGTGTACGCAGTCAACACGGTTGTGCATGTTCGTGCATGTTGATGATGTTCTCATGGATGTCGTCGATGGTGCGTGGTTTGTTGTTGGACGCGTTACCTTCAGGGAGACACCAGTGATTACTGGTGAGATATTTTGTAGATCACACAAACAATCGTGAATATTTTCAGTTTGAGACTTCGCCACACGACGCTATTCTCTCATCGGTTCTGGTTCACACTGATTCTTTTTCTTTCTTTCTCGTCTGTTATTGTTAGTGTTCGGTATATTATGTGCGGCCCAAAAGTACTTGTCTTTTTCCAATGCGGCCCAGGTAGGCTAAAAGGCTGGGCTTCGCAGGTTTAGATGGTTTATGTCGCGCAGCGAAAAGTTACAAAACCAGTCACTGACATATCTTAAAGTAACCACTTATCCAGCACTGTTTCACAAGAAACACGCGCTCTTCCACAGAATATCGATACATCGTCGGAATCGAACAACGCCGGAAGAAGCAAGTCACACGACACGCTACGAACGGTAAGCCACTCTGCACTGAAACACGAGGCACGCACGCACCTCGCGGAACCTCACTGTTGCCATGTCTCACAGATGTTGCCACGTCGGTTACGTCAGTTACGTGAGAACATCCGCCGTGAAAGCCAACACTCTGACAAGTAACATTCACCAACATGGAGCACCTTGTTGAACTGTGTGTACGGATTGGTGGAGATCAGCTTCTTTACCTCTTGTAATGTACCTTCATTTCTCAAACATGAAGGTATGTCACGTACAAATCTGATTTCACATTTTCCTTTATTAAAATTTTTCGCCGGGCTTCCTTACGATTTGGGAACCCTGTGCTTGTAACGGTGAGCTCACTTAGCATCGTTACGTGCCATAGCGTAACAATGCCGTGTCTTGCAGTCACCTAACAGCAATGTTGACGGAAACGTTATTGCGCTCACACATAGCCGTAAAATATGGCCCTTGTAAACTTCCGTTAAAAGAATGATGTTTCTCATTCTGGTAACTATATTTAGTGTGTTTGCTTTTTCTACAACGACAAAACTTCCTCCTCTTAGCACCCGAAAGTAAAATATCAAATGTTGTTCGTAAGATTACAATCTGAATGAATTTGTTGGTATACAAATAAGATAAAAGATCAAGAGAAACAAAAATGGCGTTCTACGAATCGGAGCGTGGAATGCCAGATCCGTTAATCGGGCAGATAGGTTAGAAAATTTGAAAAGGGAAATGGATAGATTAAAGTTAGATACAGTGGGAATCAGTGAAGTTCAGTCGCAGGAGGAACAAGACTTCTGGTCAGGTGAATACATGCTTATAAATACAAAATCCAATGGGGGCACTCAGGAGTAGCTCTAATAATGAATAAAAAAATACGAGCGCAGGTAAGCTACTACAAACAGCGTAGTGAACGCATTATTGTAGCAAAGATAGACACGAAGCATATGGCTACCACAGTAGCACAAATTTATATGCCAATGTATGATGAGATAAAAGAAATTATTCAGATAGTGAACGGTGACGAAAATTTAGTAGCCATTGGGGACTGCAATTCGATACCAGTAAAAGGAACAGAAGCAAAAGTAGTAGGTGAAAGTGGAATGGGGGGGGGGGGGGTGGTGGTAAGGAATGAAAGAGGAAGCTGCCTGGTAGAATTTTGCACAGAGAATAACTAAATCATAGCTAACACTTGGTTCAAGAATCATGAAAGATGGTCGTCTACGTGGAAGAGGCCTCGAGGCACTGAGAGGTTTCAGATAAATTATATAATGGTAAGACAGAGATTTAGGAACCAGGCTTTAAATTGTAAGACATTTCCAGGGGCAGATGTGCTCTGACCACAATCTATTGGTTATGAACTGTAGATTAAAACTGAAGAAACTGCAAAAAGGTGGGAATTTAAGGAGATGGGACCTGAATAAACTGAGGTTGTAGAGAATTTCAGAAAGAGCATTAGGGAACGATTGACAAGAACGGGGGAAACAATTACAATAGAAGAGGAATGGGTTAGCACTGAGAGATGAATTAGTGAAGGCAGCAGAGGATCAAGCAGGTAAAAAGACGAGGACTCGTTGAAATCCCTGGGTAACAAAAGAGATATTGAATCTAATTAATGAAAGGAGAAAATATAAAAAGACACAAAATGAAGCAGGCAAAAAGAAATACAAACGTCTCAAAAATGAAATCGAGAGGAAGTACAAAGTGGCTAATCAGGGATGGTTAGAGGACAAATGTAAGGATGTAGAGGCATATATCAGCAGGGATAAGGCAGATACTGTCTACAGGAAAACTGAAGAGACGTTTGGAGAAAAGAGAACCTCTTGTATGAATATCAAGAGCTCAGATGGAAGACCAGTTCTAAGCAAAGAAGGGAAGGCAGAAAGGTGAAAAGAGTATATAAAGGATATATAGAAGGGCGATGTACTTGAGGGCAATATTATAGAACTGGAAGAGGACGTAGATGAAGATGACATGGGAGATACGATACTGCATGAAGATTTCGACAGAGCACTGAAACATCTAAGTTGAAACAAGGCCCCGGGAGTAGACAACATTCCATTAGAACTACTGTTAGCCTTGGGAGAGCCAGCCATGTGAAAACTCTACCATCTAGTGAGTAAGATGTATAAGACAAGCGAAATACTCTCAGACTTCAAGAAGAATATAATAAGTCCAATCCCAAAGGAAACAGGTGTTGACAGGTGTGAAAAAAAAAGAACTATCAGTTTAATATGTCACGGATGCAAAATACAAACACAAATTCTTTACAGACGAATGAAAAACTGGTAGAAGCCGATCTCTGGGAAGATCAGTTTGGATTCGGTAGAAATGTTGGAACACGTGAGGTAATACTGAGCCTGCGACTTATCTTAGAAGAAAGACTGAGGAAAGGGAAACCTACGTTTCTAGCATTTCTGGACTTAGAAATGGTTCAAATGGCTCTGAGCACTATGGGACTTAACTTCTAAGGTCATCAGTCCCCTAAATCTGAGAACTACTTAAACCTCACTAACCTAAGGACATCACACACATCCATGCCCGAAGCAGGATTCGAACCTGCGACCGTAGCGGTCGCGCGGTTCCAGACTGTAGCGCCTAGAACCGCTCGGCCACTCCTGCCGGCTTCTGGACTTAGAGAAAGCTTTTGACAGTGTTGACTGGAATAGTCTCTTTCAAATTCTGAAGGTGGCAGGGGTCAAATACAGGGAGCGAAAGGCTATTTACAATTTGTACAGAAACCAGATGGCCATTATAAGAGTCGAAGATCATGAACATGAAGCAGAGGCTGGGAAGGAAGTGAGACAGAGTTTTAGCCTATCCTCGATTTTATTCAATCTGCATATTGAGCAAGCAGTAAAGGAAACAAATGAAAAATTCGAAGTAGGAATTAAAATCCATGGAGAAGAAAAAAAACTTTGAGATTGGCAGGTGACATTGTAAGTCTGTCAGAGACAGCAAAGGACCTGGAAGAGCAGTTGAACGGAATGGACATTGTCTTGGAAGAAGGATATGAGATGAACATCAACAAAAGCAGACGAGGATAACGGAATGTAGTCGGATTAAATCAGATGAAGCTGAGGGAATTAGATTAGGAAATGGAACACTTAAAGTAGTAAATCAGTTTTGCTGTTTGGGGAGCCAAATAACTGATGATGGTCGAAGTAGAGAGGATATAAAATGTAGACTGTCAAAATCAAGAAAAGAATTTCTGAAGAAGAGAAATTTGTTAACATCGAGTATAGAATTAAGTGTCAGGAAGTCTTTTCTGAAAGTATTTGTATGGAGTATAGCCCTGTATGGATGTGAAACATGGACGATAAATAGTTTAGAAAGAAAAGAATAGAAGCTTTCGAAATGTGGTGCTACAGAAGAATGCTGAAGATTAGACAGGTAGATCGTGTAACTAATGAGGAGGTACTGAACAAAATTGAGGAGAAGACGAATTTGTGGCACAACTTGACTAGAAGAAGGGATCGGTTGGTAGGACATGTTCTGAGGCATCAAGGGATCACTAATTTAGTATTGGAGAGCAGCGTGGAGGGTAAAAATCGTAAAGGGAGACAAATAGATGAATACACTAAACAGATTCAGAAGGATATAGGTTGCAGTAGGTACCTGGAGATGAAGAAGCTTACACAGGATATAGTAGCATGGAGAGCTACATCAAGCCAGTCTGTGGCTGAAGACCACCACTACTACCACAACAACAACAACAACAACAACAACAACAACAAATAAGATAATAAACTTAGGACCGGCGCAAGCCCAAGTGCCACCCCGTGCGAGCTCCCAAATTCCCGCCTCCCCCCCCCCTCCCTCCATCATTTTCATTAAACGTTTGTGGAATTTTATTGAAAGAAACCTACAGGAAATGTCAGCAATCAATCGAAATTTTTGTTTTTGCTTTTCAGATCTAACTAGGTTTCGGCTACTGAGTGGCCAGTCTCAAAGATTTTAATACGTGCATACATCTAAACCGTCATGTTGACAGTTACGTTCAACATGACGGTATAGATGTAAACATAACTCAAAGCATTGAGAATAGCCACACTGTACCGAAATCTATGTAGATCTGGAAAATAAAAACAAAAATTGTGACTGATTGGTGACATTCTCTACAGATTTGTATAAAACAGTCGCTGGGCACCAGCTCAAAACTGGTGTCAAACCGGATTGAAGAATTCTTGCTAATTTTAATAAGCCTTGTGACTTTACGAAAATGTTCAAATGTGTGTGAAATCTTGTGGGACTTAACTGGTAAGGTTATCAGTCCCTAAGCTTACACACTACGTAACCTAAATTATCCTAAGGATAAACACACACACCCATGCCCGAGGGAGGACACGAACCTCCGCAGGGACCAGCCACACAGTCCATGACTGCAGCGCCCGTGGCCCGCTCGGTTAATCCCGCGCGGCATAAACTTACAGTTAACGCAAATAAACAATTTTCAATGGTTGTGAACAGATAATGTATTCAACGGAAAACAAAATATATTTACAATTTAACAATAATTTGGTTTGAACAATAATATTTACAATAACTATTTAATGTTGAACAAACTAAGAAACAACACAGTAAATAACCAAGACACTGATCATAATATAGAAATTTTAAGAAATACTAGACAGATCGAATATTCCTGGCTCTTTCACATGATCTGTCTAACTTAAGTCCTCTGCAAGCTCGTGCTCAATCGATAATGTTGCAAGATCATTCAAACGAGTTTGGCCCATCGTTGATGGGAGGTATGTCTTTATCAATTTCAGTTTTGAGAAACTCCTCTCTCCACTCGCAACTGTCACTGGGAGTGTTAGGAGACTTCTCAGAGCAATGTTAACATTAGGGCAAAAATTATGTCTTCCTATAGACTTCAGAGTCTCTTTTGGACCTATTCCAGGTTTCAAAAATGTTGAAAGCACTTTTAGCTCTTCGGTCAACTCCAGTGCATCAACGTCGCTTGACTCATGATCTTGCCGGATCGCTGCGAGGTTTCTACAATTCGTGTCCTGGCTGTCAGCAGGTGCATTCTTCAGCTCGCCGATGTCGTAGAGAAAATCAAAATAATCGCAATGAGGTTTCAGTTGATTGAATGTCTCATCCAAAGATGTGGTTACTATATCTAAAAGATAATATCAGAATTCAATCTTGTAACGTTTTGTTGGGACACCTATTGTCTCATCCCTTCCTTCATAGGTAAAGCGTATTGGCTTCTTACTTCGTCGCAGGGAAACACTTATCCGTGGTAACGTTAGATCTTCTAGCTCTAATTCTGTAGCCAATTCTTTGGAATCCGTCAAGAAAGACACAAACTTTTCTTCTGTTCTGCAGGTCTAAAAACATGCTTTCGTCTTTTCAAGCATTTCCACGGCCTCAGAAACATTTATGTCAGTGGTCTGGAGGGTCTTACTGACAACACTGATGTGAAGCAGAACGTAATACCAGATTACCAGGGAAGTGAGAAAGGTGCAATTTTTTATTTGATTCGCAAGTGACAATGCTTCGAGAACGGTCATGCCATCGAATTCTTCTGATGTCTGAACCAGTGCATCATAAACGCCTCCAATTTGAAACCTCAGGGGCGTAAGTGCATCGACGCGACTTCCCCACATACTATTGCTCAGTGGCTTCAGTGACAGGTTAGGCAGATACTTCTTCAAGACATCCCAACGTCGAACGGAAGACGTCATTCAAGCTTTTCACTGTCGAAAACACGAAAACAGCGTATTTAGAAGACATAGCGGCATGGTTTACAACAAGATTCAATGTGTGACTGCTACATGGTACATAAAATGCTCTCTTGTTCATATCTGAAATTCTTTTCTGGAGACCAGACTTCTTTCCTTTCATGTTTGCTCCATTGTCGTATCCTTGCCCTCTGATATTACACAATAGGATTTTTTTTATCTTCCAAGAACTTAAGTACGACCTGCGTCAAAGTGGAGCTTGAAGAATCGGGCACTGGAAGAAATCCCACGAAATGCTCCCGAATTCGGACATCGTATACCCCGTCGAGTCTTATCTCAGGGACGAAATGTACCACAACTGTCATCTGATCAACTTTTGAAATATCTGGTGCGCAGTCCAGAATTATACTGTAATACTTTGCAGGTTTCATCATTAATAGAATGTTGTTGGTTATAGATGATCGAATAAGATGAATTATTTCATTCTGTGTTTCTTTTCCAAGATAATGATGACCCTTGTTCTCACCTTGCTTTGTTCTGTACAGGTGCTCCATCATCACAGTGTCGAACTTTCCGAATAATTCCACAAGTTTCAAGAAGTTTCCGTTGTCAGGCTGAAAGAGTGCATCTGTACTTCCTCTCAAAGGCAGACATTGCCGACCTTGGAAATGAATTATTGCTATTAAG
Organism: Schistocerca nitens; assembly: GCF_023898315.1. Lineage (NCBI taxonomy): Eukaryota > Metazoa > Arthropoda > Insecta > Orthoptera > Acrididae > Schistocerca > Schistocerca nitens. The sequence continues at coordinate 3,313,849 of NC_064620.1, forward strand.
CACTCACGAACATTTTCCCACTGTTAGCTTTCAGTATTCTGAAGCCTTTGATGACGGGCGTCGACGGTTCGTGACTTTTTCAGTCCCTCGGAAAACACGATCCACTTTCTATGTGAATTCAAATGCTCGGTAGACTTCCCGTGACTTTCAAGATACGAAGCAAGGTGCCGCCAGTCGCTATACCGTTCTTTGAAATTTTTACTGTAGATGACGAAAAAAGTTTGCAACAAAATCAGAACACATCACTCTTGCTCTTTGAGTACACCAACCAATGTCTATCTGCTTCTTCTAAATTCTTCAAAGAGTAGCTGTAGAGCACAGGGGTGAAACGCGGTTGTCCGCGTTTTTAGGACATTCTTCAGCTTCCTTAATGCGCTCGGAAGGACCTCGCATGACCAAAGTCGTTCGAATGCAGTCGGTAATAATTTCCGGCCATCTTCCGGATCTGAATCAATTATATCTTCCAGTTTAGGCTCGCCTTCACTCCCTTCTCCGGTTGTGAGTACCTCGGCTGATGTTCCTCCGGTATTTCCCGAATCGGTTTGCCTAATTTCAGTTCTGCCTGATTTTTCAATCTCGGAGCTTTCGTCACAAAGCAAGTCTCGATTCCAGACGAGGTCTATTGAACATGTTGTGGGTGGCCCACCGTCAGCATTGCTACTGTATGCGGTGGTCGTAGTACTGTGTTCGCCAACTCTCTGGTCATGTCCTGAAGATAAAGCTGTAGCTGCAGTAGCCCCACTAGTTTCTGTACTTTAAGGATCTATTTTTCCACCCTCGCCGCTGCTAGGCCGTTCTCTCTTTGGCTTTAAATATCGCTGTAGTGCATCTTTTTGCTTCTTATCGTCATCTTCCTTCACTGCCAGACAGTCTTTTTCTACCGTCGTACATGCTTCGATCCAGCCTGTAAAGAACGATTACGTGAAACCAACTGTCAGTGTACTAACTTTATTTGCAAAACACTTCGCAGACAATTTCCTGATGTTCCACTGAACGTAAACGGAAAATTATATTACTGTAGGATACACTGTTCAGGGGATGAAGTCATAAGAATTGAGCCGTGTGAAATTGAATTTCAGGCCGAATTTCACTACAGACGCAGGTGAAACGGTCAAAGAGTGGAGCGGAAGACAATGGAGAGAGGAAGAATAAGGAGATGGGGTAACATAACAATACAATAATTATACACCCGGGCACGACGGGTACTAATGCTAGTCGACATATATTAACTCACTGCACTGCGGTTGTTCATTTCAAAGAACTGACACTCGACATCCGTCGTAATTTCCATGTGTCACTTCTTTCCTGTCTGATTGTGGAATAAGGGGTAACAAATTAGTCATCGCCGTATCACTTAACTTTTCTTCGCTTTATTTTCATTCTAGCTATTGGGACGACGCGTGCTTATTTGCCGACTTGCCAATTTTTGAAGTAACAGATCATAAGAAAAATAAATTTTCATATTCTGCAATCTTTAAGGTAACTTACAAGTAACGTGCATGCGCAATACTAATTGTAAGTTATATGAAAAGCACTTACCTATTACATCTCAGGTTGCAAGAAATGCCGGCCGGTGTGGCCGAGCGGTTCTAGGCGCTTCAGTCAGGAACCGCGCGACCGCTACGGTCGCAGGTTCGAATCCTGCCTCGGGCATGGATGTGTGTGATGTCCTTAAGTTAGTTAGGTTTAAGTAGTTCTAAGTTCTAGGGGACTGATGACCTCAGATGTTAAGTCCCATAGTGCTCAGAGCCATTTGAACCATTTTTTTTGCAAGAAATTCGGGCGCACCAATTCTTCTGTTCTTACGAAACGCGATGAAAATGCTTCAGACCAATCTCGACTCCCTCGGCCAACTACCGTAACGAATTCTGTAGTTTTCGGTGTAGAGAACGCAACAATACGTTTTGCCTGGAAAGGCGAAGTGGTGACGCGTCAGTGCCTGGAAGTAGGTGACGTGACGAGGTACAGCGAGGCTACGGTTAAACTACCGCCCAAGAAGAAGAAGAAGAAGAAGAAGAAGCAAGAAGCTCACAAAAAGTATGTGACCGATGATATGGCATTACGAACAATAGAAGGAAATACGAACTTTGCGAAAACAGCACAACTTTTGTCAAACAGAAATGAGCTTCAAAGCCAGCAAGGAAACCCTTAGAGGCAATGTTCTGTCTACGGATTTTCGTTTTAGAAGGTGTCAAAATTAACGTTTTGTTTTGTGCGGACGAAAGGGCATTGTTGCTAAAAGACCATACTTTCTCAGGTTTCCATCAGAATCAAAGCGGCCAGTAGTTTACTAAGATGAAACATGGATTCACACGCATTATACAGTAAATAAATGTTGGCAAAGTGATAGTGTGAGAGTAGTATTGTCAAACAAAAGTGCCGGTCAGAGTTTAATTGTTGTTCATGCAGGTGGAGACAGGTATTTCATGGCTCAAAAACCAAAACGTCCGACTATCACTCAGAAACGGATAGCAAAAATTTTCAAAAATACGTCGAAACCCAACTTATGCCAGGCTTATTAGCAATGTCCTTATCCCTTGTAATTACTCGCAGCGTATTTACCCATTCGGAATACTTCTAGCCATTGTAGGTGTTGGATATGTTTGTAGTAATGTTCAACCATTTTTTTTCCATAATGCGGGAAGAATAAAACACTCGGAAACTGCCATTGAAGGGCTCAGCAAAATTGCTTCAGGCTTAACATGTAACCTCAGTATCGAACATTGCATTCGAATTTCCAAATTAGATTTCGTCTTCTGCAAAATTAGTTTTGAGTAAACGCACGGTGCGTAACAGGCTGGCAGCGCCCCACTCATAAGAATACTGGCGTGTACCCCATTCTTCCCCCCCTCTGTTTCTCCGACGTAAACACGACGGTGCTGCCAGAGTGGCGAGGAAGAAATTAGTCCTCTTCCCTCCCCTTGTTCAACAGGGGCGGCCGGCAGGTAGTCGAGGCGCCATGCCACAGTTCCCGAAGCCGCTCCCTCCGAGTTTTGGTTTCGAATCCCCTCTTGGGCATCAATGTTGAGTTTTTCCTAAAAAAAATAAAAAAAGGGGGGGCGGCTGATTTTCCTCCCCTCGGAAAGTGCCACCCCGTGCGGCCGCACGTTTCGCACGTGCCTTTCGCCGGCCCTGCTTAAACTGTACGTTTTTTCCAGTTCGGAAAGCAAATGGAAAAAGAGATCTAGAGAAGGCGGTCTTTTTCAGCTACATTTAATGGAGCAGCATTGAAAAAAAGATAAAGAAAAAAAGAAAACAAATATTAAAATTCGGGTCGTGAATGTGAACCCCGAATAAAAAATCTATGGTATGAGGTTTTCACGACTCGCCCATCGTTATGGTCCTTCAGCGAGTTATAATAATTAGCGCTCGGGCCGCACACAGAACATCCGATCTGTTTCGTCCACAACGGAGAACCTAATGCGCCTGCCTCCACTTGTGTAAGATGACGCACTGTGAAACTGGTTCCAAAAGCGCACAGAAAGGCATCGTACATAAAGTTTTCCTTTAATTGTTACTGAATCCATTAGAAAAACTGCTCTTATAGTTTCTTATGTTGACTTCTGATCTTTTTTAGGATCCATTACGCAGTTACGACGTCAGATTTACAACGTAAATCACATCTTAACAGTGTACGCAAAATTGCTATCGCATTTATTACAAGTGATTTCTACGGCCTAAGCAGATATAGAATTCGTGACCCGAGCTGTACGTTCCAAAGACGATGCCACAGTGTATCGAGCGACATCTTCTCCACGGATGGGAGCATCACCACTACTTAACAAGAACTGTATACATGCAATGTCATGTGCGTGTTTTTCTAAACGCTATCACCGCCATGCAAAAGTATGTGAAACGTAAGGTTACTATAGCAAATAGTTTTAATGGCCTACAATCTTAGAATGATACACAGGGGCGCTGGTGTACCGCTGCCTTTAAGCCTTTAATTTATAAATTCCTACAAGTGTGTACTAGAAATTTGTACCTCTATGTAGTTTCATGTTTTTTATTGGAATGAGTGACTATGTGCGACTGATAGGCGCTTGAGTTAAACTTTGTGTGTAAGAACTATTTCAGTCAGATTGGTACACTTTTGTAACAGTTCTGTAAAGTACATTGCTGTTTGTAGTGTCTGTTTATTAGCATTCTAATCATAGGATTTCAACAAATTTTTCTATGATGCGGGTTATTAGGTTTCTCTTGTGTATACCAATAAAGAAGAAACCCCAGTTTCAACGATTGACTCGAAGGGAAGAGGAAAAATAAACACAGGGACGTTCCCTCACAAACGAAGATTAAGATTATGTTACTGTTATTGACTTTAATGCAACCTCAGGAAAACAAACGAAATTCAGTGTAATTTACGACGGTAACTGTAATTTTAAAAACTAACATCAACAAAGGCGGTATTCCACGTGGAAGTGTTGTTGGCCCTTTGCTGTTCTTGAGCTACAGTATATAAACGAGTTAGCAGACCATCTGCGTAGCACTCTCAGACTTTTTTTTTTACAGACGATGCTGTCATTAGTAAACTTATCAGAAGATCAAAACGAATTGCAAAATGACTTAGGCACGTTGCCTTTACAGTGCGGAAAGTGGAGGTTACCTCTAAACAAGGAAATGTATGAGGTCATCCACGTGAGTACGAAAATAATCCGTTAAGATTTAATTGTCTTATAAATGACACACAGTTAAGGGCTGTCAATTCAACTGAACACCTACAAACTACAATTACGAACAACTTGAATTGTAACTATCACAGAAGTAAAGTTGTGGGGAAGGGAAACCAAAGACTGCTTCTTATTGGCAGAACATTTAGAAAATAAAACTGGTCTACTAAAGAGACTGGGTACAAAGCGCTTTTCTTCTGGGGTATTGGTGTACTGCATGTTAGGACTGACGGAGGAATCGGAAAAAGTCCAAGGAAGAGAAGCTCGTTTTCTACTATCGCTAAACATGGGAGAGAGTGTCGCGAATATGATGAGCGAGTTGGAGGGTGCAAATAATTAAAAGAAAGGCGTTTTTCGTTGCGGCGAGATCTTTTCACGAAATTTAAAACACGAATATTCTCTTCTGAAATCTAAATTTTTTACTCTTGTCAACCTACATAGCGAAAAATGAGAAACCATAGCTCTTACAGTTCTTTTTTACCCACACGCTGTTAGTGGAGAGGTAGACAAATAGTCTGAAGGCGATTTGAAGAACCCTTTGTCAGGCTTTTAAGTGCCAGTTGCGGAGTAGTCACGTAAATTTGGGAGTTGAGATGTGTCCCTATTGGCTCGCTTGCGTTATCTTCCATTCCCTAAAAACTCTGTCAGTCCGCCCCGATAGCTGAGTGGACAGTGCGATGGACTGTTATGCCAAGGGGCACGCGTTCGATTCCCGGCTCGGTCGGAGATCTACTCTGCTCAGGGACTGGGTATTGTGTTGTCCTAAGCATCGTCATCTCATCCTCATCGACACGCAAGTCGCCGAAGGGGCGTCAACTCAAAAGACTTGCACCAGGCGACCGGACATACAACATTTCCATTTCTATCACTCAGTCGCCAGTATACTATTTAAAAGGTGCACTTTAACAGTCAGTATTCCATTTTTTCCTTATTACGTATTTTGAAATGCTTCAGGAGGCAATCCAACCAGTCACGCTCAAAGTCTTCGCCTCGGAGAGCTTCGGGAGATATGTGGTATCATTTTCCCAAACTGGACAAAAGAAGGAAAATGCTCTAACTGCCGGCAGACAACTTCCTGTTCTTGTGGTTCGTCTTCAAACCTGAAGAGACGCGTAAAGTCCAAACCTAGTGCAGTACCTCTGGAATGGTGTGAGTCAGGACGCCGACCAAGATCGTAATCGCGGGTGATTCTTCTGCAGAAATTCGAGAAATTGTTTCTCGTAAATCGTCCTCACCAATATCTGCCTGCAGCTCAGACAGAGTTCTCTCTCCATGAAGTGAAACTGAGTCTCAGAGAGTATCCAGTCCTCCATTGCCATCTGGTCTTCGACCAGATCCTGATTTATTTTCTTTTCGACTCCACTTTCAGCCAATTTTCAATTGCAACAATCCATAACTATATTTGTCATTGTTATGAAGCAGATGACATTAAATAATATTGTGGCATTAGGTACACCAAATTTCTAATATTTCATAAACATGTGTGCTTTGTTCAAAATGCAATTAACAGATTTGAAAAAGCGTATCAGTCTCTTCAATGCCCAGTTATAGGACAAAATGAAAAATTACTTAGCCACTACAGAGTAATGTGCAACAATGATGCAGGTAGTGTTGATTGTTTTGAAACTAATTAATTAAATTTTGAACCTAGTGGAAACAGAGTCAATGTTCAGTGCAACTAGCGGCCTGCGTATTCCATTCTCTGTGTTACTTCAGATACTATGCTCCTTTCCACATTTGTGCTGCGAATGCAGAGTATGTGATGGACCTAGCTGTACTCTGCCACATCAGGGGAGAATACAGATATTCTAATTTAGTGCATTTTACGAGTGTGGCTGCCCCGCGAAGACTCAGCAAGCATAGGTCGTGGACCCGTGCTTCTTGATGTAAGGCTGTACGAAACAATTTAGTGAGTAGGCTAAGGCTTCTAATATTACCAAATAAGTAGCCAATTTTCAATCAGGGAAGCCAGTGCTATTTTTAAGGAACACACGAACGACGCAGCAAACAAAGCCACAGAGACCTAACAAGCGATATAATAAATCTCGACTACAACTTCACATACTATTCAAATACTTAACAATGTCTATCCTTGTTCATAAAACTTTACATAAATTACAATTACGTATGAAAATAGCCTCCTATTTCCACACTCTGCTCCGCAGGGATACGACTCATTAACGTAAAAAACAATTAATATATGAAAAATTTTCTGTAGCTCACACCTCATACCTTATCTAACATTTACTTTTTCAATTATGACGTGAGGCTTGGGATTGTGTACAGTGGCTCACAGAGCCAGAAATGTCACAAGAGGGCACAACAACTGAACAAATGTGAATATATGTTAGTTTTATACACTCACGGCATACTTTATAGATTAGAAGGTTTAATTTATGTCGTACCTTATGGAGTGCTTCAAATTTAATGAAAGAGACATTACAGAAAATATTTCAAATAGGGTAAAAGGCGTTAGCATCAAAAATAATATAGGTTGCTGTGCTTTTTGAATCTTCTACATATCCATTGCTTTGCACATTCTTTAAATCCTGTTGTGTAACACGCGATACAGAAAGACATGCAGTAAATTGCTGGTGATGCCAGATGACCAGTTTTATTTTTTTTTTTCAAAATGACTCGATCTGTCTTAAGAAAACATGCTAAAATACAACAGAATTTCAAAGAGGTCAATCATGGACCCATAACCGCAAAATTGGGTGGGCAGTAGGGGGAATTCTTCAGTTTGGAAGGAGTTCGATTGTATCATCGGTCAACTCCAAGGAAGCCACGACCAAGAACTGGCTGCGATTGTCCAACTACACAAATACTGGTCTGTGGCATATTTGCCTAGAAGCAGTATTTCCTAAATTCGTGTGAACATGGATGACTGCTGCACCGAATACTTCACAAGTTGTTTCTAAACAGTATTATGTGTTCCAGCTCTGTCAGTGCCTCACAAGCATAAATTTTCAAACACACATCAAATATACACCTAGAAAAGAAACCGACTCACTTTGACTAACATCAATTGGTCAAATTTAGTTTACACATCGTAATTTTACGGGATTCTTCTTCTTCTTCGACACATATATTGTCATGATCATTTTAAATTACAGTGGTAGATAATGTCTGGTGGTAGAAACTTAATTTTAATATTTTGTTCTTCTCTTACACTTCATTTTCAATAAAATTACAAAAACGTGAATTAATATAATTTTTAGCGCCCCAAATTGATTAAAAATATCAACAATTTTGGTAATATTTTTAACTTTTGCTGAAGATGAAATTTAGGACATCTCGGAAATCTTAAAACTACAAGGGGCGTAAAGGCAAATTATTATTCCTCTTTCTATGTTCTATCAAATCAAGTTAGAATATGTTAAAAATGCAAGTACAGAGACCTGAATTAGAACTGCAAGAAAGTTTCTTTTAGTCGGAATGACGAATGGTGAGTCGTGAAAAAGAGCTAGTTCAGCCTAGTGAGTGATCTGTGAAAAAAATTATTTTGCCATTCGCTACTGTGCACTGATAGATAATGTTTAGACAACAGACATATTGTCATAAAGCCCTGTAGCAGTGCCCCTTCAGGCGGGAAATGTTTAGGCTGCATGCACAATTAAGACAAGAAAATTGAATCTCTGTGGACTACATGCAAAAAGTTAATATGCAATCAAACAAACGGATGTTGAAACAGCGACAATCAAGTGTTTTTTCCACTTAACTAGTCAAGAAATGTTTCTTGAATATAACGAGATTAAAACTTTAGTTAAGAGCAACAAATAATTTTGCGTTAATCGCGTACCTCTTTATGGCACCAATAGTCATTACTGGGTGTTCTTTCGCAATCTTAAAATTGATCACGAATATGTAGTTTGCCAATGACTGAAAGTAAAAGTTGGATGTGATATTTCACAATGTTTAGCGTAAGTTTTCTTTTTGTTCGTAAGAGATTAATAACATTGTACATTTAAAAGGGGGCTGCAAAGTACACATCTAGAATGTACATTACGAGATGTGTAATTCATTTCACCTTTTCTCGTACGGTGTCAGCAGGGGTATACTGGCATACAGCAAAATATCATCGCCGGCCACAGTTCCAAATTTAAAACGGCGTGCACGTGATGAAATTCCGCCGAATCCTGTCGTCATGCTGGCCAATCAATGCAAGAGGGCGCGAGAGAGCTTAAAAATAGCATACCGCTGGACAGTTAGCATTTAGGGTAACGGAAAACGAAGCTTCGGTCAGCACAGTAGATTTGCATAAATCATCCCTTCAATTTGTAACCGACAGCGGATGACGCATGCAAAAAGGGGGCGGAGCCGACATTTGCACAAATTAACAAGCCTAATTCTGTTTGTGGTTCGTTATGCAACATAATCCCCGCATCGCACATGGCGACATGGTGGATTAGAGAGCGGTGTATATCATTTACAGGTAGGGAGGGAACGGATGCAAGAGGCGGGCCCGTTTTAGAGATTACGCCCGCACCACACCGTACACGCAGGGTCGTAGCAGGGAGGGAATCGGTGAAACAACAGGTGGCGTTCGTTGCCAACCTGTGTGTCTTTAGGGCGCGCAACATCTGCTGTCTCTACTGGGAACTTGTTTCTAAGATTTCTCGTGGTTATTACTCGGAACTTAGGTAGGCCTCTATTTAGATTAGATACGGTACACTTTTTTCTGTATATGCCTAGTGATATCCTAAAGAATATAGAACATGTCATAAAACAAGAATACCTAACGCACTTTTACGAAAAAGTATAGAGATGCCAATGTCCGCTCCACAGATCATAAATTAAATGGTCCTCGCCAATGTGGAATAAGTAAAAAAAAACTGAAACATATTTTTAAGACGTAAACAAATTGTTACAAAACATGTAAATACAGACACTGAGGAGCATATGATGAATCTTGATGTATTTTAGCCACGTGGCATCAGACAGAATCTCAGTTTTAAACAAAAAAGGTTGCAGCATTTTCATTCTCCCTAATTTTAATTTCAAATAAGAAACAGACATGATCGATATCTGATGTGACTGTTCCTTGAATTTTGTAAAGCTACTCGCAGTTTCATGTATACAGACGGTCATTGTTCAACAATTGCTTGAAGGCGATAATGACAATCGTGTGAGGTAATGCGCAACCATACTTGAAAATGTGTCTGAAATTGTTGTCATCCTTTGCAATGATGAAGAATATTCCCTCTTATCAGGATGTTGTTCAAATCGTTCAAATGGCCCTGAGCACTATGCGATTTAACTTCTAAGGTCATCAGTCGCCTAGAACTTAGAACTACTTAAACCTAACTAACCTAAGGACATCACACACATGCATGCTCGAGGCAGGATTCGAACCTGCGACCGTAGCTGTCGCTCGGCTCCAGACTGCAGCGGCTAGAACCTCACGGCCACTCCCGCCGGCCAGGATGTAGTAATCGTCAAAATTTCCAATATTAGAGGTCACAGATCCTGGTGAACTCCAAGAAAAAGCACTAAATAATGGCCGTGTGACGGTATCGTGCGTGTTATTAATAATCTGTGTTCAGTTTTTCAAGAGGACAAGGACGTCACGCTCACGTGATTAACACTTCCGTGCCGCAATGTTGAATGCGCTGCAGATTGTCTTCGTGTCTGTTTCAACGAAACCATCACTCACACAGCTCAGATCTCTCCCCAAGTGCTGAGACAGATGTTTCGCAAACACTTAATTTCTTGACGTCCCAAATTCCCCTGGCCAGCAGGATCACCAGAGCTCACACCCAGCGAATATTTTCCGTGTGGCCTTCAGAGGCTGAGGTTATTAAACACCAGCCGAGGACTTCGCCAGTCCTAAGAAATGCAGCAGAGGAAGAAACTGGAGTTACTTCTCAAGGAATGCTTATATACGTGATGAAGAATTTAGGGAAGTTCCTTTCAACAACACATTGACATTGAAGGTCACCACGTGAGTGACACATTATTTAAGAAATTGAAAATTATAAATGTAAAAATAAATTTCGTGTAAATACAGTGCCTTTATTTTGATCCATCTGTTTTTTATTTGAATTTTAGATTAGGGAGGATGTTTTGCTCCACCCTGTGTTATTAATACCATAATGTAATTCAATAACATAGAATAACGTAATTAAATAGGTTCTACTAAGAAAGTGACCTGTGGAGGATGATGAGGTGACTACTAATAAGTCCTTTAAGCTCCCATTAAACTGAACGTCATTAGTCGTTAAACTTTTTATGGCTGCTGGCAACTTATTCAGAATGTGTGCCCCTGAATGATGGTCACCAGTTTTGACCAAAGTAAGCGACTTTGAATCCTAATGAAAATACTTCTTGTTTCTAACACTGATTTCATGAGACGAGCCGTTAGTTGGGAAAAGATATGTATTACTTATGACGAATTTTGTGATGGAATAAATGAATTTCGAAGCAGTAATTAGCACCCCCGTTACTCGAACAGGCCTTTGTTAACCACCACAGATAATTAATAGAGACACAAATAATTCATACTACACGCTTTTGAACTCGGAAAACTTTATCTTGGCTTGCTGAGTTATTCCAAGAAATTATCCTGCACCGCACTGTGGAACGAAAATAACCGAAGTATCCTAGATGTTTTATTTTTACATCATTCATGTCTGACGGTATGCTTACTGCAAATAAAGGTTCACTTCGATGTTTCAGTAAGTTTGTGGTATGATTCCCCAATTAAATTTATCATCGTGTTGGAATATCAAGGGTTTAACTCTGTCAAACTCTTCTATATGTTCGTCGCCATATTTTTGACATATACTGGGACGAAACCCCTTACAACAGCTGAGCTCATGTTTTCAAACTAAAACAACAAACTTTTGTTTCTTGAATTATTCGTTAACTTGTCGTTGAAACGGATTAAGGTGATTTAATGTTACCCATCATTGAGAGGTCGGGTAGCTGCTGTTACTATTTAAGCTAGAAAAATGTTGAAGGAGTCAATAAAAATGTAAAACACATTGCGCAACAGTGTTAAAGGATCATATTTTCGAAACCATGCAAATGCTCCCGTTGCGACGCGTACGTTTGAAGTTTGGGTCATAGGTGCCTACAACATGCTCCTGACTGCAAGGCGTCCGGGCGTGCCAAGGAGGAGCCACAGCTCGGGAGTTCGTGTAAACTATAGGATCGACTAATGACGTCACATTGGCAGCGTAGCCTACCCGACACTACCGTGGGCGTGTCGCACGGTGGAAAGGTCATCACAGACCCTCCTACCCGCATTTCACCCCTTCTTTTGGCGAGGTTTTCACTTCGCTGCGACAAAAGTCAGAACCGCGACACCCACCGTTAAAATGACGCTGTCATCCTAGGGGCGGTCGAGGTAAACATTTGAGACACACCTCTCTTAGAATTGACACTGAAGGGCCGCAAAAGTTGGGATTAAGGGCGTCAGTGAAACCCCTCTTTCTATGACGCGCTCATCCCCACATTTCAGGGTCGAAAAGGACAGTTCGCAGTGTGATGAGCAACAGAAAGATGTTCTTGACAACCTTTGAAACTGCTGACACTCTCTGTTTCAACGCTTCCCTAAGGACACTGTGGGCCAGCATCCCCGCTGAAAGTGACTGGAGCGCAGCGCGACCACAATTTCTGCTCTCTTGGATAGGTTGGAACCGCTAGGGACCGCTCAAAACCATTCAACGAAATCTGAACGTGATTTGAAACAGCGAAGGGTGCTTACACTTCTTTCAACCCCCCCCCCCCCCCCCCTGTTTTCCTCCCTTCTGTTGTGTGATCGCGTGGTAGTACAACATTAACATGTGCGTGGATGAAAAGCAAAGGGTTCCACTAAAACCCCCAGTTAGGGAACACCATCGGTGGCACCCACACATCTTTGTTAAGCAATATAGAAATGTTCCAGTCAGAAATTTCGACACCAAATCAGACCGGCGGCTGCTCTTTCTCCTGAGGGATAGGTAACCACTCCGACACCCGTTGGGTGGGAAACTCTGGCATGCAGATAAGGAACTTGGGGAACAATAAGGTTCACCGATCGGATTAGGCTGCTATACTACCGAGTAGAGTATAACTTTTTGGCTGCTGTACACATCGTAATTTCATTGTCTTTGGTGTATGTGTGTATATTATGTGAGTGATGCGAGTGACTGGGTATTGTAGTGTAACGACGTAAATTTTGTACAAATGATTTGAAACTTCCCCTTTCAATTATTTTACACGACTGTGCTTAAACTGACACACAATATTTTTTAGCGCAACGCAATCTGACTTTCAACACACAATATTTTGTTAGCGCAACGCAATCTGACTTTCAAAATTCTCTACAAGAGAATGGCCCTGACTAACATTAAACTATCTCTTTCACAAATCACTTACCTCACAAAAATCTTCGCTGCTCAAGCTACTGCAATACAGCGAGCGCCACTACTGCCAGCTAAATAAAAGATTCGAACTATGGAAGGCACTAACTACTGATAGGGATAGTTAGCAAATGAAAGATATTAATAGAGAACAAACAATGTATTTACCTTAATATCATATATAGCAGTTCATAACAAATTACAAAACTCCGCCATCTCTCTCCCCACATCCACCACTGCTGGCGGCTCACCTCCAACTGCCCAGCGCTACGCGCTGTTCACAGCCAGCTGCCTAACACTACAATGGTTGAGTATTACAACAATGCAAAGCAGCCACAGACTGCACACGGCACAGCCGGTGATTTTCATACTGAGGTGGCGTTACCAATAAAAAAACCTAAACAGCCTACTTACATAGCCCCCATGCACCCCACAAAAAATTTTACATATTGGGTTGGGCAGTGCCCAATACAAATTTGAAAAAATTTTTCATAATTACAATAACTAAGAAATCAAATGCACACACTTATTGATACAATGTTGGTCAAAAGCTAAAATTTTCTCACAGTCCATAAAGACAGTCCTGATCATTCATCACATTGCAGTGTTTTTCTCAAAGTCTGAGCAGTAAAAGAAAATGCACATAGACGTAGTGGATTTCCATGCAGTCTTGAAGAAGTATCGTTGTCCTTCCAACGGAAAGACAGTGCTGACTCTTGACATGCTGACACGTAATGGGCCACAACAGAGCAAACCCACAGCGTAGTCTATCGAAGTTTTGAAGAATATCGTTTGGTAGGTCATCACAGAGCAGACCCACTGTAGTCCTGGTAGAGATTACGGTATTGGTGGGCCACCAGAGGCGCAGACCCACTGCAGTCCTTGTAGAAATAATGGTATTGATGGATCATCAAAGATGCAGACCCACTGTAGTCCTTGTAGAGATGGCCAGCAGCCATCCGTTGTGACTGTGCAGGTGCACAATCACCATTGAAGAGTCTTGCGGATAATATAGCAAGTCCATAACCACCACTTGTGCACTCACAAAGTTTTTGGAATTGTCCTTAGAACCAGCAATGCTGTCATCCAGTCCCTTGCTGAATTATTAACACACGTGCAAACACTAACAGTCCCTACTTGTCACATATTGTCCATATATTATGACCAACAAAAACGTGTGCAGTGAAATGTAACTTACAAGTTACTTAATTTGATGACCTGGTGTCAATTACAATTTTATAACATAAGAATACAATAACAACGGTATAAAATACATCAGTAAAGAACATAACAATACAAATAACAGTTGCGGTAATAGGGGCTTTACAAAAGAATAGAAATAAACATATACATCAGTGTTACAAAAATAATGACATAAGTACATACATAAAGATCAGAATAACTTTTGGAATATCACCTCCACATATGAGCAACAAAACAGAATTTCCCAAGTAAATAACATAGTATTAGAAAAATTCTACAACATAGCTCTAATCAGCTAAACACATAAAGACAGGAAAAACACAAATACACAAGGGTACACAAACACATAGAGGGCTGACACAAAAGGAATGGATAGGGTTCGTTTTCAGTGTAACTTTTGGTACTGCAGTATTGTGCGAACAAAACCTTTTTTGTTCTTGGAGATCTCCCTGTGTTCATCATTATTCCCAAAAAGTCCTATCTGTACCTCTTTTCTGTATTCCAACCATAAGTCTTTCAAAATAAATATGGCTCATTGTACAATACTCATTTAGGCCCAAATCCTTTTTTTATATACCTTGTCAATGCATTGCTTCCAATTCATCATAGTTAGTTTCTTATATAGTCTACCCCCTCTTAAGCTAACTTAAATCTACTGAGCTCAGATATATATACCAAGGGACGAGGCAATGCAGCATCACATAAAACAATCAACATCAATGACAAAAATTTCAAACTGGCAAAGCAAGCTACAGTAAATCTAAATTACCAAGCAATTCAACATTACAACTAATATGAGGCAATGCGCAGCAAACAATAAAATAATCATTAGTAAAACTGGCTTAACAGCGTAATACAAAGTCAAATTCAGTAACATTATGCCTGGCAAACAGCAGAAGCAAAAGCAATAAATTATATCTAAACATGACAACGCTCAAGCAGAAAAATATTACAGTAAAGACAACAATGCAGATAAGGGAAATGTATAATCACATCTTAATGTCTAAGTAATTAAAGTGGTGCACCACAAAAAGTTATTCTACCAAAAAAAATTACCCAGTAGTTGAAAAGAAAATTCCGTATGCAATTCCTGTGAAGTGAAATATTTTTTTTTTATGCTCCTTCGTTTTTTTTTATTTACTCGATCTGTAGACAGAAAATATTTACATTAATACATCTATAAAATTTTATTTTTACCAATGCTGCAGTGCAGCTAGAAACTAGATATTAAACAAAATGGGCAAAGCAAGGCGTGAAACGTCATTCACTAGCCATATGGCATTTCTCTCAATTAGCACGACAATAGCCGTGAAATGTTTCTCATCGTTTTCAAGTTCGACCCTGTCGTTTTTGCGATGCTCTCTACAAAGGAAGGTTAATGGCCTCCCTTTTTTTTTTCTACCTGTGCCGCTGAAAAAGGGGCTCGCAATAATGGCCCCCCCCCTTTTTTTTTTTTTTTTTTTTTTTTTTCAGGGCGGCCGTCGCCCAGGTGTCTGACACAGCTGTGTGCCCACGACGTATTACGTGCAGGTGGTCACTTAACTTTCCTACGGAAATATTTACGACAGCAGTTTCCGCTACAATGGCAGTCTTAAATAAAAATATTTCACAGGTCAAGAATTAGCGTTGCAAACCTGTAAAAACAAAATCCCATGAATATAACAGTGTCCAAAAAATTTTCGTCGGCATTGTGATACATTCACGCATTTACACACATTTCATAATTCTAAAAGTACGATTCTCGGTTTCCAACATACGTCTTCACAAGGCAGAGTTCCTAACCGCTACTCATTACTCCTTACCTTATTACACATATACAAATTCGTCGACGCTTCTTCAATACTTCATCATTAGATACATAGCATAATCAAATTCTTCATATAACATTAGCTTACTAATCATAAACATACCTCAACAACATAATACACATCGTCGTCGTAAAAAAATAACATCATAACACCTCAGTCAAATCTCAAAATCGTCGTAGCTTCCTCCAATAGTTTCAAAACCTAAAAAAAATTCTCTGCTCATTTCAAAAGTGTCATCTGCCTCAAACGTACTTTAAAATCATGATTCCATACCAAACACATCATTCAAAGCTCACATTGTATCACAATGGTTCCGAAAAAATATGAACAGTTTACAAAGTACAGACAAAATACAATTTCATACGTATGAAGTTATTCAACGGTGTAATTACGTAAACATCTGTCACTAATGTTGTAAAATAAATGTTTGTCTCTCTCAGGTAAATAATCAGATAGCTGTGTAATTCTGTGTTAGAGAAATATGGTACCGATGTGTAAAGTTGTATAAGCAAATACCATATTAGCTAGGGCTCCTTGTGCGTGCTAAACACATGATACACAAAGTAAGCGTGTACCCCCCTGAGGATTAATGTAATTATACCCTCAGGTGTTACAGATTACAGCAATGGAATGAAATATATCTCCGAAAACTTTCTTTGCAATTTAAAAATCTTTAAAAATAAATGTTTTAAGTACAAAATTAATCACTCAAATACGTGTCCTGTAGCGCTAAACTGTGTGTCATGTCGCAACATAATCTCTGTGGAAGTCTCGTAGTTATCGTCCTCCGAAAGCTAAGTTCTGCAGAAGTCAATGTACTTACCTGATGATACACAAAAGTGAAATGCTTTGCGTATAGATATCTTAGTTATTACGCTTATTGTTGTGATGAAGAAAGTACTGTACTGTAACGTATTGTTGTGCCACGAAAAAGGCTGTCTCATTGTTGCTATACCACAAAAGTTACTGCTAAAACATGTTTTACTTTCCAGAAGAATTCAGAAAGCTGTGCAGATATAAAACAGATAACAGCGCAAAAGCAACATTGTAAATTGTCACTCATTAGTAACGTCGTGATAAAATCCTGTAGCTGTCACATAAACTAACCACTGTGTCATCTAGTATCTCTCAGAAAGCACTTTAAATCCAGAATGTATTTTCAAATAAACCAAAATGTTGCATTAAAATCTCAAGTTAAAAAAGCACATTATCTCTCAATAAACGGTGTTACATGTGAAATGTGGTGTAAACCTTTGCTCTTCCTAGTACGCAGAGTTTCAACTTTAACGCAATTATCAAGTGGTATACGTCGGTAAAGAATACTGGAATTTTTCTCAAGGTTAGCGTCTGTGTTATTTTTCTCGGAGCCAGCGGGCGCACGCGGCTGCCTGCTGTGCGAGTCATTGTCTGTTTCTTTGCTGGCGCGCGTCGTTATTCGGATTAGGAGACCGAACTTCTACAAATTCGCCTTGCCGAGAGGGCCCAGCTCTGTTTGAATCCCGCCAGTTCTGATGCAATTCAGGTCTGTCGTTACGATCACATCGTCTGTCGTCATGTCGGTAGTTTCTGTGGTTTCTTTCTTGTCGGTTAAGTGGTGGAGAATTTCTCCCTGAATCGTAACTGCGCGCTGGACCATTGCGTCTAAAGTTATTCTGTCCCTCGTAATAATAATTGTTTTGGTTCCCATATTGTCTGTTTCTCTGATTATCTCTGTGATAGTCATTACCGCGGAGAGGTGATCTTTCCCTGTAATTATTACTACTCTGCCAACGGTTGTTATACGGGTGGTGTCTGTTTCGGTCACGATTTGTGTTGTGAGAATAGCCTTGTCGCGTCCAGTTATTATTTCTTTCATCGCGTAATTGCGACGGATGTAATCTGTAATTGTTGTGCTCCTGCGTTCCGCGATTGTCAGTGTCAATTTCCAGTTCTTGTAACAGTCCCTGAAAAGCTTCAATGTCGTCTTTGCAACGTCCTGCCAAAATAATGTCTTAAATGTTCAGGTAATTTGATTAAGCAAATGCGGATGAGTTCTGAGGGGCTGTATGGGTTTGACAGGTACTGATTCTTGTGCAACATGTCTTCAAAATATTTCACAAGACTGGAGAATTCAGATTGTTCGAAATGTTTCATCATTATGATGCCGTGTTTTACTCGGTCTTGTGTGGCTTGAGACCAATATGCTGACAGGAAGGCATGGTAAAATTCTCCTTCACTATGACAATCGTGAATGACCGAACGCATTCTTACAGCTGGTTCATTCTCTAAATAGCCACACATAAATTCTAACCTGTGCTCCAATGACCAGTTGGGAGGAAAACAATGAGAGAATTGATGGAGCCACGCTTGTGGATGAATGTCGTTGGCAGAATTCTTAAATGTTTTGAATTTACGTGTAGTAATAAACAGCTTATAGTCAAAATCATCATGTCGGCGAGTCGCATGTCGGTCATTATTACGTCGTTTCGGCGGTTCCATCTCAAAATTCGGTGTGCCTTGCCAATTTCTGTCATAATTTCCGAAGTGTCCTGTGTTATTATTTTGTGGCTGTTCCATATTGCTAAGTCCCTCTTCCCGTATTGGGGCGCGAGTGTCCTCTGAAATACGTAATTCTTGTACTACTTGTGCCAACTGATCTTGCACTTCCCGGATTTCTCTTTTGTACTGTGTATTGATTTGATTTTGATTTTGTTTGAATTTTCTAATTTGTTCATACTCTTCAGTGTCAGTGAAGGCTACAGGTGTTGTGTCATTCAGATCATCATCTACCTTTGTAGATAAGTTAGTGAACTGATCTGAAAGTTCGGCTACTTTATCCGATAGTGTACTTATTTCCTCAGTGTGTTTTTCTGAACCAAGTTTCAGAATATCTACTGTGTCCTTTAAGTTTTCCTGAGTTTTTGCAAGTTGCGTAACCGAATCGGTAGATGCAACTGAGTCAAATTTATCTTGAAAGGTCTCATGATTTTCATGAACAGTAGTTTGCAGTTCTTTTATGGCTGCTTCGTGATTCTGTAGTACATTTTCATGACGCGAAAAAATAGGTTGGAAATGCTCACAAATTTGTGTTTTTACGTCGTTACAGACTTTTTGACATTTCGATTCAATGTGATGTAACTCATTAGTTAAATCCTCACGTGTTTGTTCAAGTGTGGTGTCTAACTTTTGAAGATTTTGTTCCATTGCGTCTAACTGTTGCTGTGTTTGTCTCTGGTGTTGTTCCATTATGTCTAACTTTTGAAGATTTTGTCCCATTTGTCTCTGATTTTGTTCCATTGTGTCTAACTTTTGAAGATTTTGTTCCATTATGTCTAACTTTTGAAGATTTTGTCCCATTTGTCTCTGATTTTGTTCCATTTGTTGCATTAATTGCAATAATAATGTATTAGTGTCTGGAATCTGTTTCTCTATGCTTTTTGTCAGTGCATTTTCACCGGCAACATTCACATTTTGACAAGCAGAAAATGTGTCTTGACTCATTTGAGAAAACGGTGATGACCCAGAACCTGAGTCTACAATATTTGAAAAATTGTGTCCTGTCATTTCGGATTCCTGAGGCGAGCTGTTGCCGACCGACCGATCGATAATGCTTTCCTGCTCACTGATTGTTTCATTGTCTACGCCATTGTTTGCAACCCGCTCCATTTCCCTATGCGCAATTACCAAATTACTACTGTTAACATTAGTTAATTCATTATTCTGCGGCGCTAACATACTGCTTTCGTCTTCACTGTCATTTCTCAATTTACTTTGGAGCCTAGTGTTACGCTTTTCACACGCCATTATTGTCACAGTATTTCACACGACAACACAGAAAAAACACAATTTGAAGAGCAAAAATAAGAGAACACATTAACATAACACTGAAAATAATATCTAGTTAATTGCAGCTGCGAAATACTTGGTGCAAATCTACATGCATGCCACAACTATTTTACTATACAACACTGAAAAACTACAACTACAATGGAGATTCTCTCTACAATTACGCGCTAGCAATAAACAAAATCTACACTAATTATACAAACTACAAGAAAAAATCAGAAGATTCCAGTGAGGTATCCTAGGCTAAGGGTCGACGTATGAAACTTCCCCTTTCAATTATTTTACACGACTGTGCTTAAACTGACACACAATATTTTTTAGCGCAACGCAATCTGACTTTCAACACACAATATTTTGTTAGCGCAACGCAATCTGACTTTCAACACACAATATTTTGTTAGCGCAACGCAATCTGACTTTCAAAATTCTCTACAAGAGAATGGCCCTGACTAACATTAAACTATCTCTTTCACAAATCACTTACCTCACAAAAATCTTCGCTGCTCAAGCTACTGCAATACAGCGAGCGCCACTACTGCCAGCTAAATAAAAGATTCGAACTATGGAAGGCACTAACTACTGATAGGGATAGTTAGCAAATGAAAGATATTAATAGAGAACAAACAATGTATTTACCTTAATATCATATATAGCAGTTCATAACAAATTACAAAACTCCGCCATCTCTCTCCCCACATCCACCACTGCTGGCGGCTCACCTCCAACTGCCCAGCGCTACGCGCTGTTCACAGCCAGCTGCCTAACACTACAATGGTTGAGTATTACAACAATGCAAAGCAGCCACAGACTGCACACGGCACAGCCGGTGATTTTCATACTGAGGTGGCGTTACCAATAAAAAAACCTAAACAGCCTACTTACAGATTTTCTTTTGACATATGACCATGTGCAGACTTCGTCACCAACGTCAGTTACAAAACACTTCAAAATTATTTAAACCCTTTTTAAAGTTGTCTCTGAATGGTTCTTGAACGAAACTGTAATTAAAACATCATCCTTTGAACCGTATGCGCAGAATTGCGTCACTCAGTCCAATTGGTTTGCGCAAACATTTTTCATTTTATATGTCGTTTGTTTCTTCTCAGAAATTGTATTAATGCAAGTTATCTGCTTTAATATATATTAAAACCACATTGAATAAGCTTTTAAGACTCAAACTCACGATAAACGTTGTCAAAAATTAATAATCTAGTCAAATAAATCAGTAATGCTTCTTCCTTAATATAATTCTTCATAAATAAATTCTCGGAACACGTATTTAAACTTTTGTAGTATACACTAGTTTATTATCTTCCTATATACTACATATAGACGTGAACCTGAGCCTTGACAAGATAGGACTGAACATTTACAACATGGTTAAACTTTCTATGACGTCATTGTTGTAGAAACAATACAAATTCTTATTTTTTCAGTTTTTAGAAGCACGACGCAACAACTCGGTTTCAGGATATTCTGTTGCTCTCTGGCTGTCGATCCGCGATGTATAGTGGCCAGCAATTTTCTCTCCGGTCCCGGCAGTGAAGATGCTGTCTCCGTTCGTTGCGCCGCACTCTCCGTACATGAAACATAAAAAATAAATACAAAACTTTAGATAATTCACAAACATTACAAATATTACAAAATACATAAACAAAACACTAAATTAAACTTACATTCACCTGCAAACTGGGCTGACACTGGTGGATGGGTGACGCTTCAATTTCGCGTCCCACTACATACCCCACCCACAAGCTCAGTTTGTCAGATTTTAACCGGAAATAAAACTTCTTCTATATACAATATTTAACTGTTAATATTATACATTTTCTCACATTTTCCGTAATCTAAAGTCCTTGCTCATAGATAGATTCAATCCTTTTATGACGATATTGTTGTGACTATTTGTCCTTTACTTTTAAGTATGCTATTATGGTAATTCATAACTGAATATATGTAGATTACTCCTTTTCATTTAATAGTTGCTAGTAAATAATAA
Source organism: Schistocerca nitens (assembly GCF_023898315.1). Lineage (NCBI taxonomy): Eukaryota > Metazoa > Arthropoda > Insecta > Orthoptera > Acrididae > Schistocerca > Schistocerca nitens. The sequence goes on from NC_064620.1 coordinate 3,335,702, forward strand.
TTTAGTACGTTCTTTAACGTTGTTACATTAGGACAGAGCGTTCAAATTGTGATAGGATAGTTTCAGTTTTATTCATTTACTAGAGTTATTCTTTCCTAAATATATATTACTAATAAGTTTCTCACAATAACTAATAGTACTATTTACTTTATGTCGTTCTTTTCCCTAATGCTTTATTTATGCCTGAGGTCAAGAAGAAATCAAGCAAAACTTTCTATAGAATTTCGGCGCGGCTTTCTTTACCTTCGGACACTTTGTTGGGTAATGGCAATTTATTTAGGAGAAACAAGCGAGAGAGCCCCGTTTGGTGTGTTCTATATTAAAACTATTACAAATCTCTATTAAAGGCACTCTGCCATGTTCTCGTGAGCCATATAGCTCTGGACGCCCATGGTTCCTAAAATTATTAACCATCCCCTTTGGTTCCTACTATCCGAGTAAACATAAAATATACAAAATTCCTTCTGACCTAATAACAAAAATTTCTTCCATATCTGATTGTCTTCATGAAGTAAATCTTGTTGCCAATCACCTTCCTTTTGGCAGCTGAATGATAAATTGCACTTGGGTCTTGTATAATTTTGTCCAACAGTTCCCTTTAGTCGACCCATACTAAAGGACTTTAGTAGTTTTCCGAACTTTCTATGATAACGTCACCTACAACTTGACCTTCATTAATTACTTGAGGATGATTTATCTCATTCTCGTTTTTGTGTAATTTCCGCGTTTTAGAGTTATTATCCCGATTTTGTTGGCTCTCTTTATCTCTAGATTGACGTTTTATATAACAAAACCGGCTATGATTGTTGTTGTTAAATTTTCGTGGTTCTGAATTATTATTATTTCGAGAATTGTCATTTCTACCAAATCTGAATTTCTCGTCTTCCCGTCCTCTATTAAGTATATCTAACAGTTCTAAATATCCTAATAATTCGCAAGGTTGTGACCATTCCCTTAATATCATTCTTTCCTTTACATAATACGGTAACCTACTAATTAGGACTCGCAATTGATGACTTTCAATAATTGGTTCTTCAATTAATTTAGCACGGCTTAAATGCCATTCGAAATAATTCCTATAACCTCCCCACCGTTTAGAATAAGGAGGAGGGTCTAACAACTCTAAAGTTAAGTGTTGTTGTTTTCCTCTTGACCAATAATTTTGTTTAAACTGCTTAACAAAATCATCCCAGTCCCTAAATTCAGTTCCATGCAGTACTGCCCATTCCGCAGCTTCTGCTTCTAAACGTCCTATTACAAATTGAATCCGTTTTTCATTACTCCATTTAGGAGATAATGAAGTTTCAAAAGCTTTTATAAAGATTATAGGGTGAAGTTCGCCTCCTGGTTTGAATACAGGAAATTGACTTGCTACATTTGAATTTGTCGTTATATCATCCCAACATTCTGCGAGAGACATGGTTGGATTTTGTTAAGATTGCAGAGACGGAGTTGCGTCGGATTTGCTTGCCGTGATTTCTTTATTTGTATTGCTGTCGTCCGAGCTAACAAACACGATGCGACTGTTGTCTCCGATTACGTTATTACTTCTACTACTTGAAATGTTTTCATTATTATCTAATTCCGATAACCGTTTAGTAATTTCCTGTATTCGCATTTCTGTATTGGATACACGGTTAGCTAATATCGATTCTTCACTGTGTTCACGATGTGAACGCTCTGTACCTTCGTCAATGTTATTATGTTTGGAAGTCTCAAGATTACTGCATATTTCAGTAATTAAAAATTTCATGTTTTCTATTTCAGTATGATCTTTTTCTACTCGATGAGTTAATGTCTCTAATTCTACATTATCTATTGAAGAAATCTCTACAGGTTTAGTAGAAAACTCTTTAATAGATTCTAATAATTCTCTACGAACAGTTTCTGTTTGCATAGAAAATTCATCTCGTGACTTATCGTTATATTTCTCCATTTCATTTACAACTAAGACATTGACATTATCTAGTCTATTGGTTAAGTCAGTAATATGATTTCGCATGCAAGCTTTTTCCTCACGCTATTCCTGGATATGTTCTTCTAACCTTTTACAATTCTCAGCAATCTTATTACTAAGTCCTACTAGTTTTTCCTGCATTTCAACTTTAGAAGCCTCTATTTTATCACTTAATTCTCGACTGGTTTCATTAAGATGTTCCTGTAACCTGTCTATAAATTTTGTTAGCTCACTTAATTCTCGACTGGTTTCATTAATATGTTCCTCTAACCTGTGTGTAGATTTTGTTAACTCCCCTTTTAGTTCCTCTTTTAATCTAGCTGCAGATTCTTCGTTAGATTGTTTTAATTTAGCGATCGCCCTAAAAAGGGATCTCATGCTCCTATCGGACACAGATTGTTCTTCGTCTGACATTTCACTTCCCGACATTATTGTAAGATATTAACTAGTTACACACGCAGACTTGTAATCAACAATCCTATTAAAAGCACACTCCCTATGTACAGCACTCCACTTCCAATTTAAAACAGACTCACCGGACACCAGTATTGCAGTTTGTAGTTCTCGGTGATCAGAGTGCTGCTATGGACTGCAGAAGTAACAGCCGTCGATGCAGCCGCTGAGATGCTGCGACCCCGCTTCCGCAACCGGCAGGACGCTGAGTCGAACACCGGAGACGTCACTGGCTGCAACCACGCCCGGCCGCACCGTAGACAGGCGAAGCCCTCAACAACACCTCTAATACCAGCCAGAGAAACGCCCCCCAGCTGACGTACTGAACCTGTTAGTTTAGGGAGGAAAAGGTTGTCGGGGTTTGCAGCATTCAGCTGCAGCCCAACAGATGCAGATGCGCCTTCTGGTGGAATAACTGCGTGACCGTACTGCTTGGCTGCGCTCCGTCAGCTGCCCACACCCGCGAAGTCGCCGCTGGCTGGTGAAGGCTCCACGAAGACTCGCGTTGACTTCTGAACGACTCTTGATGTTTTAATTGTTTCGTACCTGTGTGCCTTAGTTGCACACAAGTCCTGTTTATAAGGTCGCCACGGTGTAGTGTAACGACGTAAATTTTATATAAATGTTTTTCTCTTGACATATGACCATGTGCAGACTTCGTCACCAACGTCAGTTACAAAACACTTCAAAATTATTTAAACCCTTTTTAAAGTTGTCTCTGAATGGTTCTTGAACGAAACTGTAATTAAAACATCATCCTTTGAACCGTATGCGCAGAATTGCGTCACTCAGTCCAATTGGTTTGCGCAAACATTTTTCATTTTATATGTCGTTTGTTTCTTCTCAGAAATTATATTAATGCAAGTTATCTGCTTTAATATATATTAAAACCACATTGAATAAGCTTTTAAGACTCAAACTCACGATAAACGTTGTCAAAAATTAATAATCTAGTCAAATAAATCAGTAATGCTTCTTCCTTAATATAATTCTTCATAAATAAATTCTCGGAACACGTATTTAAACTTTTGTAGTATACACTAGTTTATTATCTTCCTATATACTACATATAGACGTGAACCTGAGCCTTGACAAGATAGGACTGAACATTTGCAACATGGTTAAACTTTCTATGACGTCATTGTTGTAGAAACAATACAAATTCTTATTTTTTCAGTTTTTAGAAGCACGACGCAACAACTCGGTTTCAGGATATTCTGTTGCTCTCTGGCTGTCGATCCGCGACGTATAGTGGCCAGCAATTTTCTCTCTGGTCCCGGCAGTGAAGATGCTGTCTCCGTTCGTTGCGTCGCCCTCTCCGTACATGAAACATAAAAATAAATACAAAACTTTAGATAATTCACAAACATTACAAATATTGCAAAATACATAAACAAAACACTAAATTAAACTTACATTCAAAAAATGGTGCAAATGGCTCTGAGCACTTTGGGGCTTAACATCTGTGGTCATCAGTCCCCTAGAACGTAGAACTACTTAAACCTAACTAACCTAAGGACATCACACACATCCATGCCCGAGGCAGGATTCGAACCTGCGACCGTAGCAGTCGCGTGGTTCCGGACTGACCGCCTAGAACCGCGAGACCACCGCGGCCGGCAAACTTACATTCACCTGCAAACTGGGCTGACACTGGTGGATGGGTGATGCTTCAATTTCGCGTCCCACTAAAACATTTCTTTTAATCTCCAACATTCTGGATGACGACTGGCTAGACTCGATTATGCCCGAATCACAAATACATAAAAATTAAAAACAAAATGGGTCTTATATTTGCTTTGTTGTAAAGAACATAAACTGCTGCAGATATCACTAATTAATTACAGTGAGTGGACGACAAAGATAACAATGAACGTGGAATATGGTGAGGTTTTGGCTCTGTTTGTCTACCTACGTGATGACGCACGGGCAGGGGGATGCCACGTTGGTGGCGGAGCGTGCACACACATGTTGATGACAATGACGGACGCGTTTATTGTCGACGTAGACCACGAGAACTGCAATTGCACTCGCAATTAGGGCTCGTTTCGAATGCAGGTAAATTGGGTGTCCAGCCATTGTTCGGAGCCACTCGTGCAGGTGCGCCACACAAAACGATCATTGCGGATCTCTTAGTGGCTGGGCGTTCCAGCCAGCGCCGCACGTATTGTGACACTTCCCGCTAATAACAACACACGTCAAAGCGCGCAAATTTTTTAAACTGTCGTAAAATTCCCCCAAAACAATAATTGCAGGCATCGATGATATTTGTCATTACCACTGTAGAACACTGAAGGACGAGAAGCGATTCAAAAGGGCTTATCTCACTAGATAATTAGCGCGATGCATCAGTTCAGAAACAACAATCGAAGTTTGTTCTCACAAATAAATTGAACAACACTTCTGAACATTAAAAATGTATTCTAGAACTATTAAAAAATTAATGAAAAGTAGAGAAATATAAAAACGAGGAATGTGGATGTAAGAGGTAGACTTCTGCGGACGGAGACCATTTTAATAACATCCTTCTGGGCGTGTAACAGCAACATCACCACATGTGTATGTGGATGTATGTGTGTATGTATGTTCCACATCTCCTCCTAGCCCTCGGGAATTTAGTCAAACTTGTTACATATATAAGATACGTGTGGGAACAGCCACTGTGGAGGCAAGAACCACCTATCTCTCAAAGCGGGGGGGGGGGGGGGGGGGGGGAGGGTTGAAAAATGATCCAGCAGTTCAGAAGCACTGAGTGACTTGCAACAATATTTACACATGACTTGCTTTTTTTTACGTTCACTCCTACAAAATCTTCGCTGTTAATGCAGTAAAACTGCCTCATCAGGCGTTACCGTCTAACTGATTACTTCTTTACTAATAACAGTATTGGCAATCCATTTGCGGATGGTACTGACACGTACCAATGAATGTACCTGCAGAAATATACAACGGTACGACAAAAAGTTCAGAAGATATGATGCCATAAACAATGAGATGCCTGAAAATTGCTGCATCATGCATGATGTTTTAATTTATTACTTCCTCGCTACCAACTCTATTCACAACATATTTCGCGAGCAGTGTCCACATATATCACTAGACGTACCTCCAAAATTATATCATTATGCAACACACAGTTCAGGAGGTGGGACGTTATAAACATTCAGCTGCGAGAAAACGAAAATACAGAGCGAAATTCGCTACAGATATAGGTAAAATCTGTGTACGAGTATGTGCGAAATACACTCCTGGAAATGGAAAAAAGAACACATTGACACCGGTGTGTCAGACCCACCATACTTGCTCCGGACACTGCGAGAGGGCTGTACAAGCAATGATCACACGCACGGCACAGCGGACACACCAGGAACCGCTGTGTTGGCCGTCGAATGGCGCTAGCTGCGCAGCATTTGTGCACCGCCGCCGTCAGTGTCAGCCAGTTTGCCGTGGCATACGGAGCTCCATCGCAGTCTTTAACACTGGTAGCATGCCGCGACAGCGTGGACGTGAACCGTATGTGCAGTTGACGGACTTTGAGCGAGGGCGTATAGTGGGCATGCGGGAGGCCGGGTGGACGTACCGCCGAATTGCTCAACACGTGGGGCGTGAGGTCTCCACAGTACATCGATGTTTTCGCCAGTGGTCGGCGGAAGGTGCACGTGCCCGTCGACCCGGGACCGGACCGCAGCGACGCACGGATGCACGCCAAGACCGTAGGATCCTACGCAGTGCCGTAGGGGACCGCACCGCCACTTCCCAGCAAATTAGGGACACTGTTGCTCCTGGGGTATCGGCGAGGACCATTCGCAACCGTCTCCATGAAGCTGGGCTACGGTCCCGCACACCGTTAGGCCGTCTTCCGCTCACGCTCCAACATCGTGCAGCCCGCCTCCAGTGGTGTCGCGACAGGCGTGAATGGAGGGACGAATGGAGACGTGTCGTCTTCAGCGATGAGAGTCGCTTCTGCCTTGGTGCCAATGATGGTCGTATGCGTGTTTGGCGCCGTGCAGGTGAGCGCCACAATCAGGACTGCATACGACCGAGGCACACAGGGCCAACACCCGGCATCATGGTGTGGGGAGCGATCTCCTACACTGGCCGTACACCACTGGTGATCGTCGAGGGGACACTGAATAGTGCACGGTACATCCAAACCGTCATCGAACCCATCGTTCTACCATTCCTAGACCGGCAAGGGAACTTGCTGTTCCAACAGGACAATGCACGTCCGCATGTATCCCGTGCCACCCAACGTGCTCTAGAAGGTGTAAGTCAACTACCCTGGCCAGCAAGATCTCCGGATCTGTCCCCCATTGAGCATGTTTGGGACTGGATGAAGCGTCGTCTCACGCGGTCTGCACGTCCAGCACGAACGCTGGTCCAACTGAGGCGCCAGGTGGAAATGGCATGGCAAGCCGTTCCACAGGACTACATCCAGCATCTCTACGATCGTCTCCATGGGAGAATAGCAGCCTGCATTGCTGCGAAAGGTGGATATACACTGTACTAGTGCCGACATTGTGCATGCTCTGTTGCCTGTGTCTATGTGCCTGTGGTTCTGTCAGTGTGATCATGTGATGTATCTGACCCCAGGAATGTGTCAATAAAGTTTCCCCTTCCTGGGACAATGAATTCACGGTGTTCTTATTTCAATTTCCAGGAGTGTATATTGATCATATGTGACGCGTGCATGTGTAAGTAAATTTGTGGGCAAGGAGCTCCTTCTAAGCCCCTGGATCGATTTCAATCACACTAGGTACACATATTACTTATAGCTGGGAAGAAATACCGTGGGATTAGAAACCAGCAACTTCTTACTGCGTTCGCGAGAGAATAGTGTAGGAAGAGATGGACAGAGAGACTGTTGGAAGAAGATGACAATGGACACAGATGTAGGGGAGGAATAGATGGGTAGAGAGAGGAAGGAGTCAGTAAATTCATATGTCCTAGCCAAGTAAATATGATGTTTGTTTGTACTCGTAAAGATAAGAGTGCACCCCCAGATTCTGTCACTGATGTAAACTTCCGAAAATACTTCTGTCACTGGGGTCAGAAATGCACCAGTGCCATCTATTGGGCCTTGGGCGTGCTACTGAACCAACAGCGCCGTCTATTGGTTCCTTGGTGTACTACGCCGTCTCTAAAGTAAACTACTGAGCGGAGCAGACTCTTAAAACTTTAAATTACGATATCTTCATTTTTTTGGTGATTTGTTGCTGATGAAGTAAAGATTATACGTTGCCCAAAGCTACGCTCAAGATGCCTGTGAAACACCATGATAATCAATCTGGTAGTTTTGGGGATGAGCGTGTTGAAACAAACAGACAGGGTTTTACAGTTTTATCACCAGTATAGATTTGCGACTGAAATACCGTAGATAGCAGCTCCTGCAATCCCGTCAGCCACATTTCCTATTGAGATTTCGTGTCCTTACTTTCATCTTCTGACATAATGGCATTGCGTAAATCACATGTGTCTGGTTATCAACAACTTTCACACACAGATAGGGGGAGCGAAGACTGCAGTTTCATGATATGTGGGAAAGAGAAAGCTCGATGTGTGTATGTTTTGCACGCAACAATCTAACGATGTGGCCGCCCCTTCGGAGTAATGGGATGGATTCGTCCAGCGCTCAGTGCGAGAAAGCTTTTCTGTACGGGAGCCAGCTTGTTTTTTGTGTGGTCTACTACCGTCCAAAATCAAATCTTATTTTGCGCTATCCAAGCAGAAAAATTTTCATGAAGCAATTTCATCCCAGTCTCGAAAAACAGAGGATATTCCATTATTAATTACAGCTGTGTGTAGGACTGGGACCCGAAATCCTATAATTTTAGTTTAAATGGCATGTTCATTCAGATTGAATTATCCGGGAAGAATTCAAAGGCTACCTCTCAGCTTTGTCCGATCTGCACTTTTTATCTACTTTCCGAAGTGAGAATCCTTGGTACATTAAAACTTCGAGGTAGACGTTACACATGCTTCGATAGCATAATAGTATGAGCAAATGCTCGCGAATCTCAGCGTTCGTGGGTCGATACCCACTCCAGTTGACAGTATTCGTAATCTGCGTTGGGAAACGCTAAATTTAGTGTACAAAGTGGCCCAAGCCTTTAGGGTTAGTATTATAGCACAGAATAGTACACTGTATAAGACAAGAAACGAATGGTCAGATGTGAATGACAGCTTACTCTAACACCAGAAAGTGAACTGTAGGATCTCAAAGCACACAGTTTTCTTCTGCACTGTATCAAATACCCCTGTTGTCTATTGTACAATGACGAGGGGAGTTATAATCCTAGAAATTAGATGTGTATGGTTTCTACAGAGATTTCATACCCCAACGAATCATGTAACGGAATAAGTAGTAGTCTGTATGAGTGAGATCTTGTGATCGCGATATCGACAGGAGAGCTCATTGCTTCCAATCCAACGTGGCTGGTACCTTGTAACGCCGGAAATGCATATCCTCCTATCTCCATCTATTGCACTGCAAATTTTTTTCCTTACTTTGTTACTTGAAAATATAACATTTCTGTGTCTTTGAATATTGTAATTGTTTTACTTTTTGTATATATATATATGCATTTATGTCAATGGGAATATTATTTGTATTTATACGCTGGGTCTGGCCTAGGGAAAACTATACTATCGAACGAATACATCGATAGGTCGTGTGGAGAACGAAAGTGTTTAGGATCTTTGGTAGTGTTAACTCTGCCGCGTGGAGCGCGGGGCAGAAGGGAGTTTGGCTGGGGTGGTGCAGTGGAGCAGGTGTGTTGTGTGACGCTCCCGCGAGTTGCCGCGCTTTCGGGGTTGGGCAGCATGTAATTGCGCTCGACTTGCTATGATAGTTTCTGACACGGTGTCGCGGACGGGAAGCATTAGCTGGCGCACATCAAGAGCCCGTTTCGCCTGGTGACAGTGTCGAGAAGAAGGCGCGCCAGCATCCAGCTTCTGCAACAACGACGCCACCTCCTCGATCGACGACTTCAAACCTTCAATCAACCAACAAGGAAGACTAAAAGCACGTAAAGTTTCAGAACTGTATGGCAGACCTCAGCTTTTAAAATTGTTGCATCACAAAATTACAGCAACTTAGCATGAACCTCTGTTGCTCATTGTCCCAATTGCATTGCCAAGCAGGGTCCCTTCCTTTTCCGAAATGAACCCGAGTGTCGTTGAAATTCAAACGCCAGCATTAAAATAATATAATTCAATTTCACTGCCTTAATTTCAAAGTTCAGTTAAATTATTCATAGCTGGCTACAATATTTAGATTACACGAGCACAAATTAAGAGTGCGAGTTTTGTTACCGTATTTTAGCTTACCTGTGACTGCAGCTCAGCTTGGTACGTAATAAATTTTACTATTGTTAATTGTTCAGGATCATTTAATTCAAGTGCAAAGTTAAATCTCTTATTTCTAAATTGCGTAGATTCAAGTAGCTTTTGAAATGATTGTTGAGGTAGTCCAAGACTAACCGTATTTTACTGAATTTCGATGTGCTTCAGAAAGAAAGCTCACTATTAACTTCAGTCACTAAATTAACTTTCGATTTTCCGGTTTTATTAATTCTTTTGCTAAATTAAGTCAGAGTGTAGCGAAATTTATTACTTCTGACAAACTTTCAGTTTTCACACTACACGTGTCAACCTTCAGTTGCCACACTTCTAGTGCTAATTATATGTGTTACTATAGTAATTGTCCTTAGGACTGGTGACCGTAATTTCCCCCAAATCTCAAATATCTAATTACCGCTAGTTAATTGTTAACGTAACGGCCGCACATTTACTTTCTTTATTAACTTTACCCCTTTTCAAAATTAATTTCCACCAGTTTCATTTGCATTTTTCCTCGCATTTAGATGTAACCCTTTCCTCCCTCTTTACCGACAAATTGACTTCGGTGACGATTGCTTTTCCGAAATTTCCATTAGGTACACCCGGTTTAATTTTTTCACTGTCACTAAGGTCGATAAGTGAGGGGGAGGTTACAACCTGTTGTGATCAAGGGCCTCATGTTGAAAGCACGTCCTCTAAGAGACAAGTGGGACAGGTTTCGAGAGCAGAATCGACACGTTTTCAATTAATGCCAGGTAAAATAAGGGCCCATGAATTGATCTTATAATCCAACCCTCAAGCTGACATGTATCGTTTTTTTGTGGTTAGAGTAGATTGTGGGGCAATACGTGCATGTGATGTGGATGACGAAATAAAATACAATCTCTCTCATCAACTCGCCGAAAATCAAAGTTCTAAACTGTTTAAAAGTTCTGTATCAGCTCGAAGCCCCCACGAACTGTTGCACGAAAAGATTTACCCACACATTACACAGCACAATGACTTGAATGCCCACCCCGTAGATGTGGTTGGACTTAAAAGTTTGGCTATGTTTCGTCTATGGGGCGCAAACTCACATTCATCGCAGCGTACCCAATGTTCCAGAAAAGTATTTAATGTAAATCCAGGCAGGATTTGCTATCCAAAAATCACGTAAGCACTGACGTATTTTTTAGAGTTTCACGAATTCGAATTTATTTCCAATAAGAACAAAGAAATATCGAAAGTCAAAGTTCACATAAATTAATTTCAGAGCCTGATCGAGTTTCCTAAGACCTTGGAGGCGGTTGAATAAGCCACGATTAACTGCGTAAGTTAGCTTTTGAAAACCGTTAAAGTTCCACAGCATATCAAACTATGAATTCCTCAATGGCTACACACTGAAACCTTACAAGTGCAACTTGTATCACACGCAGCCCGAAAAGTAACAAGTTCGTCAGATGCCGAAAAATATCTATGTCCGAAAGTAGGAACTCTGAATAATTCGTACACGCGAACTAGCGGCTAATTCACCACTCATCAGGTAAAACTTTCTCGTAACACAAACATAGCCTTACCGCCTCCAAATGTGTCCGAACGTAGCAATGTTCGTAGACTCACCAAAATGCCGCTGTTCTCCCAGGAAACCTCTATCAAGCACCACTGAAGTCAGTTAAATTACTGAACATGAAAAGTGCTGAAATTCTTAATTTTAACCTTTTATACACATATGATACATTAGATCACACGGAAATTTTCCGAAAAATATTATACTGTTATCAATTTTCTTTTATCTGCCATAGTTTTCTTATGAACAATAATTTCTATGGTTTTCCTCCGTTTTCAGATTTATAAGTGTAAATATTAACAAACAATTTATACTGTATTTTAAACAATTTGCTATATATCTAAAGTTTACAGTACTGCCGCCACTTTTAACGTTTCTCTATTTATTTATTAAGAAAAGGTGCTTTTAACTATGTGAAATTCACTTTTCGTCCTGTCATTTAAATGTGCGAATAACTTCAGTGAATCAACTATCAAAGTGCGATACATTTCTACGAGATGTATCCGTAGACATCTCGTTTGTTGCAATCGGATAATGCGTTGCCGAGATATTCACTTTTACAGTTCAGAAATTATTTATAGAATTTTAGTTATAAACTAATGCGGATATCGAAGGCGCGTCTTCACGCGCGTAATTGTCAATGTTTTCTGCTTCAAATGAACCTACTGGCTCTTCAGTGACAATTATGGTTCAGTATTGACTAATTTTGGGTTAAGATTTAATTTTGCACTGGACGCGAAAAGCTGCCATAAGAAATGAGCAGCTATAGTGCTGCTCAACGGAAGGGTTTTCTTCACCTTATCGGCCGGAGGAAGTCCAAGACAACCCCATCTGTGGAGCATAATGTGAAATTGGCCCGCCACGTGCCCCTGTCAAGCTGGTTTCAGCTGTCAACACAAATGTGACCCTATCTCAGCCGCTGCCTGTGCGTCAGGTCGCGTGCTTGTGATTGAATAAAGTGTCTCTTCCGTTTACAGTAGGCTGTCGTTTTACAAGATATAAAGCAAATGCACTGAAATTACACAAACTAAGAGCTGAAATGGATTTATCATTCATTTACAGTGAAAAACTCATTTATAGAAAATGTGGAAAGAAATCTGCAATATCAATAAGCAGATGTGCACGTCTAATCACATTCAGATACACCCTGCGTTAAAGTTCCGATATCGACGGCGGCAAATTCGCGGCTGGAGTTGTCTTTCAGTTGCTGTATTGTGTGTTGGTTCGTTTCGTAGACCTTGTTCTTCAAGTGTCCCCACAGGGAAAAAAAGTCACCCAGGAGATGTGAGAACTGTAGATATTTGCAGACCGTTCGTTCCTCAGTGATGACTCATGGACTGCTGGCCGGTGTGGCCGAGCGGTTCTAGGCGCTTCAGTCTGGAACCGCGCGACCGCTACGGTCGCAGGTTCGAATCCTGCCTCGGGCATGGATGTGTATGATGTCCACACACAATGCCGTTGCCCCATACCTCGGGTTCTGTGTATTCACATGACATGAAAGATGAAACCATGCTTCATTACTCATGATGCACTGGGAAGAGTTTAACAAACTATCGTTGATGTTATTCAAAAGCCCCGTGCAGTAATCTACACGTTTATGTCGTCTTCCCGTGACTGCTGCAGAACTGTCACACGACATGGCTTCATTTTAAGACTTTTCAGTATCCGCTGGCAACTCCTCCCGCTTACATGCACCTGCTTGGACAGTTTACGCATAGACTTCTCTGGGCTCTGAATAATTCTTCGGGGAATGTCTTCAATAACTGTCCGAACTGAAGGAATTATCTGTCGATTTACATTCTTCACAGGTCCGTAGGTGCGCAGGAATTAATACAGATTCTGTATTTCTTTTTTTGGTGTTAGTCCTGTACCCGGATGCTTGACCCCAAAAAAGTCTGGAGTTTCTTTAATCGAACCTGTTTTCAACTGTGCTTCCTCAATTTCAAATTTTTCTGCTGTCGAGAGAGTCATTTTGTAGTCGCAAAAAGAAACGTCTAAGTTCACTGATCAAATAAACTGAAATTCCGACAGAAGAATGCTAACAATCGATTACTACACAAAGCTGCCAATTGTTACAGCTGTTTACTCTATTTCAGGAGTCGAATAATTTCATTCGCATTCAGAGGGGAGGGGAGCTACTTGTCACTGCTCCACCCTGCATTTACCACTAAGACGTACCAATTACGGCTGTTTGGAAACGCCGTCAAAGTTTGCAAGAGTTTCATTCCTGAAAAGTACAAAGTGTAGGAGATTCGCCCCTGCGCTGGATAACCCACTGATAGAACTGAGTTCTTATTTCATATTCACTCATCCACATTACTTGCAAACGTTATTTGTATAAGAGAGTGTGGCTGCTCCTCCATCATCTCCGCGATGTGTTCTTTGACGCTTGCATGTCACTACCCTACAAAGTCAGCTCACTCGACACTAGCTAAAAAAAAAAAAAAAAAAGAGAAGTCAATAAATATAAGTAAGTTCAGATCAGTACACGTATACTGTTCGCTTCTTCAAAGAAGCATGCGAGAAAAGAAGAGGCTAAAATAATCGCTGTTAACAAACACGAACTGCTGCTGCTGCTGCTGGCGGTAACACCCGTATCGCGGAAGCACTACTTGTAGGAGTGTTTGTACAGTTGAGTATGTCATACATTGCTTTTGAATACACTGAACACCTTCATTCAATATTTGCTTCTCAGCTATCGTTCGACATTGTTTGAATCTGCTATGCAGCTATGAGCTTGCACAGCGGCTTCATATCACTGTTGTTGAACCATGACAGGTCCTTTCCATGCCAAATTATCTTCCATGATAGCAGATGATCTGGTCTACATTACGTGTCAACGTCTTCTAGGGATCCTCCACATCTCCATCCCGAAAACTGTATGTGTGCTACTGACTGCTCACCTGATTGTTAATCACTTCCGTAATGCATTTGTTAAGCAGACGTATCGTTTTACCTACCTCAACTTTTCGAAGCTCACTATTGACCACTAGTGCAATAAGAGCCATATGTTCACTGGTTACTAACTCAGCATTCACTGAATTGGCTATATTGGGCACTTTCGTTGGTTGTTAGCAGGTATCTAATACTTTTTCCTCACCAGTGGACTGTCAGTGACAGTAACTCTGAGATTACATCCTGAAAGATCGGTCGCCAGAACCAGTCGCACAGATCGGTCCACATTGCTGCGAAGAACTGGCCTAAAATCGTAAATAATGGAACAAAATCTCTCTACGACTGTTGCTCTATTTGGATAGGAACGTATCACACCTGAAGACGTCAATCTCGGAAGCTTCGGTAAACTCAGTTACTTACACTCGCAGTTCTCGTGTGTGCTGCATATCGCTATATACGAGGGTTGGAACTTAAACAGTGGCAACAATTTATTCACAAACGATACAAAAGGGTTACATACTAGCACCTGTTACTGTCCTTCAAAGTAGTCACCAGCGTTGTGTAGAACCCGTTGCTAGCGATGTGGAAGGCGTACTATACCGTTAGCACAGCCTGTTTTGTCGGTGTGAATGGAGCGGTCTACTGTCTGTCGAATCTCTGGAACAGTTCTGAAGCGAATGCCACGAAGTGGTTCCTTCATCTTCGGAATCAAATCAGTCACAAGGACTTAAGTCCGGGGAGTATGGTGGATCCATGGACCGAACAGAGCAGCCGCAGCTTGATCTGTATGCGCCCTCGCATTGTCGTGTAAAATGATGGGTGGGTTGGACAGAAAGTATCCAAAAACGAACAGTAATACTGTGCTTTGACGGTCTTCCGTGGAGGAACGTAATGTGTTAGGATAACACCATCACAGTTGTACATGACGGCGACCCATAAGACATCATTCGTTGAATTGGCGTTTCAGTTTTGGCGCTTACGACGTGGCCCATGTCTCATCCAGTGTTACAATACGGCGTAAGAAAGCCTCTCCTTCTCGCTCATGGCGTTCCAAATGCGTCTGAGCAGCATCGTAACGCATCCATTTCTGCATTTCCGTCAAGCCATGCGGAACCCATCGTGATGCAATTTTTCGCATGCCCAGGCGTTCCTTCAGGATGCGAAGCACAGTCGTCTGCGCTAATACGGGTTCGTGGACGAGCTCACGAATCGTATGGCCTCGACCACTATCCACTAACGCAGCAACAGCACGCGCTTCTTCTTCAGGGACGCTAGGACGACCTGCCCCATGCATGTCCGCCACAGAGTGCCGACCTTCGTTGAAGGCCTTTACCCGATGCGCCACTGTTCTGTACGGCAATGCCGATTCCCCGCACGCCTCTTGAAGACCTCGATGACACTGTCGGGTTGTACGACCTCTGGCACATTCAGTCTTGATCCAACTCCGTTGTTCCTGTTTCGAAAACATAATGACACCGTTACATTAGACCGCTCGCTCACAAGTGACTGCGTTTCCCTCGACTGAGCGCACGTCGGTGACGTGGGGCGGGCGAGTCCATTTTCTCGGAGGTAAGGTAGGTATGTCAACAACGTGTGCTATCAGCGGCAATAGTACATTCCATTGCATAGTGTCTCCACAGCAGTGTTGCCACTATTTAAGTTCCAACCTACATATGTCAGTAGGCTGTTTAGGTTTTATGTTGGTAACCTCACGTAGCGCTCTGTATGAAAATCACTGGTTGTACTGTGTGCAGTCTGTGGCTGGTTTGCGTTGTTGGAATATTTGCTGTTGTGGTGTTGGGCAGTTGGATGTGAACAGCGCGTAGCGTTGCGCAGTTGAAGGTGAGGCGCCAGCAGTGGTGGATGTGGGAAGAGAGATGGCAGAGTTTTGAGAGCGGTCGATCTGGACGTGTGTCCGTCAGAAAAACGAAATTTGGAAGACTGGATGTCATGAACTGATATATATATTATAACTTTTGAACACTATTAAGGTAAATACATTGTTTGTTCTATATCAAAATCTTTCATTTGCTAACAATGCCTATCTGTAGTTAGTGCCTTCAGTAGTTAGAACCTTTTATTTAGCTGACAGTATTTGCGCTCGCTGTATTGCAGTAGTTCGAGTAACGAAGATTTTTGTGAGGTAAGTGATTCATGAAAGGTATAGGTTATTGTTAGTCACGGCCATTCTTTTGCAGGGATTATTGAAAGTCAGACTGCGTTGCGCTAAAAACATTGTGTGTCAGTTTAGTGTTGATCAGAATAAGGAAAGAGAGAAATGTCTGAGTACATTCAGTTCTGCTCAGCTGTTTGAAAATCAAATAACGTAAGAGGTTTACCAGCACAGTCATTTAAAAATTTCCCAAAGGGGATGTTTCACGTATTGCACAGAAAGCTGTTCTCTGTCGTCAGTTGTTACAGCTTAATAATTAATAAACTACATGAAACAAAACGTAAAATAGTTACAAAATACTGCGTTCACACACTTTATTCAAAATGTAAATATCACTACAGATATTCTGATTTAGGTTATGACATGTTCGACGTGCCTGCCACCAATGACGATGATGTGGGGAAGACGAACAGCGAAATTCTGCATGACCCGCTGAAGTGTCAGAACATCGATGCTGCCGATGACCTGAATGGCTGTTTTCAGCTCAGCAATGGTTTTGGGGTTATTGCTGTACACCTCGTCCGTAATACAGCCCCACGAATAGGAGTCGCCTTTGTTCAGATACGGAGAGTATGGCGGCCAATCGAGGCCGATGCCAGTGGTCTGTGGGTACCCCAGAGTCAAAATGAGGTCTCCAGAGTGCTTTTCCAGGACATCAAACACTCTTGTGCTTCGATAGGATGGAGCTCTATCTTGCATGAACCAAATATTGTCGAAATTAGGGTCACTTTGGATAATGAAATCATCGTCCGAAACCTTCTCTTACCTTTCGGTAGTCATCGTGCCGTCAAGGAATATTGTAACGATTATTCTGTGGCTGGACACTGCGCACCACACAGTCACCCATTGAAGGTCAAGAAACTTCTCGATCGCGAAATGTGGATTCTCAGTTCCCAAAATGAGCCAATTTTCTTTATTGGCGAACCCATACAAATAAAAGTGGGCTTTGTCGTTAAACCAAATTTTGCATGCACATACTAATTCCCGTCATGGCCCTCGACCGACCGTGCAGCTTGAACGTCCTAACGCAAACTGTAGGAGTTATGACGATTTTATTTCATATAGTTCAATAATTGTCACCCTGTATTAGGCATAAACAAAAAGGCATGTTTTAAGGTAGAAATGGCTTTACAGTGCAATGTTTTGATTGTGTGTGAACCTACTCTTCATTGATAGCACCAGTGGGACTGCCGGCGCTGAAGTCCCCGGCGACGTAAGGCCTGCCATTAACAGTGTCTCATACCTTCTGTCTATGAGCCACCGTGCACAGGTTTGGATCTTAACTCAGGACACTGGCAATGTCTCATCAAAAGAAACTTGACATCGCCATCTCTTCTCCCTTTCGCCGAGTAGAACACTAGAGATGAAATTTTTTTCCCATCATCAGGATTCAAATTGGCAATCTCAGAGCTGAGCGTCGCCATACGGAGACAGTTTACTATAAAATATACGACACACAATGTTTGTTAGTAATTGCTAGTATCATAGTGATTAATAAACAGTACAATCGAAAATAGGCTTTCTTTCAAATTTACCTATTGGTCAGCCTGCATATTATGTTCATAAAACACTATTTTGCATCGGCAATTCGCTGTTTTCATCTGCACAATCAGTAGTCATGTATTTTACTCATGCACAGCATCAATACAGCAAATGCAAAGGAATTTATTGTCATTATTCAAAAAATAGGCACACCAAACTTCATCTGCTGGTTGATTTTGCTTCTTCTGATAGTTTCTTTTGATAGCCTTCCGAAAAGTTCATAAAACATTTTTGTAGCTTCTTAGATGATCGCGACATTGAATAATAGTAATCTATCTTCTACACCTTCTTATTTCATGTATGTAGCGCTACCATACATTCATCGTAAAAAAGAAGAAAGTGCATATAAAAAAAGAGGGCTTACTTAATCGATGAAATCATTCGCTCTGCAACTATGTAGAAGTACCCTAAACTAAAACAGTTACTTTCCGTGGTTCTTTTAAGATTAAACATGCACTAATGTTTATTTGTCATCTCTGCACTTATTTGTCTCATTATTTTCTTTTTTAACCTTCATCCTATGAATATTTGAAGGAGGAAGAAATCTCTCTTAACATATTTTTTCTTTCCCAACATGTATTCATAAAAGCTTAGACAGTTCAAGTTTTAGAAATTGGACGGGACACACATAATATTTTTTATGAATTTTAAAATTTTCACGGCGAATTCACTGTTCAAACAAATTTCGGGCTTGCAGCCGGTCGTCGTTCAATACTTCGCACGATATTTCAACGGGACACCTGCCAGTCATCTTCAGGTGAGCCTTCGCAGACTGGCGAAAACGTCCTCTGTTCCGCAATACATAGCGTACTGTAACTATTCTGCACATGCGTCGAGAACTTGACAGTTGAACCACACTGCCCGCTGGCAGCGCCCTCGCTGATGGAACAGCGGAACTCAGTCGCCCTCTGCGTTGCTGTTTGCCACGGCCGTCGACGCACTCTGTCGTCTTCGATTTGAGCAAATCGTGGAGATGATGGGATTCCATGCACTGTCCAGCTGGTAGCCGCTGTCATGGTTTAACAGATACGACTGGCGGAAAATCTGTTAAACCGTGACAGCGGCTACCAGCAGGACAGTGCATGGAATCCCATCACCTCCACGATTTGCTCAAATCGAAGACGACAGAGTGCGTCGACGGCCGTGGCAAACAGCAACGCAGAGGGTGACTGAGTTCCGCTGTTCCATCAGCGAGGGCGCTGCCAGCGGGCAGTGTGGTTCAACTGTCAAGTTCTCGACGCATGCGCAGAATAGTTACAGTACGCTATGTATTGCGGAACAGAGGACGTTTTCGCATCTAGAGGGTTGGATCCCCTCCTTCGAAAGCGTCAGATTGCAAAGCCTGAGCTACTCTCAGGGTGGAATCTACGTCTTCGAAGATTGTGTCTGTCTGTCTGTCTGTCGCTCTGCCCGCCCGCCCGCCGCTTGCTGCTGTAGCTGTTCGTCCGTCCGTCCGCCTGCCTGTTCGCTGTCCGTAACCGCCGTCGCCGCCGCCGCCGCTACTGCCTGCTGTCCGTCCGTCCGTTCGTCGCCGACCATCGCCGCCGCCGCCGCCGCCGCCTGCTGCCCGTCCGTCTGTCCGTCGCTGTTCGTCTGCAATGAGTACCACCTCCACTGTCATCTACATCTACACCTCCCCCTCCCCCTCTCCCACAATCACTTCCGGGAGTGCCGCCCCTGGCCTCCCTCCTTACACCCCTCCTCCCCTTCCCCCACTTACCCATCGCCCTATCTCCTCCCCTGATGTATACCCACACCTCTACACCCTTCCTCCAGCCTCCAAACCCTCAACAGCTCCCACTACTAGCCTCGCCCTCACGTACGCCTCTGTTGCCGCTTCTGCTGCCGCCCCTCAGGTGGTCGGCTTCCCCTCTCTCACCCACCCCGTCGCTTCGTCGTCTGCACTTCCCGCTCGCATCGCGGCGCGCCGAGCCACTGTCGCCACCACTGAACCAGCTGCTTCTCCCGGCACCTCCCACAAAAAGTCAACACCACCCCCCCGTCCCCCTGCCGTCTCCATGGACACCACCCTTCCTCCTGCCACCCATACCTCGGCCCCCACCCTCCACACCTTTGTCCTGTCAACTCCCGATCCTAAGTTCCTTGACGCTCGTACCCTCACCGTGGAGATACGAAAGTACTTACCTGGTGCTTCCATCTCCCTACTCGTTCCCCGCAGGGACTCAGTCCTTATCAAGTCCCCGTCCCCATCCTTTCACACAGACCTCCTGCGAAAACTCCCACGAGTTATGTTTGGCCCCCACGCCTCTCTGACACCCTTCCTTTCCGCTTCCACTCCTCGTCAGCCCCAGCCTCCCTGTCGCACCCCCCCCGCCACCTACACCGCTGTGATCACCGAGCTCACCCCGGTGATCACAGAGATTGAAGTGTTGGTAGAACTGAACTCCCACCCGGACTTGGAGATCCGCTCTGCCCACCGTATCCACAATGCCTCTGGTCCCACCTACCTCGTGCGGGTATTCTCTGAGTCCGCCCCATCCGTTGACCATCTCCTCACCTGGGGTGCCCAGATATACCACCGTCGCCACCCTGTTGAATCCCCCAAATCCCCTCCCCAATCCTACTGTTGCCAGCTGTGCCTGATGTACAATGACCACCTGACTCCCAACTGCAACCCCCCCCCCACCTGTCCCCATTGCAAGGCCTCCCACTTTCTTAAGAACTGCCCCAACCTCGCTGCTCCTTCTTCCTGTAGAACCTGCAATGGCCCCCATCCCACCTACTCCCACAAGTGTAAAGCTAAACCCCCTCCAGCCACCCCTGAGCTTACAGTGCCAGTTCGTTCTGTCGATCACCCTGTCCATCCCAACAATTCCCTCTGTCCACCTCCCATGGCCGAGGACATCATCCGATTCCTTACCGTTGTACTCCAAAACATTCACCCTTTTCAGCACCCCCACACCTTCCAACAAATCTCCCTTGCCGCTCGCTCTGTTTTCCACCTGAACGCCTTCGCCACTTACTCCCACAACCAAGCCCACTTCACCTTCACCCGCCTCAACACGCTAGTTTAAGTATCTTCCCTTCCCTCTCTTCCCCCCCTCCTTCCCGTCATGGCGCGGCACGAGTCTCGCATCCTCTTCCAGAACATTCGCTCCTTCCGCTCCAACAAATACCTCCTCATGCACACCCTCTCCCACCACCAGGTCGACACCTTCCTCTTGAACGAAACCTTTCTCCAGCCCCACCATTCTATCCGCACCTCTCCCTATATCCTCCACCACACTGACGCTCCTGGCCCTCGTGCGCAGGGTGGAGTCACGATTGGCCACCTTAAGCATATCCCCGTCCTGCCACAACCTCTCCTCAATGACCCCACTGAACACCTTATCCTTAGCGTCTTCTTCCCCTCCCTCACCATTACCTGTGCCACCATCTATGTCCGCTCCACTGCTCCTCTTCCTTATGACTTCATCTCACACATTGACCACACCTTCTCCACCTATGTGATTGCCGCCGACCTCAACATCCATAGCCGCACTCCTGCAGCCCTTCGGTGGTGGCATCAGTTCCTCTCCACAATCCAAGGTGACCTTGTTCCCCTTCCCCAGCACACCCGACCCGAAAGTGATACCACCCCCGATGTTGTCATTGCCACCGCCAACCTCCTTGGGCGTATCGCTGTCGCTGTCCTTGACCCCACAGGTAGCGATCACCTCCGGCTCCGCACCCTGCACCCTGCACCCCCTCCCCGTGCCAACTGGGATGCCTACCGGGACTCCATCTCCAGCCAGGTCGAAAGCCACCCTCTTACCTATCGCCATCCTGACGACATCATCCACGCCTCGTCCTTCCTTCAGAAGGTAATTACTGACGCCGTGGAGGCCCATGTTACTACTAAAACCGTCCACCCTCACCATCCCACTCTCCCTCCATGGGCTGTCCTCCTCCTCCGTGAATCCCGCCGCCTCTATTGCTCCTTCCTGCACACTCGTGACAGGGATACACTCCAACGCCACCGGCAAATACAGCGACACGTATGGAACCATATTACAGCAACGAAACGCCGAGACTGGCGCCAGACCTGCACACGACTCAACGCCACCCTCCCTATCAACTCCTCCAAGTACTGTTCCACCTTCCATCACCTTACTGGTTCCCTTTCCGCTGCCCACTACCCCCTTCTCCATAACGATCGCCCCCTTCCTGACAACCTCAGTAAGGCCAATCACTTCGCTTCCCACCTTTCCGCGGTCTTCTCTATCCCCGATGATCCCCACTTTGATTATTCTCTTTTCCCCACCGTCATGGAACAAGGCGATACCTCGGTCGCTTCACTTGCTCCTAGTCTCCAGTACTTGGGGCAGTTGCCCCCCTCTGACATAAACACTCCCATCACAGCACAAGATATTAAACTTATTCTCCGGTTGAAACGCAACATGGCCCCTGGTCACGACTGTGTCACCTACCGTCACCTTCGAGAAAGCCCCTATTCCTTCCTGACTGTCCTCGCCCATCTCTATAATGTCATCCTCTCTACTGGCTTCTACCCTGACCTGTGGAAGACCTCCCGCGTCCTCTTATTCCTCAAACCCAACAAACCCCCTTCTGCCGCCTCTTCCTATCGTCCCATGTGCCTCACCTCTGTCTTCAGTAAGGTCTTTGAATCCATCCTCTCCCACCGTATCCATCAGCACCTTGCTCAACACCACCTCCTCCCCCTTACCCAGTGTGGTTTCCGACCCTCCTTCTCTGCTGAAGACCAACTTCTCAACCTTGTTCACCTTCTGTCCCTGCAGCTCAACTCCCGCGCTCCGCCATTTTTGTTTCCCTTGACCTCGAAAATGCCTATGACTGTGTATGGCATCCCGGTCTCCTCTTTAAACTCCAAACCTACGCCCTGCCTATCAATTTTGTCCATCTGGTCGCTTCCTTCCTTTCGCACTGTCCTTCCTATTTCACCCTCCACAACACCAACTCCCGTATCTTTTATCCCACGGCTGGCGTCCCCCAGGGTTTTGTCCTCTCCCCTCTCCTTTATCTCTTGTATACAGCTGATATGCCCAAGCCACCCCCACCAGTCCACCTTCTCCAGTATGCTGATGACACCGCCTTCCTGGCTCTCAATCCTACCCTTCAACGGTCTCAACGTACCCTCCAAACCCACCTTCACCAGTTCACCACTTGGTGTAACCAGTGGTTCCTCCATCTCAACCCCTCAAAAACCCAGGCAATCATCGTAGGCCGCACCACTCGCTCCTTTCGCCTCCATGATTTCTACCTCACCCTTTATGGTCGTCCCATCCAGCTCACCCCCACCCTGAAATACCTTGGCCTCACCCTCGACTGACACCTCACCTGGACCCCTCATCTCCAGACCGTCCAGCAGAAAGCCCATTCCCGCCTCCGCCTTCTGAAACTCCTGTCTGGCCGGACATGGGGATTGCATCCTTCTACCATCCTCCACACCTACAAATCCCCCACCTGCTTTTACAAGGCCCTCCAAATCCTGGAACACCATGCGCTCCGCCTTGCCTTCCGTATCCACCTTCCTTTCCCCACACGGCTCCTGTATGAACTGATCCCCTTCCCCTGCCTCCTCCTGTTCCTCCAACATCTCCACATCCTTTACATTGTCCGCAGGCTTGATCCCCCCCAACCTCTGGTTTCCTCCTTCCTCTCCACCCACCGCCCGTTGCCGCGCCTCTATCGCTGTATCCCTCCCTCTCTCCACCTCCACACCCTTCATCTCCTTCATAAGGGCAATTTCCAACGCCTCCCCCTCCCAGATGACGAACTTTGCTGTGACATCTACCCTTCCTTCCAACTATAACCTGGCCTTGTCCCCCCCTCCCCCTCCCCAGGGCCGCCTTTTTCCTCTTCCCTCCTTCTCCCAGAGTGGATTTTCCTCCTCCCCCCCCCCCCTGAGACCCTGCACCACATACTTGCCTCTCTCCTTCCCACACCCCTCCCTACCTGGCCCTCTTCAGCGCGCCTCCCACTCATCTCCCCCATCTCTTCCCCTCCCTCCCTTCTTCCGCTCTCCCACATCTCCTAGTGCCTGGCAGATCCTCCACTTTGATCATCATCAGTGTGCCACATCAGTGTTGTGTTTAGTGCTGTTTCTCCTGTGCGTCAAGAGGTGTGATTTTAATTGTGTACTGCCTTGAGGTTCGCCGTCAGTGTTACGTTATGTGCTACGCCATCCGTCGATACCTTTTATGCTCCAGTCATACTGTGCCTTGTGTTCTTTTAATTGTCGCAGTGTGTGGCTTTTTGTGTTTGCTACTTTTAAATAGTTTTTTATCTCCATTTTACAGTCACCCCGTTTTTTGTCTATTGTCTTCCATGATGTTCCCCCTTTTTTTATATCTATGTTCACCATATTCTCTCCTTTGTTGTTATTTTTAAATGTCTTCTATTGTTTGTTCTATGTTTCGGCTGAAGAGCAGCGCATATGCTGCTGCCAGCCCGCCCCGATGGGGAATTGAAGTACAATAAAGAAAAAAAAAACGTTTTCGGCAGTCTGCGACGGCTCACCTGAAGATGACTGGCAGATGCCCAGTTGAAATATCGTGCGAAGTATTGAACGACGACCGGCTGCAAGCCCTAAATTTGTTTGAACAACATCTTTTATGTTTTCTGTTTTAAATTTATTCCTATCTTTGGTCCACTGTTCGTTTACAAGAGGGAAGACACGTTCCCTGTTAGACTTATGACAAGGTGCAGAAAAAAGAATTCTGCAATTTTCAGCAGTTCAGAATAACAAGCCACACTAGATGTCTGATTCAAAAAATCAACTATTGGTAGATTTTGCTTCTTTTGTCAGCCTTCCAAAAATTTTGTATAATTACGAAACTGATGAAAACACAAAGTCTCATTAACACTTACATTTGTTTGTTCGTTGTTTAGTGTAAGTTCATTTAAACTTCGCATTTTTTGAGCCAAAAAAGAGGACATTTTATAGAATTCTATTAAATCCGCTTTGTCATATTTTCTTGCCTCAAAAACAGGAAAATGAGGACTTATTATAACCCTGTGAGTTTGCATGTGACACCTTTTACTGTATTTGTCTCCTCTAAAATATAACTGATGAGGAGAACAGGGAAGGAGTCGTTACCCGATTTCTTTATCTACTCATGTTCGTAGAAGGTTATTACGTGAGTGTTTCTTATCAGTTCACTGGATGCAGATGGGTTATAGTAATTGTAAAACTACAACCAGGGGTGATTCTACAAGTCGGTCAAGGGGGGGAGAGTAATTGGGTGAGGGGGGGAGGGAATTTGGGGTAATGGAATATCGCTTAACAAAAGGAGAGTTGGGATCCTCCACCGACAAATTGGTAAAATTTCTTGTTGCTTAAAGTAGTTTTGAGTAACTGTTTTGGAGTTCAGGGTAAAAAAAATGTGTATTAATAAATAATAAGACGCCCATTTTAAGTCAAATGAGGTTTATTGGTTTAGATAGTAAGCTATCTGCCGATCTTATTCTTTTGTTAAAATGTGTTTGAAATACATTGCAACTTACAATGCTATATAATTATTTTAAAAAATGATTGAATCAGTTGGAGTAATATATTGACTGATTTGTGAAGTATTTTATGCACTGTAATACGATTCTCCATTGAGGTGGAGCTATCAGCCCCATAGCCACCCCCCCTCCACATTTCCACCATCCCTGATTACAACGGGATTTCACAGTTAAGTTCAAATAGCTCTGAGGACTATGGGACTTAAACTTCTGAGGTCACCAGTCCCCTAGAACATAGAACTACTTAAACCTAACTAACCTAAGAACATCACACACATCCATGCCCGAGGAAGGATTCGAACCTCCGACCGTAGCGGTCGCGCGGTTCCAGACTGAAGCGCCTAGAACCCACTCTGCCACCCCGGCCGGCGACAGTTAAGTGTCACACATTTATTACATAATAAGTCTGTGTGTGGTATGTTGAGAGGTTAGAATCTTTTGAAATTCTCATATTCTGATATTTCACAATTATTCTTCAGGAATAAGGTGCGTTCCCTTGGATGATACCGATCGTAGAACCACAGATGCTCCGAACACCTCGAGCATCGCATGAAGGCAGGCTTGGCACAGTGACATTTCTTCGTAGGAATCTCACTACGGAAACAAACGTCGTACGCCGTTGAAAACTGCACTGTTGGCAATAATTTCGCTACAAACCATCCTTAACGGATTAGTTTCCCGAAATCTCGTTCGTGTAATTGTTTATGAATCAGTGTACTCCGCAGGAGTTTCACCGAAAAGAATTTCGCATAATTTTCTCATTTTACTTTAATGACATACAGCTGACAGACGAATAAGGACAACGTTATATCTAAGTACACTGGAAAACATTCGTGCAATAGTCTTCTACAGACATGAGTGTATAAATGAAAAAAGGAATATTAATCGGGTTTCGAATACGGGACGCAAAATCACGAAGCCGTTAAGCTAATGAATCTGAGTGAATTTTTGGGGAAATCGGGTTACGCCACTCATGCGTTCTCCTCGGGAGCTAAACTGTATTTTACGTAATAAAATACAGTAAAATGAGTCAGGGCTATGTGAGGCAGATTCAGCCTGTCTCTTCTACAACAGCCAGATTGATGATAATAAAAGAGAGTTAGC
Source organism: Schistocerca nitens (assembly GCF_023898315.1). Taxonomy (NCBI): domain Eukaryota; kingdom Metazoa; phylum Arthropoda; class Insecta; order Orthoptera; family Acrididae; genus Schistocerca; species Schistocerca nitens. The sequence goes on from NC_064620.1 coordinate 3,362,204, forward strand.
TTGTCATTTAGAGAATAAAAATAAGAGATGTTGCAATTTAATGTTAGTGTAAATGATTCAGGATTTATATTTAGGCATTTCCTTCGTCAAACTTCGTTTTACATCGACCAAAGATGTAATATTTCGTGCTGACACGCTCTTGTAGAACATACGTAATTTACGAAGCGCTTGAAATTTCTTAACAGTGTGTGTTTCATATTATCCGTGCCTCGCTTATTTGATGGACAATGACTTACGACTGACAACAGAAGCAATATGTCGATTATACACTCATTCGACATCGGTTACTGCGTTCACACAGTTTACACATCATCTGGCGAATTTATATGAAGGTGAGAAAAATAGTACCCTATTCATACTACAGATCTCCGCGGTTTTCAGCTTACAATGAATCTTCATAGCGCAGTTTCCTACGCATATTTCCTAATATTAGTCCAAATAATGTCAACAGGCACCATTTTAACTGTACCGGACTTTCTAAACAATAGGCTGTTAAATTATTCTATTATTTTGTATGGCATTCTCACCACACAAATTTATTAACTCTGAAAAGAAGCGTTATTATGAATAGCAAGGGAAAAAAAGCAAGGAGGCTCTTATTAGCTCCAAAACTTGTTAAGCGCTATTCATTAAATTTACATATTTTCCAAACATCTTCCTCTTGGTCGTGTTTGACGTATGGTCTTCACTCGAGTCCATAATCGCAGTAATCTCCAGTGAGTTGTTGTCTACTTTGGGCCTTCCATTAGCATTTTTGTTTTGTTTTGCTTTGCTGAAGGGATTTCTAGATAATCCTCTTTGCGCCTTCGGGTTTGCCTCAAGATCCTTCGCTGCGAGAATTAATCTTTTCGTTACTTGTGCACACACAAATTATTAAAAAGCTGTTTTCTGGACATGGAAATTTACAGCTTCAACAAGTAAATTTTTCCAAAAAATATTAAAAAAATGTTGTTTTCCTCAGAAAAAGAATCTAATTTAACCCCAGCCACCTGAAGTGTATTCCGGAAATACTACAACCTGAGGTCAGTCATAGAGATCACTTGCATATTTTAGATTTTATATAAGTACATTAAAATATTGCAATAAATTAAGGTCACGTCTTTGTTTTCTTAATATTTTAATCACAACACGACTTCAAAAGGTGAAAAAGTATACTCATAGAAATAAAAAATCAACACTTAACGAAAGTTCACGCATGTTAGGCAAAATTGTAAGAACTTCAAAAATTCGAGATGTGGCAATACAAAGCCTTATGATATTGTCGCAGAAGCTGATTAACACCGTGGTGTAGTGGTTATGATACTAAACTGTCGCGTGGAGGGTCGTGAGTTCAAAACTCACTTGGACAGTACAATTTCTATTTCTATATTCGGTTCGAGTACATTCAAGAAGTATCCACAAATGTCTAGAATCACTGTACTGGAATCTTCTGTAGCTGCATATCTACTGTGTGTGTTCTGGCCGGAGGCAGTTCGCTGCGCGCTCTTGTATGTGCAAGCGCTGCATAAACCTTCGTTAAGTGAGGTTAGTGTTCATCATTCAGCTAATTACACCTTCTTCTGCCTCACATTATTCTGGTGGAGGCGCCGGGTATTGGAACTTGTGTTAGCGCACATTATCGACGACACAGTGGCTCCCATCAGGCCACGACAGAGCCGCCGTTTACGTGGCGAGAAATCCGAGTTCCAGCCATATTCAACAGATCGCAATCTATCAGAGACAGAAGAAGAAGAGGACGTTACGATGACAGCAACTGTGTGCCACCACATGAGATATCCTTCCGGGTTCTCTGGTGACGATGGCAAGATCCAAACAAGTGCCTCGAGGTATATGAGCGGATAGCCAAATTTAACAAATGGGATGACACCGTGTGTTTGGCCTACGCATTTTTCTACATGGAGCGCACTGCCAAGCAATGGTATGAGAACAACGAGAAGTTCACAAGCTGGTAAGTATTCCAGGCGGAACTGCGCAAGTATTTCGGCGACACACAATGACAGAAGTGAAGGCTGAAGATAAATTAAAGTGCAGGGCACAGCTTCCAGGAGAAACTACAGCATCCTACACTCAAGACGCCTTGGAACTGTGTAAAATAGTGGATCCTAGAATGAAGGAGGAAGATAAGGTTGCACACCTCATGAAGCTTGTTGCTGAGGACATGTATCAGGCCCTACTCCTGAATGAGGTTTCGACAGCAGACGACTTCATAAATTGGTGCCAATATATCGAAACAATGCATCAAAAGAGAATTACACGCAAGAAGTTTGAACGGCTTCCAAACGTCGTATCGATGTCTGTGATGGAGGAAGCAACTGATTTCATAAAAGACGCATAAATGTAAGTCTGTACAAGAATTTGTAATAAAAGATGTTTTAAACCTCAATATCTCTTAACTACATTTTTTGCAATAAATGACTCGTTTTCTGAAAAAGTAGTGATGGTGGAGAAACGAAATTTTCATAGCATGCCAAGCGTGAGATTTAACAAATATGGAACTAGAATAATTAAAATATAATGAATTGTTTTGTTTTTTGTTCATTTACTTACAAAGTTCTGTAAGAAAATTGAGTGTTTGAAAAAAAAAAGATAGAATGCCCACAATAAAATTTTAGTAATAATTCTAGTTCAGTGTATATAGAAAGGTGCATTCAATAATTATGGAAAATTGTAAGTTGGTTTCTTAAAAAGTTTCCAAGATAATGGGTCACGAAATTCGATAATTTAACCTTGGCGGCATAGGACATACAATGTCCCATTTGCGAACCCTGACAAAGAATGATCGTATTCCCTAAGATCAGACGAACTTGGATACCCGTGCGCATGTTAACGGCTAATCCGTCGTCGAGACAGCTCACTGTTACCCTTTTACTGCTGGCACGGCGCACTGCGGGTAACCGACACGTTAAAAACCATTAGTATTGTTTGTTGAAATTTTCGTAATAGTCTAAATCACCTGTTAGCTTTCTTTCTAACGATTATGCCAATAATTAAATTAGAATACACTATATTTCAGTTGTTATTGTTGACTAACTGCCAAAAATATACACCGCGGTGTTCAGGACACCCCGTGCCCAGTCTAATGTACCAAGTGTCAGTTGTTATTAAGTTTAACAGCCGTTTCATTGTTGTATTTCATTCCATATTAATTGAACACATTGTTGTCTAGCGCCGCAATTCCCAAGTGAAATAAAGTCTCGGGGTCATTTGTCTTTCTGTCACTGTACTTTAACAACTCTGTCTACAGTTACGTGTACGTATGAAGGAAACGAAAAACGAATACAGGGGTTACATGAACAAGTAGAAGCAGAAGAAACAGATGATAAACCAGATTCGTGATCATGCGATGAGTACGAAGAACTGGAACATAGAGCTCGCACACAGATGAATCGTGATGATAATGTAATAAGTTTTGAAACTAATAATTTCTTCTTGGGGAAAGACAAATCACCGAAATGGATGAAGAACCTCCACCATGAAATATAAGGACACGACCTCAAAATACTATTTATTCATCTGCGGGGTGTGAGAGGTGCAGCAAGAATTGCGCAATCGATCTTAGAGTGCTTTTGAAATTTGATGAACATAAGTTCGTAAAAAAAAAAAAAAAAAAAAAAAAAAAAAAAAAAAAAAAAACTTTGGATGTGCTAATGTGTAAATAAGAAGCATTTCAGAGAAATTTCTTTCAGAGAATTTTGCCTAGAAACGAAACACCAAAGAGACGGTTGTAGCTGAAATTAAGTTTTTTTTTTAGTTACGTATTTTGGCCGGTTTTTATCGCTCTCGACATGTGAACCAAATAACCTCTGGAATGAAAATCGTTTTGCATCTGAGATATTTCACACTACAATGAGTTTCCCCCCGCTGCTATTCCTTTTCAGATATGTACGGTTTGATGACGTACATAGCAGGCAAGAGAAAAAGAAAATAATTGCTCCTGCACCGATTACGGAAGTAACTGAACTGTTCCAGGCGAAATGTAACAAGAGCTACACAGTGGTCGAATGTACTATAGTGGATGAATAGTTCGTCTCTTTAAAAAGAGGAAAGTGTAATTTTCGCTATTATAGAACAAGCAAGACATCGAAGTATCGTCTGAAAATTCTAACAGTCTATGATGCCAGGCTTTGGTGCGCTCTTGCCATGGAGATATTCGTCGGGAAAAAATATCAGATGTGCCATATAATGTTCTAGACATGTCGCAAGATTCACCTGAGGAAGACAGTTGTGGGAACTAATCGTAAAATAAGAGCAAAAATTGGTTTACAATTGCAGCTTGTGCAAAGAGCTGCTGAAGAAGAAACTTACTTTGGTTGGAATCATTCGTAAATATAAAACCGAACTTTCTCCTGAATTTGTGAATGTGCAGCAATGTGAAGTAAACAGTAGCTTATCTGGTTTCCAGGAGGATGTGACAATCGCCTCGTGAGTACCGAAACACAGAAAGAAGGCGATACTTCTTTCATATATGCACATAGATAATAAAATAGATGACCGCACAGGAGATGAAAAGAAGCATAAATTATCACAATGTACAGTTCCACAAAAAACAGGAGTCGGTATTTTGGATGAAATGTGCACCACCTACTCCACGTCAAGAAAAACAAGACGCTTGCCCTATGCAATATTTTTCCGTATCTTGGTTATTTCTGGATTAAATGCTCAAGTAATATTTACCACAATCAATGGGACGACTAGTATGGTCAGAAGCTTGGTAGAAAGAGAATTAACCAGGTATACACAAGAGTGCTGCGACGTCATGCCTGCACAAAGCTGTGAAACAGAAAGCGGCCAGGGTGACAACACGAGAAGATGATAACCACTGACCATCACCAGAAAGACCGGGGTTGGCAAACAGAGAAGTGGACGGTGAAAGAAACAAGAACGGAAGTTGTACAAAGCGCCCGAGAAAAAAAAGACGTGCAAACAAAAAGATTTTGTGTGATGCGCTTACGGTTACGATATGTAATGATTGTTTCGATAAAAAAACGTTTCCGATTTTGAATGAAACATAAAATAATGTACAAAACGTTGAAACATACCATAACTAATAACTTAGATATCTACATCTACATCCATACTCCGCAAGCCACCTGACGGTGTGTTGAACACGGAAAGAAAGAAGTATTAATTTTTTATATTACTGTTTGTAAGGTTAATAATTACATTAATATTAACATTGCAAAAGAGTGTGTAAACCTGTGGTAGATTTTTAAGGCCTCAGTACGATAATACTACAACATAGACTTTTTTCGGCTGTAACATTACTTATGCTCTCAAACTTTGGAATGTTTCCAACATCCCCCGCCAGTACTAACGTTGTAATATAGAGCACCAGTCTATAACGATTCAACTCTCACATGTAGAGGACAGTTCAATGGCGCTTCGTCCAGTTCGAAAATGAAATTTTCGGTACGTCCTCGCAAAGCCATAATGGACGTGCGAGCGAAGTAGCAGCTCCATGAGGGAGAACCGTAGGGGGGACCACGGTGACCCAGCAACTTACAACTGGCTTCAACATAAAGTTTTATAGTTTCGATGCGAAGCAAAAATTCACCCCAACGTTCTACCTTCGTTCAAATAGAAGACATAGCCTTGTGAATGGGATGAATGTTTCTGAGACATGCTGTTTGTCTTACGAATAGCTTGGTGTCCTGTTTGTGTTTCTCAAATGTCGTTGCTCCAGAAATGTAGGTAAATTCTGACTTTCAGATAATCTAGCCTTATATGAAAAACATAACTTATTAATTCCGCATCATACCAATATAGTTACCATTCCGTTACAGGTGGCCAAATAGCCCTCTAGTGAAATAACAATTTAAAGTCTGCTTTAGAATGTGCTAATTCATAGAATAGTTATTTCTGTATCTCAAATCCATTATGTTAGTGCATTATTTGAGCTCCAGTAATCTGATCAAGCAAAAGTCGGCGTGTAAAATAAACTAGCTTTAGGAATGAATATGGCACCACAAATAGCTTCCGTTTTCCATTCATACACACGATTTATCAAGTTTGAAATTGACCAGTATTATACCTAAAAACACAGCTGACTTGAGACGTAATTTCCGAACATACAAGAAATTTGTAATTTGAGCCTAGATATAGTTCACGATGCAAATGAAAGCATACGTCGGTCGCTTGACGAATGATGCACTGTTTCAGTATACCAGCGATTACTTAAGTGGTTACGTCATGTAGTATATAAATTCAAAATACGGAGTTACAAGGTACAGGATCAAAATTGCAACTTGTAACTGTAAATTACACGTACCTATAGTTTTGAAAACGTAATAACTACATGAATTTCTATGTTACAGAGTGCAGCGTTCAAAATGCAGCCAACATAACCATCAAAATGGTGAAGATATAACAGTATTACGCCAGTTAAAGGTGGGTGAAAACCCGAAACGAGTCTTTGGTTAAATAAATGTACATAAAAATGGCTGGTCGCAACCTTCGTAAAAGTAATTTAATCCACAGCCACGGAATTCTCGCGCCAGTGTCATACGTACTAGATAGGCCACACAAGCCGCAGACGGTCTTTGACCCCACCAATCAGCCTGCTCCACCTACCGTCTGTGTTCCTCCCCAGGTAGTCCGGTGATACCCACATCCTTTTTGATCCCATCAATCCATCTTCACCTTCCGTCTATGTGTTCCTCCCCAGGTAGTCCGAAGATACTCACATCCTTTGCGATCCCATCAACCCATCTCCACCTTCCGTCTATGTGTTCCTCTCCAGCTACTCCGATGATACATCCTTTGTGATCCCATTAACCTTTCTCAGCCGTGGTCTTCCTCCTGGTCTCTTACATAATGATGTCTTTTTCCGTCAAGTCCTGCTGATGGGTGCCCTTCTCGACGCAATACGTGCCCATGACACTTCAGTCTCCTCTTTGTAATCTCTACTATAATGTCCCGCAATTTGCGCAACTCTAGCATTTCGCGATTTTTACTTTTCCTCATGTAGTCTCTAACCTTTAGTCTCACAACAGGAGTTTCAACTGGAAGGAGCTTTCTTTCTACATTTTGGATCAGAGTCTGGATCTCTGCTCTGTATAGGACCATGGCTTGTACTACTGTCCTTTGTGGATAACGATAGAATCTGGGACATGAGCTGCTTTCCGAGTGCAGATATTGACCTGTTTTCAGCTTGAATTCTTGCCATTGTTTCGTGTTATGTCTTTTTCCTTTCACTGAGTACTGCCCCAAGATTTGTGAACTCTTTTCACCTTCAAAAATTTATTGTTATCTCCACTCAATCCTAGTATTTGATATTATTTATATTCATATTCGTGCCTGCGCTCGTCGCCTCTTCTATTAGCACTCTCACCGCCCGAACCAAATCTTGCTTATTCCATCCTGTTAAAACTGCACCACCTACATAGGCCAGGGCAATGATCGTCCCACCCAGTCTCTTTCCCATATCTAGGCTTGGTATTTTCTTCAACGCTCTTTCTAGCGCTAGATTAAGCAGAAGTGAGGAGAGTCTCCCTGCCACACACCAGTCCTCATCACGAACTTTCCGACATTTTCCACTCACTTTCACCGTGTGTGTTGCCTCTTGTATTATTGCTTGTTGTTTACTGGGAACTTGCGTCCTTTCCATTTCTTTCTGAAGTGCTTGCCTGTTGACCTAATATGTGCTCTTTGGAACATCCGTGTGAAATTCTCAGCGTTATGATAATGCTTGCCTTACTGTATACAGTTGGTCTGCACTTCATTTTCCCTTTCTAAACAATGCTTGCTGTAATCCAAGTATTCCCTTGACTTATGGTGTTAGCCACTTCAGCAACAGCATGCTCAGGATTATGTAAGCCCTGCACAGGAATTTTATCTGTTGTTGCTGCATCTCATTAGGTCTCCTTCCGTAAATATCAGGAAAGTGACAGACTGTTTACGTTATGTCAGGATCCTTTCTCGCCTACAAATTTAATAGATCAGATCTTACTCCACCTCTCTTGTAGGATATGTCTTTCCTCTTTCAGCATCACTGCAAGTATTGCATGTATTCCTGATGCCTTTCCTCTCTTCAACGTTCTGTGACTTCTTGTACCTCCTTTATCCTTGGCAATTTATTCTTTCATATTGGTACTGTCATTCTACTTTCTCTGTACAACTCTTCTTCTTTTTCTTCTGCCGTTGTAGCACTGTTGATGGTTTCGTCAATCTTCAGCACATTTACGAAGTAGTTTGTCCATACCTCTTTAGCTATCATTTCATCTGTTATCATTTGTCCTGCCTGACCTTTGATTACGTCGATCCTTGCTTTGTATCCTTTCTTGAAGGACCTGAATGTTCTGTAAAAGTCTCTTGTATTGCCTACTGTTCGATCCTCCTCTACCAATGTTAATTTGCAGTTTACATAATTTCGCTTAACTGCTCGGACCTTTCTTGCTTCTCTAGCTGCTTGAAAGTATTCCTACTTCGTTCTTTCACCTTGCTCTTTTGTCAGCCACAACACTTTGGCCGCTTTTCTCCTGTTGATTGCACCTCTACACCTGTTCTGAAACCATCTTCTGGTACACAAAGGCAGCAAAACCATTTCGAATTTCAATATATATCTGTCCTTAATATGGTCCTCTTCCACGATATCTGGGCTCATTTTTAAACTACTCCTCCTTCAGTTACAGCATTCTATCTTTTCACGAATAGTTGTCAACAGAAGGTAATGATCTGATCCTATTTGTGCACGTTTTTCAGATTTTACAGTCTCAATAACGCTTCTGAGTGTATTGTCCAAGTATATGGTCTACTTGGTTTTGAGTGTTTTGGTCTGGTGACTTCCAAATTACCTTATAAACGTTTTGCGAGGAAAATAGCTACTTATAATCGATAGGTTTTCTGAAGTTACTAGATTAACTAGTCTCATTCCGTTGTTGTTGTAGGAATCGTGTAGGCTAAGAGGACCAATGGAGGTTCTCAGAAAAGTCTTTCCTCCTTCGGGAATGGCGCCACCAAGGACACACTTTTACAGTGTAAGACTGCATATTCATATACTGATTCTAGGTTTTTGTAGAAAAAAATTTTTTCAGCTGTCATATTTACCTTTCTTTATGTTCTGTAGCTACATTATATGACACCACTATTAGGATGTAAAACTTTCATTCTTATGCGCACGTTTTTTCATTAAGTGTCTTGAAGCCTAAAAAAGTGACTGTATAACTTACCTTCTTGCATCCCTTCTCTGTGGCATCTCATCTGTCGCAGTGCCACTATGTCCAGCCAGAACCATTTCAGTTCTCCATCCAGCACTTCATCGCTTCCGTGATAGTCTAGCGTTAACCTTATACTTCCTGTGGTCGTTTACATTCTTGTTCCGTACCGAAATCGAGGATATTTCTTGGCGTACCGTAAAAGTTGCCTTTTTCACGGTGTGGTGGAGTTGGTCTCACGTCCATCCCCTAACCTGCAGGATCATGGTAACCAATTTAGTGTCAACCATTTAGTGTCGGCCCGGCTTGGGAGATCCTACCATTCGCAAAGCTACCACCGGCATGGCTCGCTGGATCGGTTGACCATGCAAGCCAAATCATCACGACAAGCAAAGGATAGTCAGTGGGGGACCAGTCTCATGCATAAAGTAAGACTGAAGAAAATCTGCAAATAACAGATTGTAAAAATACATTACAGACTATTCATCTAAAAAAATATAGGCTTTTCGACATCCTGATGTAAGTTTTCCGTGGTTTCTCGAGATATTTCGAGGCCTCTGACACGGTGCTTCTAATCGTCATTGGTGGAAGCTTTTAGTTTCCTTGTCTGTTATTAAAATTTACATTATCAGTTTATTATTATTATTTTTATTATTATTATTAGTTTGTACAGAGATATTTTCAGTCTGGCATTCTATAGTTTCACATTTCATTTTTTTCCGTTATGGCCCAGAGCTATCTTGCAAAGGTCGTACGATTTAAGTCGATATTCAAGTTCGACAGTCGGGTTGTTGAAGATTTCTGTGTATCCCTTGCGAAGTCTGTGAACGTGCCTCAATAAGCTCCACTGCGCTAGTCATAGCCAGGTTTTCTTGAGCGTTCCATTAGTTTTCCCAGGTCCTCAGAAGGCACCACGTTTGCTGGTATCTTTGCGGTGGATGAACCCTGAGCTTCAATTAAGCCCTCGGTGAATCTGCCTACAGCCCCGTAACTGTCTTCGAAGCTCACTACTAGAAGAAGTAGGCGAAATCCTAAAGGCTGTCAAACAAGTGAAGGTCTCCTCACAAACCAGCGTCACACCGAGGACACCACGAACGACACGCATGGCAGATCCAACTCAGCACCACTGGCACCCAAAACGGCAAATCGAGGATGCTGACTAGCGACAAACTGAAGAAACCAGAATCTCGAAAGTGAGGTAGGATGGTTACCGGTAAAACCCATTTCCTTAGCACGAACGGTATGGTAACGACCTTGCCTCGTTGAATGCACTGGTTGTCGTCAGATCACCGAAGTTAAGCAACTTCGGGCGTCCCCAGTACTTGAATGGGTATGCCTTTACAGAAAAGGGCAGGAGGATGGGTGGGGCGTGACGTCCATGACCACTAGTCATAGCACCAGTGTCCTGAATTCAACTTCAAATCTCTTGCGGCGTCTCGTGTAGTGATGGCACTGTTGATAGTGATCCATCCGTCAGACGGGGACATTAAGCTGGGCAGTGTGCTTTGACACACCTGCCTGAAGCGGGTTTCACACTGTGCCTCCTCTCACCATCATCCAACACAAACATCACAATACGCTGCACACAACCATTAGCGTTACCGGCGGTTTCAAATATACTTAAACTTCAGCAAGGAAAAGTTCCAGTGTACACAGAGCACAGGAAAAGTCTTCCAAATTAGGCAGGCAAACTGGCCGTTCGGTGTCTCCCACGCAACAGTGCCATCTGACTTTCCTTTTTTTTTTTGGCTTTAGCGATTATGTAAGAGTATTTCGGACGCTCATAGTGTATATAGTCTTCGACATTCTAACATGTTTGACCATACCGGCAATGTCTGTGACACCCAACGTCTGTGTCATATGATGGTGCATTGTTGCTACGGAGGTTCACTAGTCCACCATGTATCGTTGCAGCTTTGTTCGCCTTCAAATGAAGACCACGCGTTACCGCTTAAAGGTCCGGTGGAACACGTCCAGGCCGTGACAGAACCGCACATCGGGTGAGTGATGCTGGAGCTCTGGCCCTTCCTTTGTGAACCACGTGTAGTCGAGGCTCGTCCGTGTTTGTATTGTCACTCGGAAGTGGTGGACTGTGTTTCTGTTTGTGGAAGTTGTAAATATTTTCGGTAATTTTCGTAATAGTGAATTAGGACTTACAGCAATTGCTTTAAAGGAAGAAGAAAAAGAAGCAAGACAGTAAAAGAAGAAATACGTGGATCCACAGTGCCTGGAAAACTAGACAACTACAAAAAGAATTTCGAACAATATTCAAAAACATTTCGGGCTTGCAGCCGGTCCTCCTAAACTCCATTGCACGATATTTCGGCTAGCCAGCCTTCTTCAGGTGAGCCGAACGTGGACTGAGGAAGACTTTTTTTTTCTTCATTGTATTTTAATTCCCCATCGGGGGAGGCTGGCATCAGCATATGCGCTGCTCTTCAGCCGAAAGACATAGAACAAACAATATAAGACATTTAAAAGGAGAAAACATGGTATACATAGATAAAAAAAGGGAAAACATCGTGGAAGACAAAATGGTTCAAATGGCTCTGAGCACTATGGGACTCAACTGCTGTGGTCATAAGTCCCCTAGAACTTAGAACTACTTAAACCTAACTAACCTAAGGACAGCACACACATCGTGGAAGACAATAGACAAAAAAGAGGCGACTGTAAAATGGAGATAGAAACTGTATGAAAGTAGCGCACACAAGAAAAAACACACACTGGGACAATTAAAAGAACACAAGGCGCAGTATGACCAGAGCATAAAAGTATCGACGGATGGCGTAGCACCTAACAAATACTGAAGATGACACTAAGTACAATGGCAGCACGCAATTAAAATCACACTTCTTGATGCACAGGAGAAAGAGCATTAAACACAATACTGACATGGACCACTGAAAATGATTGAAACGGAGGATCTGCCAGGTGCAAGGAGATGAGGGAGAAGGGAAGAAGGAAGGGAGGGGAAGAGAGGGGGGGAGATGGGCGGGGGGCGCCCTGAAGAGGGCCAGGTTGGGAGGGAAATGGGAAGGAAAGAGGTAAGGATGGGATGCAGGGTCTCAGGGGGGGAAGGAGGAAAATCCGCTCTGGGAGAAGGAGGGGGAGGAAAAAGGGGGGGCTTGGGTAGGGGGGGGGAACAGGGCCAGATTATAGTTGGAAGGAAGGATATATGTCACGGCGAAGTTCATCATCCGGGAGGGGGAGGCGCTGGATATTGCCCTGATGGAGACGGAGGGTGTGGAGGTGGAGAGAGGGAGGGAAACAGTGATAGAGGCACTGGGGCAATGGGGAGGGGGGTGGAGAGGAAGGAGGAAACCAGAGGGTGGGGGATCAAGCCTGTAGACAATGTAAAGGATGTGGAGATGTTGGAGGAACAGGAGGAGGTGGGGGAGGGGGATGAGTTCATACAGGAGCCGTGTGGGGGAAGGAAGATGGATATGGAAGGCGGAGAGCATGGCATTGGAGGATTTGGAGGGACTTGTAAAAGTGGGTGGATGCGGAGATCCAGGCAACGCTGGCGTAACAGAGGATAGGACGGATGAGGGATTTGTAGGTATGGAGGATGGTTGAAGGAAGCAGACCCCACGTCCAGCCAGACAGGAGTTTCAGGAGGCGGAGGCGGGAATGGGCTTTCTGCTTGATGGTCTGGAGGTGAGGGGTCCAGGTGAGGTGACGGTCGAGGGTGAGGCCAAGGTATCTCAGGGTGCGGGTAGGGGGAAGACGTTCTCCGCTCCGCCTTATATAGTGCGCTGACAGTACTGCCGTGCTTGCGCCCCAGTCGAGGAGACAGAAGGGCCACACTGGCCAGCAACAGCACCCTTGCTGGTGGAACTGCAGTACTCAGCTGCAGCTGCCGTCAGTATTGTCGCTTGCTGCAGCTATCCAAGTCTTCTGGGGTCTTCGTCTCGAGCAAATTTCGGAGATGACGGGATTCCATGCCTTATTCAATTGGTAACCACTGTCACGGTTCATTAGATTTCCTGCAATGCGTATTTCAACGGATTCTTTGATAATGGAGTCCCAAAAAGTTGTTGCTGTGGCCAAAATCGAAGTTTTGTTATACTCCATTGAATGTCCATTAGAAATACCGTGTTCCAAAACTGCGGACTTACTGGGTTGCATTAGGCGAGTGCAACGTTGATGTTCTGTACAACACTCTTCCACTGTATGCGTTGTCTGTCCTATATAAGCCATACCACATTGACACGGTATTCTGCAAATTCCCGCCTTCTGCAGTAACAAATCATCTTTCACCGATCCCAGCTAATCCGAAATCTTAGAAAGCGGACGAAAAATCACTTTCTCATGAAAATTATTAAGAATATTCGCTATCTTGAAGGAGATATTTCCAACGAAGGGAAGGAAAGCTAGGGAGTTGGTTGGCTCGTTCTCCTGTTTATCCACTTCCTGGTTCCTCGCTCTAGTTGAGAAGACCCTGTTAATTTGCTGGGTCGAGTATCCATTGTCTCTCTGAACACCGGCCTTAAATGTGCAAGTTCCTTAGGCAAATTCTCTGCATCCGACACCATATCTGCCGTGTGCACAAGGGTTTTAAGTACACTCGTGGTCTGGGACAGGTGATGGCAACTTGAATAATGCAAATACAAATTAGTGTGAGTTGGTTTATGATAAACAGAATGTCCCACCGAGCCGTCACTCCTCCGTTTGACCAAAACATCCTGGAATGGAAGGCAGCCATCTTTCTCTAGTTCCGTAGGAAATCGAATATTCTCATGGATGGAGTTAAGATGATTAAAAAACTCCATTAACTTTTCTTCTCCGTGGGGGTCAGACAATGAAAGTATGATCGACGAATCTCCAAAAACAGTTGGTTTACAAACCGCTGATTCAAGGGCTCTCTCCTCAAAATCCTTCATAAAAAGGTTAGCCACCAGAGGAAACAGAGACACTAGTAGCTAGGGCATAGCCACCTATGGTAAATTAACATACACCAAAAAGCGACAAACTGGCAAGCCTCTGTGACTGGTAATTACCAGCTGCAATTTGAGCCTACCAACAGGTCACAGCAGGGACACCAACGAGCTCGCCCACTGACTCGCAAACAATTCACCAACATCACCCTACACTGAGCATCCGATATATAACCTATCAGACGCAAAAAACAATGATAAACCTAACTGTTGCAGGTTGCTGACGCTGAACGAGAGCTCAACACCGGCACCCAGCGGCAGCCGCCGGGCAACACCGGTGCACAACTTCAAAGGTATCGACATGCATGGCACCCACTACTAACAAAGCCCACCCTTGCACGACCTGTCGCAGGCAGCAAGATATCCGCTACTGCTCTTACCACCCGACCTAACTATCGCAGAGGTTTTCTTCCCTTGGCTCTTGCCCTGGCACTTTTTTTCCTCTGTCCTTCAAACCACTACCCTTCATTCGGCTTCGACCCAATCTATTTCCAGGTGAGCGCGTACTAATGGTTAACCTTAACCAGATGTACGCAAACATAGCAGTACCGACATGCTGCGACACCTCACTTTAGTGGAAACTAACCCTTAGTAAAGATGGCAGTAGACCTATTGAGGTGGCTATCATGCCGGTGTGGGCGTGGAGGGGCTCCACTTCTATTAAAAAAAAGGAAACAGAGGGTTGCCCATGGCGACACCGTCAGACTGTTCAAAATATTCCTGGTTAAACATAAGTTGAGGAAAGAGCATGTCGAAACAAAGCCTCTGCAAGAGGTACTTTTGTGAAAAGGGAAACTACATCAAAACTCACAGAAGATCCGAACTACTTAAGTGGAGCCCCCAGTCTGTTGATAAAATCAGCAGAGTTCCGTATACGATGTGAACATTTACCAACAAAAGGTCTCAGCAAAGGAGCTTGATGTTTGGCTACATCCCGTCATCTCCGAAATTTTTTCGAGACTAAGACGCCAGAAGACTTTGACAGTTGCGGCCAGCGACGATACCGATGGCAGCTGAGTATTGCAGTTACGCCAGCGAGGGCACTGTCGCTGGGCGGAGTGGCCCTTCTGTCTCCGTGACAAACGGTGCGGCACTACTATCAGCACACTGTGTAACATGGAGCGGAGAACATTCTCCTCCGCCTCACTCATCTCCTCTCCCTCCAGCTTAACTCCCGTTGCTCCACCATTTTCGTCTCCCTCGACCTCTAAAAGGCCTACGACCGTGTCTGGCATCCCGGTCTCCTGTTTAAACTCCAGACCTACGCCCTTCCTGTCAACTATGTCTGTCTAATTGCCTCCTTCCTCTCCCGCCGCCCCTCCTACGTTACCACCCATAACGCTGATTCCCGCACCTTCTACCCCTCTGCATGTGTGCTTCAGGGCTCTGTCCTCTCCCCTCTCCTCTACCTCCTGTACATGGCAGATATGCCCAAACTCACCCCCTCCCCCCTCCAGTACACCGCATTCCTTGTCGTTGCTCCTACCCTCCGATGGTCTCAACGCCTTCTCCAGAATTACCTTGACCTTTTTGCAGCATGGTGTAACCAGTGGCTCCTGAAAATCAATCCTTCCAAGACCCAGGCAATCATCGTAGGTCATACCACTCGCTCCTTCTGGCTCCTTGATTTCTCCCTTACCATCTGCGCCCGTCCTGTCCGCCCCCCCCCCCCCACCCTCATGTACCTTGTCCTCACCATTGACCGTCACCTCACATGGATCCCTCATCTCCGCTCTGTCCAATCCAAAGCCCACAACCACCTCTGACTCCTCAAACTCCTCTCTGGCCTGACATGGGGGTTGAACCCCTCTACCATCCTCCACACCTACAAATCCTTAATCTGTCCCATCCTTTGTTATGCCAGTCCCACCTGGATATCCTCCCCTCCCCCCAAATTCTATAAGTCCCTCCAGATCCTTGAGCGCCATGCACTCCGCCTCGCCTTCCATATATGCGTCCTGTCCCCCCACACGGATCCTCTATGATCTGATTCCTTTCCCCATTTTCTACTATTCCTTGAACATATCTGCATACTCTACACCTCCCGCCGCCTTGATCCCCTCATCCCCTGGTTAATCCTCTTCTCTCCAACCCCTGCCCTCTGCCATGCCTTCACTGTTGTGTCCCCTCCCCTATCCTCCATCTCTCCATGTCTACACCCTTTATCTCCTGTCGGAAGGTGGCTTCTGTTGACTCACCCTCCCAGTTGATGCCCTCTCTCCTTCGATTTATCCCTTCCTCTGTCCTTCTCCTGGTCTCCCTCTCGCCCCTTCCATCCTCTTTTTTCCCTGCCTATCCTCTCTCTGCCTCCCTTCTCTTCCCCAAGTCCTTTTGCATTTCCCTCCTCTGCCTTTCCCCATTCCCTGCCGCATCTGCGCTGTCCCCCCCCCCCCCCTTATGAGTCTTCTCCCTCTGTCGGTTCCCTCCCCCTTCGTTTTCCTGTCCTTCCCCCTTTTTTCCCCTCATCTGTCCAGGTCCCCCTCATCTGCCCTTGGCTGTGGTGTGTCATCTTTGTACTGACTTTTTAGTGCTGTGTTCCCAGTGAGTGTTCAGTGTTAAGCGTCTTTTCCGAAGTGTTGCGAACGGAAATCATACCGTCGCTGGGTGTGATTTTTATATCTCTTGCGAACAGAAACCAGACTGTCACCGTGTTTTTTAATTGTCTGTCTACTATTTTATCTGTCTGCTTCCTGTGTATGTTATTAGAATCGCCAAACCTTTGTTTTATATTTTAACTTTCCACAATTTTCCGCCGTTTTACAATTTAAGTCACCATTTTATCGCCTGATTTTATTGTTTCTTATCTTCTTCTTATGTTTTAAAAATTCTGTAGGCTGAAGTGCAGCGTACTAAGCTGCTGCCAGTCTGCCCCACTTCGGGGGCAATCGAAATTCAATAAAGTAAAAAAAGTCTTCGTCAGTCCTCGTTCGGCTCATCTGAAGATGGCTGGCAGTTGTCCAGCCGAAATATCGTGCAATGAAGTTTACGACTGGAAGCCCGAAATCTTTTTTAACAGTTGATTCGTCGGGAAAATTTCAAAATTTACAATTTCGAACATTATTTCATCTTTTTTATGAATGACAGATTTCGACCACCATGGTATTAGATCCGAGTACATGGTAAAGTCGTGCAGCACGGAGTGTAGCCGTCAGAGCTCGTCAAGTCTCTATGACGTAAATAGGACAAGTAAATGTAGGCAAAGCATTTCGTAGTTTTGTTATGGCACTAAAGAGTAGGAGACAGAATTTACAAAACTTTTATTACAGCTCATTCACGTTGCCACAGGCAAACTCAAGTCATGCAGAGGTGGGAGCAGGAAGTGAGCCGGTATATTGCAAGTGGGTCACGTGATCAACAGCTTACAACAACGTCTAGCAGTCAGGATATGATTTTAGCAGAAAGGAGGCTGTGACAGAAAATCAAACGAATTGAGCATATTCATTAGCTTGGAAGATATCTTGCAACAAACTCTGTCTCTTTCACAAGAGCATTTAGTGAGAGACGGAAGTAGCAGTTAACAGCCTGTTAAGTGAAAATAGCAGAGAAGGATGACACGTGCGGTCCTTCCGAAATGAGTTTGCGTCACAACCTCATTGTAGCTCCTTTTAAATCCCCAGCTCTCGTCAAAACTAATCTTTGAGACTGATGGCATTCACAGTAATAGCACTCTATTCCATGATTAAGATTTTTTTTCGTCACGAATTCCCCTCCTGTACCAACCTCTTTAGTAGCACTCGCAATCTACGGCCGACCGTTGTGGCCGAGAGGTTCTAGGCGCTTCAGTCTGGAACCGCGCGACCGCTACCGTCGCAGGTTCGAATCCTGTCTCGGGCTTGGATGTGTGTTATGTCCTTAGGTTAGTTAGGTTTAAGTAGTTCTAAGTTCTAGAGGACTGATGACCTCAGATGTTAAGTCCAATAGGGCTCAGAGCCATTTCAACTACTTTGCAATCTACGTCCTCAATTATTAGTTCGATTTGTCTTCCTCTACAGTTTTAGCCCTCTACAGCTCCCTCTAGTACGGTGGATGTCATTCCCTGATGTTTTAACAGATGCCCCAACATCCTGTCCCTTCTCCTTGTTTTCCACATATTCCTTGTCTCACCGACTCTGCGCAGAAACTTGTCATTCCATACCTTATCAGTCCACCTAATTTTCAACATTTGTCTGTAGCACCACATTTCAAATGCTTCGATTGTCTTCTGTTCCAGTTTTGCCACAGACCATGTTTTTTCGCAACCAGACGTACATTCTCAGAAATTTTCTCTCGCTCAAGTTAAGTCCTATGTTTGATACTAGTAGGCTTCTCTTGACCAGGAATGCTCTTTTTGCCGGTGCTGTTCACTCCGTCCGTCATTGGTTATTTTGCTGCCTAGATAGTAGAATTCCTTAACTAAATCTACTTAGTTACCATTACTCCTGATGTTAAGTTTCTCGCTGTTCTCATTTCTGTTACTTCTCATTACTTTCGCCTTTCTTCTACTTACTCTCAGTCCATATCTGTAGTCAGTAGACTGTTCATTCCATTCCAATCAGCAGATCGCGTAATTCTTTTTCACTTTCACTCAGGACAGCAATGTTATCGGCGAATCGTATCATTGACATCCTTTCACCTTGAATTTTCATCCCATTGCCGAACCTTTCCTTTATTTCCATTCGTGCTTCTTCGATGTGCTGATTGAACAGTAGGGGCGAAAGACTTTTTCCCTGACTTACACCCTTTTTAATCAGAGCAGTGCGTTTTTGAATGTCCACTCTTATTATTCCCTCTTGGCTCTTGTAATATTGTATATTATCTGTCCCTCCCTATAGCTTAACCCTATGTACTCAAAATTTCGGACATCTTGCACCATTTTACACCGTCTGACGCTTCTTCCAGGTCAACAAATCCAATGAACCTTTCTTGATTTTTCTTTAGTCTTGCTTCCATTATCAATCGCAACGTCAGAATTGCCTCTCTGGTGCCTTTACCCTTCCTAAAGCCAAAATGATCGACATCTATTACATCCTCAATTTTCTTTTTCCATTGTTCTGTGTATTATTCTTGTCAGCAACGTGGATACATGGGCTGTTAATTTGTTTCTGCGGTAATTATCGCACTTGTCATCTTTTGCGTTAGCAACGCAAAAAAATTGACGTTGACCGACAGGAAATTTGGAACCGCTTCAGTACTTTAAAAGTGGACACTACAGAAATCGTTGCTAAAATTGAAGATACTGTTTTCCATACTTTATTAATGTTGTAGCTGCCGGCGTGAGATGTTCGTATCCTTGTGCCTCGGTGAAGTAGCCGTTAAGCTGGCGAAATTAAATTTATGGATCTTCCAGTCTGTTAATACCAGCTCACATACTCTGCCCACTACTTCCTTATAGAGCATTAATTAAAATTATAATCCGCCGACGTAAAGAGTTTCGTGGAATGAAAGAAAATAAAGTGGAGAGAGCAGCAGCTGTACTAATGTTTGCGGATGGGAAGGGCTAATAGAGCGGAATGACTTTGGCGTGCGGCATCGGCCGAGTCTCCCCTGTATAACTTGCAATTATTACGGGCGGCGAGAGATGTTTGGCTGATATAAACAGCAGGACGAGTGCTGCGGCAGTAATTACCGGGAAATTGCGCGTGCGGCGGCAGCGCCGCCGCATACAGACGGCGAATTAAAGCCGCTAGGCCGGCGGGGGGGGGGGGTTGAGAGGACGAGGGGGGGGGGGGGGATAGGCGAGCGGCGACGACGGGCTGCCAGCCGCCAGCCGGCAACAGTCGCCACATCCTGCATATGCGATGAGATGCCGAAACTATGGCCCTCGGTCTGCTCGCGCTAATACTACCTCCGCCACTACTTCGCCGGCCTTACGTGGTACTAAAATGGGAAATTCTTGGACACATCGCTGAAGCTGAGGCGGTGCATGTGTCGTCAAGAGACATGCGGCCCTACCGCATCTCATGTTCAATACGTCACACAGTATACACGTAAGTGACAAAAGTCGTGGGGTACCCCCTTATATCGTGTCGGACCTCCTTTCTCGCGGCGTAGTGCACAAGTCGATCTGTCATGGACTCAACAACTCGTTGAAGTCCCCTGCAGAAACCTTGAGCCATGCTGCCTCGACAGGCGTCCGTAATTGCGAAAGTGTTGGCGCAGGGTTTTGTGCATCAACTGAGCTCTTGATTATGTTCCATCGGATAATGGGGATTGCAAAATCATTCGCTCGAATGTCCAGAATGCTCTTGAAACCAAACCTGAAGATTTGTAGCACATGGCGCACTGTCATCCATTGTTTGGGAACCTTAAGTCCATGAATGACTTCAAATCATACGTAACCAATTACAATCAATGATAGGTTGAGTTGAACCAGAGAACCATTCCGTTTAAGCACAGCCCATACCATTATGGATGGGGGCACCACCAGCTTGCACAGTCCTTGCTGAAATCCTGGGTCCATGGCTTCATGGGCTCTCCGCCACACTGGAATCCTACCATCAGCTCTTCCCAACTGAATCTGGGACTGATCTGACCAGGTCACGGTATTCCTGTTGTGTAGGGTCCAACCGATATGGTCACAAGCCCAGGAGAGGAGCTGCAGGCAGTGTCCCACTATTAGCAAAGGCACTCGCATTGCTCGTCTGCTACCACAGCCCATTAACGCCACATTTTTCCACACTGTCCCAGCCGATACGTTGGTCGTACGTCCCACATTGATTTCTGCGTTAGCTCACGCAGTGTTGCTTGACTTTTAGCACTGACAACCCCACGCAAGTGCCGCTGTCGTTAAGAGACGGCCGGCGGCTACCGCGTTGTCGATGGTGAGAGCTAATGCCTGCCATTTGGTGTTCTCGGCACATTCTTAACAATGCGGATCTCAGAATATTGAATTCCCTAACTGTTTGAGAACTGTTAAGTCACATGGGTCTAGCTCAAACCACCGATTCGCGTCCAAAGTCTTAATTTCCGTCGTGCGGCCACAATCACGTCAGAAATTGTTTTTATCCGAATCACTTCAATACAGATGACAGCTTCGCCAATGCACTGGCCTTTCATACTTTGTGAACGCGATACAGCCACCATCTGTATATATTCATATCGCTATCTCATGAGTTTTATTTTTTTTTCAACTCATTACGTGGAATCAGTGTTCGAAGAGGATTTCGAAGTTTTAGTTATTACCTCGAAACAGTGAAGCTAGATGATGTAGTTTCGAATTATCATAGAGACCTTTGCTACCTACTCGATGTATAGTACTGTATATATTTAATCTAATGAAGTTATTATTATAATAATATTTTTGATTAGTATTGAGAGGCACCCACATGCCTTGCTCATACTGTGGCATCAAGCAGTCAGGCCTGCAAGATGAGTGGTCTGCCAAGCGAGTGGATTCATTCTTATTTATCGAGTAACATGAACTCTCGTACTCACAATTAAGTTACAAATTATCCTTCTGTATGAATAATACGCAACGGAAACGCACATCTGACTATCAGTAATTTACAGAACTCTGACTGTTCACTACGTACTGGCAATACCACATTTTCCCTTCCATTTTTTTTTTATTTAACGGCTTTTATCAACACGTGGCCATCGCACTGAATATGAGTGGCGCACACATTATAAATTCTGGATATCATGACAACATACAATTCGAAGGAAAAGCCACCAATCTTTTTCTTTTCACTGTCTTATTTATTCCGATAAATTCTCTAACCTAAACACACAAATTCTATAACCTACAACAATAACACATGAGAAATTCCGCCCAGTGGGCATGGCTTTACATTGGTGATTCTCTATCTTATGGTCTGTTATTCTGAGTTCTTCTTAATTAGAATACAGAATAACTGAATGCCCAACATCTTTACGATAATAGCCATTAAAGATTTTGTATACTGACGTAGCATTACTCAATATCTTAGCACAATAAACAGTTCCACAAGTTATGCATTTTGGAGAGATCTTTAAAGTAGTGTATCTGTGAAACTGCATATTTTCATGACACGCTGTTACAGATACGAAAACATGTTAGCCTCACAGACGCTGAAGTCAACATGGCGGCTGTTCGGTTTGCTTCTGTCAGCCAGTCGTAGCAGTTAACAGCACAGCTTAAGTTGCTGTGCTCGAAATGAGAGGCAATGAAATTAATGTATCGAGAGTGTGACACTTCCTCACAACGAGAACCCGGATTTCGGCGAATTTCACTATCTTTTGCCTGCGAAACGTCCTAAAAACCATTAAACAAACGCCGGCTGAAGATCCCAAGATAAAAGGCGACAGACAATATGTCAACAAATGGCCACAATTATTTATATAATTTTTTATTTATTGCGTTTCCGATTTCGAAGACTAGATTTCACTTTCACTTAGCAGTTTTTATCTGGTTGCGTGATTATTCGTATATCTTGTGACTAGGACACGATTCATACTTCTTTAATGTTTGGACTCTCGGCGGTCCTGCTTGTATGTCCATATTTGGGTTATACACACCTGGAAATGGAAAAAAAACACATTGACACCGGTGTGTCAGACCCACCATACTTGCTCCGGACACTGCGAGAGGGCTGTACAAGCAATGATCACACGCACGGCACAGCGGACACACCAGGAACCGCGGTGTTGGCCGTCGAATGGCGCTAGCTGCGCAGCATTTGTGCACCGCCGCCGTCAGTGTCAGCCAGTTTGCCGTGGCATACGGAGCTCCATCGCAGTCTTTAACACTGGTAGCATGCCGCGACAGCGTGGACGTGAACCGTATGTGCAGTTGACGGACTTTGAGCGAGGCCGTATAGTGGGCATGCGGGAGGCCGGGTGGACGTACCGCCGAATTGCTCAACACGTGGGGCGTGAGGTCTCCACAGTACATCGATGTTGTCGCCAGTGGTCGGCGGAAGGTGCACGTGCCCGTCGACCTGGGACCGGACCGCGGCGACGCACGGATGCACGCCAAGACCGTAGGATCCTACGCAGTGCCGTAGGGGACCGCACCGCCACTTCCCAGCAAATTAGGGACACTGTTGCTCCTGGGGTATCGGCGAGGACCATTCGCAACCGTCTCCATGAAGCTGGGCTACGGTCCCGCACACCGTTAGGCCGTCTTCCGCTCACGCCCCAACATCGTGCAGCCCGCCTCCAGTGGTGTCGCGACAGGCGTGAATGGAGGGACGAATGGAGACGTGTCGTCTTCAGCGATGAGAGTCGCTTCTGCCTTGGTGCCACTGATGGTCGTATGCGTGTTTGGCGCCGTGCAGGTGAGCGCCACAATCAGGACTGCATACGACCGAGGCACACAGGGCCAACACCCGGCATCATGGTGTGGGGAGCGATCTCCTACACTGGCCGTACACCACTGGTGATCGTCGAGGGGACACTGAATAGTGCACGGTACATCCAAACCGGCATCGAACCCATCGTTCTACCATTCCTAGACCGGCAAGGGAACTTGCTGTTCCAACAGGACAATGCACGTCCGCATGTATCCCGTGCCACCCAACGTGCTCTAGAAAGTGTAAGTCAACTACCCTGGCCAGCAAGATCTCCGAATCTGTCCCCCATTGAGCATGTTTGGGAGTGGATGAAGCGTCGTCTCACGCGGTCTGCACGTCCAGCACGAACGCTGGTCCAACTGAGGCGCCAGGTGGAAATGGCATGGCAAGCCGTTCCACAGGACTACATCCAGCATCTCTACGATCGTCTCCATGGGAGAATAGCAGCCTGCATTGCTGCGAAAGGTGGATATACACTGTACTAGTGCCGACATTGTGCATGCTCTGTTGCCTGTGTCTATGTGCCTGTGGTTCTGTCAGTGTGATCATGTGATGTATCTGACCCCAGGAATGTGTCAATAAAGTTTCCCCTTCCTGGGACAATGAATTCACGGTGTTCTTATTTCAATTTCCAGGAGTGTATTTCACGCTTCTGCCAGAGGATGAGATGTAATCCTCGAAAAAGCAAAAGCAGTAAATAAAATATAAGATATTTAACAGCCATAAGCAGAAACGACTATGTTTAATATTGCACCTGTCTGTGATCTTTGATATGACCTACAAGGGGAAACTGAGGTTCTGAAAGATCTGTACAAATGAATCACAGTTCAACTACATGCGCTTTTTGAACTAGATAAATTAGTCAACAATAACGTTTTTACAATTTTTGCTTCACTTCAGGTGCCTTGGTGTTCTCGTACCCAGTCTGCAATATTCTCCCGCGTTATATAATGTCGTGTCGTCGATGCTACGCCCAGCATTTAACATTTAGTTAGATATTTCACACACCATAAACATGTTTCAATCCACTTACTGTTAATCTCAAATGTTTCTCAGAGGGAGGGTGCAAGCAAATATCCAAATGATCGTATCTGCAAAGCTCCTCATCTGATCACGTATGCTTGCAGACTGCAGTACGCTGTAGGGTTCTACAAACGGATATTCGAAGGCACACTGTCAACGAAAGCCTCCGTTTAGCAAAGAGTCGCTTTTTTAAGATTCGTTGCAGATGCTGTAATACGCTCTACAAAATAAAAAAAAGTACCACGGACAAATTATCCGAATGGACAGAGATCTGTTGATGTGATGTAAATGTACAGAAACATATGAGTACAATTTTAGGAAAACAGGATGATTTGTTCAAGAGAAAGAGCTTCACGAGCAGAGCAAGCCAATATCGCAGCATCGCGTTGGTCCACCTCTAGGCCTTACTCAGCTACACAGCTCGGCACTGACTGACAGTGTTGCTGGATGCCCTCCTGACGCATACCGGGCTACATTCTGTCCAACTGGCGCTTTGGATCATTAAAATAAAGAGTGGGTTCGAGGGCCCGCTCGTAATGCTCTTAACGTTCTCACAGTTGTGTGAGCCGCCTGTTAAAAGTCCTTGAGGCCACTGACGCACCATTTGCGCGTCGGATTGATGATGATGATGATGAACGAGTGTCCCTCTGATGACTGTCTGTCCTCTCGTTCTGCCGTCTCTCTAGGTCGACCGCCTCCTTCCTGCCGCTGTCTTTGGCCGCTGTTCACCCCTTTCTACCAGCACTGGCGAATACTGAAACGTCGAGCGATTCGTCAAATACTCCAATCAGCTTCTTTGAGTCCAACTACTCAAATACTGAGATCCGCGTATGTTGTTCACGCACCTGTCTGCAGAGCATAGTTGATGTCCAACTTAGTACACGGAACAAAATTCTCAAAACTTTATGCCCTTCTATCGCCGTATCCCCTGTTTACTATCTTTGCCAGCTGTGTAGTGAAATCGCGATGTAGCGTCTCACACTCGTCAATCGGTTGCCCAAGTTTTTAATTTTGTATTTTCTGTAGTGACCTGTATGAATATCAGTGAGTGACCAATCTGCATAACTCCTTTAAGTGCATCGTTTCTTTTCTTCTGTTTTGTCTTAGAATGTTCTTCCGATGCAAAATATTCCTGCATCAAGTAACAAATATTGTCTTTCTTGAGGCCAGTGTAAGAAGTTTGCTCGACTGCCGTTTCACGTTGCTTCCTAGTAATGGTGGTGAGTAGAAAGACGTCTTGCACCTTGAGACCAAAGGAACTTTCTTGAGTGTTAACAGGTAGTGGGACGATTGTCTAAGTTACGTCTTCTGCCCAGGATATGACTGTATCTCCTATATTTGCGCGTATTTACTCTTCCTAAACAATATCTCTGTCACGTTAGAACTGCTACGGCGCAAGGGATGACTTCTAAGCGTCTCTTTCGTACTTTTGGAAAGGATCTCTTGACCACAGGGAGGAAGATTTTCTATTTGCCGTACACTTCCTGTGCGGGTAGCTCTCTAGTGTACCACCGCACCATAGGCTGTTTATTTCTGGGACAGGGAACGATTTTTTCCTTGCCTTGGTTGTAATAGGTACATTCCCCAAGGTGTCCTTAGCCCCTGTTTATGACACAGATTCAACGGATGGGGAGAAAAGTAATCATTTCATCTATTAGCAATGATACATAATCTTCCATAAGCTTTATCGTACAGGAAAGCATCGAGAATCCGGAAGAATTGGCGATGGGGAGTGTTTGAATAACTGATTTTAGTTGACTGATTTTCGTTGCTTTCCTGTGAAAGACTCCACCGTCACTTTTGCAATGACATCTAACTTCTGTTTAACTTGTGATGCTGCCTCATTTCCGACTCCGTGTCTCCACTAGTGCCTGACTTCAACTGATCTATTATTTGAAACTCATCGGATATACTCGGAACAATGCATTTATGTTTCTTCTCCATTGTGAATGACACAACAGCACGCTGTCTCACAAGCGAATGCTCAGGCAGATAGTGATTGTGTCTTACTGTGATTCCATTTCATCGAGTTGTAATTTCTTAGCATCAGAAATGACGTTATCGGGACCAAATCTATACCGCTTTGTTTTACCTATGAAAAGAGTATTTTTACATCACAAATATTTAATCATAAATTACTTATTTGACTATACTAGAATACAAAGCACAAGTGTAACAAAAAATACTCAGAATAAATCATCAAAACTAGATTATGCAACCCTGTAAAAGAGTGAAGTGAAATGAAACATAAAAATTCAAACTAGTTTATTGCACCTGAAATAACATGAAACAGTAGTACGTTGCTGTAACATGAATATGTGAAAAATAAGTTTAGAATGAAGTTCACATATGAACTGATACACAATTTGTCACAAATGTTCAATAGTCACCCAATTACTTCTCCACACTCTTTACGAATCACTAGATGACAGGTTTCCAAGATTTCTTCTAAAATATCTCTGGTAAACAAACCCTCTCCCTCTTGCAACGCAATGCACAAGTTTCCCAATCTGCTTGCAATGCCTTTCCGTGTAGGTACTTTCATGATCAAGTTGTGAGCTGGTGTTTTCAAACTCCTCTCAGGTTGTACAACTTGTACCTGTTTATGCCATGGAAACTAGATGTATCCTCCCTGTATTCACTTCTCTCTTCATTATCTGATACACTAGAGTCACAGGCTTGCTCTGCAGTAGTTTCATGTTCACTGTTGTAAGACGGTGTGACGGTATGTAAGACCGTGTGACGGTAGGTCACATAAATTGACATTAGAAAAAAAAGGTTTTTGCTTGTGTGACGTGTGAACTATAAATTATTTCAAGACTGTGAACGTGTGCGCGATATACATGGTGTCCCAGCTATCTTGTCCACCCAAAATATCTCTGGAACAATAACAGCTATTGGAAAACAACTTTCACCGGTATCAATGTAGGGCTGGGGCCCATGAATGTACATATTTGTAAAACTTGTAAAACGAAAGCATATGTGTTTTTTAACACAAACTTATGTTTTTTTTAAATGGACCTCCTATATTTTTTCTTCATCAATCCATAGTATGACAAAGCACATACACAATGGCGTTGATTGCATCGCAATATTCCCATTACATCCCTAGATATTAAGACGCGAAGTTGACGCTTGAAACACCCGACATGTGCTGCTAGCGCACGTCCTGAGGCTCAGGCGTGAACCCCATGCTGCCCGTAATCGCGATGTGATTGATATGCGTAATCACACCTCCATACTTATCAAGAGGTCCGAAGCGAATAATACGGTCTGCTGCGATCAACTCTCATAAGCACATAATGGTTACCCTCTTGCATGTTTTACGTATCTACGTACACAATATGAACCAGTACCGATCGGTGTACACCCGTCAGGTTGTCTTATTTATCCTGCACACCCAAAATAAGGTTTATCTAATGCGTTATATGACCAATTGTGCCTGTCGCGCAGAGCCTGGCTCTACCTAGTCAAGTGTCCAACGTAGTTCCCACTACTGCCACAGTTACCACTTCGCCTTGTTTATGATTTGCGACCCATGCAAACTCCTGTACTCCACCACCCTCCGAGCATCCCATTTGTTGTTGGTTTGGCGTGCAGTACACCGCTTGCCAGTGTAGTCGTGCATCAGAGTAATCTAGTGACGGCACGGAGGTAGTACACATTGTGAATAAACGTTGTGTTGTGGAACTTATACTGTACAGTATAATGTACACACATGAAGATATGGTAGAAATGCTGCTGATCTATGGAGAATGTACGTTGACGGGAAATACGTTATGAGATTGCTTGTTTGATAGCACTGTTAGCGAACGTTATGATTATTAAGTTAATAGTTAATATCTCTGTTTTCTGCCCTACTCTACATACCTGTACTGTACCCTGTTGTAGGTGGACGAAATGCTGTTGAGGCAGAACGACTGTACAGAAGACGATTCCCTGACAAGCCATCGCCTTCGCGCCGGATGTTTGCTCGTCTCACATCTCGTCTACGTGAAACGGGAAGCTTAAATCCAAGACCTAGACATCGTCCGAGAACACGCACAGATGAACGTGCTGAAGTTGCTGTGCTCGCTACCATAGCTGTGAATCCTCAAATCAGCACACGTCAAATTGAACGTGAAGTTGGTGTGTCGAAATCAAGTGCACAGCTTATTCTTAAACGTCATAAATTTCATCCTTACCATGTTCATTTACACCAGGATCTTCATGGAAATGACTTCCGCAATAGGGTAACATTTTGTCGGTGGGCTCAGCAAAAACTTCTGACTAATCCAAATTTTTTTGCAGATGTTCTCTTTACCGACGAGGCATCATTCTCCAACAAAGGAATTGTCAATATGAAGAATATGCATTATTGGTCCGCAGACAATCCAAAATTGCTCCGTCAGGTAGAGCATCAACGTCCGTGGAAAGTTAATGTTTGGTGTGGGATTATTGGAGATACCATTATCGGACCTTTCTTTATAAATGGCATCCAAAATT
Source organism: Schistocerca nitens (assembly GCF_023898315.1). Lineage (NCBI taxonomy): Eukaryota > Metazoa > Arthropoda > Insecta > Orthoptera > Acrididae > Schistocerca > Schistocerca nitens. The sequence continues at coordinate 3,391,055 of NC_064620.1, forward strand.
GCAGACAATACTCCAGATTTATACGACACAATCTTCCTGTTCTCTTGGACACCGTACCTCTGAACCGGAGAATGGTCATGTGGTATCAGCATGACGGATGCCATGCACATAACGCCTTACGAGCACGACGACTTCTGAACCGTAAGTTCTCTGGTAGGTGGATTGGACGAGGTGGCCAAGTTAGGTGGCCTGCCCGATCTCCGGACCTTACACCGCTGGATTATTTTCTTTGTGGAGCAGTGAAGGACGCTGTTTACCAACAACACCAGAGGACCTGAAGCAACGCATTATTGATGCTTGTACAGCCATCAAAGAGGAAACAGTAGCACGAAGTAGGGCATCCTTCATCCGCAGAGTGACCCTATGTATGCAAGCCAATAGGCATCACTTTGAGCATGAGATGTGAACGCTATGTTTAGTATGTAGTGCTGGTATCACAGTGAAAGTTTCTACAAAGGGCCATTTTACCCAGTGATGTTAAGAAACATTTGTTTGCAACAATTTGTCATTTAACGCATTAGATAAACATAACATTCATAATTATGTGACAATAAAACTACTTGGTTAAATATGTTTAGATTCATCTTCTATGTCCTACCTGAACTTCCCAAATCAAAACATTTCTACCTAAACAACGGTAAAACTTTTAGTCCACTTGCTCGTTTCACTAAAACCATCAACATGAATTTTACTATTACGAGTGAAGATTAACTATCACTTGCGCTAGATCTACAGTAAAGTCAAGTTTTAACGTTGAACGGCATTACCTTTTTAGTAACGGATTAACGATAAGCGAAGTTAACTTTGTGACTAACGTTGCGGTACACATATATGTTACAGAACCGCATCATCCCTAGCCTATGGGATAAACACCTGCTGGAATGTACGACGTTAATGCAGGATGGCAGCAGACCGTATTATTCGTTTCGGACCTCTTGATAAGTATGGAAGTGTGTTTACGCATGTCAATCACATCGCGATTACGGGCAGCATGGGGTTCACGCCTGAGCCTCAGGACGTGCGCTAGCAGCGCATGTCGGGTGTTTCAAGCGTCAACTTTGCGTCTTAATATCTCGGGATGTAATGGGAATATTGCGATACAATCAACGCCATTGTGTATGTGCTTCGTCATGCTATGGATTGATGAAGAAAAAATATAGGAGGTCCACTTAAAAAAAAACATGTGTTAAAAAACACATATGCTTTCGTTTTAGGTTTACAAATATGTACATTCATGGGCCCAGCCCTACATTGATACCCGTGAAAGTCGTTTTCGAATAGCTGTTATTGTTACAGAGATATTTTGGGTGGACAAGACGGCTGGGACACCCTGTATAATAAATATTAAAAAGTGTGATTATTACCACCAAAGCTCGCAAACAGCGATGTGATTAACAAAGAACATTTCTTTGTCTATAATCTCTGTGTAATGAAAATGAACATGACAATAAACTACTGTTTTATTGAACTCTGTCTCCTATTTTGTTTCGTCTATCGGCAGGCCGCCATTGTATAGCAGTCTGGGATTTAATGTAAGTTTGGCTGCAATTTAGCAAAATATAATTGTTATGAGAAAGTGTGTAGTACTGATTTAGTGGGCACTTCTCATGATTGTAATTATTAATAATAATTAACAAATTTATTCTCAGAACTTCGTGTTGCAGGAAGCTCATCTCCCCTAGCAGCATTTGGTCGGCCATTACGGTGGCGATATTTTATAATTACAAATTAGTGTCATAATATTTAACGTAAATGTGACAGATTTCTCTATCTTGATATCCCAATGGTTTCAGAGTAAAAACAGATTTCATTTATGAATATTTAGAATACTGAATGAGTTCAGTATGTTTTAAGTTTGGCCGCTTAACGGCAAATGAGATTCTCTTCAGTTATGCCTTGCAAATAACGATTACTGAATAATGAAAAATATTCCATTCAACGAGCATAACAATATGTCCGTTACTTTATGGAGTTTGGTACATATTGAGCAGTAGCCCCCTGAGAATCAAATTAATTATTACAGGTTGCGTAAAAGAACGCACATTTTCTTTTCAAAATAGCAGCGCTCACGCGAAGTATCTATTAGAAGGCGGTGAGTGGCGTGTTGTGTTTAAAATATTATTCCGTACGTACTTCGGAGTAGCCGACGTCCTTACGTATGTTATCGTGGTATTGGGTTATTTCAAAGTCTCATGCTAGCTAACAATATTTAACAAAGTAAATGATATTACATTATTTAATAGATATTTATTTTTATTAAGTACCGCGATAAGTAAAAGAACCAAAACTACCCGTGTACCGCGATAAGTGGCTCCCAAGAACGCGTGGCACAAATTTTTATGTAGCAACAATGTATAGAGTACGTAAAGATTAACTGATGTTCGGTTACATTTATGAGAACAATTTGCAAAAAGATTGTTAAAATATGTTTATATGTATCTAGAATGAAATTTTCACTCTACAGCAGAGTGTGCGCTGATATGAAACTTCCTGGCAGATTAAAACAGTGTGCCGGACCGAGACTCTAACTCGGGACCTTTGCCTTTCGCGGGCAAGTGCTCTACAGACTGAGCTACCCAAGCACGACTCACGCCCCGTCCTCACAGCTTTACTTCTGCCAGTACCTCGTCTCCTACCCTCCAAACCTTACAGGAGCTCTCCTTCGAACCTCGGTAGAGCACTTGCCCGCGAAATGCAAAGGTCCCGAGTTCGAGTCTCGGTCCGGCACACAGTTTTAATCTGCCAGGGAGTTTCATATGTTTATATGTGTGTGATAATGTGTAAGGTGCCAGAACTAATTCTGTATATTGTAACCTCCCCGCAAAAATGAATAAATGAAAATAATTAAATGTGAATGGGCATCGTGCTAAACGTAACCTTCCAGCAGAAATAAAAGAAAAGTCTATGATAATGAAAACGTGCCAAAAGTTAATTCCCCACAAAAATTATAGAATAATAATGACCCAATGTAAACTCGACACAAAAATTGAGAAATGATGATTAATCATTAAACCCACAATAATAGGGCAGCATCGCTAACCTTAGGCCCTGTGCAATAATTAATCTGATAAATTGATTCTGGGAGGAAAAACATAGGAAATATTGTTTCAATTGGAACGATTCTTTTCTTAAAAACGATTGCTTTGAAAACAAAATTATTATTGGGGCATTTCTTGAACAAATTAATTACAATTAACAGATGTTATTGGCTGAACGCAATGCTGCTTCATTACCTTATTTAACAATATACCTCGTCCCGAACCTTGGCCAGAGACCCATGTCGACGCCCGCCGACTCCTCACACACTACTCCGACCGAGTACAACTCGCAACTGAACTGTTCCTGACGACTCGCTACACGCAACTCCTACTCGCAAATGAACTCTCGCGCAGTCAAGCGCAGACTAGCAACGATAAACAATTCTCTGGTCAGAGATTCTGTCATGCCTCGCCATCGCTGGTACTGAATACATACGCGTTTCAATATGTAACTTTGATTCCGTGTACCCCAATATAAAAACCTTGCACCTGAACGAGACTATACGAGGTTGGTGCAGTGAAGATTTCAGACGTGAACCTAACTCAAAATATACAATTGTCTCAACTGGGATGTATGCAGCAGCACACACTGCCAATTACAAAAGATAAGGGTGTATGTGCATGTGCTTCTGGGCTGGAACAAAGGAGATTAAGGAATCTGGGGGCCACGCACTGAGCTGACTGTGTTGGCACGGATTTGTCACAATCTAGTAGATAAAGTAAAATCACTTTTTTTTTCACCAGTGAGATTTGATCAGATTCATTTGCTATAACGTGATACATGTGAGTGAATCAGATTTAGAATTTGCTAAACAGTGCACAGTGTTTGAGTTGTAGGTCACACAATCAGCTGTGTGGATTTCAAACTAACGCAAGTGTAATTGATGACAGGTTCACTTGTTTGTGTACTGCCATCAAAGAAGTATTTCTGTATAGGTACGTGTTTTGCAGTACACCACGTAAGTATTGTGGAAGGTTTACAACTTTACATTATAAAGTCAGTGTAAATTATAGTTTCATTTGAAGTAATTGGTAGGAGTTCATTAGGTTATTTTAATATTTTGTGTGTATTTTGCGTATTGCTTGTGTGTGTGATATTTTGGGGGAACCAGATTTCTGTGTATATTTGTACCAAGATATTGATAGTAGATTTCCGCAAACATGGTGAAGACACGAAAAGAAAAGCTAGCAGAGAGCGAGAATATGTCTGGGTTGGTACGGATGACAATAAACAGAAATTTCCAGTAACGAATCAACCCGAAATGTGAGGCTCTCAAATTCCTAGATAGGAAGGTGAGCAGCAGATGACCGATAATGTATCTGGCAATGTGGATGATCAGGCTCAGACGAGCCAAGAAATTCACTCAGCTCCTAGGATAGGGGGGGTTGATGCTACAGCATCAACAGATGATGCGGTGCAGGTACCAGCACCAGCCACTGATTTTTTGACTGCTATTATGGCACGATTAGAACTAAAAGATAAGCAGCGGGAAGAGAAAGAAAGACAGGATCGCCTTGCTCGCTAAGAAAAAGAAAGGCAAGAGCGCTCGATTCGCGAGCAAGCTCTAATTTCACATTTGGACGAGAGAGTAGATCAATTACCCAAGGCGCATAACACCTTAGAAAATCAGTCGAAGATATGCTAATGGATGGAATATTACTGTGTAATCTGAAAGCCATATTTATTATGTAGCTCAAGTAATATGTGCTAATATGTTCCAATTTGTAAGTGAGACTATCCGGACGCTTATATAGTGCAATACGAATAAAGTGAATCACCTATTGGAACGCGATTTAGAAAGGAAACGCTAAACTGTGTGCTAACTCGATGACTGTTGACTGTATTTCGCAGCGTATAACTGTTGTATCGAGTATAGATTTAAGTGTCAGGAAGTCATTTCTGAAAGTATTTGTATGGAGTGTAGCCATGTATGGAAGTGAAACATGGACGGTAAATAGTTTGGATAAGAAGAGAATAGAAGCTTTCGAAATGTGGTGCTACAGAAGAATGCTGAAGATTAGATGGGTAGATCACATAACTAATGAGGAGGTATTGAATAGAATTGGGGAGAAGAGAAGTTTGTGGCACAACTTGACCAGAAGAAGGGATCGGTTGGTAGGACATGTTCTGAGGCATCAAGGGATCACCAATTTAGTATTGGAGGGCAGCGTGGAGGGTAAAAATCGTAGGGGGAGACCAAGAGATGAATACACTAAGCAGATTCAGAAGGATGTAGGTTGCAGTAGGTACTGGGAGATGAAGAAGCTTGCACAGGATAGAGTAGCATGGAGAGCTGCATCAAACCAGTCTCAGGACTGAAGACCACAACAACAACAATAACTGTTGTTCAAATACAGCGAGTTAAGGCAAATAAAATTAACAGCATACATGGTGGCGCCTTCCGCAAAATATAATTTAATATGCAAAATAGTACGGACTTGGCCGGAGTGGCCATGCGGTTCTAGGCGCTACAGTCTGGAGCCGAGCGACCGCTCCGGTCGCAGGTTCGAATCCTGCCTCGGGCATGGATGTGTGTGATGTCCTTAGGTTAGTTATGTTTAATTAGTTCTAAGTTCTAGGCGACTGATAACCTCAGAAGTTAAGTCGCATAGTGCTCAGAGCCATTTGAACCAGCCAAGTACGGACTTTTACAGTGTGAAGAAACGTTTCTGTGGACAAGATAAACTTCCTATAACCGGAATATTCCCAGTGGACTGTGAAGGGACGCTACAGATATCTGGATAAACGGTGGTATACTGTAACTCCATTTCCCGGCCACAGTTATTTGGAGCGAGAGAAGTGAATTTGTTTTCAATGTGATCAGCAAGTGACGAGTAGGAGTGCCATCTCCTATCTAACTGAGAAATATCAGTTTTGAAGAATAGGAGACAATGTGGTGAATGTGAAGGCTGACAACAGCTCTGGTGACTTGTGTACTGTTGCGGAGTTACCTGGCTGTGCGCTGCTGCCCTCTTTTGCAGTCCAAACACGTCAAAAGACCGCGCCTCAGCCATCGCTTGCAAAATGGGTGAATTTCAGTTACGTTGGTTGAACTGGCGGGAACTTCGGTTGACATCGTATATGCAGCCTGATTTACTACAGCTTTACGTATGACCAACTTGCCAGCGACCGCCGTTTTGAATCCATGGCAAGCTGATCACGTGTGGACCACTGCAGTATATTTAGCCGTTCCTATTAATGAAACGAGCTCAACTACCTCGTTCTTTGCTTACGTGGAGCACGAGCTCCTAACTGGACGCCTCGAAACGTTAGCAGCGAAAGCTATAAGCAAAATGGGTCGAAAAACACACTCCTGGAAATTGAAATAAGAACACCGTGAATTCATTGTCCCAGGAAGGGGAAACTTTATTGACACATTCCTGGGGTCAGATACATCACATGATCACACTGACAGAACCACAGGCACATAGACACAGGCAACAGAGCATGCACAATGTCGGCACTAGTACAGTGTATATCCACCTTTCGCAGCAATGCAGGCTGCTATTCTCCCATGGAGACGATCGTAGAGATGCTGGATGTAGTCCTGTGGAACGGCTTGCCATGCCATTTCCACCTGGCGCCTCAGTTGGACCAGCGTTCGTGCTGGACGTGCAGACCGCGTGAGACGACGCTTCATCCAGTCCCAAACATGCTCAATAGGGGACAGATCCGGAGATCTTGCTGGCCAGGGTAGTTGACTTACACCTTCTAGAGCACGTTGGGTGGAACGGGATACACGCGGACGTGCATTGTCCTGTTGGAACAGCAAGTTCCCTTGCCGGCCTAGGAATGGTAGAACGATGGGTTCGATGACGGTTTGGATGTACCGTGCACTATTCAGTGTCCCCTCGACGATCACCAGTGGTGTACGGCCAGTGTAGGAGATCGCTCCCCACACCATGATGCCGGGTGTTGGCCCTGTGTGCCTCGGTCGTATGCAGTCCTGATTGTGGCGCTCACCTGCACGGCGCCAAACACGCATACGACCATCATTGGCACCAAGGCAGAAGCGACTCTCATCGCTGAAGACGACACGTTTCCATTCGTCCCTCCATTCACGCCTGTCGCGACACCACTGGAGGCGGGCTGCACGATGTTGGGGCGTGAGCGGAAGACGGCCTAACGGTGTGCGGGACCGTAGCCCAGCTTCATGGAGACGGTTGCGAATGGTCCTCGCCGATACCCCAGGAGCAACAGTGTCCCTAATTTGCTGGGAAGTGGCGGTGCGATCCCCTACGGCACTGCGTAGGATCCTACGGTCTTGGCGTGCATCCGTGCGTCGCTGCGGTCCGGTCCCAGGTCGACGGGCACGTGCACCTTCCGCCGACCACTGGCGACAACATCGATGTACTGTGGAGACCTCACGCCCCACGTGTTGAGCAATTCGGCGGTACGTCCACCCGGCCTCCCGCATGCCCACTATACGCCCTCGCTCAAAGTCCGTCAACTGCACATACGGTTCACGTCCACGCTGTCGCGGCATGCTACCAGTGTTAAAGACTGCGATGGAGCTCCGTATGCCACGGCAAACTGGCTGACACTGACGGCGGCGGTGCACAAATGCTGCGCAGCTAGCGCCATTCGACGGCCAACACCGCGGTTCCTGGTGTGTCCGCTGTGCCGTGCGTGTGATCATTGCTTGTACAGCCCTCTCGCAGTGTCCGGAGCAAGTATGGTGGGTCTGACACACCGGTGTCAATGTGTTCTTTTTTCCATTTCCAGGAGTGTATGTTTTGTGACGAAGATAAAACTCTGTCATGTGTTATCAATGGCAGCGACATGTTTTTGCAGTTCCTGTTACACATCGAGCTCTTATACCTAGTGTTGCCCTAAGCAGTTTTAAACAGATCATTCAAATCACCTGCAACAGCAGCGGGAAAAGATAACCAATATTACGTCAGAAAACTTGATATTTACACGGAAAAATCAAAGATGCAAGACAGACATCAGATTTATGGAGCAGTTATTATTAAAGAAATTTAAAAGAAGTTAGCTAAAACAAACTAATTTATACTACAGAATCTTTGCTTTGGCGACACAAAGATTTATGTAAGAGATGTGGACCACTCGCAACTGTCATGGCGTATAAATAGGAATCCACCGTATGTGTGAATAGATTCTGAGAAAAACCCCCCAGTCCCTGCGCCATCCTTTCTCTAAGATACTGTAGAATGATTTGCCCGAGGAGAAATGCTTGGCATTGAAGTTGATACACGGAATGTAAGTGTTGTTACAAGACTGAACCGAATTGGAACCATCCGATTTGAGAGAACCTCTCGTTTGCCTCTAGCATTGCTTGCTGATATCCTGGAATCTGTGACTGCAAAAGCAATGCCTTAGAGAAGGGAATAAGCACACGTTAGCAAATGCTGAGAATCGAATGACAGCAAGATATCTTCGTTAGCAGAAGCGAGACTGATTTCGCCACAGTCTTCTTAGTAAATCGTTTGATTCCAAAAATTGGGACAGCTGACTTCAGGACTTTTTTTATTTCGTCATTAGGGATACTTTTGTTAGCATTTCGGATGATTTCTTTACTTTCAATCACGTACATCACTGTGATAAACTGTTACGATCTAAGCAACCGAAAACATAAATTTAGAATGTCATAAAGCAGCATTCACATTGAATGGTAGGTAACATAATATTTGATATTAACGTAAGTTTCAGACGCTCGTTGTTCTGGCTAGATAACTCCTACGCCATAGATTAAATTAGAGACTTGTAATTTATTTGGTGCAAAAGTATAAAATACTTCAGATAATAAATTAAATACTTATCCTGTTCTGTGAACCTTTTCGTAAATTATCGTGTATCCAAATGCCAAGTCAAGTTAATTAGCTGTCAATTGACTCATTCCATTTCATTCCCATTTATCATGGTAGTGACATATGGAGCATGTAATTAACTACCTAACTGGACGATGTTTTCAATGTTTATATTTTATTTTTGTCAGAAAAAGTACTTTCCTGTTTATATTCTAGCAGTAGTATTTTCTAGGTGAATTTCTGTTTGTGTGCCGCCAACGCTTTCCGTGTGGTATAAGGTTTCGTCATTTTTTTGGCAAAGGCCGACAAATGTTAGTTTGTTTGTAACTCTGTATGTCAGTCTTCACGCGAACATTAAGGGGGGATGTAACGGAAAACGCAAACTTTTGTTCTACACTATTACTTTTATCGTTAACCGGTTTTCGTCTTACAAGGCATTCTTCATCAGATGGACTTGTAAGCCGGAAACCAGTTAACAATAAAAGTAATATTATAGAACAAAAGCAAACTGGTGCTTTTCATTTATTATAAGGTTGTTCTACCAAGAACCGACGGAAGATTCTGCTAACATGAAAACGTAAACATTTATTTAAAAAATCATTACAGCCATGTTTATTAATGTACAAACCTAAAATTTTGCATGTGTAAAGGAAAAGAGCGGTGCTTTACCGGAAAAATATAATAAAATACGCAGGATTAATATTCTGCCACAAATTTGAACTTTTAATTTTTTAATTGTCTTTTTTATAAAAAGCCATAGCTCAAATTATAATCATGCAATTAATCTGAAAACTTTATTGTAGTGTCCTGAGAAGGTTATAAGACCACTGAAAAGTAGTTATTTATTTATGGTACAAATTGTATCATTTACAGAGTTTTTAATTTTGCACGTGCAAAAATAACTTTTCTTCTGCATACAATCACTTACAAATCAGAATTTAACTGCAATAACCTGTAATTTTTAGTTCCAGGTAGACAGCAACACGTTGCGAAAAGTTCCTTTAAATTTCATAGCATTAGAGCATATGTTTTTTGAGAAAATTCTGCTGAAAACGTAAAAAATGTAAAACAGAGAAAATGAGGTCGAAGATTTTCTTCTCATACTTCTACATGTAATAAGCTCACCTCAATTTTAAAATACTCCATACTTACACTCCTCGTCCTCAGGGTTTTTTTCCTCTCCTCTTCGAACCTGTCTGGCCTCTATTTGCAGGTAAGACACTGATCTGTTAGCTTTCTTGACCCTGCTGTCGTCGATGATGTAAAATGCTTTTGTTGTAAACTCACCAGGATCTATACCAACTCTCTTCAGCACTTCAATTTTGCTATTATTTCCGCTATTGTAACATAAAACTTCATCATAGACACCTATTTTGTGTACTTTAAGTAAACCGAATGTTCTTTTTGAGTATCTAATCAAACTAAATTACTAAGGCTTTCATTATCATTTTGTGTCTTTCCATGAAGACCTTCCTCAATAAATCAGGGTTTGCAAGAAACTTGAATGTGGGCTTAATTGCATTCATAACAGGTTCTGGTAATGAGTGTTTATGTGAATACCTCTCATTTCTGTTGTTGAACTTACACCAATCGTCTTTCGGACACAGATTGTGCATTGGTGCTAGGTCAGTGGATAGATTGTGGAAAAAAGTTGCCCACACAGCACGCTTCATTGCCTCTAATTATGTGTGTTAGGATTCAGGTCAGGACTCTCTGCAGGGCAGTCCATTACAGGGATGTTATTCTCATCTAACCATTCCGCCACAGCCCGTGCATTATGAACAGGTGCTCGATCGATCTGAAAGATGCAATCGTCATCCCCGAATTGCTCTTCTACAGTAGGAAGTAGGAAGGTGCTCAAAACATCAATCTACGCCTGTGCTGTGATAATGCCACGTAAAACTATAGAGGGTTAAAGCCCCCTCCACGAAAAACACGGCCACACCATAACACCACCGCATCCGAATTTTACTGTTGGCACTACACGCTGACAGATGACGTTCAGCGGGCATTCGCCCTACCCATACCATGCCCTTGGATCACCACACTGTGTACCGTGATTCGTCACTCTACACAACGATTTTTCGCTGTTCAATCGTCCAATGTTTACGCTCCTCACACCAAGCGAGGTGTTGATTGGCATTTACCGGCTTGATGTGTGGCTAATGAGTGGCCACTCGACCATGAAATCCAAGTTTTCTCTCCTCCCGCCTAACTATCACAGTACTTGCAGTGGATCCTGGTGCAATCTGGAACTCCTATGTATGGTATGGATAGATGTCTGCCTGTTACACGTTACGACCCTCTTCAACTGTGGGCGGTCTCTGTCGGTCAACAAGACGACGACGGCCTATGTTGTACGTGGCCCTTAACGTTTCCACTTCCCTGTCACATCGGAAACAGTGGACCTAGGGATTTTTAGGAGTATGGAAATCTCGCGTATGGACATGTGACATAAGTGACACCCAATGAACTGACCACGTTCGAAGCCCGTGAGTTCCGCAGAGCGCACCATTCTGCTCTCTCACGATTTCTAATGACTACTGAGGTCGCTGATATGGAGTATCTGACAGTAGGTGGCAGCACAATGCAACTAATAAGAAAAACGTATGTTTTTGGGAGTGTATGGATACTTTTGATCACATTGTGTATATAAAAAAATATTAAAATATAGGCCTTTTTTAAGAAATATGCTGTGGTGGACAATTTTTATGATTTTTAAAACGTTTCAGCAGATTTAATATAAAAATTACCTGAGTAACTTGCGTTGTCCAGGTACATATTTCGTCCACTCTTCTATTAGTTCATCTCCACCCCCTCTCTGTCCATCTCCTAGATCGCACTCTCCATCCATCTTCTCCACCCCCACCCATTCTCTGTCTTCCTCCCTCCCGGCTGTCTCTGTCCATCTCCTCCTACCTCTTCTCTCTGTCCATCTATTCCCTCCCCCCACTCCCACCCCCGTTCAATTGCTGCTTCCACCTCGCCCCATCTTTTCCTCAACCATTTTGTCTCCCACCCCCTTTCGTGGCTGAACAGTAGGCAACAAAATTGAGATAAAGGAATAATTTTTGACTGACTTAGACAACGATTCAATCATTGCCTAACTTCAGTGCAAAAATTAAGTTCGAAGGGTGGTGATATGTAAGGTGTCAGGCAAATCCAACACCTTCCATGAAAACCCTGACATGATAAGCAAATCCAGTAGTATGTCACATAGCTCCGAATAAATCGTGGCATTAAATTAACCGAAGTAATACGAGTAACGGGTGAGAAAATGGAATACCACAGACTAACACAAGAATGCCTAAATGCATGTCATACCTTCCCACCGTGAGATAGACGCAGTTCCGAGGGGAGAAACGAGAACAGAAGCCGAGAGCAGAACCGTGTTAAGCTAGAAGGCCCTACGATAAGGGATGGACACCCACGTCGCCAGCTAACCACCAGGACCACCCCCAAGCCCATGTTAAAAGATACAGCCCTCCAGAAGAACAGTATAGATCTTACGATAACACTAAAATTTGCTAAATTGTAGTAAGGAGAAGTTAGGAGGGAGTTGCTTCCAAGACGGCGAGCTGTATGGAGCTGCGCCAGCCGCCGCCCCCTGACGAACACCGACAAGGTAATGAACTCATTACAGTGGCTGATGTGGCTTCTCAATAATTATATAACAGAAAAATCATCATGTTCCAGATTTTAACTTACATAGCAAATGTGAATACTATGACCTTCAATTGACGATCGACACTAGTATTACGTAAAAAGGGGACGTAACAGATGAGACATCTGCTGTTGTGAGTGAAGCCTTATGCGCTCAAAAATGCGGCATCGCGTGCGATAATTACCTTGTCGGTGTTCGTCAGGGGGCGGCGGCTGGCGCAGCTCCATACGGCTCGCCATCTCGGAAGTAACTCTCTCCTAACTTCTCCTCACTACAATTTACCAAAGTTGGTTTAAAAAAAAACTATGTGGCTGTGTTTTCATCTGACCAATCAGGGTCTCAATGTTAACCTTAAGTTCTGCCTACAAAATTTTTGTCTATCCAATGAGAAACGTTATACGCTTCGTGGTGGGGCAATGTTTTTAAAGTTTGCAACTTAACAGACACACGAAAAAGTCTCACGCTAAAACTTGCAGCTGGTGTGGCCCTTTTAGTGTTATAGTAAGATCTATATGTTCTTCTGGAGGGCTCTATCTTTTGACATGGACTGGGGGGTGGTCCTGGCGGTTACGTTTCGTGGTGGAGCAATGTTTTTAACGTCTGCAACGTAACAGAGACGCGAAAAAGTCTCACGCTAAAACTTGTGGCTGGTGTGGCCCTTTTAGTGTTATCATAAGATCAATACTGTTCTTCTGGAGGGCTCTATCTTTTGACATGGGCTGGGCGGTGGTCCTGGCAGTTACGTTTCGTGGTGGGGCAATGTTTTTAATGTCTGCAATGTAACAGAGACGCGAAAAAGTCTCACGCTAAAACTTGCAGCTGGTGTGGCCCTTTTAGTGTTATCGTAAGATCTGTACTGTTCTTCTGGAGGGCTGTATCTTTTAACATGGGCTTGGGGGTGGTCCTGGTGGTTAGCTGGCGACGTGGGTGTCCATCCCTTATCGTAGGGCCTTCTAGCTTAACACGGTTCTGCTCTCGGCTTCTGTTCTCGTTTCTCCCCTCGGAACTGCGTCTGTCTCATGGTGGGAAGGTATGACATGCATTTAGGCATTCTGGTGTTAGGCTGTGGTATTCCATTTGCTCACTCGTTACTCGTATTACTTTGGTTAATTTAATGTCACGATTTATTCGGAGCTATGTGACATACTACTGGATTTGCTTATCATGTCAGGGTTTTCATGGAAGGTGTTGGATTTGCCTGACACCTTACATATCACCACCCTTCGAACTTAATTTTTGCACTGAAGTTAGGCAATGATTGAATCATTGTCTAAGTCAGTTAAAAATTATTCCTTTATCTAAATTTTGTTGCCTCCTGTTCAGCCATGTTATTCTGGTTCTATGCTAGTTTGTATTACTAATTTATATTTTAATATTCTTCCAAATTATTCTCAAAAATACGTTTATATTGACAAGAGAAGAATATTTTTATGCTATTATTATTATTATTAATTTTTAATTATTTTCTTTCTTTATTTAAGTGTGAAGTTTGTTTTTTAAGAAGTTTGTTATCGAAAGTCACGAGTCTTTCACATCGATTTTCTTAGAAATATTTTTTTTGTAAATATAGTAATTAAGTAAAATCTATTCCTAACACATTTTCTAAATATCATGTACAAGTGAAATGTTTTTGTTTCCAGACTCTCATTTCAATATTGTTAGACTAACAAAGAAGAATTATTTCCAAGAATTGCTTTGACAAAGAAATATACATACACAAGTATTGACATATTATCCTAACAAATGGTACAAATGTTAAAAGAAAGGGTAAACATCCAACAAGATAATTTTTTATTCTTTGTTTTTATAAGGAGAAAATAAATAAAATATAGTTATTCTTTTATTTTTATCAGTTTTGTTCTTTCAGAACTAATGACTTATTTTTATCGATAGTCTATTTTTTTACTTAAGTCCATAGTCAATGACTGTTATTTTGTAGTTTATTAGCTGTCTGGTGTGCTTAACTTATTTAGTTTATCACACGTTTCTTTTGCACAATTCCTACATCACATAATTTGATTTCACACATTCACACAATCCTACGAATGTTTAAGGATGAGGTTGGCGAATATTTTTGCACGAAGGTGATGGACTTGAGCGAGATGGATGTGGGCAATTATTTGATGTACAGCTTTGTTCGTCGTTCCTTGTTGACTTTGCAAGTGTGTGTTGCTGTTGTGGAGGTCCCGTAATGGAATGGAGCTGTGAGTGCAGAATCTCGTGGTTTACTGGCTTTGTATGCGTGAAAGTCATCGTTATGTGTCGCTGAAAGCAGTGGTTCTTCGTTGTAATACTTTGCAGACGACTAGTTTACTTAGGATAGGGATTTGGGAAGGTATGTCGTCTGTTCTTCACCCATCTTCTTTCTTGGTCTCAGTCTTGCGAATCTTCAACTTCTGTTCTTCCTGCTTTTTCTCTGCTTCTTACTTGATTCTTGGTTCTTCTCCGGACAGGATATGGAAATATTTATTGATAACTAGTCGCTTTGAAGTTCTCCTCTTAGTAAGAGTTTGATAAATTGTTTGGGCGTGTCATTTTTACTTTGTGGACGTTTTATTCAGTTTCGTGCATCAGCGTGCTGTTTAATAGCAGTAGTGTGACTTTTACACATATTTTTTTGCCAGTGGTGGTTTGCCCAAGTGGTCTTCTCGTCGGGCCGATTTTTGCTCGCTCCGCTGAGTTGGGGCTTTGCAAGACCCTCTTGGCCTTCCGTGTTCTGTCCCAGCAGGGTTCCGCCACTCTGTGGTTCTGTGTCCTGTTCCAGCAGGATTCCGTTTAGCAGGCAGATTTACTGCCCACTTCGGCTACAAGGGCCCTCTGTTGGTTTCACTGTCCTTTCCCTTCTCTCAACTCTTCTGCCTTGAAGGAATCGTGTCTTGATAATTATGTCCTTTTCATTCTTGATACTTCTTGCGTTCCAACTTGTGGGTCGTTGCATCTGGTCTTTGCTGGAGTTTTTACAATGGTTCATACAAAAAGGTTTACTTATAATCATCTAACATATGTCTAGTACCTACATTGTTTTACGACTTTTTAAAAAGCTTTACAAATTTCGGCGCCATTTCCATGTTACAATTCTAAGATATTTTGAGTCTTAACTTCTACAAGAATCCTCAAATTCGTTTTTTTTGTGTAGTGTCGTGGTGTATAGCATTTTAGTATTTCATGCTGTTAGACTATCTACACTTTATCCATTCACCTTAATCTATGCTACTATTGGTGTTATTTTTGTTTTTGATTTTATTGAAACTACTTTCTTTTTCCCACCTTCCTCTCTCTTCATTCTTCTTTCTCCTGACGATCTTATCTGCAACATAATCTTGAAATATTGTGCTGCTTGTTTACCAGGTGTAAAATTAATCTTCAAACTTTTTGATATGGGTCACATGGTGAAGTCCTAAGGTTTTGCCTGTTTTTGGGTTCATTAGTTCCACAGCATTATCATGAGCAATTCAGCTAATTATGACAGGTCCTTTGTATGCAGTGTGAAACTTGCCGTTAGTTTTTGTGGGTTGGGCATTACTCCTTTCTCTGAAATTATGTGTCCGAGAAATTTGACCTCTCGCCTTCCAAATTTGGATTTTGTTATATTTACTGTGGCCCCATGCTCTTTCATGATCTGTAAAAACTGATTTAATGTGTCGTTGTGATGTTCCAAAGAGGGTTCTGCTATAATCACATCATCAACATAACAAGTAATTTTTTGTAAAATTTCAGGACTGAGTATACTATTACATCCCCTAATAAACGCTGCTGATGATATGTTTAAACCAAATGGCAATCGTTTAAACTGGTAACATCTACCGAATACGACAAATGCTGTAAACTTTCTACATTTTGGGGCCAGTTCTATTTGCCAGAAACTACTCCGTAAAGCAATTGATGAAAATATCTTAGCACCGTGGAAGTTTTATATCAATTCCTCTAATTTTTCTGGGCGATCTGTCTCAGTGATTTTGATTGTGTTGATCTGTCTGGAATCAAGCACTAACCTGATGCTCCCATCTCGCTTTTGTACAATATGGAGCGGGCTGTTATATGTGGAGGTAGCCGGTTCAATAATATCATCATCTAACATTTTTGATATCTCCTGGAATACTTTATTCCTGTAGCTTAATGGGATTGTATAGGGTGGTACTCTAAATGGTTTGTGCTGTTTTACTTCAAACTTGTACTGAAAGTTTTTAATACTGCCAGTCTTAGGTAAAAATGCCTCTGCTTTATCTCGTAGAATACCCTCTAATTCTCTTTTACTGTGTTCCGAAACACCTTGAACTTCTTGCAATTTTTCGTCGGTTTCTTTATGGACTTCTAACATGAGTTGAGGCGATTCGCCCTTTTGTGCATACCATTCTGATTCTTCATCCTCTTTATGTCGCGTCATTCTTAATTGTTTGTTTATAACTGGTATTTCTTCTAATTTTAGCTTTTGCTCAAAGAGAAGTGTGACATTCCCGAATGTTACGCTACCTTTCCCCATATCTATTATCGCTCGTCTCTCATTTAAAAAATCTGCACCTATAATCAAATCTACAGTTACTTTAGGTATAATCACGAAGTTGGCTTCGATCTTTTGCCCTTGACACGAAAGAGTTAACCTTGTTTGTCTCGTAACTTCCGCAGCATTGTTTCTAATATGACCTCTTACTTTAATCTTACGTGTTTTTAGAACTGGCAATTCCTCATTGGCATTACACTGCATGAATAAATTTTCTGAGATCGCAGTCAGTTCACTTCCGCTATCAATTACAATATTGACTGGGATATGCTTTACCATGGCCTTCACAATTGGTTGAATTTGAAAGGGTTGGTTCTGTTCTTCTTCTTCTTGCATCAACGAATCCTCCACTGAATCATACATGAGTCTTTTCAGGAATTTCCCTAGTGAAATCGAACTTTCTGTAGGATAAGCTTCGACTGCTACTTCTCTCTCTTTTATTTCCTCTTCTCTGTTTCTTCCTTCATTTACGCTTTCTTCAACATCGTCTACTTTTTCCTCGTCCTCGTCTATCTTCTACTTCTTCGTCGCTACTCCCACTTAATCGCATCTAAATGCTCTAATTATCGCTTCATAACTTCCTTCATTATATACGTTGGGTTTTGTGCCCACTAGTAACTTATTTTCAACTTCTGTCGACTGCGCATTATCCTCATTGACTTCGCTTTCCCTGGTTTCCATCTCAAATAGCTCTGCAATACTCATTACTTCGTCCTTTCCTTCTATATTCGTTGTGTATGCCTCTGGTAATTCATCTTCCTCGTCAGTATTCTCCCAATTAATTTCGTCCCAACACGATATTGTTATTTTCCTGTCTTCTTTTTCATCGGGTCCCTGCGGATTTGTTTCTTCCTTCTTCTCTTCTCGTGTTAAGATATTTACTTCTCTGTTCAAGGTGCTGCAAATGTCCTGGGTCGGTGCGTCATTCCCTTTGGCATGGGCGCTTAGCTGTCAATTCGAACGTATTTCGGGGTTTGGTGGTCTTACCTCCACCTCTTCTATCTGTATTCTCTTTTCTTGCTCCGCTTGTTGATATTGGTTTCTTTGTTGATAATTTGTCGGTCTATTGGCGCTCCAATACCCGTCCCGGTTGTCGTTATTCCCTCTGTAATAGTTGTTGCCGTTCCTGGGTGAATTATAGTTATTGCCATATTCTCTTCTAAATCCATAATCGGTTCTTTGTTGAAATCTATTGTCGTTTCTTGGTGCGAAGTTATCACGTGGTTCGTAATTATTGTTTCTTCGTACTGTGTCTTGTGGATTCCACTGCTTTTTGCTTTCGTTTTCACGTGCGCTTCGTCTTTTTCTTGCGTCATCTTCCGAAAATATGAACTCTAGTTCCCTTAGAATACCTTTAAATGCTTCGACGTCATTGCCTCCGCGACCTGCTAATGACTGCTGGTATTTCAATGGTAACTTCATCGCGCATAATTTAATCAACTCTCCGCCACTGTATGGTACATCTAAGCATTGATTTTTCTTTGCCACTAATGCGAAAAATTTCACGGGGCACTTCTCTCCTGAATTTTCAAAATATGGTTTCTGTAATAATTCGTACTTCACTCTGTTCTGTGCTTCGCTGGACCAATATCGTGAGAGAAACTTCTCCCTGAAATCTTCGTACGATCGGCATGTCGCTGCAACATTCTGCATGGTTTCTGCGACTGTTCCTGACAGGTGTGCACATATAAAGTCTAATTTGTGTGCTAGCGTCCAGTGTTCTGGTAATCCTACTCGGAATTGATCAATAAACGTTTGTGGATGTAATGAGTTTCCTTCTCGAAAATGTTGAAATTTTCTGACTGTGAGGAAATGATCGTTGTCGTACTTCGTCATAGTTCCATATGAAATTCGCGATTCTTCGCCACTTTTATTTCTGATCATTTCTCCCATCGTTCTTTCCGGTTGTGGTAGATACATTGGATATTGTCCACTGTAACTTTCGCCTACCCTTGCGTAGTATCGTTGGAGTGGTACGCAATAACTTTCTTCCAACGGTTATGAACGGGTAACTGAATGCATTGCACTGTACTCTTCGCGACCTGGCTTTCCATTGTCAGGTGTTGGTTCGGTATCTTGTCTGGCTAACCTTGCCGCTTCATTGCACGATCCAAACTGTCTTGAAACATACATTTGTGGTTCTGCATGTGTTTGTGGTGCCGTTTGTTCATCAAGAATTTCGAAACGTGTGTGTTGCGGTGCAGGCTGTCTGATTTCACGTATGTTACTTTCCGCCTGTGATTGGAATCGCAAATGCGTAATATCTTCGTTAATTGCTTGTTTTTCCGGTGCTGTTACAGATACGGATGTGGTTGCAGACTCAGTGCTTGTTCGATCCTGTTCACTACGCTCTTCAATGGTTTGCAACAACTCTGTTCGCAATTTCTGAAATTGTCGCTTCGTTTGCGCGTCTATTTTGACTATGCGGTTATCACATCTTTTCAGCG
The DNA here is from genome assembly GCF_023898315.1 of Schistocerca nitens. Taxonomy (NCBI): domain Eukaryota; kingdom Metazoa; phylum Arthropoda; class Insecta; order Orthoptera; family Acrididae; genus Schistocerca; species Schistocerca nitens. The sequence continues at coordinate 3,410,474 of NC_064620.1, forward strand.
CTGCTTTCGTGATACGTTTGTGTAACACACTGTTTTCAACAATTTCACGCGCTGTACCTGCTGCTTATCTAGTAATTACGTTTATCTGTTTCTCTAGTTTCTTGACTTCTCCCTGGGTGTTGTTACGTAATGTTTTGATCTCGTCCTGAATGTCATTACGCAATGTTTGTACGTCCACTTGTACCTTGTCAATGTCTGTTTTCAATTGATTGTGACCTGTTATTAAGTTTCCTATCACTTCTCGAGATTCTTTTGCCTCGTCTTCAATACGACTCAGGTGTAACTGAATTTTTTTGTTTTGTTCTTTAATCTCGCGCATTTGTCTCGTGGCTTCTGCAATTTGTTTCGTCGTTTCTGCGTTCTGAATTTTAATTTGGTTCGCAATTTCTTCATTTTGTCTTGTCATGGTTTCCGTAATTAATTGTAATAATTCTGCCAGATTGGTGGGTCCTATTGCGTTTTTTTCCGACGTCCTACGCTCTGTGTTTTCGCCCAAGTGTTGGTTTGCAACCGATTGCATTGAACTGTGCGGTGACACGTTTCTGCTCGAATTCCTTGTACTCTGTGGTGGGGGAGCTCTGATTACTTGTACTATGGGTTCTACGTATCCAAGACGCAACTTAGAATCCTCATCGGCTGTCTCTCAACTTTCCTGCTCCTCTGTCGGTTGCTGATCTAGGTTTTCTGTGCCTTGGCGTACATTATCCTCGTTATGGTGCGTTAGCTGTCCTATTTCTCGCGATACTGCATCGTCTGTTGTACTGTCCTCTATTCTCTGTCCATCTTCATGTTGGGTCTCTACCTCAATTCGGTCAAGGTCTCTATCTGCCATTGCTAATCTTTCCGAATCCCTTATTTTCTGTTTTAAAAGCAATTCACGCGCCCTACCTCGCGTCAACATGCGCTCATACGACCTCCTGCGTTTCATAACCTTTTTGCACACACGACTTGACAATCCATTCACTTACTTGTTGAGTCAGAACCAACTTGTCAACGATGTGTCCGCCACCTGTGCGCTTGCATTGGAGAGAAAACTTAATTCTAACAATATTAAAATTCATAACTTAATTATGCTATTGTCTCTGCTAGAATATCTCACGTTCTGTTGAATACTTTCTTACTATCTATCGCTGCTGCTACTGTTTTCGACTATTTATAACTTTAGGAAAAAAATTTTGTTAAAAATTTTTTCTACAGGATATTTTTCTGACCTAGTTAGGCATGTGGTCGCCCTTCAATCATGGTATTTTACCATCCTGGCAGGGTCGCCATTTCTAAGATTCTGCATGTTGTCTGTTGTTCTATGCCGCGTCTCCCTACCACTTTCGCACAACGACGCTCTGTGCGTGTTTTTTTAGGGAATTGACTAGTTTTAACCTGGGACCTTTTGCTGGTAAGGAGACGCCAGACCACACATGACATGTAGAGTTCAGAAGAGTTCAGTGAGACTAGCGATGATATAACCAAATACTTAATGATTTCAGCGTCAGCTCCACTGCACTCCCTGTAAAAGAATCTTAATACTAACTAAATTTAGTGGAAGGGGGTCAAGGCTTCCCTATTTTTAGTTAGCTGGTAAAATAACGTCGCAAAAGCAGTTAAGTTTACCATTGGAAATTTTATTCTACTCACAAAACATTGTTTATAAATTGCACTATTGATACAAGGAAATGTTTTAATACAGGATGATACAAACCAACTGCGTTCAACAAAAATGTGAACGAATATTCCCTGAATGGGTTTCCAAGTTCTGCAATGGATCGAAGGATGACCTATGCCGTATCACATCTATAATCTGGGTTTAAATTAAGTTTCACAAAAGAGAAAACTATCAAAATGGTCTACAGTGACCCTCAATTATCTTTAATTACTTATATAACTTGTCGTAAATTACAGTGGCTGATGTGGCTTCTCAATAATTATATAACAGAAAAATCATTGCGTTTCAGATTTTAACTTACATAGCAAATGTGAATACCATGAGCTTCAATTGACGATCGACACTGGTATTACGTAAAAAGGGGATGTAACAGATGAGACTTCTGCAGTTGTGAGTGAAGCGTTTTGCGCTCAAAAATGCGGCATCACATGCGTTCATTACCTTGTCGGTGGTTGTCAGGGGGCGGCGGCCGGCGCAGCTCCATACAGCTCGCCGTCTCGGAAGCAACTCCCTCCTAACTTCTCCTTACTACAATTTACCGAAGTTGGTTTAAAAAAAACTATCTGGCTGTGTTTTCATCTGACCAATCAGGGTCTCAATGTTAACCTTAAGTTCTGCCTACAAAAATTCTGTGTATCCAATGAGAAACGTTATACTTTTCGTGGTGGGGCAATGTTTTTAAAGTTTGCAACGTAACAGAGACGTGAAAAAGTCTCACGCTAAAACTTGCGGCTGTTGTGGCCCTTTTAGTGTTATTGTAAGATCTATACTGTTCTTCTGGAGGGCTCTATCTGTTAACATGGGCTGGGGTGGTGGTCCTGGTAATTAGCTGGCGATGTGGGTGTCAGTCCCTTATTGTAGGGCCTTCTAGCTTAACACGGTTCTGCTCCCGGCTTCTGTTCTCGTTTCTCCCCTCGGAACTGCGTCTGTCTCATGGTGGGAAGGTATGACATGCATTTAGGCATTCTTGTGTTAGTCTGTGGTATTCCATTTGCTCACTCGTTACTCGTATTACTTTGGTTACTTTAATGTCACGATTTATTCGGAGCTATGTGACATACTACTGGATTTGCTTATCATGTCAGGGTTTTGATGGAAGGTGTTGGAATTGCCTGACACCTTACAGTCTATGCTCATGTCCTCCTCTCTGTATGTCCATCTCCTCCTCCCCCTTCTCCCTCAACTTATCACCCTCACCACAGTAGGAGGCTTGTGATCCTTTTCCCCAATATTTTTTTCCACATCGTATTTAATATATTTACCAAACTTGGGAGAAATCGGTCCAGGGTTTTAGGATAAGCTTTTTACTCTTGGCTTGCCCATGTATAGTGATGTCAAATATATTTCATATATATTGCACATATTTCACCTGTATATGTAGCATGTGGAATTTTTTTACGCATCTCAGTGTTTATGACATCGCATCTCCTGCACTAATTTTTCGAGGTACATTCAGCGCCACATTTGGATACTGTCTACGAAATGTGTTAGGAATATAGTTAGTAGTACAGAAATAAGAAATTAAAATATCATTCATAACGCGCAGGTTTGTGTGCATCTCGGTATTGACGTCATATTTTCTGGACTGTGTGCTGCACACTGATATAAATTTTCTAGTGCAGTCAGTGGTGTATGTGAATGCTGGCTGCGAAACGTTAGTAGTAAAGAAGTCATGTATTACTCCATTACTGCAGAAACAGCAAAAAAATGTACCAAGCGACAAACTTTCTTCCTTTCACTTTGCGGATGTTATCTGCGAGAAAAAGTTTCGTAAGGGTTTGAGATTACGTGTAAATTTCGTTGCCAGTCATTCAGTGCTCTCGTTCACAAATTCTTGATGGCTGTAGTGAGAGTATCCGCACATCGTGGGCTACCCTGTTCGGCCCCTGCCCGACTCCCACCCTGCACATCTTGGTCAGACAGGTCGTTCTTACCCAAGCAGCGATGATTTGCAGACAGTAAGTGATACATTTACCAAGTTCGGTTGAAAACAGTCCAGTAGTTTACAAGGAGATGTGGAGTGTTCATATATAGGTACATCCATTTTTTATTATACATATGGATTAAAATATAGTCACCGATGGTAATGCTGTGCAATCATGACATAATTGCGATGCTGGTGGTGCATGGCAGTAATATGTTCACGATGGACGTGGAATGACGAGAATGTCTATGGAGCCTTGTGGGATTGCAGGTGACGACTAAGAGTCGTTGAGTGGGCGGAAAGTGGAGGGAAAATACCAGTGTAGAACAGAGATATGCGCATGACGTTGAAACAATATTTCGAGCCAACAGCAATAAAAAGCCACGCCTAGGACACAGAGTGACAAGGAAAGACCAAACGCTTGTGTGAAATAATGGGCTAAGAAGGGAGGTTTCCACGGTTATAAACCACGTAGTCCATTGTAATCCCAAACTAAAATAACAATAATTTTGTAGTAACTGCTGGGTGAGTCAAAAAGGGCTTTAAAACTTTGGAATGATATAGAAATTTAATGAGATAACTTACTGAATCGGTAGATGTGTCATTTTGTAGCATACATCAAGTTTCATACAAAAGCATCAAACTTCAGTTTGATTCGATGCAACTACTATTTGTGAAGTGGCAAACGTCCTACCAGCAATCAATTTATTCCCCACTCGTCGCAGCAAATCGCGCATAACTTGTGCAACTGAAGCGTAGATCACATTTTTCTGGTCGGCCATATTGTTTGTTAGGGACAGGACATACACATAGTCTTTAATGAAACCCCAGAGAAAGAAATACAATGTTGTGAAGTAGCGAGGTGTCCATGCGATTGGCCCTTCATGGGCAATCCACCGACTAGAGAAGCGATTATCCAGGAAACCTCGAACTTCCGTAAGGAAATGAGGTGGTGCACCGTCTTGCTGACAGTAAATCAGCTCATCTCGGGCGTCGTCATAGATCTGCGGGCTTATAAAGTTTCCAAGCGTATCCAGATGCACAACAGCAGTGACTGTTTTCTCCATGAAGAAGAAAGAGCGGTACACCTTCAGTTTGACTCTGGGGCTGTCTCATACTCTGCAATATTGGTGTTCACCAGGCCACTGATGTGAAACATTGGCTCATCGCTGAAGATTATTGTGTCCAGGATCGTCTCGTCGTCCTCTGTCCGACGCAACATTTCCCCACAGAACTGCCGATGGGCAACCATATCTGCGTCACTAATGTGCTGCACCATTGTGAATCTGTATGCTTTCAAGCTTAAACAACTACGCAATATTCGCGAAACAGTTTTTTGTGGAATGCCAGTCTCGTGAGACGCGCGCCGTCCGTTTATTTTTGTGGACTGCATGCAAAGTTGTCCCTAATATGTTCGACATAATCTGCATGCATGCGACCTGATGATTTATCATGTCGCCGTAAACAAGCCGTCTCAACAAAGTTCTTGTGTCAAAGGTAAATTGTAGGCCTGGTGGGAGGTTCTTTAGCGTATTCGGCACGAAATATACGCCGAATAGTTGTTGAAAAGTTCGTTTCATGAAACCAAAACACAATGGTGTGAACACACAAACGTACTTGCAAATTGTAGAATGTCATCAGTATGTTATGCCCTTAGAATCCTATCATGAGTGTGTAACGTACAGTGTCTTTTAGTCACATATTATTCATATGTACGCTCAATTCTTAGCTATGGCATTCTTTTTTGGAGAACAAACGCACCAAATATGAACACAATTTTCAAACTGCAAAAAGGAGCCATAAGAGTAATAACCAAAAATACTAGTCGAGCTCATTGTGAAGATCTGTTCAAAACACTGGGGATTTTAACTGCTCCATTTGAATACATTTACCAGTCAGTTGTACACATAAAAAAAAACATTTGTGATTACTGCACAAACTACTCTGTCCATGACCATGCAACAAGAGATAGACTCAGCTTACATTTACCAAGAAAAAATAAACATAAAACTCAAAACAGCATTTTTTACCAAGGAATAAAAGTGTACAATAAATTAACAAAACAGATTAAAGAAATTGAAAAAATACACTTATTTAAAAAGGCAGCGAAAATGTACCTGTTATGCAATACATTTTATTCATAAAACAGAGTGGGGGTTTGATAAAAAAAGTTATACAAATAAATAATAATAATAATGATTATAAAACATCAAACATTTCACATAACACCTTCACTTTATGTTGTTTTTCCTTCTTTTATTCCTTTGTAGAAATACTTACTCCCAAGCTATGCATAACACAAAACTAACACCTCTTCCTCTTTCTGAGCTCAACATTTCCCTCATTATGTAGGGATGCTGACTCAGTTTTTCAGGATAGCAAATGGGAAATTGGGGTACAGAAAATGGCCCAGAGATCACCAGTGTGTGTGTGTGTGTGTGTGTGTAGTGAGAGAAGTGTTATGAAAAGATGTGCGAGTAGTGTGTGCAGTGACTGATAATGAGATATGAGTGACAGTGCGGCATTACATTATTTAATAAGTTATTTGTAAAAAAAGTATTGCATACCAGGAGTAAATCTAATGTTTGTCTCTAAGTAGAAGTCTGTAAATATATGTGTATACGAATTAGCTTATTTAAAATTGATATGAACTTGTAAATACTTTGACATGTCCTGCATCCTTGTAAAAACAGATCTACGGATGAATAAAGCTACTACTACTACTACAACTACAACGAGCACGCTCCGCACCAGTGAAAGCAGCCATTTTAACTGCGCAACTACGCTGGCGCTCCTGGTGGCGCAATGGGGCACTGATTCACTATGTGAATCAAACCTAAGGTTTTCTTGCTATAAATTGACACATCTACCGATTCTGTGAGTTATCTCAATAGATTTCCATATCATTCCAAGTTTTAAAATCCTTTTGCACGTACCCTGTATTAGTCTGTAGGTATCAGTGTTACTGATCATGCGTTTTTTATTCCGGATAATCTTAAAAGCGACCCCTCAGTAACGTGGAACAGTCAGTACTGTGTGCAGTCAGTATGACGGGTCGATTAAAAAAAAAACTGTTAGAGGCTGAAGTATCACGGGAACATGTTTCTTGCAGCCTACAAAAAAGAAGACATGCTTTAAAATAACCGGTATAACAATCAGCGCGGGAATAGCTTTCATACTTTCAACAGACAATGAACTGGCCTACTAGAATCCTCTTTGTCGATCGACAGCTACGCTCACAATGCCCAGCATACGGAGCGCGTGTGTAAATGTAATTACGGCGCACAGTAGATTAGCGGCCCGGCACGGCACGGCAGAGGGTCAGAGGTACTTTGACTAATGCACTTCAGTGATCAAACGTCACCGGCCGAAGCGTGTGTTGCCAGTCACAACTGAAGCCTCGCCACGTAATGTTAATTAGCGCGTCCGGGAACTGGCGAGGCGGTCGGGAAGTGTGTGCGTCAACGCGCCGGCTCCGAGGGCAGCCGCTTCTCACCGGTGTCTGCTGCCTGCACCTGGCTCAGCTAATTAAGCACGTAAGAGTCTCGTCTAACCCGTCATTCTCGACATCAGCAATGCCTGTCTTATATTCCTCTAACAAAAAGTAGACACTGGAAAAACAGCTACATCGAGTTAGCGCACCTAGCTACACTGTTCCACTGTGAACGCTACACAAGTGTTGACGTAAAGTCAGTAAGACACAGCAGTCACAAAATTCACTTCTTTAGTTTCTGTACTGTTTCATCCTCTCACTGGCCAGTCCTGTCTGGTAGGCGTCCAAGGTGCCGCTCTTCAGATTCCACAAGCCTGACAACAAAACTTTTCTTTCAAATCACCGTGTGTTCGTACAATCTTGAGTACAAGCAGGCACACGATATTACCTACTAGTAAACATGTCCTCGAAGAATAAAATGAACAATTTATTTCTATATGTTCTGTAAAGTTGATGTCTGTGAGGCGTGTAATGCGACTGGAGTTTGATTGCCTATGATAGACAAAATGTGTGAGTAGGATCATAATGGGGCTTCTAAGCTAAAGATGGTAATGGGGCTTCTGAACTAAAAAGCGTCACAATATGTGCAGTGAGTGCTCGCTACCCTTCTTTGTAAATGACTGTTCGCCCCGATAGCTGAGTAGCCAGCCTGATGGATTGCCTCCCACCGGGCCTGGGATCGGTTCCCGGCTGGTCGGGAATTTCCTCCGCTCAGGGACTGCGTGTTGTGCTGTCTTCATCATCATTTCATCCCCATGCGACGCACAGATCGCCCAATGTGGCGTCGAACGTAGTAAGACGTGCACCAAGGTGGCCGGACCTACCCCGCAATGGGCCTCCCGGCCAATGACGCCAAACTCTCATTTCCATTTTTGTAAATGACTTAATCCCCCTTATCGATGACGTAACACATTCATTAGTGACATCATCATCCTTATGAGTGAGCACACAAGCCACACTCCACGAGGTTTCCTCTGTTCTGAAGGCTATTTTACGTTTACGGGAACTCGGCAGATAGCCGAAGTCAATTTGCTGCAGCAAGCTGTGCTGCAGAATAAGACGGCAGCAAGTAGGCAGTTGTTTCCCACGGAGGCTAAGGTAGCGACTGGACCATACGGCACGATGGTTAACCACGAGAGTGGGGAGGGCAACGCGAGCCTGCAGAACAGACGTCACTCGGCAGTAAACACATGTGGAACCACTAGCGTTACGGCGCGAAACGACGATTTTCCTTTGTGAAATACACCGGAGTCCAAACTTAAAGCAGAACTGCTATTTCCCCATCCTGTGTCTAATTCACGACATAATCGTACAAGGTGTCAACAGATGTCGTTATGGCCGTGTTCTGCGCGGAATATGGCATTTTGCCGGCCGCGGTGGTCTAGCGGTTCTAGGCGCTCAGTCCGGAACCGCGCTACTGCTACGGTCGCAGGTTCGAATCCTGCCTCGGGCATGGATGTGTGTGATGTCCTCAGGTTAGTTAGGTTTAACTAGTTCTAAGTTCTAGGGGACTGATGACCACAGATGTTAAGTCCCATAGTGCTCAGAGCCATTTGAACCATTTATGGCATTCCGATCAACGGACAATCACGCCAGAAATGACGTAAGGGCACCTGTCAGACGGGGTAGTGTCTGCTGGGTAGTCGCACATCCACAGTCGCTGCGTACACAGCCACGGACCGCGCGGTATGGCGCAGAGAAGACGCTTACCAGACGCTCTGCTGTGGAGGAGCCTAGGAAGAATGGAAGCAGTAGAGTCGCAAACTGATGTCGCCCGATGGCTTAATGTGAATCGTTCTCTTGTTTCTGGGACGAGCGGCAGTTTATAGAGACCGAAACTGTATCCCATAGACCAGGACAGTGCCGATACCGTGTGGCATCAGAACGAGTGGGCCGTTATTTGGCTATAAGGGCACGACGGTACCGCCTTAGTACTGCACTCTATCTGACCTCGCATCATCCCCTGGCCTTGTTGTATCGAGGCAAACGGTATACAGAAGGCTTCAGCAAGGTGGCCTTTATTGTTGTAGACATGCTGTCTGTTTGTCTCTGGCGTGTCTTCGCAGAAGGGAACGTCTAGGGTGGAGGCGTCAACGTGCCACCGGAAGGTCGAACGGTGGACCAACGGTCTTTTCACAGTCTGACTCCCGATTTCATCTGGAGAGTGGTTCTAGATGGATTCGCATCTGGAGGGCACTTGAAACACGATTTCGGGACCCAAATATTCTGGAAAGAGACCGATATCGAGGAGGATCCCTAATGGTGTGGGCAGGGATTATGTTGACAACTAGAACACCTCTTTATAAGATTCTACAGGTGAATCAGCAAGATTTAACTGATGTCAGGTACTGTGACGTGATCCTGGGATCTCATGCGCGGTTGTTGCGAGATGCTGTGGCGGAGACTTCGTATTGGTGGACGATAATGCTCGACCTAATAGAGCACGTGTGGTTGATGTGTTTTTGGAAACGGAAGATATTACACGCATGGTGTGGCCTGCTTGATCTCCCCATTTAAATCCTATATAGCATGTCCGGGATGCGCTTGGGAGACGGGCTGCATCACGTCAGCATGCACCAACTACTCTCCAAGACTTGTGAACAGCTCTGAACGACGAACGGGCGTTGTTGCCTCGACATCCGATTGATTACATCGTTCACACGTTCACACCGTGTCCCGTCTTTGTCAGGCCTGTATTGTGCCAGAGGCGATCACAGCCCATACTGAGCAGAACAACCAGTTGTCAGAATGTGCGTGCAAATCCGTTAAATTGGAAAAAAAGCGAAGAACATTTTGGTCTACCGTTATGCATGTTGCAGTTGATTACTTTCTGTATTCTTTACATTGTTTCTACTTTACTGTCACCTGTCTGTACTGTTTTGGCGCAAAATAAACGCAACCTTGAAAAGATTCCTTTAGAAAACTCTATATTTACTTTGTCCGAAGCACTCCCAGCCGTATTGCTCCTCTTGTTGTTTCCTTTGATGCCCTATCATCACTATCACACTATCAACTACACTAAATACAAAAGTAAAAGCTCATTGACTGTAAGTATGATTTTATTCTGAATTTTCGTTTCACCCTCCGTATTTCTCTCTCCCTCTGACACAGCGCGCGCGCGCGCGCGCGCACACACACACACACACACACACACACACACACACACACACACACACACACACACATATATATATATATATATATATATATATATATATATATATATATAGTCGTATACTCTTAGCTTACTTATTTGTTACATAGTTTAGTTCCCAATTTCTTTGCGTGTTTTTGGGTACTTGCATTGTTTAATTCATAAATTTCGGACGTGTTATAGTATTTGAGAGTTGTAGCATCGCGCTTTAGTGTTTACTTCGTAGATTCTTACTTAAATTGCGTGTGAGTTTCGTATAGGAGGTGTAATTTCGAGTTTTAGTTACTGTAATCGTAAATTCAGGCAGATTGTAGCACAGCCGTTAGGCATTTGTACAGGTTAGTTAATACATTCTTTGCGTGTTTCCCTTGCGTAATCGAGGCACGGACTCGTCTTTCAGTAACTGTTGTTCAACATCGATTAGAATGGACAGGGACTGTGATTGCTGTGTTTGGATGAGGGCTGAGTTGGCATCCCTTCGCTCACAGCTGCAAGCGGCGCTGACTTCGGTCGCGCAGCTTGAGGCTGTTGCCAATGGGCACCATTGTGGGGAGCCGGACTTGGGTATCACGGGGATGTGAACCTTGTCCCGTCTGTCCCCAGATCGGTCTGCCGCTGTGGTTGCCCCGGTTTCTGCCCGCAGTGGGGCTGAGCCCTCGCCTGTGGTTGATTGGGAGGTCGTTCCAAGGCGTGGCAGGCAGCGAAAGACGTCCCCGGAGGATGATCAGAAAGCCTCCCCGGTGCGTCTGACAAACAGGTTTCAGGCACTGTCTTTGGCTGAGCCAGATGCAGCTGCCTGCCCTGTTTCAGAGGATGATTCTCAGCCTTCAAGGTCGGGGCAATCGCAGAGGGTGGGCTTATCGGTAGTTTGGAGCTCCAATGTTAGGCGCGTAATGGGGCCCCTTAGGGGTATGGCGGCTAAGGAGGGGAAGAAATCCACTGTGCAGTCCGTGTGCATTCCTGGTGGAGTCATTACTGATGTGGAAAGGGTCCTTCCGGATGCCATGAAGAGCAGAGGGTGCACCCAGCTGCAGGTGGTGGCACATGTCGGCACTAATGACGTGTGTCGCTTTGGGTCTGAGGAAATTATCTCTGGATTCCAGCGCCTATTTGATTTGGTGAAGGCTGCCGGTCTTGCTTACGAGATGAAGGCAGAGCTCACCATCTGCAGCATCGTTGACAGAACCGACTGCGGACCTTCGGTGCAGAGCCGGGTGGACGGTCTGAATCAGAGGCTCAGACGGTTTTGCGACCGTGTTGGCTGCAGATTCCTTGACTTGCGCCATAGGGTGGTGGGGTTTCGGGTTCCGCTGAATAGGTCAGGAGTTCACTACACTCAGCTGGCGGCTACACGGGTAGCGGAGGCTGTGTGGCGTGGACTGGGCGGTTTTTTAGGTTAGAAGGCCTCGGGAAAGTACGGGGTGGGCTGCAATCTCAAAGGGTGCGTGGCAAATACAGGGCGTGCTTGGATCAAGGAACAGTCGGAATTGTAGTTTTAAATTGTTGTAGTTGTGCTGGGAAAGTCCCTGAGATACAAGCGCTAATAGAAAGCACAGAAGCTGAAATCGTTATAGGCACAGAAAGCTGGCTAAAGCCTGAAATAAGTTCTGCAGAAATTTTTCCGAAGTCTCAGACGGTGTTCAGGAAAGATAGATTAGGCAGACGGTGTTCAGGAAAGATAGATTAGGCAGAATTGGTGGTGGAGTGTTTGTGTCTGTCAGTAGTGGTTTATCTTGTAGTGAAGTCGGAGAAGATACTCCGTGCGAATTGGTATGGGTGGAGGTTATACTTAACAGCCGAACTAAGTTAATAATTGGCTCCTTCTACCGACCCCCAGACTCCGATGATATAGTTGCGGAACAGTTCAGAGAAAATTTGAGTCTCGTAACAAATAAATACCCCACTCATATGGTTGTAGTTGGTGGGGACTTCAAACTTCCCTCGATATGTTGGCAAAAATACTTGTTCAAAACCGGTGGTAGGCAGAAAACATCTTCCGAGATTGTCCTAAATGCTCTCTCCGAAAATTATTTCGAGCAGTTAGTCCACGAACCCACGCGAATTGTAAATGGTTGCGAAAACACACTTGACCTCTTAGCCACAAACAATCCAGAGCTAATAGAGAGCATCATGACTGATACAGGGATTAGTGATCACAAGGTCGTTGTAGCTAGGCTCAATACCGTTTCTTCCAAATCCACCAGAAACGAACGCAGAACAGTTTTATTTAAAAAAGCGGATAAAGTGTCACTAGAAGCCTTCCTAAGAGACAATCTCCATTCCTTCCAAACTGACTATGCAAATGTAGACGAGATGTGGCTCAAATTCAAAGATATAGTAGCAACAGCAATTGAGAGATTCATATCTCATAAATTGGTAAGAGATGGAACTGATCCGCCATGGTACACAAAGCAGGTCCGAACAATGTTGCAGAGGCAACGGAAAAAGCAAGCGAAGTTCAGAAGAACGCGAAATCCAGAAGATTGGCTAAAATTTACAGGCGCGCGAAATTTGGCACGGACTTCATGCGAGATGCCTTTAATAGGTTCCACAACGAAACATTGTCTCGAAATTTGGTAGAAAATCCGAAGAAATTCTGGTCGTATGTAAAGTACACAAGCGGCAAGACGCAGTCAATACCATCGCTGCGCAGTGCCGATGGTACTGTTACCGACGACTGTGCCGCTAAAGCGGAGTCATTGAACGCAGTTTTCCGAAATTCCTTCACCAGGGAAGACGAATGGAATATTCCAGAATTTACGAACAGCTGCTAGCATGAGAGTCTTAGAAGTAGATACCTTAGGGGTTGCGAATCGCTTGATACGGGCAAGTCTTCAGGTCCAAATTGTATACCGATTAGGTTCCTTTCAGATTACGCTGATACAATAGCTCCCTACTTAGCAATCATATACAACCGTTCGCTCACCGATAGATCTGTACCTACAGATTGGAAAATTGCGCAGGTCGCACTAGTGTTTAAGAAGGGTAGTAGCAGTAATCCATCGAACTACAGACCTATATCATTGACGTCGGTTCGCAGTAGGGTTTTGGAGCATATACTGTATTCAAACATTATGAATCACGTCGAAGGGAACGATCTATTGACACGTAATCAGCATGGTTTCAGAAAACATCGTTCTTGTGCTCTTTATTCGCACGAAGTAATGGCCGCTGTCGACAGGGCATCTCAAGTTGATTCCGTATTTCTAGATTTCCGGAAAGCTTTTGACACCGACCGTTCCTCACAAGCGACTTCTAATCAAGCTGCGGGCCTATGGGGTATCGTCTCAATTGTGCTGCTGGATTCGTTATTTCCTGTCAGGAAGGTCGCAGTTCGTAGTAATAGACGGCAAATCATCGAGTAAAACTGAAGTGATATCAGGTGTTCCCCAGGGAAGCGTCCTGGTACCTCTGCTGTTCCTGATCTATATAAATGACCTGGGTGACAATCTGAGCAGTTCTCTTAGGTTGTTCGCAGATGATGCTGTAATTTACCGTGTAGTAAGGTCATCCGAAGACCAGTATCAGTTGCAAGAGGTTTTAGAAAAGATTGCTGTATGGTGTGGCAGGTGGCAGTTGACGCTAAATAACGAAAAGTGTGAGGTGATCCACATGAGTTCCAAAAGAAATCCGTTGGAATTCGATTACTCGATAAATAGTACAATTCTCAAGGCTGTCAATTCAACTAAGTACCTGGGTGTTAAAATTACGAACAACTTCAGTTGGAAAGACCACATAGATAATAATGTGGGGAAGGCGAGCCAAAGGTTGTGTTTCATTGGCAGGACACTTAGAAGATGCAACAAGTCCACTAAAGAGACAGCTTACACTACACTCATTCGTCCTCTGTTAGAATATTGCTGCGCGGTGTGGGATCCTAACGAGATGGGATTGACGGAGGACATCGAAAGGATGCAAAAAAGGGCAGCTCGTTTTGTATTATCACGTAATAGGTGAGAGAGTGTGGCAGATATGATACGCGAGTTGGGATGGAAGTCATTAAAGCAAAGACGTTTTTCGTCGCGGCGATATCTATTTACGAAATTTCAGTCACCAACTTTCTCTTCCGAATGGGAAAATATTTTGTTGAGCCCAACCTACATAAGTAGGAATGATCATCAAAATAAAACAAGAGAAATCAGAGCTTGAACAGAAAGGTTTAGGTGTTCGTTTTTCCCGCGCGCTGTTCGGGAGTGGAATGGTAGAGAGATAGTATGATTGTGGTTCGATGAACCCTCTGCCAAGCACTTAAATGTGAATTGCAGAGTAGTCATGTAGATGTAGATGTAGCTCAGCTCTACTGTCTGCGCAGGCAATGCTGCCAGAAGCGGGAACTGTGCCTACTAATTTCCTAACCCTGTACTCCCCCTTAATCGGCTACAGACATAATCATCTATTCTTCGTACTCCATTGTGTACGTACAGTAACTAAAATCTCGTTATGTGCTATCGTTCATGGCGTTGCAATTCTAATGAACAACTGTGTATATTTGCTGGTGAACAAAACGTGTCGACGAAAGTAACTTTTCTATGACGTGTCACTGCCAAGAAAGACTGCTCGATGGAACTTTCACCATACGTAGAGTTAACTGCTGCAGTATAGTACACGAGGCAACTGAAGTAAATACGCGATGGGACGAACAGAAACGATACATTTATTGAGAGACAATATTTGCAACGAAGGCACTGCGATTTACGATGCTCCTCTTGACATTGCAAAAATGTGATAAGTGATTCTAAATAGGGTGTACGATCAGTACGGACGTGAAGATGTGCTCTCGAGTGGGCTTCGACGCTGGCCGCAAGTTCGGTAAGCAGTGCTCGTGTTGGAGGTTTCCATTCCTCCACAACTGCCGGACGATCGTCGGTGCGTGGACGTACTGCAGTACGTCTCTGCAACGCACTCCACACGTATCTGAAAGGGCGAGTCACTTCATTCGGCGAATGTGCTCTTCCCGGGAGCTGCTCCACCAGAGCTGTTCGGCGTGGTCGCGCTCTGTCAGCCGTAGAGTAAAAAAAAAAAAAAAAAAAAGGAGTCCTGTCTCACAATTAAGTTGACATCTGAATTTATCGCGCTCAAAAATTTGGAGGTCATTTCGGCGATGTAATATTATGTCTCCCCACATGATAACAACAGTGGAATCTAAACAACGATGTTCCTAAGTAGATCACGTATGTCCATGAAACGTTCTTTATAAAAGTGTAACGTTCTTATAAAATTTATGCGATTATTTGTGAATGAATGTGAAATGCGTAATGTTTGTGCTATGCAAATTTACTGTGTGGTAAGTTGTTGAGCAAATGGTGTGCTTAATCAGTTTTACTGTAATTAAAAAAGATTAAACAACTTAACCTGGAAAACTAATACGCAATGCCCATAATGAAAACAATTCCTCTAAAATTTTCCCAGTTTCGTGAGCAACGGGTTCTGTGGCCCTGTACAATAAACTGACAAAATTCCCTGTGCAAATAAACAACGAAGTAACTGTTCCTTAGGTTTAGAATTGGAACGGATGTAATCTTGGTATTCTGTTCTCTCCACAGTAGCCATAAAAAATATTTAGTCTTGGCAAAGCGAAGTGCAATGACGGACGTAAAATAGCTTCATACAAATAATATCAGTAGATTGACTGATAAATGAATAACCTTGAAAATGTTCAGTGAAAATACTGGATATTGACTGAACGCTGTGCATGCTGCCCACGTTGAAACGGTTGCAAACATTAATACTTTCTTCACTTAAAGCTTCCGGGCTGATAGGCCGTGGTCGAAGTATATCAGCCCGGAAGTTTTAAGTGAAGACAATACCGGCCGTGAAAGCCTACATTGTATGAGTAATACTTTTCTGATTCTGGAACATTAATATTTTTCTGACTGAAAAATGATTTCTTTTAGAAAACTGTTCATTGGATTTAAATAAGACGACATGGAAGAGGGTGAGGTACTCATCAGGGGACATACTAAGAATAAATGCTTCAGTTTGAAAACTGTATTCAAAATAAAGTTTCACCTTCACAAAATCTGATATGAAACATTTTACGTTAACTTCGAAATCAGTGAACGTCTCAACTGTTCTAAAATTCTCGTAATTAAAGATTGTTACATGAGAGAAAGTGTGAGATCATCTGACAAAATACACTCCTGGAAATGGAAAAAAGAACACATTGACACCGGTGTGTCAGACCCACCATACTTGCTCCGGACACTGCGAGAGGGCTGTACAAGCAATGATCACACGCACGGCACAGCGGACACACCAGGAACCGCGGTGTTGGCCGTCGAATGGCGCCAGCTGCGCAGCATTTGTGCACCGCCGCCGTCAGTGTCAGCCAGTTTGCCGTGGCATACGGAGCTCCATCGCAGTCTTTAACACTGGTAGCATGCCGCGACAGCGTGGACGTGAACCGTATGTGCAGTTGACGGACTTTGAGCGAGGGCGTATAGTGGGCATGCGGGAGGCCGGGTGGACGTACCGCCGAATTGCTCAACACGTGGGGCGTGAGGTCTCCACAGTACATCGATGTTGTCGCCAGTGGTCGGCGGAAGGTGCACGTGCCCTGTCGACCTGGGACCGGACCGCAGCGACGCACGGATGCACGCTAGGACCGTAGGATCCTACGCAGTGCCGTAGGGGACCGCACCGCCACTTCCCAGCAAATTAGGGACACTGTTGCTCCTGGGGTATCGGCGAGGACCATTCGCAACCGTCTCCATGAAGCTGGGCTACGGTCCCGCACACCGTTAGGCCGTCTTCCGCTCACGTCCCAACATCGTGCAGCCCGCCTCCAGTGGTGTCGCGACAGGCGTGAATGGAGGGACGAATGGAGACGTGTCGCCTTCAGCGATGGGAGTCGCTTCTGCCTTGGTGCCAGTGATGGTCGTATGCGTGTTTGGCGCCGTGCAGGTGAGCGCCACAATCAGGACTGCATACGACCGAGGCACACAGGGCCAACACCCGGCATCATGGTGTGGGGAGCGATCTCCTACACTGGCCGTACACCACTGGTGATCGTCGAGGGGACACTGAACAGTGCACGGTACATCCAAACCGTCATCGAACCCATCGTTCTACCATTCCTAGCCCGGCAAGGGAACTTGCTGTTCCAACAGGACAATGCACGTCCGCATGTATCCCGTGCCACCCAACGTGCTCTAGAAGGTGTAAGTAAACTACCCTGGCCAGCAAGATCTCCGGATCTGTCCCCCATTGAGCATGTTTGGGACTGGATGAAGCGTCGTCTCACGCGGTCTGCACGTCCAGCACGAACGCTGGTCCAACTGAGGCGCCAGGTGGAAATGGCATGGCAAGCCGTTCCACAGGACTACATCCAGCATCTCTACGATCGTCTCCATGGGAGAATAGCAGCCTGCATTGCTGCGAAAGGTGGATATACACTGTACTAGTGCCGACATTGTGCATGCTCTGTTGCCTGTGTCTATGTGCCTGTGGTTCTGTCAGTGTGATCATGTGATGTATCTGACCCCAGGAATGTGTCAATAAAGTTTCCCCTTCCTGGGACAATGAATTCACGGTGTTCTTATTTCAATTTCCAGGAGTGTACATTCCAAAATTTAACTTCTCTGTATCAGGATTACAAAAGACACAAAATATTACAAATCAGATATACCTAATCAACCTACACATTAAATTTTATGGAAAATATTTGGTTCCTACATTCAAGAGCCAGTATTGTAAAATTCAGCCAAATCGACATATCGCATTGCTGAATACTTAAAATAAATACACAAAATTTCATTAGCTTACAAATTTGTTCCAGTTGCTTTCGCTTTGAGTTACAGTATAAATTTATTACTCTTCTATAACTGCCTTGGACAATGGTCAATATTTGTTAACTATCAGTATCACTTCAGTTCTTGATAATCTTATAGCCTCACAAATTATTAATATACACTTCATTTTATAAAAACTGTATCATGCTGCTTCTATAGACCAACAACTAAACTCTCACATCCAGCCAGCCACTAACCTTTAGTCTTCCACCCTACCTATGACAGGGTGCAACGGCAACTGGCACTGCGCTCCGCGCGCTCCTGCTTACAATCGATTCTGCCACTCAGCAAACGTCTTTGGTTCAGTGGAGTCAAACATACAAGGTATGACAACCGTTTCAGCTAATTTTTCATGAATTATATTACAAAATCGGGCACCACGTGCAAGTGAACCCCTCACATAATCTTCCTCCATATAAGGGTACGTAATGCACCGAGGAACATTGTCGAACATGATTGTTTTGGTGGTCCAGGTGTTATGGTGCTGAGAGGAATATTATTGCATAGATCAAAACCCTTGAACACAGTACACCCTCCGCTCAGCACTGTTCTGACACTGTACTCTTTCCCCAAGCGAATCGTTCGTGCGGCGGATTTGGCCACGACTTCATTTTTGTGGATGGCAATGCAGAATCGAGCTTCCAAGTTGGTGGAGCTCTTGGAACGGGCGGATGTTCGGCGAGCGGACTGGCCTGCCCATTCCCTCGACTTAAATCGTGGAGACGTTTTGCAGCGAGGTCACGCGCACGAGTGGCCACCCAACATCAGTCTGTCAACAGCGCTGGTGGAGCAATCGAACGTCCTGCCACAAGAACTTCTCACCAATCCTGTCGGTGGCACTGGAGCACGTTGCAGACCACACATTGCCGTCCGTCGTCATCACAAACCCTATTGAGGGCCATGAGCTGAATTTTGTGATGTCCAGGGAAGCATCATTATACGCGGTGGTAATTATTGTCCCTGAATAAAAATGTCATTTCTGTTTGTCTCATTCAGTATTTTTTTCAGTTACCTTCTGTTCTATACTGTGCCAGTTCTTATGTATCGTCCACGCTTCCTGGAGCTATGGTACTTGGCAGTGACACACACGTCATGCTAAAGTTGTTTCGTACTTGATATTGCACACAGGTGTATAATCAATGTAAGAAATTTTGGAAGTTCCACCTCGACCTAATGGTACCATCTGGAAGATATAGTGGAAGGAGCAATATGCTTGTCAGTAGCCCGTTACGTGTTCGCAATCCCGGTCCGAGGAGTGGCGCGTTACATCACTCCTGTCTGGAGCCAGTGTATCGGCAGACTGACTCATGCGTGCGCAGTGACAGACGGTCTGAAGCGGATTCAGTCGAGTACGTAATTCTAATTTTCATCTGCTAGAGAACAGTACTGGATGGGACTAAACAGAAACATTTACGTGTAATGTAGTTAAGAATTTGATCACCATAGTTCAGTAATGTACAGAGACATTCAAGAAACAGATCAAGAGAATGTTTTTGTAAATTATTATGTTTATTTCTTGAAGGCTTTTTTATTTATTTATGTTTGTACAAAAATGATTCACATGGCTCTGAGCACTATGGGACTTAACTGCTGAGGTCATCAGTCCCCGAGAACTTAGAACTATTTAAACCTAACTAACCTAAGCACATCACATACATCCATGCCCGAGGCAAGATTCGAACCTGCAACCGTAGCGGTCGCTCGGTTCCAGACTGCAGCGCCTAGAACCAGTCGGCCACACCGGCCGACTATGTATGTACAGTTTTGTATATGATTTTAGTAGTGTGAATGATACGTGAATGTGGTCTAAAGTATATATATGTAGATCATTGTTCCACTGATGAACGCTGTACGAACTAGTGAGAGCCGGCCTCTGTGGCCGAGCGGTTCTAGGCGCTTCAGTCCGCAACCGCGCGACTGCTACGGTCGCAGGTTCGAATCCTGCCTCGGGCATGGATGTGTGTGATGTCCTTACGTTAGTTAGGTTAAAGTAGTTCTACGTTGTAGGGAACTGATGATCTCAGATATTAAGTCCCATAGTACTCAGAGCCATTTGAACCACTTGAAATAGTGTGGGAAAGTTTTACGACAGTGTGAATGCAGACTACGGGAAATTTTCTATCATAATATGTTAAGTAAGTTTATGGTAAAAGGAAAGGTAACTCGAGTGAAAATGAAAATAGTTAAAAATGTAAAGTATAAACAAAATACCAGAATGTTAAATATTTATTTCGGGAAAAAGTACAGTTCTAAAGTGTGTTATTTGTTGATTTGTTAGTCATGAAAAGCGTGGACTAACGCGGAAGAGTAATGTTTTTTTTACTGGCGTGAAAGAAAACTGACCAAGCAGAACGGAGTATTCTTCATGTGTCTTTTGTCTTTGAGATGTAGGATGCTTACAGCAGTCTAAGGTGGTCGGAGCCCAGCCTTTCAATGGTACAGTCGTGTGTAGTATGAGCTCCGAAGGAAGTTATAATTTTGTGGTTTCAGTTGTGCTGTATGTTTCAAAAGTGTTTTAAAGTAAAGGCATATTTATTCTGTTTTTTTTTCTTAGAAAGTACGGATTTTCTAATTAATTTTGTGTTTGAGTAGAGACAGTGATTACGCGTGGCATATTGAGCACATCGGTGGCTAAAAACTTGACTGCATTAGACACCGATGAACTTAATAGTATGGCGAGCATTCTCATTTACGAAAAATCCGTGCTAGTAGCTGTTCAGATTTCAGGAAATACGTTACCATAAACTTGCTAACGTGAATGAAAGGGCTTATACATGACTGTGTTAAGATTAGCACGGGCTTGGCAGTGAACGAGTACCTCTCAAGGTTCAGAATATACCGAAGTTTTGCCGGTATTTCCACCATTCATTCAAATTTAAGACCTTTTCCCGATTCTTAGAATAGTTACGTTGTATGCAGCGTGGTGCGAGTTGCAGTTAGGTAGGTTTCTGCTCGGCTTCCCTACCGGCGATCTGCTGCAACGAGTTCACAGGTAGGTGCAGGTAATGGACGAACGAAACCGCGACGCCTCAGCTCCTTCACCGTCAATCGTTTCTATTTCAGCGAGCTTCCAGTTTTAAATTACATAACTTGAGATGATGAGTCGCAGATATTCCTTGGCAGCTGTAGCCAGACTCTGGCTTCAGCTGTCAGAGACTGTGTTCATGTGTGTGTGTGAGTTGTGTGTGTGTGTGTGTGTGTGTGTGTGTGTGTGTGTGTTGTCTATTTTCGATGAAGACCTCGTTGGCCGAAAGCTTACATTTCGACAGTCCTTTCGTTGTGCCTATCTGCCACTCAGCATCCCCGCTATATGGTGAGTAGCAACTATCCTTTTCATAATATTGTTCCGTTCCATTCTGGATGTTCCATTGTTTGAAATTACATAATTTTATTCAGCGGACAGATGCTACAATCAACGCCTAGGCACATGAAGCTGTAGCAAGCTCGGATACAGTAAGCGGTATCTGTTACTTCGTTTGTAATTAATGCCTGCGGATATCAGCCATCACGCGACTTACTACTTAGTAACGGCGGAAAGCAGTGTCGCGCTGCCCGCGCCTGCGCAGTTGGGCGCTGGCAGCGGCCGGTAACCTCGGCTGTTCCGGTCGCGGCATTCTCTTCTGCATGACAAATGACTGCCTCCACTAACGATGACGTCGGCGGCTGCCAACGGGAGTCCAACGCGCTAAAGCACGGTTCCCCGACTACCTGTCTGTGCAGTACGTAACTGTTTGCCCAGAACAATTCTACGCACAAGTCTGTAATCGGCGTTACTGCCTGTCATATGCTTGATTTAAATTCAAAGACAAGAATTGTATGTAAAAGACAGTATTTTTTAGCGCTACATATGGAACGACTCGGTGTCAACATGTGGTTCATTCACAACCACAACAGATGACGTGATGAAACCAATCGTTAGTAAATTGAGATTTACACTTCTTGTCACTCAGGTGTACTACTACTGGAAGAACGAAAATCGTTCGCTTCATGAGATGCGAAGGCGTGTCCGTAATTGGACGAATGAAGGGTTTTCGTTATATGAGATATGAAGGCGTATGTCTAAACCGTCATGTGTAGGGAACTGTATCTAAAAATTTCACTGAAATGAAGAAAGTCTCTTAAATTACATACATCGAATTTCTTCACTTGCAGCAAGTTTACAGCTGCTCGTCAGTCTCTCACAATCCAACATCAGTCATCCTGTATATCTCTCAAGTCGGTTTCTATTTCACTGTTTCACGTCATAAATATTTCAATTATTTTGTTATTCCACCCGAAATTGTTCAAGACTTATTCCGATATGTTCAGCTGTTATACACGGTAGCCTAAAGCCGGGTTGTCCTAAGAGCAGGAATTTTGCGCCGCGTGAATAGAAACACGGCGTTTTGCATCGACAGGGACGCAAAACTTAAATACGTAACGCATTTGGGTTATCCGAGAAAATGAAACCGCGAGCGCGTTAACTATTCAGTTCACAGTGCTCTCTCAGGAGAGTGTTCAAACAAGTGTTAATACTTCAGCTAAAGTGGTAATATTATGTACAGGGTTGATGGATTGCGTGAGAGAAACGAAAAGATACCTCCTGGATTTGCTGGTATCTAAAAGTATAATTGTTGATGAAGAAGAGGATTATTTGCTCCAGACTTACGTCAAGCGCAGAAAAAACAGTCAGTAACATGTTTTGAACAAGGGGAATAAGGGTGTGCAGAATACATTGATTGCCGGCCGAAGTGGCCGTTCGGTTAAAGGCGCTGCAGTCTGGAACCGCAAGACCGCTACGGTCGCAGGTTCGAATCCTGCCTCGGGCATGGATGTTTGTGATGTCCTTAGGTTAGTTAGGTTTAACTAGTTCTAAGTTCTAGGGGACTAATGACCTCAGCAGTTGAGTCCCATAGTGCTCAGAGCCATTTGAACCATTTTGAATACATTGATTAACAACCACTTAATCGAGGACGAAGACGGGATCAAAAAGTGAAACATTCAAGGGTAAGAATCAGGTAAGTCAATTATTGTAACATTCAGGGCAAAGTAATTTTAAAGTTTAAACTGTGATTACATCGATGTACAAGAATATACAGGGCCGTTATTTCAGAAATTAAACATCTTTGACGCATTTAATGCAGAACCAACGGTATTGGCAGCCGGAATGTTCCCACCATCCGGTACTTTTCCAAAATGCTGTGCTACGTCACTTCGTAAGGGGAAAGAAGCACGCAAGTCAAACAGAACAGAACCAATAATTACGCAAGTTTATTGAATAAATGAATTTCCGGATGTCATAAAACAGTCATTGTACTCATATCTCGTTTATTTAGGTTAAGGGCACCTGACGGAAGAACTTCACAGCACCATGACGGAAAAATTTAATCAGGCTTTGCCATAATTCTTTATATTTTTTGTGGAACATCTAGAATAAAGGGTGGAATTGTTCAAGTCATGTTACAGCGAACAGAAGGTAACTGCAAAGCGGTTATATATTAGAAAAGCAAGAAATCCTGAAGTTAAACATACCATTATAAGTAGATGCGGGCAGTCCGAAAAGCGCATCCATTGTCTGGCACCGTCATGGTGTCCTTACGACGCCAGTTTGCATTCCTCCGTCCAAAATCGTCTCATACTGCAGCATACGGTAGTGGTTACTTTCAGATGATATTATCTTAATGGGCTGAGTTTTGAAAGGCTGTTTTAAAGAGCACTTTCAGTTCAACAGAGTGTGCCATTTCTTGATTAACAGTGACCACGGGGGTCAAAGGAGCTGCCCCCCGCGTCTGGATGCTTCGATCAGGTATTCCCATCAGTGCCGTTACGTTCGACAATTCAACATATCTATGGCACTCTGATTATAAATGGCAACGGACAATAAATGTAATTTTTACTTTCTTGAGGCCACTAATTCAGTTGATAGTTACGTAATCAACAAAGGGGAAGACAGTGAAGTTTTTATTTTGACCACCAGCAGAATCGTAAAATATGCATGATGTCCCAGGAGGAATGGTCAGTTTTCGCGGATATGACAGGGACAGCCATTCGAAGAATAGATGCTAGTAAACAAGGGCTCTAAATGCGTGCCTTAAGAGTTAGGAGCATCTTCTATACTGTGAAACAAAGCTCTTCTACTGCAAGCCCTTTGCAGCTCATATTTTGAGCGGTGATTGTTTGGCCCAGAACAAGAAAAAAATCTCCAGCGCTCACGGGCTCTACACTGCATACCTCAAGAGTTATGAGAACGTTCATCTTTGCTATATGAAACACATCTTCTACTGAACAAGTGGACATAGCTATTGTGGCTTGTGTTGTAGAGCACAGGTTTTCTACACACGGAAACATCGTTCCTGTCATATCCCTAAACATTGACCATTCATCCTGTGACACCCTGTATAGAGCTCTTCAGACGAAAGGAAAAAGGCACGACTTCTCTCCATTTTCAGCCTTTTTCACAATGCATTCAGAGTAAAAATTGGAAAATGATTTGCCTGTTGCATCAACATATATACTGAACAAATACATAAAAAGTTGAAGCTTAAACAGCTAAAAAAAAAA
The DNA here is from genome assembly GCF_023898315.1 of Schistocerca nitens. Lineage (NCBI taxonomy): Eukaryota > Metazoa > Arthropoda > Insecta > Orthoptera > Acrididae > Schistocerca > Schistocerca nitens. The sequence continues at coordinate 3,435,035 of NC_064620.1, forward strand.
AAAAATGGTTCAAATGGCTCTGAGCGCTATGGGACTCAACTGCTGAGGTCATAAGTCCCCTAGAACTTAGAACTACTTAAACCTAACTAACCTAAGGACAACACACACATCCATGCCCGAGGCAGGATTCGAACCTGCGACCGTAGCGGTCGCGCGGTTCCAGACTGTAGCGCCAGAACCGCTCGGCCACCAGCGGCCGGCTTAAACAGCTACATCTACACGGATACGCTGCAAATCAAGTGGCTGGCAGATGGTTCGTCGAACCACCTTGGGAATAATTCTCTATTATTCCAATCTCGAACAGCCGCTTGTGAGGTACAGAGTCAAAAATTGCTATATTTGGAAGGGATGCAATTTTTACGAAGTATTTCTAGAGAGCCACTTTTTTTCTTCTTGCCTCAGAATTCTGCTTGCCCTGCCCTCTCATGCTGTCACGACTCACTTGCCTGCTTTTCTTTCCTGAAAAATTACTTCTTTCCCCTTATAAAGAAACCTCGAAAGTTAATATCTCTGGACTCACTTGGTTTTCCCCATTTTTAGCCTCTGAACCGATGCCTATGATCACTCTGAATCGAGCTGTAGCAAAACTCGGTTTCGAAAACGAATTGAGGTAACTTGTTTTCCCTTTACTCTTTATTTCAGATGTACTATCCATCAATTGGCATCACCGTCAGGAAGAGAACCTGACGTCAGAAGCCACTTGCAGAAATCTCTTTAGTTTCTTAAATATAAAAACAGCAACTGTAAATTTAGAAACTATGTGTTGTAGTCTAAGTAATATGCTCATGAAGGAATATTTGTCTGTTATTCCAAACGGCACTGATAGGTGGCGAACCATCGGAAAACAGACTCCTCTAGTAGGTGGAGGAGGTTTTTCTCAGTCTCAGAATTTCAAGTGAGATGACGATTCATAGATTACTTTAGCAGCAGTAGGTTTGGTATCGCTGTTCGAAAAATTAACGGAGCATACTTTAGTTATCAACATGTCCTTACAGTTCTGTTCTTCCCAAACAAACTTTATTTCTTATGCCCTTGTCTTCGTCATTTCTGGTAATGTTAGTAATAATGGTGTGAAAACCTTCTTATATGTTGACAATAATGTTGTTTTTTGATAACAATGCAGTAATTTAACGTACTGGAATAATGTGTTACTTATACGTGTAACTGAGAAATCACAAATAATGGTAAAAAGAACAATTAACAATGAGTAAACAAATGAAGGACAAAAGATGGTGTTTTATTGCCTACCTTACTTAGGATGAGTGGGGTGGCACTGAGGGCTCAGTTATAAACGGTTTCTTAACTGTAGATAAGATAAGGTCATCCAATGTCAGGTTACTCACTTGAGCTGCTTCGTTTCCCCACTCCCTCTCCCGTGCGTAGGCACAGGGAATCGACCAGGGTTTCCCTGTCTCACGTAATTTGTTTTTTAAGGGATTAAATTGAATACTGCTTCATGCAACGATAACTGTGCCTTTATTCCTATTGTATGAAATGGTTTTGAAAGTACTCTTTTATGTTTGTTGAAAGCCGCGGCTAATTTTTCTCAGGGCGCTATCGCCAGAAATATCATGCATATTCCAACGTGAAGACATTCGTCTTACTCACGATGGATTAAAATTATTTCTTTAATATTACGCGGTAAACTATTTAAATAATGCGAACAATGCTTAATTATTTTTTTTGTCAGGCTCCAGGATAACTTCCTATGTGCAATGGCAGAGGAAGCATTTATAGATATTACTATTAATAAAAAACTGTACCTCTGGCCTAATATGAATTGGAAAATATTACAGGACGTCGTTTTAAATTTATTGAGATTATTCTTTTTAATAGTTTTAGCATTAAATGACTGTTGAAAGAACTTATATAATTCTTGTCAGCAATGGCGTCGCTACAATAATGAGCCTACGCAAAATGGCCAAGGCAGCATTTCATTATTACGTACTAAATCATATGCAGGATAGGTACTAACCACTGACAAAAACACACATTACAGTTATTAATCACATATATATTCAACAAAATTCTATTACTGCTACAATAACTGTGTCAGTTACAGGCCTGAACAATTAGCGTCCGTCAGCTAGAACATCATAATCGATAAGATAATGAAAGAAAAAGGATACGTTCATTCTTCTTGTACAACGGGAGAAAGATAATAATAATTCCGACTCTAAGAGCGCAGACAGCGCTTCTCCATTGTTGAGTATCGACGACTGATTTACACTCTTTTTTACCGGAGGCTCTGCTGTACCAGGGGAATGACAAAGGGAGCTCTGCGACTCACATTCAGTTCTTCAGTTTCTATATTTTGTTGACAAGGAGCCAGCTTTCTCATTAAATTCCCTAAAGCGTTTATTAGCAATTCTGTTAACAGTTACAGTATTTATGGTAGGCGACAAGTTTCGAAACTTAGAGGTTCATTTTCAGTCCTGGCCTACCGAGACTGTACTGACAGTGTTTGATCTTAATAATAAACATCAAAGTGGCAACACGTGCCTGATAAATGTTTACAGAATGACTGACACAGTCAACACACGGACATGAGGTGTTGTTCCATCTTACATGAAAACAGTGTTTCCAGACAGCAGCGCTCTTCCACTGTAGGAATCACGTGCTGTACGAGGAGGCATCGGTAGCGTGCAGACGTCACAGTACGCCTGACAGGCCCTCTGGATGTGTTCTCTTTAAAGACGAACGCACTGAGAATAAAGGTGTGAATTTTAAAATTTTGCCGGCGAACTGAATGTTCAAACAAATTTCGGGCTTACAGCAGGCCGTCGTTCAATAATTCGCACGATATTTCAACTGGGCACCTGCCAGTCATCTTCAGGGAAGCCGTCGCAGACCGCCGAAAACGTTTTTTTTTTTCTTTATTGTATTTCAGTTCCCCCTTGGGCCGGGCTGGCAGCAGCATATGCGCTGCTCTTCAGCCGAAAGACATAGAACAAAACAATAGAAGACATTTAAAAACAGCAAAGGAGAGAATAAGGTGAACATAGATATAAAAAAGGGGGAACTGGGTAATGTGGGTTTGGAGGGAACCTTGAGACCGTTGAAGGGTAGGATAGAGAGCCAGGAAGGCGGTGTCATCAGCATACTGGAGAAGGTGGACTGGTGGGGGTGGCTTGGGCATATCAGCTGTATACAAGAGATAAAGGAGAGGGGAGAGGACAGAACCCTGGGGGACGCCAGCCGTGGGATAAAAGATACGGGAGTTGGTGTTGTGGAGGGTGACATAGGAAGGACGGTGCGAGAGGAAGGAAGCGACCAGACGGACAAAATTGATAGGCAGGGCGTAGGTTTGGAGTTTAAAGAGGAGACCGGGATGCCATACACGGTCATAGGCGTTTTGGAGGTCAAGGGAAACAAAAATGGCGGAGCGATGGGAGTTGAGCTGGAGGGACAGAAAGTGAACAAGGTTGAGGAGCTGGTCTTCAGCAGAGAAGGAGGGTCGGAAGCCACACTGGGTAAGGGGGAGGAGGTGGTGTTGAGCAAGGTGCTGATGGATACGGTGGGAGAGGATGGATTCAAAGACCTTACTGAAGACGGAGGTGAGGCAAATGGGATGATAGGAAGAGGCGGCAGAAGGGGGTTTGTTGGGTTTGAGGAATAAGAGGACGCGGGAGGTCTTCCACAGGTCAGGGTAGAAGCCAGTAGAGAGGATGACATTATAGAGATGGGCGAAGACAGTCAGGAAGGAATAGGGGCTTTCTCGAAGGTGACGGTAGGTGACACAGTCGTGACCAGGGGCCGTGTTGCGTTTGGACTGGAGGATAAGTTTAATGTCTTGTGCTGTGATGGGAGTGTTGACGTCAGAGGGGGTCAACTGCCCCAAGTACTGGAGACTAGGAGCAAGTGGAGCGACTGAGGTATCGGCACGTTCCATGACGGTGGGGAAAATAGAATAATCAAAGTGGGGATCATCAGGGATGGAGAAAACCTCAGAAAGGTGGGAAGCGAAGTGATTGGTCTTACTGAGGTTGTCAGGAAGGGGGCGATCGTTATGGAGAAGGGGGTAGTGGGCAGCGGAAAGGGAACCAGTAAGACGATGGAAGGCGGACCAGTACTTGGAGGAGTTGATAGGGAGAGTGGCGTTGAGTCGCGAGCAGGTCTGGCGCCAGTCTCGGCGTTTCGTTTCTGTAATAAGGTTCCGTACGTGTCGCTGTATTTGCCGGTGGCGTTGGAGTGTATCCCTGTCACGAGTGCGCAAGAAGGAGCGATAGAGGCGGCGGGATTCACGGAGGAGGAGGAGGACAGCCCACGGAGGGAGAGTGGGACGGTGTGGGTGGATGGTTTTAGTAGGAACATGGGCCTCCACGGCGTCAGTAATTACCTTCTGAAGGAAGGACGAGGCGTGGATGATGTCGTCAGGATGGCGATAGGTAAGAGGGTGGCTTTCGACCTGGGTGGAGATGGAGTCCCGGTAGGCATCCCAGTTGGCACGGCGATAGTCATGGACGACCTTGGGAGGGGGTGCAGGTTGCGGAGCCAGAGGGGGGCGGTGAGCAGACGTTATGGTGAGAAGGACACGTAGGTGATCGCTACTTGTGGGGTCAAGGACGGCGACAGCGATACGCCCAAGGAGGTTGGCGGAGGCAATGACAACATCGGGGGTGGTGTCACTTTCGGGTTGGGTGTGCTGGGGAAGGGGAACAAGGTCACCTTGGATTGTGGAGAAGAACTGATGCCACCACCGAAGGGCAGCAGGAGTGCGGCTATGGATGTTGAGGTCGGCGGCAATCACATAGGTGGAGAAGGTGTGGTCAATGTGTGAGATGAAGTCGTAAGGAAGAGGAGCAGTGGAGCAGACATAGATGGTAGCACAGGTAATGGTGAGGGAGGGGAAGAAGACACTAAGGATAAGGTGTTCAGTGGGGTCATTGAGGAGAGGTTGTGGCCGGACGGCGATATGCTTAAGGTGGCCAATCGCGACTCCACCCTGCGCACGAGGACCAGGAGTGTCGGTGCGGTGGAGGATATAGGGGGAGGTGCAGATAGAATGGTGGGGCTGGAGAAAGGTTTCGTTCAAGAGGAAGGTGTCGACCTGGTGGTGGGAGAGGGTGTGCATGGGGAGGTATTTGTTGGAGCAGAAGGAGCGAATGTTCTGGAAGAGGATGCGAGACTCGTGCCGCGCCATGACGGGAAGGAGGGGGGGGAAGAGAGGGAAGGGAAGAGACTTAAACTAGGGTGTCGAGGCGGGTGAAGGTGAAGTGGGCTTGGTTGTGGGAGTAAATGGCGAAGGTGTTCAGGTGGAAAACAGAGCGAGCAGCAAGCGAGATTTGTTGGAAGGTGTGGGGGCGCTGAAAAGGGTGAATGTTTTGGAGTACAACGGTAATGAACCGGATGATGTCCTCGGCTGTGGGGGGTGGACAGAGGGAATTGTTGGCATGGACAGGGGGATCGACGGGATGAACTGGGACTGTAAGTTCAGGGGTAGCTGGAGGGGGTTTATCTTTACACTTGTGGGAGTATGTAGGGTGGGGGCCATTACAGGTATTACAGGAAGGAGGAGCAGCGAGGTTGGGGCAGTTCTTAAGAAAGTGGGAGGCCTTGCAATGGGGACAGGTAGGGGGGTTTTTGCAGTTGGGAGTCAGGTGGTCATTGTACATCAGGCACCGCTAGCAACGGTAGGATTGGGGAGGGGATTTGGAGGATTCAACAGGGTGGAGGTTGGTATATCAGGGCACCCCAGGTGAGGAGATGGTCAACGGATGGCGCGGACTCAGGGAATACCTGCACGAGGTAGGTGGGACCAGAGGCATTGAGGATACGGCGGGCAGAGCAGATTTCCAAGTCCGGGTGGGAGTTCAGTTCTACCAACACTTCATCCTCTGTGATCACCGGGCTGAGCTTGGTGATCACAGCGGTGTAGGTGGGGGGGGGGGCGACGGGGAGGCTGGGGCTGACGAGGAGTGGAAGCGGAAAGGAAGGGTGTCAGAGAGGCGTGAGGGCCAAGCATAACTCGTGGGAGTTTTCGCAGGAGGTGTGTGTGAAAGGATGGGGACGGGGACTTGATTCCCTGCAGGGAATGAGTTGGGAGATGGGAGCACCAGGTAAGTACTTTCGTATTTCCTTGGTGAGGGTACGAGCGTCGAGGAACTTAGGATCGGGAGTTGACAGGACAAAGGTGTGGAGGGTGGGGGCCAAGGTATGTGTGGCAGGAGGAGGGGTGGTGTCCATGGTGATGGCAGGGGGAGGGGGAGGTGGTGTAGGTTTTTTGTGGGAAGTGGCGGGAGCAGAGTCGGTAAGGACGCGCTTTTGGGGTTTTTTGGAGACTGGAGGCTGGGAGGAGGGGAGAGGGACGGGGAGGAGAGGGAGGTGGCGGGTGGCAGATCCCTGCGGCATAGTGGAGGCACAGGGAGAAGCAGCTGGTTCAGTGGTGGCGATGGTGGCTCGGCGCGACGTGATGCGTGTGGGCGATGCAGATGACTAAGCGACGGGGTCGGTGAGAGAGGGGAAGCCAACCACCTGAGGGGCGGCAGCAGAGGCGGCAACAGAGGCGTACGTAAGGGCGGGGGTAGTAGTGGGATCTGTTGATGCTGTGGAGGCTGGAGGAAGGGCGTAGAGGTGTAGGTATACAGCAGGGGAGGAGATAGGGGGATGGGTGAGTGGGGGAAGGGGAGGGGAGGTGTAAGGAGGGAGGCCAGGGGCGGCACTCCAGGAAGTGACTGTGGAGAGGGGGAGGGGGAGGTGTAGATGACGGTGGAGGTGGAAGTACTCATTGCAGACGAACGGCGACGGACAGACGGACGTGCAGCTGCAGGCGTCGGCGTCGGCGTCGGCGTCGGCGTCGGCGATGGTCGGCGGCGAACAGACGGACGAACAGCAGGCGGCGGCGGCAGCAGCGGCGGCGGCGGCGTCGGCGGTTACGACGATGGCGATGGACAGCGAGCAGGCAGGCGGACGGACGGACGAACGAACAGCGACAGCAGCAAGCGGCGGGCAGACAGACAGACAGACACAATCTTCGAAGACGGAGATTCCACCCTGAGAGTAGCCCAGGCTTTGCAATCTGACGCTTTCGAAGGAGGGGATCCAACCCTCTAGATGGCGAAAACGTCCTCCGTTCCGCTATATATAGCGTACTGTAACTATTCTGCGCATGCGTCGAGAACTTGACAGATGAACCACACTGCCCGCCGGCAGCGCCCTCGCTGGTGGAACAGCGGAACTCAGTCGCCCTCTGCGTTGCTGTTTGCCACGGCCGTCGACGCACTCTGTCGTCTTCGATTTGAGCAAATCATGGAGATGATGGGATTCCATGCACTGTCCAGCTGGTAGCCGCTGTCACGGTTTAACAGATTTTCCGCCAGTCGTATTTCTACGGATTCTTTAATAATGAAGTTGAAGGCTCCTACTCAACGCAGTAATTTAACCTCTGCAAAAGGGCTGCATTACGAAATCTGAGAGAGGACCCTGACGTAGTGGTATTGAAAGCTGACAAAGGTAACGCAACTGTTTTGTTACCTCGCGGTGTGTATAAAGATAAGGTGTATGGTCTGCTAAGTGACTCTACCTATAGGAGGATTGATTATGATCCTATAGGACGTGTGCAACGAAAAACTTCAGCACTATTAAATTCCTCCTCCTTACCACAAGAGACCATCAAGAGGTTAAGACCACATGGTTTTGTACCTCCAAGACTGTATGGCCCTCCAAAGCTTCATAAAGAGGGTCTTCCTCTGCGTCCAATACTGAGCAACATTGGAACTCCAATATATGATTTAGCAAAACATCTCGCTTCCTTGCTGAGACCATTCGTGCGATAGTGCGCACATCACACGCCAAACTCAGCTGATTTTATCAATAGACTGGGAGCTCTTCGTCTTAGCAGTGTAGACCTTCTAGTAAGTTTTGAAGTGGTCTCACTTTGTACAAAAGCTCCTCTTGCACATTCTTTGACACTGACTGGTTTTGTGTTGATATCACTGCTTTGTTCAGGCACGCTTTTTTCTCAACTTATTTTATGTTTAATCAAGAATATTTTGAACAGACTGACGGTGTCGCCCTGGGTAGTCCCCTGTCTCCTTTGGTGGCCAACCTTTTTATGGAGGGTTTTGAGGAGAGAGCGCCTGAATCAGCTGCCCTGAAACCAAGAAGTGTTTTTTTTTTTTTTTTTTTGGAGGTATATGGATGACACTTTCATAGTGTGGCCTCATGGAGAAGACAAATTAATGGAATTTCTACATCACCTCAACTCCATTCATAGCGACATCCTGTTCACCATGTAAATAAAGAAAGGTGGATGTCCTCGTTCGAAGGAAGAATGATGGTTCTGTAGGCCATTCAGTTTACCGGGAACCCACTCGTACTGATTTGTACCTGCAAGCATCGAGTTGCCATCACTCGCCGCACACCATGAGTGTGCTTAAAACACTTGTTCATGGAGCTCATACTGTCTCAGACCTAGACAGCTTACTTTAAGAACTCGCCCATCTAAAGACAATATTCAGCGAAAATGGGTATTCCATTCGGCAGATTAACAGGGTACTAACAGTTAAAGCTAAGAAGCAGGAAGTGGATAAAGAGGAGAACATGCCGGAACAATCTTTAGTTTTTCTTCCTTTCGTTGGCAACACTTCGTTTAAAATATCAAGATTTTCCGCCCACCATCGAAGACTGCGGACCTTGTGGGATCAGTTAAGGACAATCTCTTACAACGAAAGGCCGGAACTTACAAGATACCGTGCCAATGTGGTATGGGTTACATAGGTCAAACCACATGCACCGCGAAAGAACGCCGCACTGAACATCAACGTTACACCCGCCTTTTGCAGCCAAGCAAGTCCGCTATTGCTGAACATTGTATTTCCACTGGACATTCAATGGAGTTTGAGAAAACAATGATTTTGTCCACAGCAACGTCTTTCTGGGACTCCATGATTAAAGAATCCGTAGAAATACGACTGGCGGAAAATCTGTTAAAGCGTGACAGCGGCTACCAGCTGGACAGTGCATGGAATCCCATCATCTCCACGATTTGCTCAAATCGAAGACGACAGAGTGCGTCGACTGCCGTGGCAAACAGCAACGCAGAGGGCGACTGAGTTCCGCTATTCCACCAGCGAGGGCGCTGCCGGCGGGCAGTGTGGTTCATCTGTCAAGTTCTCGACGCATGCGCAGAATAGTTACAGTACGCTACATATTGCGGAACGGAGGACGTTTTCGCCAGTCTGCGGCGGCTCACCTGAAGATGACTGGCAGGTGCCCAGTTGAAATATCGTGCGAAGTATTCAACGACGATCGGCTGCAAGCCTGAAATTTGTTTGAACTTTAGAATAAAGGTGCCTGTGAATCCACACTACACAGTGACATACGGCGGGTGCAATGGATCATCGTGCACAGCACGTGGCTTAACAGTACCCCAAACTCGGTAGTGTAGTTCCGCGTATTCACTGTACGCTTTAGTGTAAAATGTGCCTCGTCACTCCACAAAGTATTTCGCGACCACGTGACATTAACCTCGATCCATGCCAGGAACCGAAGAGCAAATTCAGAACGTTGCTGCTCCGTCTCGTTCTTGTACGGATACCAGTTAATATAGACCACAAAACCTTCCGTAGTGCTCACCATAGGACAGGCAATTCACGTAACACCGCATGAACACTAGCGCTACCCAGGGCGTGTGCTGCACGGTAAGTTACAGAGACAGCAACCTCGGCAGCAGCTTCCACCGGGATAGGACGGCTTCTTGTTGCAGGTGCAACACCAGCTCACCCGTGTTTCAGAATTTCGTGATCTTCCTCATTAAACGATTTAATGACGTTGGGTCTCTCTTCGGACCGTTCACCCGCCGATTCTCTCTCAGTGCAGCAGCGTAGTTACTGCCGTTCGCATAAAAATGTTTCATTAATAGTGCACAGTCTCTCCCCGTGGTAGTTGTACTGTGCACTCACGGTGTGCGGTCATTTGCCACGGTTTTACCTGCTCCGAAGGGTTGGGTCCCTCGTCTCCCCCTCCTCCTCCTCATCGCTGTCGCGCAGTAAAGGTACTTACTGAGCATTTCCGCTGGTTTACTTAACATAGGACCAGAATCTCTTTGGATTTTCCGCCACATTTCTAGAGAGACTTTCGTTGCGGAAAGTATTAAATGCATCTCACATTGAAATCCGCACCAAATTTCGAGCCTCAGTAAAACTTCGCCAATCTTGGAGATTTTGCGTTAGTCTAAATTATACGTGCCTTTTTCGGTGCTCCTGCAGCAGCTTTCTGTCGTGTTTTGTGTACCATGGGGTATCAGTTCCGTCTCTTATTAAGTTATTTGGTATGAATCTCTCGAATGCTGTTGATACTATTTCTTTGAACTTAAGTCACATATGGTCTTCACTTACATAGTTTGGAAGGATTGGAGACTGTCTCTTAGAAAGACGTCAATCGAATTTTTAGCTGCTTTTATAAATAGATATATTTCGCGTTTAGTTTTGGTGAATTTCGTCGTTACGGAATTTAGCCTCGCTACGGCTGTGTGTTCACTGATCCCTGTTTGCGTCGTGATGCTCAGGATTATTTGTGGCTAAGAGGTCAAGTGTGTTTTCGTAACCATTTACAATTTGAATGGCGTCGTGAACTAATTGTTGAAAAAAAAAGCATTTAGAACAGTTACGGAAGTTGTTTTCTATCTATAATAGGATCTGAAAATGTATTTTTGTCAACATACCGAAGGTAGATTGAAGTCACTGCCAAGTATAATTGTATGAGTAGCGTACCTATTTGTGATGACACTCAAGTCTTCTTTGAACTGTTCAGCAACTGTTTCATCTGAGACCGTGGCACTCTGACTTGGCGCTCAACGGACGGGCGTACCTAGTGAGGCTAGTACGCCCGTACGGGATAACGTCAAAAATCGAAATTTTGAAAATGCAAAAACCGATGATACCATTGCATACTGATACACTATAGTAACATACATACCAAATATGAAACAATTACAGCTTTTCCCTCCAAAACCCTCTAAATACCAGAGCTAAACAATGTAGAACAACAACGTACGTTACAAGCATAGCATTCTGTATTACTTCATTTCCTTATTTCTAACATTTTAAAATTGTACGTCGACTTTATATGACATGTCAATTGTAGATGATCTTATCTCTATGTAGTGAACGTATTTTCAGTCATGTTTTGAACATCGTCCCGCTACACTTTATTAACTAATGTTCCGCCGCAAGGGATATCGAACTTTAGAGAGTAAATTAATATCGAGTATGTCGTTCTTCTTTTCAAAAATTCACATTTCCATTTCTTCTTCGTTATTGTCTTTTGGGCTTGCAGTTGTAGGCACAAATGCAGTGATAAAAAAGAAATGATTAGCGCCGCAGGGCCAGCCAGAAATTCTGCACGCGTGCGGTGCTCCTGCACGTGTGCAACTTCCGGGCCACGCCGTGCACGCCGCACACGTCAGCGTTCATGTAGTGCATGTTTCTACACACAAATGTCGCTCCTCTGTTACACAAAGTACGTTATCGACACCTCGTATGTGTATCACAACCTGGGCTGTATCTGTAAGATCTGTTGCTTCATCGAGCGCAACAGAGAAAGCAACAAAGTATTTAGCCTTATTTATTAGCTGCCTGTGCAGATCGCCGGCTATAGCACTGATACGTCTTGTCACTGTTCGTTTGGATAGACTGATTTCTTGAAACCTGCTAACGTTCGTGGGACACACAAGTTCTGCAGCATCAATTAGACACCCTTTGACAAACTCCACTTCGGAAAAGGGTTTCCCAGATTGTGCAATTCTTAATGCGATTTTAAAACTTGCTCGCAGCGAAGATTTAGTGTGGTTGTCATTCTGGAAAATTGAAAACAGTACATTGTACAGCGTACAGTAAAACAGACATAAATATAACACAAGAAACCAAGAGTTCAAGAAGTATCAGTTACTTTGAAGTACAGTAAAATAGAGTTGATGTGTCTTATCCATTTTCTGAAGGACATTTAATTTTGCTTGCCGTTCTTCACTGTTGAGTACAATACACTCGTCTTTGTGATATGTATTGTAGTGTCTTTCAATTGAAAACTTACGCTGGACGCCTATTATTCGGCGGCATAGCGAACACTGTGAGTTTTCACCAACGGCTACAAAAAAGAATTGCAGTTCCCAGTCTTTTTTAAAGACTGAGAACGTATATCTCCCGTCCTTTGCTTTTTCACAGTACTTGCCATTTCTCAGTACTACTCTGTTAAGGTTACGGTCACCAGGGGTAAACGAGACTGGATATTTTGCGCTCTTGCTTGTACCACAGGGAAGTGGAGCCGCCGCCGTTCATTTAGGACACATGTCTAACAACACATGTCGCTGTCGCACACGTCCTCACGTGTGCAGCACTTCCGCACGTCTGCACACTGTGCAGCGTTTGGCCGGCCCTGGGCTAAGGCGTCGCCGGCGGGCAGCGCCCCGGAGCTCGGCAGTCGGCAGTCGTCAGCTTGCTTTGTGCTCCCACCGCGCCGCCGCCGCCATTGTCGCCGCGACAGCAAGTGGTCTGCCGACGCTATCGCCTGCCGCGGCAGCCCGGCGACAACGTTCCCTGGGAGGGCCGTGGCGCGCACACCCGGCCTCTGGGGAGGCATCGCTGCCGCCGCCGAGTTAATGCGGACCAGCTCTGAGGCGGCACCGCCCGCTTGTACTGTCTCCTTATTGTGGGAACAGCGAAGTATTCAAGTTTCACTGAATAGCCCGAGGGAAGCTACAGACCTAACGGAGATTCCGTAGAGACTGAAAACGACCTGACAGCTCTGCATCTACAGCTATAGTCTGCAAGGTATTCTATGCTGTATGCCTGAGAGCACTATGCGGACCACTATCTGTTCGTGTGCAGGAGCTCCATCGTGCATGAACCACATGTTGTCACGTACTTGTAAAGGCACATGTTCTAGCAGCACAAGTAGAGTAGCCCGTATGAAATCATGATAACGTGCTCCATTGAGCGTAGGTGGAAGAACATGGGGCCCAATCGAGACATCACCAACAATGCCTGCCCAAACGTTCACAGAAAATCTGTGTTGATGACCTGATTGCGCAATTGCGTGCGGATTCTCGTCACCCACACATGTTGATTGTGAAAATTTACAATTTGATCACGTTGGAATGAAGCCTCATCCGTAAAGAGAACATTTGCACTGAAATGAGGATTGACACATTGTCGGATGAACCATTCGCAGAAGTGTACCCGTGGAGGCCAATCAGCTGTTGATAGTGCCTGCACACGCTGTACATGGTACGGAAACAACTGGTTCTCCCGTAGCACTCTCCATGCAGTGACGTGGTCATCGTTACCTTGTACAGCAGCAACTTCTCTGACGCTGACATTAGGGTTATCGTCAACTGTACGAAGAATTGCCTCGTCCAATGCAGGTGTCCTCGTCGTTCTAGGTGTTCCCCAGTCGCGAGTCATAGGCTGGAATGTTCCGTGTTCCCTAAGACGCCGATCAATTGCTTCGAAACTATTCCTGTCGGGACACCTTCGTTCTGGAAATCTGTCTCGATACAAACGTACCGCGCCACGGCTATTGCCCCGTGCCAATCCATACATGAAATGGGCATCTGCCAACTCCGCATTTGTAAACATTGCACTGACTGCAAAACTACGTTCGTGATGAACACCAACCTGTTGATGCTACGTACTGGTGTGCTTGATGCTAGTACTGTAGAGCAATGAGTCGCATGTCAACACAAGCACAGAAGTCAACATTACCTTCCTTGAATTGGGCCAACTGGCGGTGAATCGAGGAAGTACAGTACATACTGACGAAACTAAAATGAGCTCTAACATGCAGATTAAGCGTTCTCGGACACATGTCCACATAACATCTTTTCTTTATTTGTGTGTGAGGAATGTTTCCTGAAAGTTTGGCCGTACCTTTTTGTAACAGCCTGTATAAGACGACAAGTGTCTGGCGTGGTTGTTAGATCAGTTACTTCTGCTACAATGGCAGGTTATTAAGATTTAAGAGAGTTTGGACGTGGTGTTACAGTCAGCGCATGGGCGATGGGACACAGCGTCTCCGAGGTAGCGATGTAGGGGCATTTTCCCATACGACCATTACACCCGTGTACCGTGAATATCAGGAACCCGATGAAACATCAAATCTAGCACATCGCTGCGGTCGGAAAAAGATCCTGCAGGGACGGGACGAACGACGACAGAGGAGAATCGTTCAATGTGACAGAAGTGCAACCCTTTCCCAAATTGCTGCAGATTTCAATTCTGGGCCTTCAACGAGTATCAGCGTACGAATCATTCAACGATAATCCATACGGGCTTTCGGAGCCGAAGGCCCACTCGTGTACCCTTCATGACTGCACGGCACAAAGCCTTACGCCTAGCCTGGGCCCGTCAACAACGACATTGGACTGTCGATGACTGGAAACTTGTCGCTTGATCGGACGAGTCTCGTTTCAAATTGTATCGAGTGGATCGACGTGTACAAGTATGGAGACAACTTCATGACTCTGTGGACCCTGCGTGTCAACAGGCGACTGTTCAAGCAGGTGGAGGCTGTGTAATGGTGTGGGGCGTGTGCAGTTCGAGTGATGTGGGATCCCGGATACGTCTAGATACTACTCTGACAAGTGACACGTACGTAAGCATCCTGTCTGGTCACGTGCATCCATTCATGTCCATTATGCATTCCGACGGACTTGATCAATTCTAGACCCCACGTTCGGAATTGCTGCAGAGTGGCTCCAGGAAGACTCCTCTGAGTTTAAACACTTCCTCTGGCCACGGTACTCCCCGGACATGAACATTGTTGGGCATAGCAGGGATACCTTACAACGTGCTGTTCGGAAGAGATCTACACCCCTCGTAGTCTTTCGGATTTATGGACGATCGTGGAAGATTCATAGTGTCAATTCCCTACAGCACTATTTCAGACATTAGTCGAGTCTACGTCAGGTAGCATTTCGGCACTTCTGAGTGTTCGCTGGGCCCCTACACGATATTAGGCAGCTGTACCAGTTTCTATGGCTGTTCGGTGTATATCATAGTAAGAATGAAAGCTTAATGAGGTAATTTTGTTGATAGATGCAAATATTCAGATAACTACTAAATTGCCTAGATATCCCACTACCCCAGAATGCAACTCCTGTGCCAATCTCTTCATCTCGGAGTAGCACTTGCACCTAACTTCCTCAATTATTTGTTGGATGTACTTCAATCTCTGTCTTCCACTACTGTTTTACCATCTACAGCTCCATTAAGTTCTATTGAACTTATTCTTTCATGTCATAAGATACGTCCATTAATCCTGTTCTTTCGTGTGAAGAACATTTTCCATACTCTCCGTAACGCCGGAAATGCATATTCTCCTATTTCCATCTATTGTACTACAAATTTTTTACTTTTTTTGTTACCTGAAGATATGATATTTCTGTATCTTTATACAGGGTGATTCAAAAAGAATACCACAACTTCAGGAATTTAAAACTCTGCAACGACAAAAGGCAGAGCTAAGCACTATCTGTCGGCGAATTAAGGGAGCTATAAAGTTTCATTTAGTTGTACATTTGTTCGCTTGAGGCGCTGTTGACTAGGCGTCGGCGTCAGTTGATGCTAACAAGGGAACCTCCCCATCGCACCCCCCTCAGATTTAGTTATAAGTTGGCGCAGGGATAGGCCATGAAAAACTGAACACAGATCAATCGAGAAAACAGGAAGAAGTTGTATGGAACTATGAAGAAAATAAGCAAAATATACAAACTGAGTAGTCCGTGTGCAAGATAAGCCAGATCATGGTACGGGTACACTGAGGAGCACCGTGGTCCCGTGGTTACCGCGAGCAGCTACGGAACGGAAGGTCCCTGGTTCAATCCTCCCTCGAGTGAGAAGTTTTAATTTTTTATTTTCAGACAATTATCAAAGTTCATGCACTCAGACATGATCAACTTCGCTCTCCAAAATTCCAGGACATGTTCAGATTTGCTTGGACACATGCAGGATTTGACGGTCTACAAACGGAAAAACTTAAAAACGTTAAAAACGTATGTTTTGACAGAGCACAGGGAAAACTGTGCGACTGTGAAACTTGCATTCATTTGTTGCCGTTTATGTGACAAACTCTTATGTTTACATCACTTTTTTGGGAGTGATTATCACATCCACAAGAAAACCTAAATCGGGCAAGGTGGAAGAAACTTTTTACCCATTGGCCAAGTGTACAAGTTAGGTGGGGCGACAACATATTCCTGTCATGTGACGCACATGCCGTCACCAGTGTCGTATAGAATATTTCAGACGTGTTTTCCTGTGGTGGAATCGGTTGACCTATGAATTTGCGATCAAATGTTTTCGGTTCCTATTGGAGAGGCAGTGAACAGAGACGTCAATGAATGAACGGTCAGATCGTAACTTTGCGAAAATAAAGTAAGTAAAATTTTTACTCGAGGGAGGACTCGAACCAAGGACCTCTCGTTCCGC
This sequence comes from Schistocerca nitens, assembly GCF_023898315.1. Classification (NCBI taxonomy): domain Eukaryota; kingdom Metazoa; phylum Arthropoda; class Insecta; order Orthoptera; family Acrididae; genus Schistocerca; species Schistocerca nitens. The sequence continues at coordinate 3,451,459 of NC_064620.1, forward strand.
AGTTACTCACTCTAACCACTTTTTTTTACTTTTTCCATCTTTTTTTTGTTTTTTTTCTCTATCCACTTTTTTATCCATCCTTTTTTCCCAGCAATCCAATTTTTATTAACCACTTTTCTTTTTTTTGTATTTTTAGGATGGTCAGGGCGTGGTACACGCCGCACTAGCAGTGGGGTCTGTTCACGGCACTGTCAGTGCGTCGAGGCCCAAACCCCTCCCACCCCTTTTTCATGTTCCCTGTTGGGTCATAGCACTAAGTGTGCAGAAATCTTAACACAATATTCTCATTCTCCGATGTAAGAAAGACAAAGAAACCTCTTCTTTAAGTAGAAACTGAACACTGATAAAAAAAAAAAAAACTTAACAATTCTTCTCGAATCACACAAAAACTTTGGAAGTCGAACACGAGTAATTTTGAACAAAATGTTTGAAAAAAAAATGTTCCGGAAGCAAGGTAATAGTAAATAATAATAAGAAACCAAGTGACTTTTAATTTTCTTCTGTTCGTTCTCGTTCAACGTGTTGTAGTGGTTCCACATATTTAACCAACACCCATTCTTTCAAAAATGATCTTCAGCATGTTGCCGTAGTGCTTCTTGTGGTTGCGATACGTGCTGATTTTTGCATATTCACACTTCATGCAAACGCGGAATTCTATCTCGTTGTCCGTCCCAAGTGTGTGGATGACATAACTAACATATTTTCCCAGTAACCAGCTAATGGCGTTGGTTTTTAATTTCGGAAAATATGTCATGTCTGGTCTCAGGAGGAGCGATGGCGTTATATATTCCGTAGAGGACCTGGTGAGAAAAGCGATTTGTTGCCTGATCCAATTCCAGTTATGCACATTGCCACCACAGGTGAATCTGTGGCTGAGTGTATCCACCAGATTGCATTTTCCACAAAGGTGTGTCTGGTTTAAACCGATCCCATATAGTCTCTCGTTAGTGCTGATGACATTAGTAACTGTTTTGTACCATGCGGAAATAGCGTCTGTAGATATCCCGGCATAGTTGATGTTCCGCCATATAGCTTTCCAGTCACAATTTGGGAATTTCGTTTCAATTTTGTTTCTACCCTCATTTAACTTCCTTTCAAGTATGATGTCGCGCGCTGTGATACGTGTGTTGCTTCTGATTTCGTCACTAAGATAACTTGCTTCGAGGAAAAAGTTCCTCACATACTGCAGACGGGCATTAATTCTTCGCACATCAATCGGTGCTTGCAGGCTATGGGGTGTCACAGCCTCAAAGAGCTTTGCGGTTATACATTGTGGAAGTTCTCTGAGTATATGGAAAGTCCGTTTGAGGAACAGAGCAGACGCTTTATTGCGAATATCCACCAAACCGAGGCCCCCGTTTCTGACATCCAGTATAACGGTAGTCGCACCAACCCTGAATATGTCTCCTCTCCATAAATAATTGGTAACAGTGGACATGATCCCTTTCGCTACTAGTTTAGGGATTGGAAATACCTGCGCAATGAAATACGCTTTAGACAAAACGCAGGAGTTGATGAATCTGACTTTTTGCACCAGGTCCATAGTTCGATGGATGTTCTCCATTACAGCACCATGAACTTTCCTCCTAGTTTCCGTCCAGTTAAAAGCAGCCATCCTCATCGGACATGCCATTAAGGTTATTCCCAAAGTTTTATGTTTGTTGTCTTGTTTTGCCCATGCCAGTCGAAGGTGATCTAGGCCCCGTAGATTCAATATTTGACTTTTGTTTTCCTTTGCTGTCGCTCCCGACGCTAGACAATACCTTTGGATTTCTCTTTTCAGTGTAACTGTCTCCTCCTTATTTCTTATTACAACGCCCACGTCATCAGCATAAGCTCGTATGACAGTTTTCTCACCACTCAATGTTATGCCTGTTAATCTTGCGTGGACAGTGCGGAGGAAGGGCTCTAAAGATACATAAAATAAAAACATAGATAAGGGACTGCCCTGTGGAACCCCTCGCCTTATCTGTATGGGTTTAGATGTTTGGCCATTGATTGCTATTTTTGCATTTATACCTGTTGCAATATTCCTTAGCATGTTCACAATCTGGGGGTGGAAAGCCATTCTTGACAGCGTCGCAAAGAGGTATCTATGACTAACGCGGTCAAAAGCTTTGTTGAAATCTATAAAGATTAACGCACATTTTATACTTGTCACTGAGGTAATTGCAATGACGTCTCTGTATGCAGATAGACTTTCGAATATCGTTCTGCTCGGAGAACAAGATTGATGATGACTCAATATTTTGTTGGAAAAGGCAGAGAGTCTTTTGTTGATAATACGCGAAATTATTTTGTAATCAGAATTTAGTAGCGAAAGAGGCCGAAAATTGTTTAAGTTGGTTTTGCCTTTACTCTTAGGAATCAGTACTATTTTACTTTCCTTAAACTCTGCAGGGACCGGTTTTGCGTTCAGGACCTCATTTGCCATGGAAGTGATCTTGTTCCCAATTATAGACCAGTAGCGGGCATAAAACTCCACAGGGAGGCCATCAAGTCCCGGAGATTTTTTGAGAGGTGAGTTACGCACTGCCTCATGCACTTCATCTTTAGTAATAGGTGACAGGATGTCAGCGTTGTCTGTTCCCGACAATTGTGGATTTAAAATAATGAGAAAGTCCTCGAAAGCTGCATCTTCCACTGTGGTAGGGGCATATAAGGTTTCATAGTACCTGTGGACTTCGTCCAGTATTTGTTTCTGGCATGTGAGCCTCGTACCAGTATGCGTCTGGACTTCATCAATTAAAGTTAGACGTCTGTTTTTAGCATGCCGCACCAAGTGATACAGAGAAGCTGTTTCATCTGCTACGACTGATGTGGCTTTCGATTTAATTTTGAGTCCCTCCATCTGTTGCCGTTTAATGCTTAATAACTTGGCTTTTATTTTTTTGAATCATTCAGACGAATTACGTCATCATGGGCTTGTTGATATAAGTCTCTTAAAACTTTATAGTAAAACTCCATTGTATTCCTCAACTCCCTGTGCCTCGCTGCGCTATACTGCATGACAACTTTCCGCAGCCTTGGTTTAGCCCTCCTAGTCCACCAGTCAATGACTGTTGGGTGCTTGTCTACTGTGCGGAGGCACATGGTCCACGCTACTCTTATTTCCTGTTCTAGTTCTTCGTCAGTTAAAACAGACATATTTAAATTCCATTGGCCTCTGAATCGACGGGTTGGCTGTACACTTAAATTAAAGCAAGTTAAAAGTGTACTGTGATCGCTAAAATACATGGGAATAGTTTCAACGTTTAATAAATAATTTTGCAAATTTGGTGACACGTAAATTCTATCTAGTCTGCTGCGGGAGTGGCTGGTTATATACGTGAACCCGACTGACGTCGGGTGCTGAAGTTCCCACACATCCTTAAGGTGTAGATCACTTACTAACTTTTTTAACTGTGGCGAGTAGTTGAAGTTGGGTTGTTGATCTTTCTGGTTTAACACACAGTTAAAATCTCCACCTAGTATAAGAGAACACGGATTTTTCCTCAATAAATAAATCAGTTCATCTTGAAAAAACTTCGCACGATCCAATTTGTGGGAATTTCCTGATGGGGCGTAAAGGTTAAGCACTGTCACATCGAATATTTATATGCCTATGGCTCTTCCTGATTCTAGTCGTTCGATTTCAGTCACCGGAATGCCTTCCCTTATAAGAATGGCTGTACCGATATTGGCTTCCGTAGAAACATTTACAATTTCAAAAAAACCTGGGATCCGAAATTCCGTTATCGCAACTTCTTGTAGCAACGCGATATCTGTCCCGGACTGGTACAAGAATTCTTTTAGTGCTGCCAATTTCAAGGGTGACTGTATTTTATTAATGTTAATAGTAGTAATGCTATAAGCATGCATCACAGACATACCATAAGAAGCTATTTGGGATGAGGATCGGTATGATTATAGCAGCAACGTGCTTCCCTACAAGGCACGATCTTTACAAGCTGTGTGCCCATTACATGTACTAAATTCCTAGTAAATTTGCACTGCTTTTAAACAAAGAGCTTGAGAAGAAAAGTATCCTGAAATCCCGACAATGCATTGCTATAAGTCACTGTGGCCATTCTCTTTCTCCTCGTCAGTGTTGGCCCTGATGACTTCATATTTAATATTCTTTTTCTTGATGTCTTTTTTCTCTGGTGTGGCTTTCGCTTGATGACGCGTGGCAGCAAGACCCGGTGTCGGTCGCTGCCGCCGGCGGTGGCTGAATGGGGCAACGGCCGTGGCTTGCGAGTCGTCAATGTTTGGTTCCGGCGTGGTGTCTGTTGTGCTGTCTTGCTGGCGAGGCGGTGATGCTTGTTTATTTCCTCCTTCGGCGCGGCGTTGCGCTTCGGAGTCAGCAGGTTGTTGGTACTTCCTCGTACTGTTCGCACTGTATGGGCTGTGCATTTGATGCGGTTATTTCAGTCGTGACCTCAGGCTCAGGGTCACATTTCCGTGAAAGGTCACTACCAGCTGCGTCACTATCTGTTCGTAGCGGTATAAGTCCTTGTGCGGAAGTGGGAGCCACATCGACCTGCATTCCATCTCCTTTTTCCACTTCCAACAGATCTTCAGGACTGGGCTTCGGCCTCCTGGCAACGGGTGTTTCACAGGAAGAGTCCTCATCAACATTTTTTTCAGTGTCCTCTAGAGGACGGTTTTTAGTGAGAGTCTCGCTGTCACGGGACGGAATTTCAGCAGTTAATGCAGGTTTTAAAGACGGAAAGTCATTAACATTAAGTGCAACATTTTCAGAGGTAGTAACAGGATCCACGACAGCCGTCGGCTCTGTTGTATTACTGGCTGCCAACAAATCGTTGAGTGTTAATTTCCGGCGTTGCGTAAGGTTATTTGTTAGCACAAAAACCCGGCGAGGGCAGTCCTGACGGAGGTGACCAGACTCGTTACATACATGACATGTAGGGGTTTGCCCTGAGTACATAACATGCGCCTTGTGCCCGTCAACAAAGATGTGGGAGGGAATGTTTGCCTTCACTTCCATCTCCACGGAGCGAATGCCGTTAAAGCACTGCAGCTTGAAATGCGAAGCCCACCTTTCGTTGACTATTTGCCTGACAACTCCATATTTTGAAAGGACATCTTTAATTATCGAGTTGTCTACTTCTATGGGAATATTCAAAACCCTAACATTCCTAATTACAGACTCGGAATTCCGGAGTTTTACAGTACTTTTAGTACCATCACGGTGTATAAATTCCATTTCATAACCAAATTTTGCCAGAAAGCGGTCTACACTCACGGAATCGTTGAACTTTACATAAATGCAGTATTCATCAGAATCTAGCTGCATGGTATGAACAGATTCAGAATGAAGGCCAATTACCTCGGTAATCCAGTCGTGTATTTCAAGTGCAGAGGGCTGTACTCGACGGGTGTACTTGTCGAAGGTGAAAATCACGGTGTTTTTTCTCACGGAGTTTGCCATGGTGTTCTGCAGCGAAGAAATCTCGGACAACGCCGAAATCCCAACAGCACTACGTAGAAAGATGACACGACGAAGACAAAATGCTCAATTGATAACGCTTAATTCACGTACAAAACGTCAATAAAACGAGCACGAAACTCGAAAACACTGGCGTAAACACTGAACGTTCACGGAGCAAACTTGAGGAGCGTGCGACCGCTGCGACAGCTAAAGCCAGACAACCACAGGACCACGGCGCTCCTCAGCTTACACAGTCCTTGATGTTACATATCTTTCACTTGGACTAGTCAGTTTGTATAATTTGCTTATTTTTTCATAGTTCCACACAACTTCTTCCTGTTTTCTCGATTGATCTGTATTCAGTTTTTCAAGGCCTATCCACTGTGCCAAGTTATAACTAAATCTGAGGGGGGTGCGATGGGGAGGTACCCTTGTAAGATGGCGACCGCTCAACAGAAAGCTTTTTGTGTTATTGAGTGCGGCAGAAGTGAATCGACGACAGTTGTTCAGCGTGCATTTCGAAACGAAGTTTGGTGTTAAACCTCCTGATAGGTGGTGTATTAAAACGTTGGTATAAACAGTTTACAGAGAATGGGTGTTTGTGCAAAGGGAAAAGTTCTGGACGGCCGAGAACGAGTGATGAAAATGTAGCACGCATCCAGCAAGCATTTGTTCGCAGCACAGGAAAATCGACTCGCAGAGCTAGCAGAGAGCTGCAAATTCCACAATCAACTGTATGGAGAGTCCTACGAAACAGGTTAGTTATGAAACCTTATCGTCTGAAAATTGGTTCAAGCACTGTCTGCAGCTGATAAGATTAAAAGAATCGTTTTCTGTGATTTTATCCTTGCTCAAATGGAAATAGATCAATCTTTCGTTTCAAAGATTGTGTTTAGTGATGAAGCAACTTTCCACACTAACGAGAAAGTCAACCGTCACAATGTCTGTATATGGGGCACTGAGAATCCGCGGGAAACAACTCAGTATGAACGTTTTCTGTGCCATTTCAGCCAATAACGTTTTTGGTCCCTTTTTCTTCGAAGGTGCTACTGTAACTGAACTACAGTATCTGGAGAGGTTAGAGAATTGGCTGTTCCCTCAGCTCGAACAAGAAGCACAACAATTCGTATTTCAGCAGGATGGAGCGCCACCACATTGGCACTTACCTGTCCGTAACTACCTGAACGACAACTACCCGAGGCGATGGATCGGCCGCCAGGCAGCCCGTGACAGAGCACTTCATCACTGGCCTCCAAGAAGCCCTAATCCTACCCCCTGCATTTTTTTCTTATGGGGGTATGTTAAGGATATGGTGTTTCGGCCACCTCTCCCAGCCACCATTGATGATTTGAAACGATAAATTACAGCAGCTATCCAAACTGTGACGCCTGATATGCTACAGAGAGTGTGGAACGAGTTGGAGTATCGGGTTGATGTTGCTCGTGTGTCTGGAGGGGGCCATATTGAACATCTCTGAACTTGTTTGTGAGTGAAAAAAACCCTTTTTAAATACTCTTTGTAATGATGTTGTAAGTAAGCTGTTTATGTTTTCTTATTGGCAATGTTATGTAGCGCTCTGTATGAAAATCACTGGCTGTGCTGTGTGCAGTCTGTGGCTAGTTTGCATTGTTGTCTGCCATTGTAGTGTTGGGCAGCGGCAGCTGGATGTGAACAGCGCGTAGCGTTGCACAGTTGGAGGTGAGCCGCCAGCAGTGGTGGATGTGGGGAGAGAAATGGCGGAGTTTTGAAATTTGTCATGAACTGCTATATATATTATGACTATTAAGGTAAATACATTGTTTGTTCTCTATTAAAATCTTTCATTTGCTAACTATGCCTATCAGTAGTTAGTGCCTTCAGTAGTTTGAATCTTTTATTTAGCTGACAGTAGTGGCGCTCGCTTTATTGCAGTAGCTCGAGTAACCAAGATTTTTGTGAGATACGTGATTTGTGAAACGTATAGGTTAATGTTAGTCAGGGCCATTCTTTTGTATAGATTTTTGAAAGTCAGATTGCGTTGCGCTAAAAATATTGTGTGTCAGTTTAAGCACAGTTATGTATAATTGTTTTAAGGGGACGTTTCATATGGCGACCCTGCCAGGACACCTCACTGGAATCTTCTGATTTTTTTTCTTGTAGTTTGTGTAATTAGTGTAGCTTTTGTTTATTGATAGCGCGTAATTATAGAGAGAATTTCCTTTGTAGTTGCAGTCTTTCATTGTTGTACATTAAAACAGGTGTGGCATGCATGTAGATTTGCACCAAGTATTTCGCAGCTGCAATTAACTAGATATTATTTTCAGTGTTATGTTAATGAGTTGTCTTATTTTTGCTCTTCAAATTGTGCTTTTTCTGTGTTATCGTGTGAAATATTGTGACAATAATGGCGTGTCAAAAACGTAACACTAGGCTCCAAAGTAAACTGAGAAATAATAGTGACGACGAGCGTATCTTATCAGCACCACTGTGCAATGAAGTAACAGACATTCAAAGTAGTAATTTGGTAATAGTGCATAGGGAAATGGAGCAGGCGGCAAATAATGGTGTAGACAGTGAAACAAGTAGTGAACAGGGAAGCATTATCGATCGATCGGTCGGCAACAGCTCGCCTCAGGAATCCGAAATGACAGAACACAATATTGCAACTACTGTAGACTCAGGTTTTGGGTCCTCACCGTTTTCTCAAATAAGTCAAGACACATTTTCTGCTTGTCAACTTCACTGTCGAAAAGCACTGAGGAACATGTTTCAGACACCAGTGCATTGTTATTACAGTTAATGCAACAAATGGGACAAAGGCTACAAAAGTTAGACACAATGGAACAAAATCTTCAAAAGTTAGACACAACGCTTGAACAAAATCAGAAACAAATTGGACAAAATCTTCAAAAGTTAGACACAATGGAACAAAATCTTCAAAAGTTAGACACAATGGAACATAAGCTTGAACAAACACGTGAAGATTTAACTACTGAGTTACATAACATTGAATCGAAATGTCAAAAAGTCTGTAATGATGTAAAAACACAAATTTGTAAGCATTTTCAACCTATTTTTTCGCGGCATGAAAATGCATTACAGAATCACGAAGCAGCCATAAAAGAACTGCAAACTATTGTTCATGAAAATCATGAGACCTTGCAAGCTAAAATTGACTCAGTTGCATATACCGATTCGGTTACACAACTTGCAAAATCTCAGGAAAACTTAAAGGACACAGTAGATACTCTGAAAATTGGTTCAGAAAGACACATGGAGGCAATTAGTTCATTATCACAGAAAGTAGTTGACCTTTCGGATCAGCTAAATAATTTATCTACGAAGGTAGATGATAATCTGTATGACACAAAACCGGTAGTCTTTAATGACACAGAAGAGTGCGAACAAATTAGGAAATTCAAACAAAATCAGAATCAAATTAATACGCAACACCAAAGAGAAATCCGGGAAGTACAAGATCAGCTGACACAGGTAATACAAGAATTACGTATTGCAGAGGACACTCGCGCCCCAATACGGGAAGAGGGACATAGATATACGGAACAGCCACAAAATAATAACACAGCGCATTTCGGAAAATATGAAAGAAATTGGCAAGGTGCACCGAATTTTGAAACGGAACCGTCGAAACGACGTAACAATGACCGATATGCGACTCGCCGACATGATGATTTTGACTATAAGCTGTTCATTATTACACGTAAATTTAAAACATTTAAGAATTCTGGCAACGACATTCATCCACAAGCGTGGCTCCATCAATTCTCTCATTGTTTTCCTCCCAACTGGTCATTAGAGCACAGATTAGAATTTATGTGTGGCTATTTGGAGAATGAACCAGCTGTAAGAATGCGATCGGTCATTCACAATTGTCACAGTGAAGGAGAATTTTATCATGCCTTCCTCTCAGCGTATGGGTCTCAAGCTACACAATACCGAGTAAAACATGGCATCATAATGATGAAACGTTTCGAACAATCTGAATTTTGAAACTTCCTGGCAGATTAAAACTGTGTGCCCGACCGAGACTCGAACTCGGGACCTTTGCCTTTTGCGGGCAAGTGCTCTACCAACTGAGCTACCGAAGCACGACTCACGACCGGTACTCACAGCTTTACTTCTGCCAGTACCTCGTCTCCTACCTTCCAAACTTTACAGAAGCTCTCCTGCGAAACTTGCAGAACTAGCACTCCTGAAAGAAAGGATATTGCGGAGACATGGCTTAGCTACAGCCTGGGGCATGTTTCCAGAATGAGATTTTCACTCTGCAGCGGAGTGTGCGCTGATATGAAACTTCCTGGCAGATTAAAACTGTGTGCCCGACCGAGACTCGAACTCGGGACCTTTGCCTTTCGCGGGCAAGTGCTCTACCAACTGAGCTACCGAAGCACGACTCACGACCGGTACTCACAGCTTTACTTCTGCAGGACCTCGTCTCCTACCTTCCAAACTTTACAGAAGCTCTCCTGCGAAACTTGCAGAACTAGCACTCCTGAAAGAAAGGATATTGCGGAGACATGGCTTAGCCACAGCCTGGGGGATGTTTCCAGAATGAGATTTTCACTCTGCAGCGGAGTGTGCGCTGATATGAAACTTCCTGGCAGATTAAAACTGTGTGCCCGACCGAGACTCGAACTCGGGACCTTTGCCTTTCGCGGGCAAGAGAGCTTCTGTAAAGTTTGGAAGGTAGGAGACGAGGTACTGGCAAAAGTAAAGCTGTGAGTACCGGTCGTGAGTCGTGCTTCGGTAGCTCAGTTGGTAGAGCACTTGCCCGCGAAAGGCAAAGGTCCCGAGTCGAGTCTCGGTCGGGCACACAGTTTTAATCTGCCAGGAAGTTTCATATCAGCGCACACTCCGCTGCAGAGTGAAAATCTCATTCTGGAAACATCCCCCAGGCTGTGGCTAAGCCATGTGTCCGCAATATTCTTTCTTTCAGGAGTGCTAGTTCTGCAAGTTTCGCAGGAGAGCTTCTGTAAAGTTTGGAAGGTAGGAGACGAGGTACTGGCAGAAGTAAAGCTGTGAGTACCGGTCGTGAGTCGTGCTTCGGTAGCACAGTTGGTAGAGCACTTGCCCGCGAAAGGCAAAGGTCCCGAGTTCGAGTCTCGGTCGGGCACACAGTTTTAATCTGCCAGGAAGTTTCATATCAGCGCACACTCCGCTGCAATCTCATTCTGGAATCTGAATTTTCCAGTCTTATGAAATATTTTGAAGACATGTTGCATAAGAATCAGTATCTTTCAAACCTGTACAGCTCCTCAGAACTCATCCGCATTTGCTTAATCAAATTACCTGAACATTTACGACATATTATTTTGGCAGGATGTTGCAAAGACGACATTGAAGCTTTTCAGGGACTCTTACAAGAATTAGAAATTGACACTGACAATCGCGGCATGCGAAAACAGGAACACAACAATTACAGGTCACATCCGTCGCAATTCCGCGATGAAAGAAATAATAACTGGACACGACAACACAAATCGTGACCAAAACAGACACCACCCGTATGACAACCGTTGGCAGAGTAGTAATAATTATAGGGAAAGATCACCTCTCCGTGGTAATGACTATCACAGAGACAATCAGAGAAACAGACTATATGGGAACCAAAATAATTATTATCAAGGGAGACAGAATAACTTTAGACGCAACAGTTCAGCGCGCAGTTACGATTCAGGGAGAAATTATCCACCACGTGACCGACAAGAAAGAAACCATGGTATCTACCGACATGACGACAGACGATATAATCATAACGACAGACCTGAATTTCATCAGAACTGGCGGGATTCAATCAGAGCAGGGCACTTTCGACAACGTGAATTTGTAGAAGCTAGGTCTCCTAGTCCCAACAACGACGCGCGCCAACAAAGGAACAGACAATGACTCGCACCGCGTGCGCCGGCTGGCTCAGGGAAAAATTACATAGACGCTAACCTTGAGAAAAATTCCAGTACTCTTTACCGACGTATACCACATGATAATTGCGTTGAAGTTGAAACACTGCGTACTAGGAAGAGTAAAGGTTTACACCACATTTCACATGTAAAACCGTTTATTGAAAGATAATCTGCTTTTTAACTTTGTCTTTGCCATAAAACTTTTCACTTCACATTTCTAGTATGCTTTGTTAGACTTAGAATCTGTTGACATGCAACAATGTTTGAAGTTAAATATCCAGTCAAGAACCAAGAGAACTTATTTAAACAGAAATTACGAATGCATTGTTATTGTGAACAGACGACACAGTGGTTAGTTTATGTGACAGCTACACGATTTTATCACGACGCTACTAATGAGTGACAATTTACAATGTTGCTTTTGCGGTGTATCTGTTTTATATCTGCACAGTTTTCTGAATTCTTCTGGAAAGTAAAACATGTTTTAGTAGTAACTTTTGTGGTATAGCAACAAAGAGACAGCCTTTTTCGTGGCACAACAATACGTTACTGTACAGTACTTTCTTCATCACGCCAATAAGCATAATAACTACGATATCTATACGCAAAGCATTTCACTTTTGTTTATCATGAGGTAAGTACATTGACTTCTGCAGAACTTAGCTTTCGGAGGACGATAACTGCGAGACTTCCACAGAGATTATCTTACAACATGACGCACAGTTTAGCGCTACAGTACACGTATTTGAGTGATTAATTTCGCACTTAAAACATTTATTTTTTTAAGATATTTGAAGTATAATGATACAAGGGTTTTCCGTGATATATTTCATTCCATTGCTGTAATCTGTAACACCTGAGGGTATAATTACATTAATCCTCAGGGGGGTACACGCTTGCTTTGTGTACCATGTGTTTGGCAAGCACAAGGAGCCCTAGCTAATATGGTATTTGCTTATACAACTTTACACTTCGGTACCATATTTCTCTAACACACAAATTACACAGCTATCTGATCATTTAACTGAGAGATAAACATTTTTTACTACATTAGTGACACATGTTTATGCAATTACACAGTTGGGTAACTTCACACTTACGAACTTGTATTTTGTCTGTGAACTGTTCATATATTTTTTCGGAGCCATTGTGATATTATGAGAGCTTTGAATGACGTATTTGGTAAGGGAGCACGATTTTTAAAGTACGTTTGAGGCAGATGACACTTTTGACATGAGCAGAGAATTTTTTTTAGGGTTTGAAATTATTGGAGGAAGCTACGACGATTTTGAGAGTTGACTGAGGTGTTATGATGTTATTATTACGATGACTATGTGTATTATGCTGTTGCGGTATGTTTATGATCAATAAGCTGATGCTATATGAGTTATTTGATTATGCTACGTATGTTATGATGAAATATTGAAGAAGTGTCGACGACTAAGGTAAGGGATAATGAGTAGTGGTTAGGGACTCTGGTTTGTAAAAAAGGTTGTTGGAAACCAAGAATCGTATTTTAAAAATTATGAAATGTATGTAAATGCGTGAATGTATCACAATGCCGGCGAAAATTTTTTGGACACTGTTATATTTAAAGGATTTTATTTTCTACACATTTGTAATGCAAATTCTCAACCTGTGAAAATATTTTTATATGAGACTGTCATTGTAGCGGAAACTGCTGTTGTAAATATTTCAGTTAGAAAGGTAAGTGACCTTGACATAATGCGTTTTCGGCGCCCAGCTGAGATCTATGGAATGAAGTTCTGGGTTAGACTGCAGTACCAAATGTTACACTGAAAACAAACCCTGTCCTTTCCTTTTGTGTTATCCCCCTATGTGTTTGTGTACCCTTGTGTATTTGTTTTCTTCCTGTCGCTGTGTACTGTTTCATACAATTTTTTTCTCTTCTAATACTAAGCTACATTCACTATGATGAGGAATACTGTTATCCTCAAATATAACTTGCATTAATAATATGTTATTTACTTTGTAAAGATGTTTAGATATTATTTATCTGTTCTGTTTTGTTGTTCATGTGTGAAGTTGATGTTTCAAATGTTATTCTGATCTTTTATGTAGATACTTATAATTCCTGTAACACTGATGTATATGTTATTTCGATTCTTTTGTAAATCCTGTATTACTACAAATGTTATCTGTATTATTATGTTTTAATGATGTTTTCTGTATCTTTGTAATTGTATTCTCATGTTATAAAATTGTAATTGTCACCAGTTAATCATATTATTAATTTGTAAGTTACATTTCACTGCACACGTTTCTGTTGGTCATAGTATATGGACAATATGTGAGAAGTAGGGACTGTTAGTGTTTGCACGTGTGTTAATAATTCAGCAAGGGACTGGATAACAGCATTGCTGGTTCTAAGGACAATTCCAAAAACTTTGTGAGTGCACAACTGGTGGTTATGGACTTGCTATATTATCCGCAAGACTCTTCAATGGTGATTGTGCACCTGCACAGTCACAACAGATGGCTGCTGGCCATCTCTACAAGGACTACAGTGGGTCTGCATCTTCGATGACCCACCAATACCATTATTTCAACAAGGACTACAGTGGGTCTACACCTTTGCTGACTCACCAATACCATTATTTCTACAAGGACTGCAGTGGGTCTGCACCTCTGGTGGCCCACCAATACCGTAGTCTCTACCAGGACTACAGTGGGTCTGCTCCGTGATGACCTGCCTACCAATATTCTTCAAAATGTCGAATGACTCTGCTGTGGGTTTGCTCTGTTGTGGCCCATTACGTGTCTGCATGTCAAGAGTCAGCACTGTCTTTTCGTTGGAAGGACAACACTACTTCTTCAAGACTGCATGGAAATCCACTACTTCCGTGTGCATTTTCTTCTACTGCTCAGACTTAGAGAAAAACGCTGCTAATTTACTGTGATGAACGATCAGGACTGTCTTTATCGACTGTGAGAAAATTTTAGCTTTTGACCAACATTGTATCAATAAGTGTGTGCATTTGATTTCTTTGTTATTGTAATTGTGAAAAAAAAATTAACAAATATGTATTGGCCAGTGCCCAACAAAATTTGTAAAATTTTTTGTGGGGAGCATGGGGGCTATGTAAGTAAGCTGTTTATGTTTTCTTATTGGCAATGTTACGTAGCGCTCTGTATGAAAATCACTGGCTGTGCTGTGTGCAGTCTGTGGCTAGTTTGCATTGTTGTCTGCCATTGTAGTGTTGGGCAGCGGCAGCTGGATGTGAACAGCGCGTAGCGTTGCACAGTTGGAGGTGAGCCGCCAGCAGTGGTGGATGTGGGGAGAGAAATGGCGGAGTTTTGAAATTTGTCATGAACTGCTATATATATTATGACTATTAAGGTAAATACATTGTTTGTTCTCTATTAAAATCTTTCATTTGCTAACTATGCCTATCAGTAGTTAGTGCCTTCAGTAGTTTGAATCTTTTATTTAGCTGACAGTAGTGGCGCTCGCTTTATTGCAGTAGCTCGAGTAACCAAGATTTTTGTGAGGTAAGTGATTTGTGAAACGTATAGGTTAATGTTAGTCAGGGCCATTCTTTTGTATGGATTCTTGAAAGTCAGATTGCGTTGCGCTAAAAATATTGTGTGTCAGTTTAAGCACAGTTATGTATAATTGTTTTAAGGGGATGTTTCAATGTATAACAGAAGGTTATATTTGTTTCTTTCATTAAATACACATTTTTAAAGTTGTGGTATTGTTTTTGAATCACCCTGTATATTGCAATTGTTTTACTATTTGTATATATATATATATATATATATATATATATATATATATATATGTGCATTTATGTCGATGTATAATTGGTTCGTTTTGTAAATATTATTTGTATTTTTGCGCTGGGTCTTGCGTAGGGAAAACTATACCACTGAACGATTACATCGATAGGTCGTGTAAAGAACCAGAGTGCTTAGGATCTTTGGTAGTGTTAACTCTGCCGCGTGGAGTGCGGGCAGAGCGGGGAGTCTGGCTGGAGTAGGGCGGTGGAGCAGTTTCTGGCGCAGTGTCGCGGATGATGAAATAACAAATATTTTTAATGGAGTCAGTAGCTTGCATAAAAATATCGAAGACCCCCTTGAGCATGAAAAAAATGTCATACGTCGTCTTGACATGAAGGTCTCAAAACAAAACCAAAATATGTCTCAATATTCGTAGGAATCCTATGGGTGTTGATACCGCTATAGAGAATTCCTCTACACATCCTGTTCCTGCAAAAAGGCTGCATATAGATCAATGCCATATAGAGCCCACAAATTTCCACCTCAACATACAGAAATCCTACAAGAAACGAAGCCACCCAAGGTACTGCTATAGGCAATGAATATGATCCTTCACTCGTTAGTACAATGACACAAAAGACTAAAAGTAAACTGGATATAGAACATCAAATGACACTCACAACTTACAGCACCCCACGTTAAACATGTCAAAATGAATGAGATTTTCACTCTGCAGCAGAGTGTGCGCTGATATGAAACTTCCTGGCAGATTAAAACTGTGTGCTGGACCGAGATCCGAACTCGGGACATTTGCCTTTCGCAGGCAAGTGCTCTACCAATTGAGCTACCCAAGCACGACCTGCAGCCACAATCCAACAAATATTATATAGGCCGAAAAGAAAGAAGTTTCAGAACTCGATTTAAAGGTGATATAGACTACTACAAACTTGAGAGGTGTAACAGATCAGAATTTGCAGCACACATTAAAGACATAGTGCCGCCATTGAAAATCGAAGGCAACCATGAAATTTTGCACAATATCGGAAAGAGTAAAAGAATGGATATCGTGGAAGAAATGAAAATATTCACTTATAACACAAAGTATGGATATAATATTCTGAATGAGATAAGCGAATTTAAAAACCCAGAATTTTTCAGTAATCTTAAGCCAGTTCTACTGGCATAGATTTAAGATGTACCAATCTGAACGAACTACTACCAGGCTCTAAACAATGTGAATAGCTCTGAAAAATGCGATCAATAATCGACACTCATCCACGCTATAAGCACACCATATTGAATTAGGTGTACGGTGATTAAATGTGTGAAGAATAAAGATAGTGCAGCAGAAAACAGTGACAAAATAAATAATACAATGTGTGATGTTAAACAACATCTCCACGGGTGCACCAAGGATGAAAAACGAAGCACTGGGACGGCATAATCGTAAGTGAACAACTGTCATACAGAAAAGTGTATCACACGATATTCGCATTGTAATATTTGATGCTCAGCTGACTGCATCCCCAACAGGCTGTGGTGTCAACCGTAATAAACAACGAGACACAGCTCCACACAAGCAAAAGAAATCACTGGACATCACTTTCTGGGCAACCACTGCTCCCCTCCAAATACCCGAACAGCCTCTCCAGCAGCGACCAGTAAATGAAAAGTTCTGCGTTAATCCAGTATAAGACAATTTGTTTTTAGGTAACGACTTTCTGTGTACCTAAACGCCTGGAGACGGGCGGACGCTACCTGAATCTTGACAGTAGCCCTCACCCTGATTCATGACCGCCTTGAAGTATCTGCCACCGAGGTTGAATCAGTATCTGCGTTGACATCAAGCGCTGCTGTTCTTTGTTACTGGTATATTTCCACTATCAGTCCTGTCTGGTATGGATCCCGTAATGACGAGCTAGAATCAGTAACTGGTCGAACGAGTGTTTTGTAAGCTACCATCTTAGATTTTACAGAAAAATGATAATTGGGATATCACACAGTATAAATTATAATTACATTATTACACTGCAACGAACCAACGGAAACCACAGGTCCCTTATACCACAATGCTCAGAAAGCTGTCCTTGAACATCCTCCCAGATTTTGTCTGTTTGGTAGAAGTACTTTCCATTTTCATTTAGATGAGTATATTCGCATCTGAGCAGTTATCTTTCTAGTATCAGATGTGTAAATGAGGTCGACATGTACATTACAGCCAGATTTGAGTGCACAGAGGCAAACTGTACAGGTGTACTGTACAACCTTGAAGCACGTAAAAGACAGCCTGATTAGTTACGAAAGTATTGGTCAAGTTTTGAAGTTTCTTTGACAGGACGAGATGTTTTTGACAGCATCGCCTTCCGCCCCCCCTGCAAATGGAAGAAACTGTGTCTTCCTAAATAGATAGACTTAAAAGGCTATGAAAAGTGTTTCCAACGGAGAATCATGTAGACAGAGAAGCATTGGAAGCATGGAGTTGGCATCGTCGACGAGTATTACTGTACACTATTGGGCTAAATATTCCTTACGTAGTTACGAATCTATAGACCATACCAGGGATATTAAGTTAACTCGAAGTATGTCAAAAATGTTCAAACAAGTTAATGAATACAGAATGACAAATTTGGCTCGCCAACTGAGCACCAAACGCTAATATCAGCGATATGCAACGGATATTCAGACACTATATGAATGTATGTCTGTTCAAAATTGGTTCAAATGTCTCTAACCACTATAACATCAGTCCCCTAGACTTAGAACTACGTAAAGCTAACTAACCTAAGGACATCAAACACATCCATGCCCGAGGCAGGATTCGAACTTGCGGCCGTAGCAGCCGCGCGGTTCCGGACTGAAGCGCCTAGAACCGCTCGGCCACAGCGGCCGGCTGGTGTCGGACATGTACGCAGATGTTAAACATTATATGCAAATTGAACAGGATCGTTGCTGTCAACTGCAGAGGGACATTACACGGAATCAGCGGCCACGAGGGAAAATGTGTATCGGACCGGGATTCGATCCTGGGATCTCCTGCTTACCGGGCACGTGTGTTAACCAGTGCCCCATCCGCGACCCAACATCATCCCAGCCGCGTGGACTGTCTCAATACGGCTCAGGCAGATTCACATTACCACCGAGCGCCGCCTATCCTCCGTCCCTGTCCATTGACTCCACGTTCGCTACTCTGAGATTCCCACAGAAGATCGGATGTATTTGTGCATCCGCACTGAAGAAGGTGGACCCACTGCCCAGCAAGGCATATCAGTTATATGAATCCGTTTCTTTAGGTGACCGTTGAAGAATGAAGGGCAAGTTTATTGTTTGTCCCTTTATATACTTATCCACAGCCTCAGCCTGTTCCGGTATGTTAGCATAAAAGACATGCGTCCGCATGAACCAGAAAATCTTCATCAGTATTCGAACCGGTTACCTCCTGCTTACTAGGCGGCGCCATCGGAGACGCAGCGTTATTGCAGCTGCGCAGATTCGGCTCTTGTGTATTTCCACTGCCAGCAAAAGCTGTTGAAACACCTTGCTCTGAATTTCATGTCAATTGCCTGTGCCGGTGTGAGACGTCGCGGTCTACTGACCTTCATTGCTTCCATGTTCCGCACATCAAGACGCTTCATTCGAACCCAAACTCGATAACATAAAGTCAGTGTTGTATGAATTCATGTAAACGATATGCAATTGAAAAGTGAGCGCACCGTGCTTGAAATACTCGAGGCTGGCGTGCACACATACATTCCAGACACGACGGTCACAGGAGCTTTTAGTTCGGGAGAGAGGCCGCACAACGGGACGCCAGGCCCTTCAGAGGACGATCCAGCCCGTGTCGGCCGGTGACCGCCCGTGTAGTGGACAGCGTGGGCCTGAGTGAAAAGGGGGAACGACCCTGTGTTCAGTTTAAAAGCAAATTCCGCTACATTGTGTGGGAGTGGCCAGCCTACGCATTCTTTACACATAGCATGCAGTTTCAGAGATTTTCACAGGGAGACAGCAAACGCCAAACGCCAAAGCTATAGGTTTCCAGATTGGTCGCCTTAAACGAAACGTCATTCTCCCGTTTTAGAAGAGCAATGCTAATTGTCAGACAATATTTCTGACGCCTTGAGCTGAAGGAATAATGGGAGAGACCGAAAGATATACCCCTTCACATCTGGTGTGGAGAGGCCATTTCGTTGCGCTCTTGGAGCGAGAACACGTAACGAGAGCGTGCGCGCTCGTACGTGTACTCGAAAGAGTGAAGAACAAGTCTCTCCTCAGTACTTCACTGGGAGAGCACCTCTGTCGAGAGCGAATCAAAGGGCGACTCTATATTGAGTCCTTGCAATTAAGTGTTGTTCACTGTGTTGGCCGACACACTTATTGTGCGGTGTGAACGGACAGAGTTATAGTTAAACGGCTGCGAGCGAATTTTGAGTGGCATCGAGGTGGACTGGTTATCTGACCGGTGTACCACGCCAATAGTTAGACTAGGGGCGAATAGGAGTCCTCGACTTCATCAAGGCGTAGGGAGAGTTTGATTGGCGAAGGTCAATCCAGATAGAACGAGAGTTATCTTATTTGTCAGCAGTGAGCGGCGCCGACAGCAGTCATCGCAGCTTACGGTACTGTGCGCTACAGCTCTTGCGAGCCCCATATTTCCTCCACAACAGTACACTTCACTGCATTTCACACGTGACAGCCTCAACCTTAGCTAACAACATTCTAAAGGATAATTATTCAAGTTGAGTAGGCGCGCCTCTCAGCCATTCTGCCAAGGCAACAAGAATCTTAAACTTTATATAGAAATTTCGTGAGGGAATCCTATCCTTGAGAGGTAACTTCAAATTCTGAAAAGAACCAGGATATAACTTGTTCAATTCATAACTAAAAGTGCCATTGTGATTTTTCAGAATTTTTGCAAAATAAATAATATTTTTGGTTAGTTACATGTTTTTCTTACACTAACTAGCACTGCTCCAGTACCCAAGTATCCCACTAGTTATGTAAGAAATTTTGTGAATATTTGTGTCATTTCCTTACAGCAGATGACTCCAGAAGATATTTATTGCTGAAAGTTTTTCAGGCATTTCTCTTTAGAATGTTAGGAGCGTCTGTCTGACTTCTGTAGTAGTGGGGGTGGAAATTGCATCTTGCAGGAGCGACAGGGCAAAGGGGACATCTCAGATTAATCCGTTGCGCAGAATAACAGAATAATAGGTCAACCCCACACACCTTAGACCGGGAATGTGCATGTCTTAACCGACCTGGACTTTATCAAGAGTTCAATTATTCTGGACCGTGACATTTAGCTGTATGCGTCTTATTGCTGACGCAAATTGTGCTCTTCTGAAGAAGGGCACTAAGTGCCCGAAACCGGTAAATAAATTAATTTTTTTATTTAACTTGTTGATGATTATTTCGCTATAATAAAAATAGTGCAGCCAGTTGGCCTGACGCCGTTGGAGCTCTCTTCTACTCGGATTAGTTAATCGAGCCGGGGCTTACACCAGTGCGCACACTTTCCGCAGACATTAGGAGGACGGGCGGCTGCGGAGACGGAGGAGCGAAACAGCGATTATCGGATATTCATTAGCGGGACGGATCGCCGCAGCCGACACAAAGAAGCGGGCGGCCCGGCGAGCCGCCGCCGCTATCGCTCGCTTGCCTCAGCAGAGCAGCGAGGCGGTCAGTGCGCTGCCCTGTGGAGCCGCCGGGAGTCGTAGGGGAACTGGAGTCAGCGATAACAACAGTCAGCGGTCCGGCAACACAGCACTCTGGGAGGCCCCTGAAATACTGCTACCGGACAGGTCGCTCTGGAAGTGGCTCATTGTAACGCCCTTCTCTCAGCCCTCGTTACAGCCACAAAAACAGAGAAAAGAATATCGAACGATTTATGGGGCCTAATTGGAAGACTATTGAACATTTACCTCATAATGTAATCAATTACAGTGAATCTATAGCAGGCCACAATGCGAATCACGACCTACTTGCGGCTCTTGGCGCAAATTAACGCAAGCCTTATCGACCTGGCAATGTTGTACTTGAATAACCTTTGAAAGTCGTCAAGCCCTTCTCGGTTGCCGCGCTTTCATTTTCATAGCGTGTATGATGCTTATTTACTGATAGTTTTCCGGCTAATATTATTAAATGATAGTGATTGAGTGCTGAGAGCCTTGAGAAATTGCTGCTCTGGTTACGTAGGTGATGGACCAAACTTTCACTTTCCTGTGTTTTTTTCTGAAATCTGTTTCACTGCCACCTTGTGCAGAGGAAGCACCTTACAGGCAGATGTTTTCAGCAGTCTGGCCCACCGGGGAAATTATTTGGAGGAGCTGGTCAGGCAGGAATCGATGGTCTGATATTGACTGACCCAAAGGTAGAATGTTGAGAGATAGGTATGTAATGCCGGAAATGCATATCCTCCTATTGACATCTATTGTACTATAATTTTTTTCCTTATTTTGTTACAAAACAAAAACACGCGAACAGTTTCAACTAGAAAAAGGAAAGCCTTAAGGTAAACGGATCCTGGCTTCCCGTACTGCGGCGAACGACCGTCGCAGGTAGCAAGAGGAGAACCGCACCGGAAATGACCGCGGAGAAGCCCTCGGACGTTGGCGCGCCAGGTACATATAGTCTGCGCCCGCGAGCTCGGCTCCAGTTCACCACCGGCAATGGAGGGTGAAGCTTTGACAATGCCAGCCACTCGTGCTGGCCAAACGTCAGTAAAATCATTAGATGAACGTCGGTCGAAGAACCCGAGACAGAAGCCAATGGGCAGTTTGTCAATAAGTGGCCACGAAAGCCTTAACAGTTTTGTAGCGGTCATAATGTTCTGTCTGATCAGTGTAGCTAAAACTCCAACGACTCAAGCTAGCCATAAACGCTTCTACAAGATCTGTGTGTAACATTTGGTTCTTTTATCACGTCAGTCCTTCCAACATTCTGTAATGGTGACCTGATAGGTGACACGATTGTCAGACGCTGTATTGTCGTCATTGGTCTCTAAATTCTGGGTGTTCGCGAGAACACTGCTAGAATAAAAAGTATATACAATTATTCCTTAACAACAAAGCAAGAACTAATCCTTCCAACACTTTGGCTGTAGCTTTGCCTAACTCAAATCTTTACCCTTCCTTCCCGTTTTTTACCAGGACACATTGGAATAAACTACACATTAACCTCCATCTGACCCAGAACTATGTTATGTTTAAGACGAGATTGCAGCATTAACTCTATCATCACTCTAGCTGATCCATTGGCTTGTGACTGTCTTCTTTCTTCGTGAAACAGTGAACCTGTTCGTGTTCCCTCATGAATAATCTGTTTCTGATTTTCCTTTCTTCTCAGAACGTAAGGTTATCCTATCATTTCTCACTCTTCCCAAACTAGTTAGCTAACTTCACAGATTTTACTGCAGATACTGGGTGCTTCAAGTTGAAGAGTAAATATTTTAGGAACTGACAGTAAAAACTAATTGTAATAAAACATTCCATGTAACGAGTGTGGAGTTTTTGTTGGTTAGAGAGATACAGCTATTCGGACGTAAACCTAACTGTTGCACAGCAACAGGTGAACCACTCTTTCCTAAAATTCTCCCAATAAACCGAAATCGACCATTCGCCTTCCCCACTACATCCGAACATTACAGGTTTGTTCTTCCCACTCACACGCATTGACTTAAATTATTCCGCATTTAGAGCCAGCTGCCATTCATCGCCCCAAATAGAAATTTTAAGTCGTATCGTATCTTCCTACAGTCACTCAACTTCGACACCTTACCGTACACCACGGCATCATTAGAAAACAACCACAGACTGCTGCCCACCCCGTTCGCCAAATCATTTGTGCACACAGAGAGCAACAGCGGTCCTATCACACTTCCCTGGGGCGCTCCCGACGATACCCTTGTCTCAGATGAACACTCGCCATCGAGGACAACATCCTGGCTTCCATTATTTAAAAAGTCTTTGATGCACTCACATATCTGTGAACATATTCCGTATCCTCGTACCTTCCTTAACAGCCCGCAAAGGGCATCGTGTGAAATGCTTTCCGGGAATCAAGAAATACGGAATCTGCCTGTTTGCCCTTCATCCGCAGTTCGTTGTATATCATTCGAGAAAAGAGCAAGCTGAGTCCCGTACGAGCGATGCTTTCTAAATCCATGCTGATTCGTGGACATAAGCTTCTCAGTGTCAAGAAAGTTTAATGTATTCGAACAGGGAATATGTTCAAGGATTCTGCAGTAAACCGAAATTAATGTTGCGGACCCGTTCTTTTATTCTTATATATGGGAGTCACTTGCACTGTTTTCCAGTCACTTGGGACTTTGTGCTGGGTGAGAGATTCACGATAAATGCAGGCTACTTAAGGGACCAATGCAGGAGAATATTTCTTCTAAAATCGAAATGGAATTCCATTCGGACCTGATGATTTATTTGCTTTCAAATCTTTCAGTTCTCTATCTACGCTGTGGATGTTTATTACTATGTCGTCTGGACGGGAGTCTGTCCGATGATCAAATGAGGGTATGTCTGCACTTTTCTCCTGCGCGAACGATTTCTTGAACGTGAAAACTAAAGCTTCGCCTTTCGTTTTGCTATCTTCAACTGCCACACCACACGGGACAGCAAGGGGCGGAATGAAAACCTTAGACCCGCTTAACGTTTTTACTTAGGACCAGAATTTTCTCGGGTTCTGTGCCAGATTATTTGCTAAACTGTAACGGTGGTAGTTGCTCTATCCTTTGCGTATAGATCTTTTCACAGATGCACGAATCTCTACTAATCTTCGCTTGTCGTCATTTGTGCGTTCTCTTTTGGTCTGAGAGCGCAAAGGCCTCTGCTTCCTCAGCACCTTCCGAATTTCGTTATTAACCCCTGGTGGATCTTTTCCATCCTTTATCCGCTAACTAGGCACATAACTCTCCAGGCAACGATTTACAATCTGCTTAAACTTTGCCCATAATTCCTCTACCTCCTTCTTACTAGAACTAAATAATGTCAGTCCACTGTCTGAGTGAGATGCCTACAACTGGTTATCTGTTCTATCTACCAGATACCCTCCTAGCCTTGTTGACTGATTTATTAACTTTCGTAATCGCAATTGCTATAATGATATCATGATCGCTAATCCCCGTTTCTATACCGACATTGCCGATAAGCTCAGGCACATTTGTATCTACGAGATCCAAGATATTTCCATTGCGTGTGGGCTGCCGAGCACAGAAAACGTGTTCAAAAGTATTTCACATAACTCTCTCCGTGTACCCCCCCCCCCAACCCCCCCCCCCCCCCCCCCGCCGCCTGTGAATCCATAGACATCTCGCAGCCTGTACTTGGTAGGTTAAAGTCGCCTCCAACTAGTATTGCATGGTCTGAACATTTACGCATCACTGACCGTAGTCTTTCCATGAATGACTCTAGAACTATCAACAGCGGAATCGGATGGACGGTAAAAATATCCAACAACTACATTCTTTTCACCTCCACATTTTAATAAGGGACGAGATAAGTTCACACTCATCTTCGACCTCAATAGAGACAATACTTTTGTCAATTGCAATGAACACTCCCTCCTATGGCCTGTTACGTGTGTTTCCGATACATGTTCCATGACACGCTAAATATCTCGGAGCTTTCCACCTCGGGATTCAGCCTGCTCCCAAGAACAATTTGAGCGCGAGAAGTTTGCTGGAGGGCAGTAAATTCTGGAACTTTATTACAAATACTTCGACTGTCTACTGATAACATTTTGACAGGCAAAGTGTTTCTATACAGGACGCCGTCTGACTTCCCTTGCTGCGTATCGACTGGCGAGTGTTTATCAGAGCACCTTGCAGCGGCGCGGTTCTTTCCGTCCCTTTTACGACGGACCTGCACCTACCTGTGAACATTGTCTCAGCAGATCATCAGCAGGAAAGCCGAGTGAAACCTACTGTACTTCGACGTGAACCAGACTGCAATTAAAGTCACTAATCTACGTTTCGGGAGAAACACGAAATGAAAGGTTGGAAATTTTGCCCTCAATTAATATATTCTGAAACTTAGGTGAACAAGTATCACTGCCAAGCCCGTGCTAGTCTTATCACGGCTCACGTTAGCAAGTTTATGGTGTTGCATTTCCCGGAAATGTAATAGCTACAAAAATACTGATTGTTTTATATCGATAATGCTCGCCAAATATTAAGGATGTCGTTACCTAATGCAGTCACAATTTTTAGCCGCCGACCTGCTCAATACGCCACGCGGATTACATGCCTTTTCTCGTCACAAAATTCACTTAAAAATTCCGAAATTTCTACACACTCATCGGAATAATTACGCCGTCACTTTCCAACACTTTTGATGTATAAAACACTGCTAGATCCGGCAACTTATCATTTCCATCGGAACTACTACTACTACTACTACACACGTCCGATCTGTTTCATGGCTAGGCTCCGACTCCTCTTTAGAATACTCTAAGTCTTCTCTACCAGCAGAGAAAGGCGCGCGAAGAATATTGCTTTACCATTGGTCAGTTTACTCCACAGCCAATAGCAAAACAACATTCTCCCGCGTCAGTCCGCGCTTTTCATTCATAACCAATTGCAAAATAGTAAACCTAACGACAGCAGTTTTTACCGACGTAATTATCTAATATGCTGAAATTTTGTTTATGCATAAAGTTATTTACTATTATTATTTATACCTGAATTAACTTTCCCTTTACCATAAACTTACTTTACAAAACTGTTCTACAAACATCCCCTTTGTCCATATCCATACTTCTTCGAAATGTTCTCACACTAAATCCTACTACACAACTCGTTAAACAATTATCTTCATATTAACCTTAAACCACACTCACGCATCATTCATACTGCTAAAACACATTTATAACATTTTACATACACAAAAAGACATAATAACACTTTATGAAAATACTAGAACAGTTTATGAAATCATTCTATTACTTTAGTGCACTCTAGTGGGCACAATCGAAACTAAAATCACAGTCCCCTATCCAGTAATGTCCTCTATCGGCTGATACATAAACTACGTACGCGTCCAGTCCCGCGTCACCATCTGTCACTATCCAGCTCTGAGACACATCTCCCACTTAACAGCCTCCAAGGCAGGATCGGTATACGGCGCTACGCCTCGACCTCAGACTACCATCTAACCTAAAAAAAGGCCCTCATGCGCACTCCACAAGTACTGCCGTGTTAAACGACGCTTACAGTATAAGATCCACACCTTTTTCAAATTTCGAGTTTCTATCCTTAGCGTTTTGGGGTGGGCGATGATGACACAGTCAAGACATTCTCGTTTGTATATAGAGATTAAAGAAAGATAAAGAGGTGATGGAACAAATTATTCTTTATAATCAGAATACGTTCGGAGAACTGTAGTCTGTTATCAGGACATTCGTTTGCATAAAACAACGAACGCCGGCCAGAGTGGCCGAGCGGTTATAGGCGCTACAGTCTGGAGCCGCGGATGTGTGTGATGTACTTAGGTTAGTTAGGTTCTAAGTTCTAGGGGACTGATGACCACAGAAGTTAAGTCCTATAGTGATCAGAGCCATTTGAACCAATTTTGAAAACAACGAACACATCACCGGTGGAGACTTGACCTGTATTCGGAATCAGAGCGGTTCAAAATATTATTCACCATTTCCGTTTTCTTTAATTATCCCTGGGATGGACACGATGTGTGCTTAAACGGAGAACGTAATGAGGAAATGCAGTGATTAAATCACGTATGTGCTTCTCACGAAGAGTGACGTTCCAATCCACTTTCGTCAACTCTGAATTAAATTTCTCAGGACTTTGTTCATCACATTATGCAAATAATGGGGCTCTTTATTAAACAGACCACGTCCGTTTACGTGCGCTATCCATCAATTACTACACAGCATGGTACACAAAACACATCCGAACGCTGTTGCAGAGGCAACGGAAAAAGCATGCGAAGTTCAGAAGAACGCGAAATCCCGAAGATTGGCTAAAATTTACAGACGCGCGAAATTTGGCACGGACTTCAATGCGAGATGCCTTTAGTAGGTTCCAAAACGAAACATTGTCTCGAAATTTGGTAGGAAATCCGAAGAAATTCTGGTCGTACGTAAAGTACACAAGCGGCAAGACGCAGTCAATACCTTCGCTGCGCAGTGCCGATGGTACTGTTACCGACGACTGTGTCGCTAAAGCGGAGTTATGAACGCAGTTTTCCGAAATTTCTTCACCAGGGAAGATGAATGAAATATTCCAGAATTTGAAACACTAACACCTGCTAGCATGAGTTTCTTAGAAATAGATACCTTAGGGGTTGCGAAGCAACTCAAATCACTTGATATGGGCAAGTCTTTAGATTGTATACCTATTAGGTTCCTTTCAGATTACGCTGATACAATAGCTCCCTACTGAGCAATCATATACAACCGCTCGCTCACCGATAGATCTGTACCTACAGATTGGAAAATTGCGCAGGTCGCACCAGTGTTTAAGAAGGGTAGTAGGAGTAATACATCGAACTATAGACCTATATCATTGACGTCGATTTGCAGTAGGGGTTTGGAGGATATACTGTATTCGATCATTATGAATCACCTCGAAGGGAACGATCTATTGATACGTAATCAGCACGGTTTCAGAAAACATCGTTCTTGTGCAACGCAGCTAGCTGTTTATTCGCACGAAGTAATGGCCGCTATCGACAGGGGATCTCAAGTTGATTCCGTATTTCTAGATTTCCGGAAAGCTTTTGACACCGTTCCTCACAAGCGACTTCTAATTAAGCTGTGGGCCTATGGGGTATCTCTCAGTTGTGCGACTGGATTCGTGATTTCCTGTCAGGAAGGTTGCAGTTCGTAGTAATAGGCAGCAAATCATTGAGTAAAACTGAAGTGATATCAGGTGTTCCCCAGGGAAGCGTCCTGGGACCTCTGCTGTTCCTGATCTATATAAATGACCTGGGTGACAATCTGAGCAGTTCTCTTAGGTTGTTCGCAGATGATGCTGTAATTTACCGTCTAGTAAGGTCATCCGAAGACCAGTGTCAGTTGCGAAGCGATTTAGAAAAGATTGCTGTATGGTGTGGCAGGTGGCAGTTGACGCTAAATAACGAAAAGTGTGAGGTGATCCACATGACTTCCAAAAGAAATCCGTTGGAATTCGATTACTCGATTAAATAGTACAATTCTCAAAGCTGTCAATTCAACTAAGTACTTGGGTGTTAAAATTACGAACAAGTTCACTTGGAAACACCACATAGATAATATTGTGGGGAAGGCGAGCCAAAGGTTGCGTTTCATTGGCAGGACACTTAGAAGATGCAACAAGTCCACTAAAGAGACAGCTTACACTACACTCGTTCGTCCTCTGTTAGAATATTGCTGCGCGGTGTGGGATCCTTACCAGGTGGTATTGACGGAGGACATCGGAAGGGTGCAAAAAAAGGCAGCTCCTTTTGTATTATCACGTAATAGGGGAGAGAGTGTGGCAGATATGATACGCGAGTTGGGATGGAAGTCATTAAAGCAAAGACGTTTTTCGTCGCGGCGATATCTATTTACGAAATTTCAGTCACCAACTTTGTCTTCCGAATGCGAAAATATTTTGTTGAGCCCAACCTACATAGGTAGGAACGATCATCAAAATAAAATAAGAGAAATCGGAGCTCGAACAGGAAGGTTTAGGTGTTCGATTTTCCCGCGCGGTGTTCGGTAGTGGAATGGTAGAGAGATAGTGTGATTGTGGTTCGATGAACCCTCTGCCAAGCACTTAAGTGTGAATTGCAGAGTAATCATGTGGATGTAGATGTAGATATCTTATAAAGACTTCGCGTGGTGAAATTAGTAGCTACGTTGAGTGACTAGATTTGAGTGTTGGAGTTGACAACTGAAACCTCTAATTACAATTTAATGCCTACAATCAAGATGAAACATAAAAAGTTATTTCATTTAGAAGTACATAATTAATTGTGAACTAGTTAATTAAAGTGGCCGCTTCTGTACTTTCTCGATGTCTGTCACTGCTTTCTCATACTGCTCAGATTCTATCTGTCTAGAGTCAGGTGAGTTTCTGTTGATAGCCCATACTCTCGTGGCGGAAAAACTCAGTTCTGTATCACGTAGGACAGCATGTGGGGCTGGTTTGAGATATATTTCAAAATTTTGTTTTCATCCTATATATTTGGCGGAAGTGCCCTAACCGGTTAGTTGGAATCACGTTCGTGAAACCAGAATTAACCATGTTGGAAATGCTGGGACGTACTGTTCACGGTAACGAAAAGCAGGATGGTGTTTGCAACCATGTCAAAGGTACACTAACATTTAAGAAAACTAAAACACCAAGAACCGTTCAATGACTGAAGTAAATATTAGGCACACGTAGTACAATATTTATTAGATTTTACAATTTTGAATGAATTTGCAAAGAAAAAGTAACAAGAGACGATTCTATGTTCTGATTATGAATAGTGCTGTCTCCGTAGCAGAACGCAAGACGGTTTTAGAAGCACTGCACATGGTGTTGTCAAGAGAACAGGAAAGGGTACTGAAGTCCAACGTGTAATTTATGAAAATCAACTTCGAACCTAGTCATCTGCCATCGCCTAATAGCTTCGATAAGTATGTATTATGTGACCCCTGCAAGGGTTCCGGGGTGTGGAACGGAGAGGCGTTGGCGAGGACCTGTGTCACGCCCAAGGCATCAGTGAGACAACACTGCCTTTATTGCTGCGAGTTATACAGTGATTCAGTCTCCTGGACGTGGCCTGGCAGCAGCCATGCTGTGTCTGCGTTGCAGGAATGCGTTGAGTGGCACGTCGGCAGCCATCACGGACTCTGCAGCCATAGCCCTGGTGTTGCCCGGGGTCAGTTCCGCAGCCTCATTCAGGGTGGAGCAGCGGCCGGCATGCCCGACAGACTAGAGTGGCTGAAGCCTCAGCGACCGCGCTGAATGCAGCAGCGTTTGGGCTTCCTCCTCCCAAAAACTTGCATAGCACTAACGGAAATTCTAGTGAAGGCGAGAAGGCGAGTAGTTGGTGTTCCCGACAGCGACAGAGAGTTGAGGTTAGTATCAGCGTACAGCCGGTGAGGCAGTCCACACACAGCCGAGGAGTACCGGCACCAGGGCAACAGTCTTCAGTCGGTATAGATGAGTTCTTCATCTCCAGAAGATCTGTCTGGACATCATCTTCAGTCAGTCACCGTTGTAGCCGGCAGGAATGGCAGTACGCAGAGTTTAAGTTCGCCCTTCCCGCCTTACAGCCGGATGGCTATGGACCCACAGAACAGAACTTCAGACTGGCAGCAGCTGGCTGGCAGTACCTCATCGTATATCAAGCAGTCATCCTGCAGGTAGTGGGGCTGGTCGTGGTCGGTATCAGTGATTCTGAGGTAATGACAAAACTCTGACTCTGAGCTGAAGGAAGGGGCAGGTTCCATAGTGGCCGTGGCCGAATGTGCTCATGTTTTCGATACTCGACTGATATTTAGTTTGAGAGCTTCGGGGCTTTCTTTTATGGAATTGTGCAGCCGGAAAGGCGTTATTGTCTAGCCTTTAGGTGTAGTTACTACACACTTCCCCCTTAACGGGATATCGTCATTTCTCCTTCGCAATGATGTCATGGTGTAGAGTTGGATGTTCCTTTCTGGAACTTCCAAGGGGTTTATATTCGTTACTCGAACATTGTGTAGCTGGCAGGCACGCTACAACCCGGACGTCATTCCAGAGACTGAGTCGGCCATATAGCTGTTAACATGGTCTGTTATTTAAGAATTGGTTTTACTGACGTGACAAGCCATTGATTCTGAGGCCCTTAACTTTTACATATGGATATACAGACGGTTGCCGACACACGTCATGTGGAGATAGCTTTATTGACTGATTGCTAATGTGAAGTTTGTTGCCCTTCCGAGGAAGACGGGTCGACTGAGAGTAACTATCCAGAGCAATCTTGAGTGGAATGACCACTTAAAAGAAATAGTGGATAAAGCAGATGCCAGACCAAGACTCATAGGAAGAATCT
This sequence comes from Schistocerca nitens, assembly GCF_023898315.1. Classification (NCBI taxonomy): domain Eukaryota; kingdom Metazoa; phylum Arthropoda; class Insecta; order Orthoptera; family Acrididae; genus Schistocerca; species Schistocerca nitens. Next base: position 3,482,550 of record NC_064620.1, read on the forward strand.
TAAGGAAATGTAAATCATCCATGAAGAAGGTAGCTTACTGGCTTACAAATGGCTTGGTCGACCTATTCTTGAGTGTTGTCCGTCAATGTGGGTAGTGCTGATGGAAAAGATCCAACGAAGAGCGACGCGTTTCGTCACGGGATCATTTAGTCGGCGCTAGATCGTTACTGAGATGCGGAACCATGTCCAGAGGCAGAAGTTACAAGGTAGGCGCTGTGCATCACAGAAAAGGCTTATTACTCAAATCTCCAAAGAGCACCTTCAGGGAAGAGTCGGACGACGTCTTACTTCGTCCCACACAAATCTCGTGGAAAACCCACGACGAGAAAATTCGACAAATTAGAGCTAACACAGAGGCTTACCGACAATCAGTCGTTCCACGCGCCATTCCCGGGATCGGTTAGTGCTAGCAGAAGTATCCTCCGCCACACACCGTTAGGTGGCTTACAGAGAATGAAGTAGATTACGGTATTCCGTAAAGCATATCGATAATTCACTGAAAGAGGTGGTGGTTATGGACCCGTCCCTTAAAATCACTGCTGTGTCGTCATCCCGTTGAAAACACATCACGTTGAATACATGCCCGAAATAATTTACTTGTGCTTGCGCAAAATGGCATTCGTCCAAACTTAATGTTAGCCGTGCTGCCTCTAATCTTTTAAACACCTCCTCTAACCGTTCCACATGCTGCTCTATATCTCTTGAAAAAACTATGATGTCATCCAGATACACCACGCATTTTTTCGGTTTCAACCCGCAAAGGACTCCATCCAACAACCTCTGAATTGTTGTTGGAGCGTTTTTTAGTCCAAACGGCATTCTTTTATATTCGAAGTGACCACAATGCGTCGTAAATGCTGTTTTTGGCCTGTCCTCCGGACATACTTCAACCTGGTGATAACCGCTTCGCAAATCCGTAGTGGAGAAAAATTTACACTGCCCTAGGTTGTCTACCGTTTCTGTGACATTCGGAATCGGATATACGTCCGCCACTGTTCATTCAAATGTCTGTAATCGCAACAAAAGCGAAATTTTTTCCACCTGTCGGGTGTCTGCTTCGGAACTAGGACCACACTACTAGACCAAGGACTATTACTGTGCTGGATTATCCCATCTTCCAGTTGTTGCTCTATTAATTGCTCTACTACTGGTTGTAATTGTTTCGGTAGTCTGTATGGCTTACGATACACCGAAGCGTGATTCCTTGTCGGAATACGATGCTGTGTTATCGGTGTAGCAGGTAACGCACCCTGTGCTTCAAACAATGCTTTATACTTTAGTAATAATGCTTCCATACCCGAACGATCATTTCCTCTCAAATGATTTACCTTGTCACGAAGTGCAGACGTGCTGATGGTTTGCTTCACTTCATAGTGTAGCCTCGAACTATCGATGTCCACTTCATCCATTAACTCTACTCTGGCTATTACTAATCCCTTCGGCAGGTCGACATCATCCCGCCGGAAGTTATCTAAACTCACCACAACCATAAACTGCCCGTTTATGTCCGTTAGCCGTGATACACTCTTACGATTAAGCAAAGCTTTTCGTCTGAAACCTGATTACTCGGTAGTGGCTCTACCAAGAATAACCCCTGCTGTGGCACATCGACATCCACCGGTACCCAGATCAACTTCCCTGTACCTGTTCGTACTTTGTCACACGAAATCACCTTTAATGCACTTGTACGCAGTTTAGTTGGTACCACCTTAGCTATTGATGCACCTTGCGACCCTGAAACATTTGCAACGGGTATCCATTGCTGTTGTGTAGATTCTCCGACAATGCGCGCAACGCGCGCCCCTGATCGCACTCGGCAGCCTCAGGCCACCAGTGCTCCTCTGAAGCCAGGATGCCCTGTGGCTGAGATGAACTCGTCGCCACCCGGCGCCCCAATACGGGCACGTCCTCGGAGCCGCGTCGCCGTGACGTCAGCTGCTGACGCCTGCTGCACCGGCGGCTGGGAAGCCTTCAGTCTCGATGTCCGCGACGTCCCGTCATGGACGGACCACTTGCTGTGGGGCCGGGTTGCCGTGAAGTCCGGGCGTCAGTCCCCGGCGGCGCCTGTGACCTAGACCGCGCTGCGGCCGGTCCTGCTGGAAGTTCTCGCTGCAGTTAGTCAGCCATGGTGCCGACCGAACTCGGGCCCACCTCCAGAGCTGGAGTTGACATCTGATGGCGATCGGATGACTCCTGCGATCTGGAACAGACTTCCGGAATCGTCACCTAAGAAGATTGAACATTCGGACACGGACCATGTCTGTCGTCAGATACGAGCTGCTTCCTAATGGCTTCTGCCTGTTGCTGCCTGCGCTCCACTATTTACATCCGGCAGGAGGACGTTTTTTACCCTCGGTGGTAGCTTTTTGTTATTACTCCCGCAGTATATTGCAGCGTAACTTAGCGTGCTGGCCTCGAACCTGCGACCGTAGCGGTCGCGAGGTTCCAAACTGAAGCGCCTAGAACGGCTTGGCCACTCCGGCCGGCGTCGGGAATTCTTCTCTGAACGTATTTCTCTGGGGTGAAACCACCTATGGAAGTGAAACACGGACACAACTTGACCAAAAGAAGGGATCGGTTGGTAGGACACATTCTGAGACATCAAGGGATCTCCAACTTAGTTCTGGAGGGAGGTATAGGAGGTTAAAATGGTAGAGGGAGAGTAAGAGATGAATACAGCTAAGCAGATTCAGAGGGATGTAGGATGCAGTAGTTACTTGGAGATGAAGAAGCTGGCACGCGAGAGAGTAGCATGGAGAGCTGCATCGAACCAGTCTTTGGACTGTAGACCACAACAACAGCAACATACAGCTCGAGTTTTCTCAGTTGTATCCCTGATGCTGATTTCTTCCTGGAGATACGGTTTCGCCGCTGATCTGCACTCAAGGTGGTTGCGAGTCTTTACAGATGCACAAAAATGTCTGTAGTCTGTTTCTGTCGCTTCCTGCTTCAACCCTTACCGAGATGCTAAACGGAGGTGATCTACATCTACATCTACATTTATACTCCGCAAGCCACCCAACGGTGTGTGGCGGAGGGCACTTTACGTGCCACTGTCATTACCTCCCTTTCCTGTTCCAGTCCCGTATGGTTCGCGGGAAGAACGACTGTCTGAAAGCCTCCGTGCGCACTCTAATCTCTCTAATTTTACATTCGTAATCTCCTCTGGAGGTATAAGTAGGGGGAAGCAATATATTCGATACCTCATCCAGAAACGCACCCTCTCGAAACCTGGCGAGCAAGCTACACCGCGATGCAGAGCGCCTCTCTTGCAGAGTCTGCCACTTGAGTTTATTAAACATCTCCGTAACGCTATCACGGTTACCAAATAACCCTGTGACGAAACGCGCCGCTCTTCTTTGGATCTTCTCTATCTCCTCTGTCAACCCGATCTGGTACGGATCCCACACTGATGAGCAATACTCAAGTATAGGTCGAACGAGTGTTTTGTAAGCCACCTCCTTTGTTGATGGACTACATTTTTTAAGCACTCTCCCAATGAATCTCAACCTGGTACCCGCCTTACCAACAATTAATTTTATATGATCATTCCACTTCAAATCGTTCCGCACGCATACTCCCAGATATTTTACAGAAGTAACTGCTACCAGTGTTTGTTCCGCTATCATATAATCATACAATAAAGGATCCTTCTTTCTATGTATTCGCAACACATTACATTTGTCTATGTTAAGGGACAGTTGCCACTCCCTGCACCAAGTGCCTATCCGCTGCAGATCTTCCTGCATTTCGCTACAATTTTCTAACGCTGCAACTTCTCTGTATACTACAGCATCATCCGCGAAAAGCCGCATGGAACTTCCGACACTATCTACTACGTCATATATATATATATATATATATATATATATATATATATATATATATATATATATATATATTGTGAAAAGCAATGGTCCCATAACACTCCCCTGTGGCACGCCAGAGGTTACTTTAACGTCTGTAGACGTCTCTCCATTGATAACAACATGCTGTGTTCTGTTTGCTAAAAACTCTTCAATCCAGCCACACAGCTGGTCTGATATTCCGTAGGCTCTTACTTTGTTTATCAGGCGACAGTGCGGAACTGTATCGAACGCCTTCCGGAGGTCAAGAAAAATAGCATCTACCTGGGAGCCTGTATCTAATATTTTCTGGGTCTCGTGAACAAATAAAGCGAGTTGGGTCTCACACGATCGCTGTTTACGGAATCCATGTTGATTCCTACAGAGTAGATTCTGGGTTTCCAAAAACGACATGATACTCGAGCAAAAAACATGTTCTAAAATTCTACAACAGATCGACGTCAGAGATATAGGTCTGTAGTTTTGCGCATCTGCTCAACAACCCTTCTTGAAGACTGGGACTACCTGTGCTCTTTTCCAATCATTTGGAACCCTCCGTTCCTCTAGAGACTTGCGGTACACGTTTCCTAACTTTGTTGTTGTACCACGGTGGGTTTTTCCCGTCCCTCACAGTTTTACTCGGCACGTACCTGTCTAAAACGCATTTTACGATTGCCTTGAACTTTTTCCATAAACACTCAACATTGTCAGTGTCGGAACAGAAATTTTCGTTTCGATCTGTTAGGTAGTGTGAAATCTGCCTTCTATTACTCTTGCTAAACAGATAAACCTTCCTCCCTTTTTTTGTATTCCTATTAACTTCCATATTCAGGGATGCTGAAACGGCCTTATGATCACTGATTCCCTGTTCTGCACATACAGAGTCGAAAAGTTCGGGTCTGTTTGTTATCAGTAGGTCCAAGATGTTATCTCCACGAGTCGGTTCTCTGTTTAATTGCTCGAGGTAATTTTCGGATAGCGCACTCAGTATAATGTCACTCGATGCTCTGTCCCTACCACCCGTCCTAAACATCTGAGTGTCCCAGTCTATATCTGGTAAATTGAAATCTCCACCTAAGACTATAACATGCTGAGAAAATTTATGTGAAATGTATTCCAAATTTTCTCTCAATTGTTCTGCCACTAATGCTGCTGAGTCTGGAGGTCGGTAAAAGGAGCCAATTATTAACCTAGCTCGGTTGTTGAGTGTAACCTCCACCCATAATAATTCACAGGAACTATCCACTTCTACTTCACTACAGCATAAACTACTACTAACAGCGACGAACACTCCACTTCCGGTTGCAAGCAATCTATCCTTTCTAAACACCGTCTGTACCTTTGTAAAAATTTCGGCAGAATTTATCTCTGGCTTCAGCCAGCTTTCTGTACCTATAACGGTTTCAGCTTCGGTGCTTTCTATCAGCGCTTGAAGTTCCGGTACTTTACCAACGCAGCTTCGACAGTTTACAATTACAATACCGATTGCTGCTTGGTCCCCGCATGTCCTGACTTTGCCCCGCACCCGTTGAGGCTGTTGCCCTTTCTGTACTTGCCCAAGGCCATCTAACCTAAAAAACCGCCCAGCCCACGCCACACAACCCCTGCTACCCGTGTAGCCGCTTGTTGCGTGTAGTGGACTCCTGACCTATCCAGCGGAACCCGAAACCCCACCACCCTATGGCGCAAGTCGAGCAATCTGCAGCCCACATGGTCGCAGAACCGTCTCAGCCTCTGATTCAGACCCTCCACTCGGCTCTGTACCAAAGGTCCGCAGTCAGTCCTGTCGACGATGCTGCAGATGGTGAGCTCTGCTTTCATCCCGCTAGCGAGACTGGCAGTCTTCACCAAATCAGACAGCCGCCGGAAGCCAGAGAGGATTTCCTCCGATCCATAGCGACACACATCATTGGTGCCGACATGAGCGACCACCTGCAGATGGGTGCACCCTGTACCCTTCATGGCATCCGGAAGGACCCTTTCCACATCTGGAATGACTCCCCCCGGTATGCACACGGAATGCACATTGGTTTTCTTCCCCTCTCTTGCTGCCATTTCCCTAAGGGGCCCCATTACGCGCCTGACGTTGGAGCTCCCAACTACCAGTAAGCCCACCCTCTGCGACCGCCCGGATCTTGCAGACTGAGGGGCAACCTCTGGAACAGGACAAGCAGCCATGTCAGGCCGAAGATCAGTATCAGCCTGAGACATAGCCTAAAAACCGGTTCGTCAGACAAACGGGAGAGGCCTTCCGTTCAGCCCTCCGGAATGTCTTTCGCCCCCTGCCACACCTTGAGACGACCTCCCACTCTATCACAGGTGAGGGATCAGCCTCAAAGCGGGCAGTATCCCGGGCAACCACAGTCGTAGTCCGATCGGGGGATGCGTGATCTCTCAAAGCATAAACTTGGAGGCATTACACGTGCCATATACGTCTCCGATTCCTATAAGCACGCCTCTTCTCTTTGGTGCACCACTAAATCACAAACGTTGGTCTGTGGAAGAAGAAAACTTGAGATGACGTGCTGATTCTGCTTTCAGTTTTAAATGACTTGCTATTGTAGTAAATGCGGAAGAACACAGCTACGCTATATTGCAGATGTTTACATCTATACTTACTGCCACACACACCAGTCGAAGAAAGAGAATACCTCTTTCTGCGCTGGAAGAGAGGGAGGAAAAGTGTGAGTGTAAAATTTCAAGGGGTCGAAAAAATGTGCCCTCCTGGACTGGGATCTTTGCAAAGTCAGTTGGTGTGTTGCACAGTAACTCGACATTTGGAGGCACGGGGTTAGCGTTGGTGCAGTCCTGAGCCGGTAGGAGTTGATTCTGCTGACTAGCTATACGCGTGTATTAGTCCTGGGCAACACCGGCCCAAAAAAAATGTACCTTTCAGAACACATTTTGTTCAACTACAGTCGCTCCAGTCCACGTTCGTAATTGGAATTATGAAAATAATCCATTAAATGTCTTAAAGAGAACGAATGTGAAGATTTATAAGCAAACGAAGAATTATAGATGGTGTCAAAGACGAATAAGCGATTTTGAAAGCTTATTCCCTTCTTCTTCACTTCGAGAGGTATATATGGCATTTGTTTAGTCACCGATTCTGACGACCTGGTCCTATATCACATTTATAATCTTGAGTTACAACCTAATAGGAGTATATGGGAATATGAGCCCCTTAATTCACGAAGTGATTTTCCTGTATAGTACTGAATATGTTTAAACCAAGACTGAAGGCACAAATCATTTTAAATTTTTAATTTATGTTATATAACGTTTAGTTTTACAATTATTTAAGTATTGTTTAGCTGTTCATTGTATATTTTGTTGCACTAAATAAAGTCTACATCATTTTTCTATTTATCACACAAAATCACATACTTTTATGTGATTTTTTTCAAAACAGAACACGTAAATGGATTGTTAGAGAACTGAAATTTACGTTCTAAAAAAATTGTACTATCTCTGGAGTAAGTAAATTTCCCCCCAAAACTAAATTACAGAGTATAAATTTGCACATAAAAATTCCACTCGATAGATACAAGAAAAGGATGTAAAATTGACTTTCATTTCTGGGAGCTACAGATTACTGACAACCACTCAGAACTCATTTTGTTCTATCAAGCACTTCAAGAAATGTATTGGAGAAACGGACAGATCCCCATCACAACTGTCCAGAAGTTCTTCCTTTGAATGACGCTCTTGTTCGATAGGGAACTTCGATCGCTTCCTACTGTAAAATCGTCGTCTTTTTCGTCTAGTTCTTGGTTTATGTTGATGACTCCTTCCACCATCCCAAGACTAACAATTTCATCAGACCCAGGTAAGTTATAGCTGACACTTTCAAATAACTTCCGGGAATTCAGCCAGGTAACACTTTCAGCGACCGCCGATATTTCGGCGGGAGAACACCCCGCCATTTTCAAGGCAAACTGCAACGGACAGGCGGCGTACATGCAAATTTAATACCTGGGTTCTCCGACAGAAGCAGGAAAGGTAACACACACACACACACACACTGAACACTAGTGCCACCAAAGATGAGCAAAGTCAGAGCTATCGATAGTGAGACTATGAATTCGCAGGTGAGGCAGCATTGACTCTGTTCCTCTGTTTTTTGACAAGGGAGAGAGCCGGATTCCAAACAGAGTTTAAACAGGAACCTCCATCCCTGTTAACGAGGTTGCTCGCTAATTTAATCTCAACTGCCTCCCTAATGACACTGTCCGAATAGCTGGACGTGCATGCCAATATCTCGGTGTTATTATATAACATGGGGTGACCAGTATCCAAGCAATGTTCGGCAATAGCAGATCTATTTGGCTGCTGTAATCGTGTGTGCCGTTTATGCTCAGTACATCTGTCCTCCACGGTCCTGATAGTTTGACCAATATATGCCATGCCGCAGCTACAAGGAATACGATATACACCCGCCTTACGCAGTCCAAGATCATCCTTAACGGAACTCAAAAGTGCTCTAATTTTAGATGGAGGTCGGAAAACACATTTCACATCGTATTTCCGTAAAATAAGACCGATCTTATTGGACGTGTTTCCTACGCAAGGCAAAAAGGCAGTAGACTTAGGTGTTGACTCAGAATTATCATCAATCACCCGATGTACAGTTGGTCGATAGCGCAACGCACGTTCAATCTGTCTATCACTATAACCATTTTGACGAAATGTAACTTCAAGATGTGACAGCTCAGCTGGCAAAGTCTCAGCGTCAGAAACGACATGTGCCCTGTGTACCAAGGTACGAAGTACCCCTTCACGCTGAGCCGAATGGTGACAACTATTAGCTTGTAAGTACAAGTCGGTGTGAGTACGTTTCCTGTAGACTGCATGTCCCAATGGTCCATCAACCTTCCTCCTAACCAACACGTCGAGAAAGGGAAGGCAACCATCCCACCTCCATCGTAAAACGAATGTTCGGGTGGATCGAGTTCAGATGTTCTAGAAAGACATTCAAATTCTCCCTACCGTGAGGCCAAACAATGAAGGTATCGTCAAAGTATCTAAAGAAACAGGCGGGTTTTAAAGGCGCCGACTCCAATGCACGTTCCTCGAAGTCTTCCATAAATAAATTTGCGATCACAGGAGACAACGGACTACCCATCGCAACTCCATCTGTCTGCTCGTAATACTGGTCATTAAATAAAAAGTAAGTGGATGTCAACACATGCCTAAAGAGATTAGTTAAATCAGCAGCAAACCTGGCTTCAATTAACAGAGGAACAGAGTCAATGCTGCCTCACCTGCGAATTCATAGTCTCACTATCGATAGCTCTGACTTTGGTCATCTTTGGTGGCACTAGTGTTCAGTGTGTGTGTGTGTGTGTGTGTGTGTGTGTGTGTTATCTTTCCTGCTTCTGTCGGAGAACCGAGGTATTAAATTTGCATGTACGCCGCCTGTCCGTTGCAGTTTGCCTTGAAAATGGCGGGGTGTTCTCCCGCCGAAATATCGGCGGTCGCTGAAAGTGTTACCTGGCTGAATTCCCGGAAGTTATTTGAAAGTTGTATACGCCGGGAGAAACTCAGGTCTCATATAGCTGACACGTTATTGCGAACACATTTTGTACTACGCGGTATCGTACTGAAGGAAATAGGCAGGTAGTTCACGAGGAGCAGTCTAGCAAACTCTGTCACCTGTCAGTAACACTTGAACAACAAACAGAGATGAAGATAACGCAACCGACAGCAGAATATTGTAGGGCTGTCAGTTGAAGGAGGCTAAGAGCAGTATCAAAGCATCCTGCCTCAACTGACCTCCGAGAACGAGTTCGAAATTTTCGCGCTGTCTGAGAGACCATACCTCGTGAGTAAACCCATATTTCATAATTCGTTGCGAGCCCTGGGTTCAGTCTTATGAGGATCTAATTTTAGAGCGTTGAATCTTAAAGTGGCATCCATATTCATATTAATGATTTACAAAGATGTATTTTACGTGTACTATTGAAATGTGCTTGGCATCGAGGTAACTATATGGTCTGCCGCAAAGGTACTAACATGTGTAAAACCTCAGAGGTGGCCTATTTGATACTAACAGGTCTCTCTTGATCAGAAACGCACTTTTTTCCAGTGCCAGTCTGCTTCTGATGTCCTGCCTACCTCTGTCCGTCATTGGTTATTTTTCTCTCTAGGCAGAAGATTTCCTTTGAAAGGGTACAGTACCGCCCGACATTGAAAATAGGTACAACATTCTTCGTTATTCTTGTCAGAACAACATATTTTTTGTAATAATAACTCAGTGTAGTTTCTAAAATGTTTATTGTGTTAGGATGTTAAAGTAGTTTACTATTTAACATTATGTGGTAGGTAATCGTGAGCTGTATAGATTGTTTCTTATTTTTTTGTTAGAACACTTTCAAGGGGTATTAATTTCAGTGTGTTACAAGCACAAAGGTGCGTTGTATATTGTAGTTTTAGAATCAACAGTTTATAATATGTTCACTGTGATGCGATGTTAAAGTAGTTTACTATTTGAGATTGTAATTATGAGCTGTATAGATTGTTTCTTATTCCGTTTTTTGAACACTTTCATGTTTTGTATGAGGGACGATGGGTACAATCAGTAGCACAAGTGTGGGCTGTATATAGAAAATGGATAAATGTTGATGTTGTATGTGTAGAAAACTAGGGTGTATGATTTTATGTTTTTTAGAACAAAGATTCTTTTATTAGCAATGTATCTAATAGATCATTCATGTAATAAATGAGTATTTAAATACTGTAAGAATATCCTTTTGTCTGTAATGTTGCGAGATGCACGGAAGGGTCTGACTGATTGGGTGTCGTAGCGCTGAGGGGCTACACAGAACGCGCCCGTACCACGTAAGCCAAGCTGACGTCAGCATGGGAGAGGCAACAGAGCCGGTGCTCTCCCCACTCCACTGCCAGTCGAGGTACACTCCACGCACCCACTACAGCAGGTCAACGGCCTGGGGCGACACGCACGTACCACTGGCCATTCATAAGTTCCGCCACCCTTACGACTGGAGAGAGTATCCCACGGAGGCAACAGCGGGTGGTTTCTTCTGCTCAACGGCTGGCTCGCGGGCGGCGGCGCGACGGCAGAATGAACGACGCGCGGCCATTTTTTAACAGCAACTATTAAGTGGTACTGGACTGTGGAGCCGTGAAACAAGATGACTGCTCATGTGTCTCAATAAGTTGGAAAGTGAAGGACTGGTGTTTCCACGGTGTGAGTGGTGGAAAAGATTTTGTCTTTAGCAGACAGGACGATTGTTTTGTTTTGTCTTGACCACTGAACGGTTGGGTCCATAAACTTTTGGCAGTGACTTGTTAAGTGTGCTTTGTAAATTGCATGTGGGACGCTTGTTATACTTAAAAGAGGACGGTTGTCGTTTGGTGACTAATTATTGTCTGAACGCAAGAAACTAAAGTCGGACATTGACATTTGCATTTGTAGTAGGAGACATTTCTTTAATTGGTGCAGGAATAAGTGCTGTTTGTTGGAACTTAACACTTTTAATTACACCATGAACTGAAAGGACAGGACTGTGGGTAATAGTAGTTGTAGGGCCATTTCTGGATGACCAGATTCGTGTGGATGGTACTCTGAGAGTGACTATGACATTTGTGTTTAATGTGAGTTACACTTTACTGTTCAGTGTGTGTTCAAAATGCCGATTTGAGTGACTTAAAGACTTTCTTCCGGGTAACCATGGGAGAGCTTTGACACCGAGACAGGGTTTCTAGGAAAACTATCAGCAACTTTTTGACCCCAAGAAAATCACAGAATGAAATGATTCCATGTGACTCGCAAGACAGGGAATAATGTATTTGCATTTGTAATTGTGTATATTTTTTATATGTTTTATTCCTGAAGGGACAGCAAGTGTAACTGTATCCATTAACCTATGTGTTTAGAATAGTTAGTGTGTTTTTTTTGTGTGTTCTGGGTTATCAAGTTCACATAGCATGTTTATTAGAATATTTGGTACAAGGATTAGCCAGTGACGTAATACTAACTTAGCGGCTCTTGTTGCATTGGTCAGTAAGGTTGCCACAGGGGACAAGAGTTTGCATTGCACAACAAATATTGGAATTAACTGATGCATTTTGATGTCGTGGACAGTAATAATCTTGTTGGTGTGTTGACTGAAGCCACTTATTTTCATTATCACAGTGGTGATATTTCACATTGAAGTGTAATGGAGGCTACTCGAAATGCAAGTTCTTGTCGTCTTAATATGTAACAACGGAGAAATGAGCAGTAGAGTAAAACACGAGAGCTACTGGTGGATTCAAGCACTTATTGCTAACTATTTACTGCGTGTATGATCAAAGCTGATGGACTGACTAGCTCAGCAGCAGGTATTTGTACTGGTGGACAAGGATAAGGTTAAACTCACAGTCGAGTAGTGGTGGTAATTGCTTAAGTGATGATAGTTAATGAGGTATCACATGATATCTTAGACTTACTATATTACGTAACCAGTATGTAACTTGTGGTATATTTCATTTTTTTTTCTCAGTTTAATTGCTCGATAGGTTTGACATACATTTTAGAGTAATGATATGGAGCCTGACATTCTACAAATAACTAGTGTACACAATTTTTTTCCTTCTGTTGATTTTGTTTTATATTTAGACATTGCCGTGTAAAGATTATTACAACGCATTTATGAATGTCAGATTACTTGTTCTGTGTTTGGTCAGTGAGCTATTTAAAATTTCATGAGTACAATTAGTATTTTCTTTATTTGTTATAGAATTAGTGAAGTTTGGATCACTCCTAAAAATAACGGAGATCCCGGTAACTAAGCAAATTTTTATCTCACCATCAATTTTTATTTTTTTACGATGTAATGTTTTATTTGTCATTTGGATTGTTGTAAATTTGTATGTGTACGTTACTCCGGATTGTGGAGAGTACAATAATACAACAACTGTGTCAATAGTTTGGTAAATTAACAGCATTTGGTCGTCTATTTGAGGTCCCCAGGGGCTAAGGTCTCCTCCTGGTTATTATGATGACTTGCTACGTTTGTTTGAATACAATTTTCTTAAAAAAAATGTTCGGAACTACCCTCGCATTGCAAGGATAGTACTGTGCCATTTTTTTTCTGCATGGGTAGCCGGTGGTGAAAGGGTACAGTACCACCCGACATTGAAAATAAGTACAACATTCTTCGTTATTCTTGTAAGAACAACATATTTTTTGTAATAATAACTCAATTTCACTTAATACACTGAAGCCGAATACCAGTGTAGGAAAGAATGACAATTTATTTATTTAATTGATCACATGTGCATTCCCACAAAATAAATCCCTACATCCAATTTGGTGAGATCTGTGAAATGAATGAATGTATGGTCGTCTGCTAACCACAGATAGTGAATGTGCAATATATGATCATCTTTGAGACGGTACCTTGGTCACCTTTGGTGGAACCAAAGAGGTGAAACTTACCAGAGCTTTGAGCGCCTGAAATGTGGCTGACCAATGGGTAGCATGGTCATCCCCCACCTCGACAGAGGTGCGAGATGACCTGAAGAACGGCCATGTTTCAGCACTCTGCTGCTGGATCTAGTGTTGGTCAGACCTGTCTTAGGTGTGCTCCGTAAAGACAAAAGAGTGGAGACGTGGTATGCATGTGAAATACTTAAGAGTAGTTTGGAATAATAATTTCTCTATTTCAGGAACTTTTGTGGGGAGAATTAATTGTCAGGCAGGTAATGTTAAGGGGATAGTAGTAATCTTCGGAAGTGACCAATGGTCACAATGAAACCACGTGTAGCAATAAGTTACTTCCGAGTGCTAAGTTAAGCTGAATTACTAGCGTGTGTACTATAAGATGGAAATATTTAAGAAATGGCGTGTGCAGGACTTGAAATTAGAGACGAGTACTTCTACGTGGTGAGTACTATGTGAGTCTCAATCTGTGTATGAGACAAAGGATAAAGAGAAGTACTCGTCCATGGTATCAGTTGAGGACTCGCGTGTGTGATGAAAATGTTCTTAATATTACTTTGCGTGTTATGTTTCCGTGTGACGCTAGATTCAGACTCTAATACTCTGAGAGAGAAGCAAGGTGAGTCAGCCGTCTATCCAGCAACGCCACTTGGCTTGCATTGCACAGGAAGGTGTGCATATATCCTCCAGAGTTCGTAGTAGGAAAGAAAAGTTACGAAGTGGGGCAGTGTCGTGTGAAACTGGGATGAATACTAATTGAAGTGGGAAAGCTGAAAGTGATGTGATTATAATGTTGTGACTATTCCTTGTCTTGTATTTCATGTTGCAGTGTGGTGTATGTCATGTAATTTAAGTGTGTGTGGTTTGCATGGGAGAGTAGCAAGGTAGTTTCAGAGGTAGTGGGTTATGCATGTTCCTTTTGTACCGCTCGGTCTGCACGAAAGTTTGATGATGATGGTTGTGAGAGTCGACGTGTGAGATATAAAAAAAAAAAAAAGATCCACCATCCTATCCAGAATGCGCACTGTAGCGTTAAATAATTACGAGACCATAAGATAGAGAATCACCAATGTAAAGCCATGCCCACTGGGCGGAATTTCTCATGTGTTATTGTTGTAGGTTATAGAATTTGTGTGTTTAGGTTATAGAATTTATCGGAATAAATAAGATAGTGAAAAGAAAAAGATTGGTGCCCTTTTCCTTCGAATTGTATGTTGTCATGATATCCAGAATTTATAATGTGTGCGCCATTCATATTCAGTGCGATGGCCACGTGTTGATCAAAGCCGTTAAATAAGACAGAAAATGTGGTATTGCCAGTGCGTAGTGAACAGTCAGAGTTGTGTAAATTACTAATAGTTAGATGTGCGTTTCCGTTGCGTAATATTCAAACAGGAGAATAACTTGTAACTTAATTGTGAGTACTAGAGTTCATGTTACTCGATGAATAAAAATGAGTCCACTCGCTTGGCTGACCACTCATCTTGCAGGCCTGACTGCTTGATGCCATAGTATGAGCAAGGCATGTGGGTGCCTCTCACCTTAACTTCGTCTACTTCCTGATAATCAATTCTGATGTTAAGTTTCTCACTGTTCTCAATTCTGCTACTTCTCATTACTTTCGTCTTTCTTCCATTTACTCTCAATCTGTATTCGGCAAGTCGCTCGTGTGCAACCTAACTGAAAGAATGGTTCAATAGATTTCCATTTTTGACAAAGCCACTCCTAAAATGTAAGACGAACAATAGACTAGAAATTGACTGGACCGATAAACAACTGAAAATTGAGCATTTTTCATATCATCTGCTAGAAATGGGTGGAAGAGACTGCTGGACTGCTGCTTATGTACCGAAAAGGTGAACACCATCAAACGGAAGCGCCGCTCTCGTAGCATCTGGCTGCCGAGCGGGGAAACTGTGTTCAACACTCAAACGCATTCAGCAGGTTTTTTCATATGTATTTTGTTCCAGATAGAAATTTGTCGAAATAGGAGCATTACAAAGGTAAGAAAATCACGAAAGAATAATAAAAAGGTAGGGAAATAAATATTCTCAAACAACACGTATTAGTAAAAAATTAAAATTTTAATCCTGGCAGCCTTACGATGGTTCTTTCACGCACTTACCTGTCCTCACTTTCCTACGAACAACTAGATTGGTGGTGTTTGTCATGTAACTATTCGAAGCAAATACACTCACTACACCAAGAATATGTACTGAATAGAAATGTTTCTTCAGATGATCCAGGGGAAAGCAGACTTGGCTCACATTTTCAAAAATTTCCTCTTCGCAAATTAACTCTGATACGAACCACGCATACAGTAAATTCGCGTGGGAAATCTGTCATTTAAACAAGTGGTTTAAAAAATTTATTTGCCTACATTGTTATTATTCCTTATTGATTTATTCGCCTTATTAACCCTGCTGTTTCCACCAATTTCGATGCGGAAAAAGGCACAAATGGAAAAAATAACTCAGCAGGTATTTGGGAATCGAACACAGGTTCTCAGCTTCCAAGCCACATGTCTTGGTCGCTACGTTAGTTGCGTTTTCGTTACCCAGCGATCTGCTTTCATCGAAAAGTGTTGGATTCCTCTGTTTCTGGGACAATATGCGCTTGCGAACGCCCATAGACTGAGATTAAACAAGTCATAGGATAGCGATACGCACATATACAGTATAAAAGGGCACTGCATTGAGAGAGCTGTCTTTTGCACTCAGGTAATTCATGTGGAAAGGCTTCCGACATGATTACGGCCACGCAACGGGACTAAACACACATTAAACGCGCAAAGGTATTTGGAGTTAGGCGCACGAGTCCTTCAGCTTCGTAAATCTTTAGCTAATTGCATATTCCGAGAGCCACAGGGTCAAGAGTGTGCCGAGAACACCAACTTCAGGCATTCCTCTCAGCGCGAGCTACATAGTGGCCGAAGGCGTTTGCATAAAGTTGTCAGTGTTAACAGACAAACTGGACTGCGTGAAATAACCTCATAAATTACTGTGGGGCGTACGAGGAACGGATACGTGAGGACAGTGAGGCAAAATTTGGCGTTTATGGGTTATGGCAGCAGACGAACGACACGAGCGCCTTTGCCAACAGCACCACACTGCCTGTAGCGCCTCGCCTGAGTGCATGACCGTACCGGTTGGATCCTACACCATTTCAAATGTTCAAATGTGTGTGAAATCTTATGGGACTCAACTGCTAAGTTCATCAGTCCCTAAGCTTACACACTACTTAACCTAAATTATCCTAAGGACAAACACACACACCCATGCCCGAGGGAGGACTCGAACCTCCGTCGGCATCAGCCGCACAGTCCATGACTGCAGCGCCTCAGACCGCTCCGCTAATCCCGCGAGGCTCTACACCACTGGAAAACAGTGACGTGTTTAGATGAGTCCAGATTTCAGTTGGTGAAAGCTGGTGGTAGGGTTCGAATGTGGCGCAGTCTCCACGAAACCGTGGACCCAAGTTGTGAACAAGGCACTGTACTAGCTGGTGGTGGTTCCATAATGGTGTGGGCTGCTTTACATGAAATGGTCCTCTGCTGCAACTGAACCGATCGTTGACTTGAAATGGTTATGTTAGGCAACTTGGAGATCATTTGTAGCCACGCATGGAGTTCCGGTTCCAAAACAACAATGGCATTTTTATGGATGACAATACTCCATGTCACCAGACCACAGCTGTTCGCGACTGATTTGAAGAATAATCTGAACAGTTCGAGCGTATGATTTGGCCAATCGTCCGCCCCCGGTAGCTGAGTGGTCAGCGCGACAGACTGTCAATCCTAAGCGCCCGGGTTAGATTCCCGGCTGGGTCAGATATTTTCTCCGCTCGGGGACTGGGTGTTGTGTTGTCCTAATCGTCATCCTTTCATCCCCATCGACGCGCAAGTCGCCAGAGTGGCGTCAAATCGCAAGACTTGCACCCGGCGAACCGTCTACCCGACGGGAGGCCCTAGTCACACGGCATCTACGTTTGGCCAGTCAGATTGCTCGACATGAATCCCATCCAACATTTATGTCACGTAATCGAGATGTCAGTTCCCGCACAAAATCTTGCACCGGTAACACTTTTCGCATTTATCGACGGCTGTAGTGGTAGCATTGCCCAATATTTCTGCAAAGGGCATCCAACGACTTCTTGTGCCCAAGCCACGTCGAGTTGCTACACTGCTCAGGCAAAATGAGGTCTCACATGATACTACGAGGTATTCCATGACTTTTCGCACTTCAGTGTATGTGATCATGAAAAATACTCCATTTTCAGTTACCTATCGATCACATGTTTCTAGCATTTGTAGACTTAGAGAAAGCTTTTTACAATGTTGATTGGAATACTCTCTTTCAAATTCTGAAGGTGGCGAGGGTAAAATACAGGGAGCGAAAGGCTATTTACAATTTGTACAGAAACCAGATGGCAGTTATTAGAGTCGAGGGCTATGAAAGGGAAGCAGTGGTTAGGAAGGGAGTGAGACAGGGTTGTAGCCTATCCCCGATGTTATTCAATCTGTATATTGAGCAAGCAATAAAGGAAACAAAACAAAAGTACGGAGTAGGTATTAAAATCCATGGAGAAGAAATAAAAACTTTGAGGTTCGCCGATGACATTGTAATTCTGTCAGAGACAGCAAAGGACTTGGAAGAGCAGTTGAACGGAATGGATGGTGTCTTGAAGGGAGGATATAAGATGAACATCAACAAAAGCAAAACGAGGATAATGGAATGTAGTCGAATTAAGTCGGGTGATGCTGAGGAATTAGATTAGGAAATGAGACACTTAAAGTAGTAAACGAATTTTGCTATTTGGGGAGCAAAATAACTGATGATGGTCGAAGTAGAGAGGATATAAAATGTAGACTGGCAATGGCAACGAAAGCGTTTCTGAAGAAGAGAAATTTGTTAACATCGAGTATAGTTGTAAATATCAGGAAATCGTTTCTGAAAATATTTCTATGGAGTGTAGCCATGTATGGAATTAAAACATGGACGATAAATAGTTTAGACAAGAAGAGAATAGAAGCTTTCGAAATGTGGTGCTACAGAAGAATGCTGAAGGTTAGATGGGTAGATCACATAACTAATCAGGAGGTATATAATAGAATTGGGGAGAAGAGGAGTTTGTGGTACAACTAGACGAGAAGAAGGGATCGGTTGGTAGGACATGTTCTAAGACATCGAGGATCACCAATTTAGTATTGGAGGGCAGCGTGGAGGGTAAAAATGGTAGAGGCAGACCAAGAGATGTATACACTAAACAGATTCAGAAGGATGTAGGCTGCAGTAGGTACTGGGAGATGAAGAAGGTTGCACACGATAGAGTAGCATGGAGAGCTGCATCAAACCAGTCTCAGGACTGAAGACCACAACAACAACAACAACAACATCGATCACATCAATTTTGATTCGACTGCGAATCACGAACTGATGAGGGGCAATTATGTCAATCATGGATGTTATTGTCCCAAAGTGTCTGAGTCTTTTATTACAGATTGTACACAAGCGAACTGCCAAATATGAGCCGAATAGTTTGGCTGTACCTGAGGCCTTCCCTCTGCACGGAGACAAGTATTAAACCTTTGACATATAACAAGATTTGTGTACTTCTTGTCAAAAATATTGAAGCACGACACGTTTTCAAACTCATCAAATCGATTGTATCAGAAATGAAAGTTCTGAAACTATCCCTCACTTGGAAACAGTTCTGTGGAAGCCTGTGGTCTCTTTCTGGTGACAGTTGTTCCGACCACACCTGGTGCAGCACAGCGGACGCGTCAGGCTGCAGAAGTGGTGCCGCCACGGTGTTGTGCGCTGCTGCCCTAGAGGGCCCTCCAGCAGAGTAGGCGGCGGCCACCACTGGATGCCCGCGCGGGGGCGACAATACCGGCAAATATTTGCTCCCCCACACAGGAGGACCGCCGCCGCCGCCGCCGCCCCCTGGCCCGCGCGTGCTGTAAGCGAAGGGCGCCCAGGGGTGGGCACGAAGTCCGGCCAGAGGCAGGCGGCACTCGCCGCAGCCGCTGATAATGCCACCCAGGCTTACTGTGACGTCACCGCAGTACAGTGACACGAACTTGCAAGTCACTAGCGAATATAGAAATTATGTAACCTCCCCCTCATTTATCGACCTTCATGACAGTGAAAAATTAAACCATGTGCACCTAATGGAAATTTGGGAAAAGTAATCGTCACCGAAGTTAATTTGTCGGTAAAGAGGGAGGAAAGGGTTATATCTAAATGAAACGAAAAATGCAAATGAAATTGGTGGAAATTAAGTTTGAAAAAGCGTAAAGTTAATAAAGAATGTAAATGTGCGGTCGTTACATTAACAATCAATTGGTGTTAATTAGATATTTGAGATTTGGGGAAAATTACGGTCGCCAGTCTCATGGACAACTACTATAATAACTGAAAGTGAAAGATTAATGCGCATATACACTCCTGGAAATTGAAATAAGAACACCGTGAATTCATTGTCCCAGGAAGGGGAAACTTTATTGACACATTCCTGGGGTCAGATACATCACATGATCACACTGACAGAACCACAGGCACATAGACACAGGCAACAGAGCATGCACAATGTCGGCACTAGTACAGTGTATATCCACCTTTCGCAGCAATGCAGGCTGCTATTCTCCCATGGAGACGATCGTAGAGATGCTGGATGTAGTCCTGTGGAACGGCTTGCCATGCCATTTCCACCTGGCGCCTCAGTTGGACCAGCGTTCGTGCTGGACGTGCAGACCGCGTGAGACGACGCTTCATCCAGTCCCAAACATGCTCAATGGGGGACAGATCCGGAGATCTTGCTGGCCAGGGTAGTTGACTTACACCTTCTAGAGCACGTTGGGTGGCACGGGATACATGCGGACGTGCATTGTCCTGTTGGAACAGCAAGTTCCCTTGCCGGTCTAGGAATGGTAGAACGATGGGTTCGATGACGGTTTGGATGTACCGTGCACTATTCAGTGTCCCCTCGACGATCACCAGTGGTGTACGGCCAGTGTAGGAGATCGCTCCCCACACCATGATGCCGGGTGTTGGCCCTGTGTGCCTCGGTCGTATGCAGTCCTGATTGTGGCACTGACCTGCACGGCGCCAAACACGCATACGACCATCATTGGCACCAAGGCAGAAGCGACTCTCATCGCTGAAGACGACACGTCTCCATTCGTCCCTCCATTCACGCCTGTCGCGACACCACTGGAGGCGGGCTGCACGATGTTGGGGCGTGAGCGGAAGACGGCCTAATGGTGTGCGGGACCGTAGCCCAGCTTCATGGAGACGGTTGCGAATGGTCCTCGCCGATACCCCAGGAGTAACAGTGTCCCTAATTTGCTGGGAAGTGGCGGTGCGGTCCCCTACGGCACTGCGTAGGATCCTACGGTCTTGGCGTGCATCCGTGCGTCGCTGCGGTCCGGTCCCAGGTCGACGGGCACGTGCACCTTCCGCCGACCACTGGCGACAACATCGATGTACTGTGGAGACCTCACGCCCCACGTGTTGAGCAATTCGGCGGTACGTCCACCCGGCCTCCCGCATGCCCACTATACGCCCTCGCTCAAAGTCCGTCAACTGCACATCGGTTCACGTCCACGCTGTTGCGGCATGCTACCAGTGTTAAAGACTGCGATGGAGCTCCGTATGCCACGGCAAACTGGCTGACACTGACGGCGGCGGTGCACAAATGCTGCGCAGCTAGCGCCATTCGACGGCCAACACCGCGGTTCCTGGTGTGTGCGCTGTGCCGTGCGTGTGATCATTGCTTGTACAGCCCTCTCGCAGTGTCCGGAGCAAGTATGGTGGGTCTGACACACCGGTGTCAATGTGTTCTTTTTTCCATTTCCAGGAGTGTATTTAGCACTAAAAGCGTGGCAACTGAAGGTTGACACGTGTTGTGTGAAAACTGAATGTTTGTCAGAAGTAATAAATTTCGCTACGCTCTGACTTAATTTAGCAAAAGAATTAATAAAACCGGAAAATTGAAAGTTAATTTAGTCACTGAAATTAATAGTGAACTTTGTTTCTGAAGCACTACGAAATTCAATAAAATAAGGTTAGTCTTGGGCTACCTGAACAATCGTTTCAAAAGCTACTTGAATCTACACAATTTAGAAATAAGAGATTTAACTTTGAACTTTGTAACGGAACATATTAAAGGCTTTACTTTAATGAAGTATGCGATCCCTTCCAAATTCAACCAGTTTAACGAGTATTTATGATTATAGAAAAGTTATTGTGTATGTTAACAATGATTGCACAACATGTCTCCATAAAGAGTCAACCCATTAAATTATACTGAATAACTGACCCACACAAAAGTTAATATCACTTGATCACTGATACAGCAAATGTCATCATGTAAAAACACTAAGTTTATCTTAAATAATTAATATGAAGTACGAAAAATAGTGGCCAACTTAGGTATTTTGGATCTCCTTAAATAAAAATCACCCAGTGTAACCTATTTGTTCACTAGGAGCGTTTTCACTCAGTATTCACGTAATCAATCCTGTTTTAGACGAAAACCAATGTAATTCTTAATAATTCATGATACTTATTTATGCAAATTAGAGAAGTCAATTAACAAACTTCTAAAAAACGGCCTTTTTGTAACAAAGAATTATTCTGTCAAGTCAACAAATCTGTCTGTCATTTTAATAACATGTTAAATTATGTCACTCGATGAAATTAATAAATTTTCTGCACAAATTATGATAACAGATGTACATGTGACTTATAAACTATATCTCTTTTTAGTAGTTCTTTGACAATGTTATAAATACAGGCAGTCGGAGGCAGTCGGGGCAGTCGAAATGTCACTTTGGTGAGATGTGTTTCTATGTTATTGTTTGGGATGGAAAAACAATGCAAAGAACATGTAAAGGAAGTACTACCTTGTGTTGTGTTATGGTCTTTGGTGGACAGTGGAATTAAGATGGCCACCAAAGTAATAAATATGTGATGTTTACATATGTGTTGGTTTCGCTTGTTCTTTATCATCAAAAGCACATGAAAAACACGGGACCTCATGCTTTTTTAACCCTAGACAACCGGATTTAGAGCCAGCATCAGCATCGAGACACAGCAGCGATCCAGCAAGCAGCAGCGATTACTATAATGCATTGTAATGGCGCCAACCTAACATCAAGTGCCAACAAGCTCCGTAAATGGGAGTGAAATAGTGCGTTTATAGCAATTAGTAATATCTACGACTAGGCGGACCATTTACAAAAGTGGGGGCTCGTCCGGGATCTTTAAGTGCATCGATGATAATAGTGCAGCGATAAATTTCGTAAGTGCTTGGCACTCCAAAAAATTTTATTTGTGCATTGTGGCAACAGTGAAAATATGTCAAAAATAAATAAATAAATAAAGTGTGTTTGTGCGACTACGAAAAACTATCATCACACCGCTCGGAAGATTAACGTCTGGATTATGTCAATGGATTTCATCAATCAAGACTTCAGCTTCAATAAAACCGAATATAAGTGAAGAAAGCCAACAAGAACACCGACCACGACATCATAGCATAGACATAAAGCAAGGTATTTTGTTGTTGTTGTCATTTAAAATAATTAATTGTTAACATGTCTCTACCTGAGAGGGATGAGATCGTAGGAAATGTAAAAATTGAACCAGGGGTTGGTGAACAATTAAACTTAACAGAGTGGCTAGCAGAGTTTGCAACTCAAATAAGCTCGCAACTTAAACAATCAAGGGAAGAAAACACAGATAGACTGGAAAAGTTAAGTTTGGATTTTAAACAATCAAGTGAACAAGTACGTTTGGATTTTAAACAATCAAATGAACAAGTAAGTTTGAAACTTAAAGAAAACACAAATAGACTGGATAAGTTAAGTTTGGATTTTGATCTATTAAGTACTCATCTCAATGAGAAGTGTGAGGAAATTAAAAACTACCCTCAGTAAGAACACTAGCGAACAGTTGATACACTTCAGAAAAGAATTTCAAGTTAAAGTTGAAAGTTTAAATGAAAACGTACAAGCGAACACAGACAGCATTGCTGTCATCTACAACAGAGTAGATACTGAAGTTGAAAGATTAGATCAGAGAATAGACAAAACATCAGAAAACCTTAAACAAGAATACCACCTGTACACCATTAATGTAGATACAAAAGTAGAAAATATACACACTAAATATACACAATTGGAAGATGCATTGATGTCAAAACAAATGTTTTACAATCAAAATACAATGTATGGACACATCCAAGTGAAATGCTTTCCTGGTGAAAATCTGCACCCTATTGACTTTATTCACCAATGTAAAGATATGTTTGTTGTAGGAATGTCAGATAACATAAAAATTAAGTTAGTTAAACGGTTTCTAGAAGGGGAGGCCCTATCCTGGGCAAATGAGAATAATGATTCTTGGAATACTTTTGAAGAGTTTGAAGCTAAATTTATTTGCAAATTTTGGTCACAATCCATACAAGCCAGATTAGAGTCAGAATTTCTAAATGGACCAGTGTATAGAGGGAAAGTAGGGGGAATGCAAAAATTTTGCAGAGATCAATTGAAAAAACTTGCTCACTTGAATAACTCTTTTGATATTATGACACAAATTGATGTTTTAAAAAGAAGATTACCAGAGAGACTGCAGTGGGAATTGGTCCATGGACCAGACGATTCAATGGAAGAGTTCCTGAAATTTGTAGATAGATTAGATAGGGCCTTGGAAAGAGAAAGTAACCAAAGTTTTGGCTCTGGCAACAACCAGTATGGGGGGTGGAACAGGAATGTAAATAGAGATTATTATGGGAGGAGAAACTTTGAAAATTCTGGAAAGAATGCTCCAAATAGGGGAGATAGGAGATATGAAAATGATTTCAGAAACAATACACAGGAGGGAGGATGGAGGAGAGATAACAGGAATGATAGAAATAGGTATTGGGGAAGAGAACCAGATAGAAGGGGGTTTCTTGAAACTAGTGAACAAAATGACAACTACAAGCAGACAGACCGAGGGAACCAGCCGGGAAACGGTGGACAGTCCCACTAGATGTCCGTAGTTTTGGGGCTAGACAATATTATGACAGGACAACACAAAACCGAAACTGGAAAAGGAGAGGATACAATGTAAAGAGTAAATACCATGAAAATACTGATGTTGTTAGAATGAATAAATTAGAATTTAATAAAAGGTTTTGGGATACTATGAGTAAAAGTGATACAGTTAATAAAAACAGTATTCAAGCACAGGTAGTTAGTGAAAGTGCAGAAGTTGAAGGTATTGCAGAGTTCCATAGTTGGGCTGAAAAAGATACTGGTGTTAATAACAAGTCAGACACACCACAAGTAGAATCTATTTTGGGGGGTTTATTTGATAAGAAGGGGGATGACGAAGTGTTTAATGGAGCCAAAGACTCAATTGCTGAGATTCAGATACATAGGGGGGAAACTGCAGATGGGGTTGTTGTTGAGGAGGAGGAAGAAGTAATAGAGGGACATTTAAATAATGATCCTAAATCAAGTGATGTTATTGATGAGAGTGTGGAGGAAGAAATAAAAGTATTTGTAGAATTGAAAAGTGATGATGTGGTAAAGGTAAGTGATGTGACAAACATGGGTAATAATGAGGTTAATTTAAGTGAAATGCAGACTAGGGAATGTGTATCTGAGGACAAGCTATTGCCTATTGGGAACTATGAAACGCTAATCTATGAGAATGGTAATAATAATAATATTAAAGAAAATATAAACGGATGGAATGTAAATGTGTGTTTTCAAGAAAAAGGGGAAAAGTTTTTAGAAGTTTTGTGGAACAACTATGGAAACTGTATAAACAAAGATGCCTTTTGGAAAGAATTAGCAAAGGTAAGTGCAACCTTGTATCCTACATGGTGGACAAGAATCCGTAGTGGACTTTATAAAAAATGGGGTGAAAACAGTAGTTTGTTAAGTGACAACACAGTGTTAAGAGGAACAGATGAAAACAAAGGTTTATGTTTAAATGTCAATGCTTTGCAAACAGAGAGGGATGTGTCTAAGTGTAGGAAAGAGACATTAGACTTAGGGACTAAAGAAATTGAAAATGATCTATTGTTTGAAAATACTGAAATAGACAAAGATGTCGAGCTAGGTTGTCAATATGTTAAAGTAAACATTGACAAGTGGGAAGGAAGAGTGTTAGTAGACACAGGAAGTCCTGTTTCTGCCATCACTCCTAGACTTAGAGATAAGCTCAGAAATTCTCAACATTTTCCCGAGATGCCAGTTGTTGGATTAAAAGTGAAAGGAGCTACAGGCAGAGCCAGCAAGGTAGTTAAGAAACAAGTGTTACTTACTTTTAAAATTGATAACCTAAATTTTGAACATGGATGCTTAGTAGTAGATGACCTGAATGAAAATTTCATTTTAGGTATGGATTGGATATTAAAAGTGAATGCAGAGTTTAATTTTACAGCAAAACAAATGTGTATTATAGAACCTGTTACACAACAAAGCTGTGTAGTGAATTTGTTAATTTTAAACTGTGGTGACAGCTGTAACCACATTCAGTCAGTGTATCATGAAAATGAGGATGTTTATTACCTGGATGAGAACTTAGAGGAAGATGCCGAGAGTCAAGAGTTTGAGAAGTTAGTAGAGAAAAAACTGGGGGAAGCTGAAAGCCTAAATATTACACAGAAGGAAAAATTAAAAGAGTTATTATGGGACTTCCAAGATGTGTTTGATGATAGACCTGGTAGAGTGAAATATTATCAATGTAAATTACAGTTAAAACCGCATGAGCCTTTCTTTATAAAACCATATGGAATACCATTTGCAAAAAGAGACGCTGTGGAAAGAGAAATACAAAAAATGGAAAATTGGGAAGTTATAGAAAGAAGTTGCAGTGCCTACAACAACCCGTTGGTCATTGTAAAAAAGGGAGACAATAGTGTTAGGATTGTATTAGACTCCAGACATGTGAACAAGTATCTCATCAGAGAGAACGACCACCCAGAAAGTATAGATGAGCTGTTAGGTAAATTTGAGTGTGTCAAACATATGACAAGCCTAGATCTCACCGCTGGTTTTCATCAAGTTGAACTTAGTCCTGATTCGAGAAAATATACAGCCTTTTTATATAATGGTAAATGTTATCAGTATACAGTCGTACCATTTGGTCTCAATGTATCAGTTGCGGAATTCATCAGAGCATTAGATTTTGAACTTGGTCATGAAACTAGTTCAAAATTAACCATTTATGTAGATGACATTTTAATCACTGGGAAAACTTGGGAAGAACACCTTGAACTATTAAGGGAGGTATTTATGAAACTCAGAAAGGGAGGAATGACATTAAAATTAGAAAAATGTAAATTTGGGCTAGAGGAGTTAAAATTTTTGGGACACATCATTACAAAACAAGGGATTTTGCCAGACAAAGACAAAATAAAAGCCATAGAAAATTTTCCAACACCTAGAAACAAAAAACAACTCAAATCATTTTTCGGCTTCACAGGATTTTACAGAAAATTCATCAGTAATCAAGCATTAAATGCAGTTTGTTTGTATAACTTACTTAAGAAAAATGTAGTGTGGGATTGGACATCAGAATGTGAAGATGCTTTTAACAAAATCAAATCGCAACTATGTAACAGCCAACTTCTACATAGACCAGACATGTCAAGTCCTTTCTGGCTAGCTACTGACAGCAGCGATGCAGGGTTAGGAGTACATTTATTTCAAGAAAAGGAAGTAAATGGAAAAATGGAACACTGAACAATTGCATTTGCCAGCAGAATTCTTCAAAAACATGAAAAACACAACACAGTGACAGAAAAGGAATTACTAGCTATACACTGGGGTTTTACAAAATTTAGAAATTACCTCTTGGGACATAAAGTAATAG
Source organism: Schistocerca nitens (assembly GCF_023898315.1). Lineage (NCBI taxonomy): Eukaryota > Metazoa > Arthropoda > Insecta > Orthoptera > Acrididae > Schistocerca > Schistocerca nitens. The sequence goes on from NC_064620.1 coordinate 3,509,720, forward strand.
TACAGACAGACCACAAAGCATTAAGCTATCTCCAAGAGTGCAGGTTATACCATAACAGACTCACCAGATGGGCCATGTTTCTCCAGCAGTTTGATTACGAAGTGAAGTACATTCAGGGAAAACAAAATGTGGTAGCAGACGCTTTATCAAGACTACCTTTGGGAAGTGACTTGGAAGGAAGTAGTGGGGAGGATGAGAGAATTTTCAAAATTATGTATCTAAAGGGCATTAAAGAGGAAAAGGAAATACAAAAAATCTGTAACGACATTAGGAGGTTTCAGAATCACGATGAAAACTGGAAATTAGTCAAAAGTTACATAGGAAAAACTGGGGGAGAAAAGGTAGAAGCATATTATAAAGTACACAAGGGGATACTATTCAGAAGACCTAAACCGGATTTAGACTATTGGAAACTGTGTTGGCCTGAGCAACAAATAGATACGCTCATTACTTATGTACATGAAAGCTTTGGCCACTGTGGCACCACTAAGTGTATTCAGAAAATACAGGAGAATATTTATTTGTACAACATTAGCAGAAGAGTAAAGAAAAAGTTATCAACATGTGACAGATGTCAGAGGGTAAAAGTGACTAACCAAACAACCAGGGGAATAATGCAGAACATATTACCCACTAAAAAACTCGATCTCGTTGCAACTGACATCTATGGACCGTTACCCAAGACAAGGGGGGGTTACAGTTATATTTATGTCATGGTAGACATCTTCTCCAAATTTATAAAGCTTTATCCCTTAAGGAAAGCTACCAGCAAACAGATAGTTTCAAAAATTACAAGTAATTATTTCAACACTGTGGGAAAACCTAAGGCAATACTTTCAGACAATGGGTCTCAGTTCACCTCTAAATACTGGAAAACTTTTATTGAAGACACGGGAATTAAACACATTTTAATATCTGCTTACCACCCGTCAAGCAACCCGGCTGAGAGATACATGAGAGAAATTGGAAGACTGTGCAGAACCTACTGTAGCCAGAACCACACTAATTGGTTAGAGTACATAAATAGTTTTGAAGAAATAATGAACAGCTTACAGCACTCTTCCACTGGATTTTCCCCACATGAAATAATGTACAACCAATACCCCGCTAGTTTCTTCACTGAAAACATAGAGTATCCACCTTGCAAAATTATGTCACCCCAAGAAAGAGAAGACTGTGTACGGGAAACCATGAAAAAACAAGGGGAATTGAGAAAAAGGCGACATGCAGCCAAGGGAAAAGCTACACAGTTCAAACCAGGGAACCTTGTACTCGTCAAGACACAAGAGAAATCAAAATTATTGTCAGCCGAACTTAAAAAGTTTTTTGATATTTACATTGGTCCATTTGAAATAAAAGAAAGCCCACATCCTAATGCGTATAGACTTATCTTTCCCAGATCAAGAAGGTTATTTGGATTAAGAAACATCACTGAATTGAAACCATATAAACATGATTAAGCACATTTCCCTGTTTGAATACAGTTACTTACCCAGTTTCCATAAAGCATGTTATCAGCAAAGTTTTTACTGGGTGTGTCAAATAGCAACTACCACTCATGCTACAGACCCTGGAAAAGTTCCAGATCTCTGAGAGAATGTTTTTATATTTTTATTGTCACTATTGAATATTAAATTTTGAGACATCTTCTTTACTTGCAACAGGCAAGAAGGTGACAAACATTTACTACTTTCTTTTTGTATTGTTGAATATGGGACATACTTGCACCAAATAAAAGACAATAAAAAAAATGGTTGTGCAAGACTCATCATTTTGTTACTATTCTTTTCTTAGGCATAAGATTTGTGTACAATTTTCTACAGCTAATCAGATGTTCAGCAAGTTTGATGTTTGTGTTATGTTGTGACCAATTTAAGTGTCCAATTTTAGTATTAATATGTTATTGTACTGTCTTGACTATGTGTCTCAATGGGAGACAAGTTTTTTAAATATTTCCTTTTTTTTCAAATGCATTCATACATGTGACTTCTCTAGTGTTTTTGTTTATATATCATGTCCATACTTATAATTATGTTCTTTGCTTTCATTTCCTTTATGTGGCTTAAAACGAGCAGACAGTTGCAATATTTTGCTATGGACATCTGACCTGTCCATCTATGTAATATATTTATGCTCCTTCTATTATCTTGATTAATCTGTGACTCAATGAGAACTGACTTTGAAATAATTTACATATATTTTTTATATATCTTAAAATCACATGTGATATATTTGTGTCTGTTTTTGATCATTTTCCATGTGGCTCACGGGGAGCAAAGATTAACTTTTTTTTTTACTTTCATATATTACTAAATATTTTTATGATGCTGTCATACTGAGAGCCATAACACAAAGTGCATTTGAAACAACACAACTAAAATATTTGCAGGAAAAAGTCATTTTGAAACGGTGTAATGGTTGTTGTATACATACACATTATGCATAGTAATTGACACATTTGTCCTAGTCGGCTAATATCATTAACATTCTGTAAATGATATTACCCGAGGGGGGTATTGTAACGGAACATATTAAAGGCTTTACTTTAATGAAGTATGCGATCCCTTCCAAATTCAACCAGTTTAACGAGTATTTATGATTATAGAAAAGTTATTGTGTTTGTTAACAATGATTGCACAACATGTCTCCATAAACAGTCAACCCATTAAATTATAATGAATAACTGACCCACACAAAAGTTAATATCACTTGATCACTGATACAGCAAATGTCATCATGTAAAAGCACTAAGTTCATCTTAAATAATTAATATGAAGTACGAAAAATAGTGGCCAACTTAGGTATTTTGGATCTCCTTAAATAAAAATCACCCAGTGAAACCTATTTGTTCACTAGGAGCGTTTTCACTCAGTATTCACGTAATCAATCCTGTTTTAGACGAAAACCAATGTAATTCTTAATAATTCATGTTACTTACTTATTTATGCAAATTAGAGAAGTCAATTGACAAACTTCTAAAAAACGGCCTTTTTGTAACAAAGAATTATTCTGTCAAGTCAACAAATCTGTCTGTCATTTTAATAACATGTTAAATTATGTCACTTGATGAAATTAATAACTTTTCTGCACAAATTATGATAACAGATGTACATGTGACTTATAAACTATATCTCTTTTTAGTAGTTCTTTGACAATGTTATAAATACAGGCAGTCGGAGGCAGTCGGGGCAGTCGAAATGTCACTTTGGTGAGGTGTGTTTCTATGTTATTGTTTGGGATGGAAAAACAATGCAACGAACATGTAAAGGAAGTACTACCTTGTGTTGTGTTATGGTCTTTGGTGGACAGTGGAATTAAGATGGCCACCAAAGTAATAAATATGTGATGTTTACATATGTGTTGGTTTCGCTTGTTCTTTATCATCAAAAGCACATGAAAAACACGGGACCTCATGCTTTTTTAACCCTAGACAACCGGATTTAGAGCCAGCATCAGCATCGAGACACAGCAGCGATCCAGCAAGCAGCAGCGATTACTATAATGCATTGTAATGGCGCCAACCTAGCATCAAGTGCTAACAAGCTCCGTAAATGGGAGTGAAATAGTGCGTTTATAGCAATTAGTAATATCTACGACTAGGCGGACCATTTACAACTTGAATTAAATGATTCTGAACAATTAACAATAGTAAAATTTAGTACGTACCAAGCTGAGCTGCAGTCACAGGTAAGCTAAAATATGGTAACAAAACTCGCACTCTTAATTTGTGCTTGTGTAATCTAAGTATTGTAGCCAGCTATGAATACATTAACAGAACTTCGAAATTAAAGTAGTGAAATCGAATGACGTTACTTTAATGGTGGCGTTTGAATTTCAACGACACTCGGGTTCATTTCGGAAAAGGTAGGGACCCTGCTTGGTAATGCAATTGGGACAATGAGCAACAAAGCCTCATGCTAAGTTCCTGTAATTTTGTGAGGGAGGCAAATGGGACAATTTTAAAAGCTGAGTTCTGCCATACAGTTCTAAAACTTTATGTGCTTCCTGTCTGCCTTGTTGGTTGATTTGTAACGCCGGAAATGCATATCCTCATATTTCCATCTATTGTACTACAAATTTTTTACTTATTTTGTTACCTGAAGATATAACATTTCTGTGTCTTTATATATTGTAATTTTTATACTATATATATTTATATCGATGTATAATTGGTTTGACTTGTAAATATTATTTGTATTCTTACGCTGGGTCTTGCCTAGGGAAAACTATACTATCGAGCGATTACATCGATAGGTCGTGTGGAGAACCAAAGTGTTTAGGATCTTTGGTAGTGTTAACTCTGCCGCATGGAGCGCGGGCAGAGGGAGTCTGGCTGGAGGAGGGTAGTGGAGCAGGGGTGTTGTGTGACGCTCCCGCGAGTTGCCGCGCTTTCGGAGTTTGGCAGCATGTAATTGCGCTCGGCTCGCTATGATAGTTTCTGACACGCTGTCGCGGACGGGAAGCATTAGCTGGCGCACATCAAGAGCCCGTTTTCGCCTGGTGACCGTGTCGAGAAGGAGGCGCGCCAACATCCAGCTTCTGCAACAGCTACGGCCGACAATGAGTGGCTGTCGCCACTTCCGCGATCGACGGCTTCAAACGTTCGATCAACCAACAAGGAAGACTGGAAGCACGTTGTGGTGTCACCGCCAGACACCACACTTGCTAGGTGGTAGCTTAAATCGGCCGCGGTCCATTAGTACATGTCGGACCCGCGTGTCGCCACTGTGTGATCGTAGACCGAGCGCCACCACACGGCAGGTCTAGAGAGACGTACGAGCACTCGTCCCAGATGTACGACGACGTTGCTAGCGACTGCACTGACGAAGCCTTTCTCTCTTTTGCCGAGAGACAGAATAGCCTTCAGCTAAGTCCATGGCTACGACCTAGCAAGGCGCCATTTGTACCATTGCATGTATCTCAAGATAGTCTCATTTGTATCATCAAGAATGCTGTATACCAAAAGACGATATAAAAGTTAAGTGTTCTAGTAGCTACGTTCTTTTCTTTATCACATTCATTACGAATCCTGTTCCAGACTTCGCGCCAGTCGGCGTGTGTGTACGCGTGCCCTTTCGGCTACTTCACTGTGGACTGGCTGCCTTTGGCAGTCCACTACACACGTAAGGTTTTAGAACAGTATGGCAGACCTCAGCTTTTAAAATTGTTGCATCACAAAATTACAGCAAGTTAGCATGAACCTTTGTTGCTCATTGTCCCAATTGCATTACCAAGCAGGGTCCCTTCCTTTTCCGAAATGAACCCGAGTGTCGTTGAAATTCAGACGCCAGCGTTGAAGTAATATCATTCCATTTCACTGCTTTAATTTCAAAGTTCAGTTAACGTTTTCATAGCTGGCTACAGTATTTAGATTCTGCAAGCACAAGTTGAGAGTGCGAGTTTTGTTACCATATTTCAGCTTACCTGTGACTGCAGCTCGGCTTGGTACGTACTAAATGTTACTATTGTTAATTGTTCAGAATCATTTAATTCAAGTTCAAAGTTAAATCTCTTATTTCTAAATTGCGTAGATTCAAGTAGCTTTTGAAACGATTGTTGAGGTAGCTCAAGACTAACCTTATTTTACTGAATTTCGTAGTGCTTCAGAAACAAAGTTCACTATTAATTCTAGTCACTAAATTAACTTTCCATTTTCCGGTTTTATTAACTCTTTTGCTAAATTAAGTCAGAGTGTAGCGAAATTTATTACTTCTGACAAACATTCAGTTTTCACACAACACGTGTCAACCTTCAGTTGCCACGCTTTTAGTGCTAAATATATGCGCATTAATCTTTCATTTTCAGTTATTATAATAGTTGTCCATGGGACTGGCGACCATAATTTTCCCCAAATCTCAAATATCTAATTAACGCCAATTAATTGTTTACGTAACGACCGCACATTTACTTTCTTTATTAACTTTACGCTTTTTCAAACTTAATATCCACCAATTTCATTTGCATTTTTCCTTTCATTTAGATGTAACCCTTTCCTCCCTCTTTACCGACAGATTAACTTCGGTGACGATTGCTTTACCCAAGTTTCCATTAGGTACACGCGGTTTAATTTTTCACTGTCATTAAGGTCGATAAGTGAGGGGATGGTTACACGTGGCGACCGTGACAGGACGTTGTTCAAATCTGAGGTTGTTCTGCACACGAATTTTGTATGGTGCAAATCTCGTAACAAAGTATTGGTTACGAACAGGTCGTTACGTCAGCGAGATTAAGTAGTGGGAGGAATCCTAATTAGATTTGAGAATTGTCATTTATATTGAAAATTATTAAAATGAGTGAAGGCAACAATTACTAAAATTTGGTAGACTTGGATACGGTACAATGGGTCGAACAGTGGGAAACGCGCACCGCGGTACCCATTGTTCAGGGGCAGGCGGCTAGCATGAAAGACACGACCGCCGAAACGCAACAAAGAGCAGAAATGGAATTCCAAACTTTAGAAAATGTTTCGGAATCGGAAGTGAAAATCAAATCTGAACCCCTTGATGGCGAATACGGGGGGACAATTAAAGAGGAAGCCGCTACGGAAGGAAAACCGGTAGTTTCCGGGAATTTAACTGATTTATTGAATGTTTTGATTAACGAAATCAAGAGTCAATCGGCAGAAATTAAAGCTCAGGCTGCCATGCAAGAAGCTCAATCTGAAAAAATTGAACGGAAGCTAGACAATCAGAACAAAGCTATTGATGTTGTTAACAACAATGTTCGAGTTGTTAACACAAAAGTTGATAAAATCAAAGAAGATATTGTTGTAATTAATACCGAAAACGGTAATCTTAAACAGGAAATGATAGGCGTTCAGGCGGAAATTGTGAGCATAAATACTCGTTTTAATTCCGAAATCAGCAGAATCGAGAAAAGTGTAGGAGAAGCAGTTGCTCCGATCATCGAGAATAAGGTGACGGAACAAATTCAATTAGTGAAATAAGAGGATCAACAGAAGGTGGAAACTTTAAGGGCTTCAGTGTTCGAAGTAGATATTAAAGTGAGGAAGCGGGCTAATACCTGCGAAGAGAAAAAGAGGGAAGTGGAAACGCTTGCGACAACCACTTGCCAAGTAATTACGAGAGTTTCGGAATTAGAAAAGAAACTTGACGAAAAACAGAGCTATGTGCCAATCTGTGCACATAGTTCGGAATTGTTGACGAAAGAGGAGCGGTTCGACCCCTTGAAAACAGGCGGTATACACGCGACGGATTTCATTAAAAATTGTGAAAGAGTTTTACCCAGATCATGGACTAATGAGAGAAAAATTAATGCGGTTATTGATGTGTTGGCTGGTGATGCCAAGCGTTGGGGCCTAAACCTCAACATTACGAACATGGCTTTTGACGAGTTTAAAAATTTGTTTCTGGCTGAATACTGGTCAGAGCAAAAACAACAAAGTGTCTGGCGCGAATTTGTCATATCGAGGCCTTTCGATGCGAATTCGCGCGGCTCGATGAAGGAGTTTTGTGAGGGCTGGATCCGCAAGTTGGAATATTTACGTGATCGCCGCACGGAATCCGAAATAGTCTGGGAACTCTACAAGAAGCTTCCAGATGATACAAAACGCTACGTAGGAAGCAATTACAGGACAATCAATGATTTCCTGGAAAGAGTTGAGGACGAGGACAATTGGCGCAATAATCGCGACAGTGGTAGAGGCCGTGGTAACAACAACAGATACCACAACAACCACAACAACGATAAGCATGGGAATAATGCATACCGCAACCATGGCAGCAATAACAATAATGGTTCGGACCGTAATAACAATCGGTACAATGCAAATAATAACAGGAATGACGGAAACCAGTATCATACTAGCGTGATACGGACTTCGCAGAATAGTAATAACGCCAGAGGGTGTGATCAGCCGCCTCAGAAGCATCCGGGGAGCGTATCTGCTGGGACGAGACAGGGAAACCATTAGCCGCGCCGGTGAGGGGCCGACCGGGCGTGGAGAAATTTTGGCGGCCCAATAACAGTAGAAAACTGAGGTGTCGTCGTTATGAGAATTCCGTATGGAATAATCAACGGCGGGAGAGTGTGCCAGTGTTAAGAGAAAGGAGTGCGCCCACAAGTAGTAGATCAGCTGTAGACACGGCAGTAGAAAATACATTCACTGTCAGTGAGAACAATTTAAGTAGTGTTCCGGAAATCGATTATAAAGTGGCAGCTGTAACACCCACAGCGGAACTGGAGATTGAGTTTAAGAATGATTCGCAATTGTTGGGAGAAGATCAGATGTCGGATAACACGTCCGTCATCGAGCGAAGGGATGCAGAGAGGGATGAGGTCTGATTAAGGCAGTTCGGTCGCTTAAACGACGAACTAAGAGATTATAGGGGCATGTATGGGAGAAGTGATTACAGGGAGCGTGGGCAGGATTTGCCACCTCTCGTTCCGCAGGAAGATAGTGTTTGTGAAGTGATAGAAAGTTCTGGCCCTAACCGGCAGACTATACCAGAAATAGTTGATGTTAATGGGGGGCACGAGCAAGATTCGTCGTGTTTCGTCCCGCAGGAGTTGGATGTTGTAGTAACGGAAAGTTCTGGCCCTAACCGGCAGTCCTTACCGAAAGTTATAGTGGTAGAAGTAGCCGACCCATCCGACGCAAACCTCCAGTTTAAACATTGCGAGAGTATTAAGGAGAAAGATTATGAAAATTTTAGTGATAGCCGGACACGACTGGTAGAAAAGCACGTAGATTTCAGCGTGTATGAGGTTAGAGCTGACGTTATACGGTCAGACGGTAGCAGTGTGGGTTGCGCAGATCCAGAGGAAGTAATTGCAGAAACTACTGGGCACATTCCTCCAGGTAGATTGGCAGATGAGATCAATCTTACCAAAGAGGGATCAACGAAGGTGACAATAAGTGAATTGATAGCAAAGCAACACTCACTAGTTGACGAGTTACAGGAAAAGGTTTCGGTATTGGAGGCGAAGCTACAGGCTAAGCCTCAGGACAAACGTGTTGAAATTAAAACTTTATGTGAACAGAGGCTGAAAAGGCCGCCAGATAAGCCGGATTTCGGATCAAAGCCAGATGGTTTTTTCTGGAATGACCTGGATATAGACGAGGATTTACTGTGGGAAAATAAAGAAACAGTCGAGGACAAGTGTAGACAGATAGTAGTGTCTGTTAATATGCACGACCTACAACTAAACGTGTTGATTGACACCGGTGCAGAATTGAGTGCTGTATCTGGGAAAATATTTGAGTTACTGAAAGACAGACCTGGCATCGTAGGTAAGCTACTGGGAAGGCCAGTAAACCGGTCACAAAACATATTTTTGTCAACTTCGAGATATGTGGGGCACGATTTGAACAAGAGTTTGTCGTCGTGCCAGACTTAACTACGGAAGTAATTATCGGGTTAGATTGGCTACTAAAATACCGTGCTGTGATTAATTGCGAAAGCAAAACTTTGACATGTGCGTCACAAGATAAAACAATAGTAGTTAGTTTTGATGAGGCAGGAGACGGTGTGCATAGGCAATACCAGCCTATACACATTGTCAAGTGGCCAGATGTCATTGACATAGGTATCAATTTGAACTACTGTAATGTGAGGAATCTCGGCTTTGACAATAGTGTTGAAAGTGAATTGGAAAGTATTGTAGATGGTGTGTCAAACGTAACACACGAACAAAGACGAGGCCTGTATGAAGTGATAATGAGGAATAAGAGTGTGTTTTCAGAAAAAACTGGGACTTGTGGAAGGATATAAATGCAAGTTGCATGTAATTCCGCACGAACCATTCTTCGTGAGACCGTATGCTATACCGCTGTCCAAAAAGGAAGCAGTGCAACGGGAGATAGATAAGATGATCGAATGGGGAGTGATTGAAAGAAGTACGAGTCCATACAATAACGGTTTGGTCATTGTAGCAAAACGGGATGGTAGTGTGCGTATTGTGATTGACGCACGCACGTTGAATAGGGTCGTTCAACGCGAAACAGACAGACCAGAGAGTATGGAGGAGATTTTGCAACGTTTTCATGACGTTAAGTTCATGACTAGCCTCGATCTGACGGCTAGTTACTGGCAAATAGAACTCGAAGAAGAATCTAGGCCATACACCGTCTTCTTGTTTGCGGGCAGGTGTTATCAGTATAGAGTACTGCCGTTTGGACTAAATATATGTGTCCGTATTCATCAGGGCCCTAGATAAAGTGCTAGGCCCGTCTTTGAGTTCAAGATTAACTGTATACGATGACGACCTATTGTTAGCCAATGCCACTTGACATGACCATTGTGACCTGTTAGATGAAGTTTTTAGAGCATTGCGCCGTGGCGGAATGACTCTAAAGCTAAAGAAATGCGAATTTGTGAAGCAGGAACTGAAATTTTTAGGGCGTGTAATTACCACTGCTGGTATTACTAAAGACCCAGAGAAACTAGAGGCCATAAGGAATTGTCCTCCACCCAAGTCTAGGAAACAGTTAAAAAGTTTTCTAGGGCTCACAGGATTTTACCGTAAATTTGTAAAAGGACAAGTGTTTAATGATGAAAATTTGAATAAACTCTAACGCAAAAATGTTCCGTTTATGTGGACTGACGGGTGTCAGGCCGCTTTCGAGAGATTAAAAGACGAGTTGTTAAGATGTAACATATTATTTCATCCTGATTTATCGCTACCCTTCCATCTGGGAATGGATTCGTCGAATTACGGGGTGGGGGTAGAACTGTTCCAAGAAGTTGGTAAAGAAGAGGATAAGGAATACCGGACGATAGCGTTCGCGAGTCGGACTTTATCAAAAAGTGAGCGAAACTACACGATTTCTGAGAAGGAGTGTCTCGCTATCGTGTGGGCATTCAAGAAGTTCAAGGGTTACCTATGGGACCGTAAGGTGATTATTCATACGGACCATAAGGCGCTCACTTATCTGAAGGATTGTAAACTCCTTCACGAAAGACTGACTCGGTGGTCGCTGTATTTACAGCAATTTAACTATGACATCTGTTACGTAAAAGGGACCGACAATTGCGTAGCGGATGCGCTGTCGCGGTTGCCCGAGTCTAATCAAGATGTATTGAAAGATGAGTCAAATGGAGTGGTCAAATTGAGGGACGTAAATTAATAATGAACATCTGTAAGAATCTACGTCGTCATCAGAACGAGGACGGTTGATTAAATATGGTGAAAACCCGATATGACGAAAGGAGTTCAGCAGGAGAGAAATTAAGGAAGTATTACAAGATATACGATCATACCTTGTACATACGTAAGGGTGAAGATAGTAATATTTGGCGGGTATGCTGGCCCACCAAATACGTCACGGAAATAATAGACTACTTCCATTTGGCGTATGGTCACTGTGGACCAAAGAAATGTACGGAAAAGCTGAGTGAAGTAGTGCATTTTAACATTTTAAATCGCGTTACTGACAGAGTGAAAACTTGCGATTTATGTCAGAAGGTGAAGGTCACCAACTGTACGAGTCGTGGTCCCATGCAAAGTTAAGGCCTAACGACACCTTTGAATTACTGTGCGAGGACTTGTACGGACCTTTGCCCAAGTCATCAGGAAACTTTGCTTACGTTTCAGTAGTGCTAGAAGCTTTTTCCAAGTTCATCAAACTATACCCGATTAGGAATGCTACAGCCAAAGCGGTCTATAGCAAGCTTGTGAACGATTATTTTGTTCATATTGGTAAGCCCAAGGCGATTCTATCAGACAAGGGGGCACAATTTACTTCTAAGTTGTGGAATGAAGGCATGGAAAGTAATGGGGTCAAAGTGATCCATATTTCAGCTTATTGTCCGGTTGGGAATCCCGCTGAGAGGTATATGCGCGAGCTAGGCCGACTTTGCCGTACCTATTGCCATCACAACCATAGGGCATGGGGCAAATATGTAGCAGTATTTGAGAGAATTATGAACACCTTGAGACATGAATCTACGGGATTTTCTCCAGAGGAAATCCTGTTGGATGACAGAAGTAAAAGTTTAGTGGAAGAGATAATCAAATTCCCTCCACGGATTGACATTAGTATTGGTGTGAAAAAAGATCGTTTGCGAGAAATAATGAAGCTAAAAGCCGATACTCGCATACGTCGTCATGACGCTAAAGCGCGTTTTGCTAAGTTTGCAATCGGAGACTTAGTACTTGTAAAAGCTCATGAGAAATCGAGCGAGATAGACAATGAAATCTCTAAATTTAAGTTTGTTTATAATGGACCATATAAAGTCATTGGTATACCTCACACAAATGCTTATTGCTTAGAGTATCCAAGCTCTGGAAAACTATTAGGTATACGGAACATTGTAGACTTGAAATTGTACCAACCTAGGATTGATTAATACCACACAATGGGTAATTTGTACAGTATGTAAATATAGAGTGTAATATTTAACGATTTGCTAGATTGCCATGCTTTTGCCTGACCAAAAGGACATTAAAGAAGTTCTAATTAATATTTAATTAATTTTGATTAAATGATTTAAGAGTAACTGATTCTTAATCAATTGAAAAATCCAAGCTGCTATTTTAAGTTTTCAGCTGAGTCACAGTAGATTAAGCAATGTAAATATGATTTTGTAACTAGCTGTAAGATTTCATAAATATGTGATTTACTAGTAATTGCCGATGTACTTAGACGCTGTTTTAAGTTTCAGGCTAGTACAAGCGTATGATGATGGACAGTGTCGAGTTATCCACTGTGATAGTGTTAATAGACTCCTTGAGATTACTCGGGAGAGAGTTTTTCGGAAAGAATTCAGTGAAACGGACGTTCTGGAAGTGCCGTTACAAGGGCGAGTGAGATCAAGCGTGCCGCACAGGCTGGCGCAACAATACTGGCGAGGCGGAGCCGCTGTCGGCTCTTTTGCCGCTGTCGGTTCTTGTGCCGCTGTCGGCATTCTTTGTACTTGCGGGTACGGAAGGCGGAGTTGTTTTTCTTCCCGGACAGCTGATGTGAAAGAATTCTGCTGTCAATATTTATGTTTTTGTCGATCTGCTGTATTTTATTTTCTTGTTTAGCGTTAAGTGGACTCTCATGGCGAGAATATTAATTATGAAAAGGTTATATAAAACGTCTGTTCTATGTAATTAATTATTAAATTGCGTATTTTGATATAGCTGTTTTTTATGACTATGTACTCTGGTTAATTTTGTGAATATAATTCCATTTCTTGATATTGTTAGGAATTTTGACGATTTTAGAATAGCTAAACCATTTTCTATGTCTTATATGAATTTTAATATGTTGTCAACCTGTTTTCTTTTGTGTAAGATGACAGAGTGGAATAAGATTAGGAGTGTCTCCACTCAATTATCATGGTCTAAAAATTGATTTATGGTTAATTAGACGAATGTTAAATTTTGTTGATGTTTTGAGAATATGCATTTCCGCTGTTTCTTTTTTGGGACATTTTCTGAGTCTGTTTAGGTTACACGAACATCCTCAGACAATGTGGGGCACGTGTAACGCCGGAAATGTATATCCTCGAATTTCCATCTATTGTACTATAAATTGTTTCCTTATTTTGTTACCTGAAGATATAACATTTCTGTGTCTTTATATATTGTAATTGTTTTACTATTTGTATATATATATATATATATATATATATATATATATATATATATATATATATATTTATGCGTTTATGTCGATGTATAATTGGTTTAAATTGTAAATATTATTTGTATTCTTACGCTGGGTCTTGCCTAGGGAAAACTATGCTATCGAGCGATTACATCGATAGGTCGTGTGAAGAAACAAAGTGTTTAGGATCTTTGGTAGTGTTAACTCTGCCGCATGGAGTGCGGGCAGAGGGAGTCTGGCTGGAGTAGGGCGGTGGAGCAGGTGTGCTGTGTGACGCTCCCGCGAGTTGCCGCGCTTTCGGGGTTTGGCAGCATGTAATTGCGCTCGAGTTGCTATGATAGTTTCTGACACGCTGTCGCGGACGGGAAGCATTAGCTGGCGCACATCAAGAGCCCGTTTTCGCCTGGTGACCGTGTCGAGAAGAAGGCGCGCCAACATCCAGCTTCTGCAACAGCGACGGCCGACAATGAGTGACTGTCGCCACCTCCTCGATCGACGACTTCAAACCTTTAATCAACCAACAAGGAATACTGGAAGCACGTAAAGTTTTAGAACAGTATGGCAGACCTCAGCTTTTAAAATTGTTGCATCACAAAATTACAGCAACTTAGCATGAACCTTTGTTGCTCATTGTCCCAATTGCATTACCAAGCAGGGTCCCTTCCTTATCCGAAATGAACCCGAGTGTCGTTGAAATTCAGACTCCAGCGTTGAAGTAATATCATTCCATTTCACTGCTTTAATTTCAAAGTTCAGTTAATGTATTCATAGCTGGCTACAGTATTTAGATTCCGCAAGCACAAATTAAGAGTGCGAGTTTTATTACCATATTTCAGCTTACCCATGACTGCAGCTCGGCTTGGTACGTACTAAATGTTACTATTGTTAATTGTTCAGAATCATTTAATTCAAGTTCAAAGTTAAATCTCTTATTTCTAAATTGCGTAGATTCAAGTAGCTTTTGAAACGATTGTTGAGGTAGCTCAAGACTAACCTTATTTTACTGAATTTCGTAGTGCTTCAGAAACAAAATCCACCATTAATTTGAGCCACTAAATTAACTTTCAATTTTCCGGTTTTATTATTTCTTTTGCTAAATTAAGTCAGAGTGTAGCGAAATTTATTACTTCTGACAAACATTCAGTTTTCACACAACACGTGTCAACCTTCAGTTGCCACGCTTTTAGTGCTAAATATATGCGCATTAATCTCTCATTTTCAGTTATTATAATAGTTGTCCATGGGACTGGCGACCATAATTTTCCCCAAATCTCAAATATCTAATTAACGCCAATTAATTGTTTACGTAACGACCGCACATTTACTTTCTTTATTAACTTTACGCTTTTTCAAACTTAATTTCCACCAATTTCATTTGCATTTTTCCTTTCATTTAGATGTAACCCTTTCATCCCTCTTTACCGACAGATTAACTTCGGTGACGATTGCTTTTCCCAAATTTCCATTAGGTACACGCGGTTTAATTTTTACTGTCATTAAGGTCGATAAGTGAGGGGTAGGATACAGATTGAAGGTTTGAAGTCGTCGATCGAGGAGGTGGCTACAATCACTCATTGTCGGCCGTCGCTGTTGCAGAAGCTGGATGTTGGCGCGCCTTCTTCTCGACACAGTCACCAGGCGAAACGGGCTCTTGATGTGCGCCAGCTAATGCTGTCAGAAACTATCATAGCAAGTCGAGCTGAATTACATGCAGCCAAGCCCCGAAAGCGCGGCAACTCGGGGGAGCGTCACACAACACACCTGCTCTACTGCACTACTCCAGCCACACTCTGATCTGCCCGCTCTCCACGCGGCAGAGTTCAGTACCAAATATCCTAAACAGTTTGGTTCTCCACACGACCTTTCGATGTAATCGTTGAATAGCTTAGTTTTCCCTCGGCCAGACCCAGCGTGAAATACAAATTATATTTACAAATCAAACCACTTATACAACGACATAAATGCACACACACACACACACACACACACACACACATATATATATATATATATATATATATATATATATATATATATTACAAATAGTAAAACAATAACAATATAAAAATACACAGAAATGTCAATCTTCAGGTAACAAAATAAGGGAAAAAATTTAAAGTACAATAGATGGAAGTAGGAGGATATGTATTTCCGGCGTT
This sequence comes from Schistocerca nitens, assembly GCF_023898315.1. Classification (NCBI taxonomy): domain Eukaryota; kingdom Metazoa; phylum Arthropoda; class Insecta; order Orthoptera; family Acrididae; genus Schistocerca; species Schistocerca nitens. The sequence continues at coordinate 3,525,437 of NC_064620.1, forward strand.
ACAAGTAGGCAAAACTGGACACAGACATCTAAAAACGAGACTGACAGAAAGATTCAAAAGGCAAAGCGGGCATTCCCAGATGGGATTGTTGAGCAGTAGAAGCATGCGTGACAGTGGGAAAGGTAGATGCCGCCTACAAAGAAAACGGAGGACACCAACGAGTAAAGCAAAGCTCCTGTTGAAATATTAAGACATTAGATGGGAAGGAAGTTCAGCGGAAACTCATTTGTACAGTGCTCATTAACGAGTATCTCCGGTTAATTTACATTTTTCAGTTTTTAACAACAGTAACTATACAGTATGTAAGTCTGCAGGCTTTCGTGGCCGTTGTCACTGAAGTTAAAATCTTCTGGCGTGTTAGGCCGCGTCATATTTCCTTCTAACATGATCGTTGTTTCGACCTCTCTGCTGGGATCTTCTTCAGAATGTTGCGGCCTTTCTTCTGCATCAGTGCGGGAATATTAGCCTGTTGCGGTGGCCCACCAATGGAAGCCACTAGAATTTTAACCGATGCTCCCACTTCTCCAGCGCAAAAGCGGGGAAACTCTCCTTTACAAGAGAACGCGACACTGTTCTCTGACAGTGTTCTAGCAATAGTGGACACCGTAACATCTCTGAAAAAGATCGCTGCAGAGGGGTCGAAAGGTCCGTTATTTTAGATGGAAATATCACGCGGCCTTATAACCCAGAAAATTTTAACTTTAGTATCTATAGAGTACTTGCTACTCCGGATATAATAGGGGCAACAGTGGACGACTATACCGGCTGTTTCAGAAATAAATGCAGAATTTTGTGGGATTGTAGGTTGGAGGTAGGCAATCATTTTAAATATAAAAATATGCGGTCCGCCTGGTGGGGTGATAAGCAGGGGTAAATATCCGTAAGTTTGGGTGTGTAGTGTCATTTGTTTTCATTAGTTCCCACGCCCTAAGGAGGACACTCTGTACCCGTTCCCTTTGTCCTCATTCGGTGTTATGTACCTGAAGTGAGCTGTCGTTTGTGTACATCGCTTCCACCCCAACGTAATTCGTATTGAAGTGTTATCCAAAGAAAAGGTAGCGTGATCTCGAACAATGGTATGTACTTGCAAATGTAAAAACGTCGTTTACTCTGTATTATGATGCATAAGGTATAGATCTTCCACGTGGAATGAACTTGCAGATATGCAGTCGGCTTTCGGTGCTGCAGGATCTATTGAAGGAGCACTGCGTTTGTGCGCATAACGTTATCCACACTAATACCAAACAAGGGAATATTTACGGCTGTCGATCCTCTTCCCCGTGAAAGGCGCACATTAGAGGAAGAATTCCATGCTCGAGATCGACCACAGAGTGAACACAATACTAGTTTCGAGGGTCGAGTACTACAAACGTTCGACAAAAGTCCTTCACGCTCACGCTCCAGCGTTGTTCGGAGACCTCTGCGTGATGATCATTGTCACCCCTAAAAGTTGTGCAACTGACCTCCTACCCACTGATTTTATAATTCGGAAGCACTTTGCCGTATTGCTTTCACAGCAAAGAGTACTATGTCCCGACTTCGTAAGCATTGTTCTGTGGACTGATGAACTGACTTTCGCCAGCGACGGAATATTCAACAGTCGCATCTCTCGTGTACGGTCTCGTGAAAATCCTGGAGGTAGGGCTATCCACCATTTTCAGGAATGATTTTCAGTTAATGTTTGGGATGGAATTCTTCACAACAAGTAGGGGGCGTTATATTATTCCACACCGTCTAACAAGTGATGTTTCCTGCGAATTTCTCGAACACGTACTTCCCAGTCTTCTCGAAGATGTGGTGCTTCAAACCAGAAGACGAAAGTTCTTCCAGCATGATGTGGCACCTCTTTTTAATGAAATCCTACTTATCGATCTACATCCATTTCTCATTAAGAATGCTGTCATAGCACATTGATGGATTCCGTTAGATCTTTAGCGAGGGAGTAATTACATGGAGTGATATTTCAGATTCACTGCTTCATCGAAGAGCAGCCATTGACATTTTTCAGTGACCTGTAACGTCACTGATTACTCAAACAAAGAAAACACTTCCACCGATTCGTAAATCATCTCAAGACAAAATGAGTTACCACATTTGCTACGAATGTTAAAAGCTCTTTTCAAGGTTCTTCCGTCTTTAAGTGTTATTGAGCGCTTCCACATAAAGAACTTTACGTAAGAGATAGAACGTGAAACCAATTAATATCCAATTTAATTACAGGTAGCGCCATTTGAGATAATTCACTACGACAATCATGAAACATGAATTCAGCCAACTTCCGTTCACCGAACAATCTACGTTGGCAGTTAAGAAATTAACAGTGATATATACAGTACTGTGCTGCCCTCGTTTGCTGCGTATGTAATATGGCATCGAAGACAAATTAAGTGTTAATATCAACGGACAGTAGGTGCAACCACAACGGAGGGGTATCTGCTGAGAGGCCAGACAAACGTGTGGTTCCTGAAGAGGGGAAGCAACCTTTTCAGTAGTTGCAGGGGCAACAGTCTTGGTTAGTGTTACAAGGCCAGATCAGTCATTAATCCAAACAGCCTAGCTGCGCTGGTACTCCGAACGGCTGAAAGCAAGTCATGGGCGACTGGAATGCAGTTGTAGGGGAAGGAGTAGAAGAAAAGGTTACAGGAGAATATGGGCTTCGGACAAGGAATGAAAGAGGAGAAAGACTAATTGAGTTCTGTAACAAGTTTCAGCTAGTAATAGCGAATACCCTGTTCAAGAATCACAAGAGGAGGAGGTATACTTGGAAAAGGCCGGGAGATACGGGAAGATTTCAATTAGATTACATCATGGTCAGACAGAGATTCCTAAATCAGATACTGTACTGTAAGGCGTACCCAGGAGCAGATATAGACTCAGATCACAATATAGAAGTGATGAAGAGTAGGCTGAAGTTCAAGACATTAGTCAGGAAGAATCAATACGCAAAGAAGTGGGATACGGAAGTACTAAGGAATGAGGAGATACATTTGAAGTTCTCTAACGCTCTAGATAAAGCAGTAAGGAATAGCGCAGTAGGCAGTACAGTTGAAGATGATTCGACATCTCTAAAAAGGGCCATCACAGAAGTTGGGAAGGAAAACATAAGTACAAAGAAGGTAGCTGCGAAGAAACCATGGGTAACAGAAGAAATACTTCAGTTGATTGATGAAAGGAGGAAGTACAAACATGTTCCGGGAAAATCAGGAATGAAATAAATAGGATGTGCAGGGAATCTAAGACGAAATGGCTGCAGGAAAAATGTGAAGACATCGAAAAAGATATGATTGTCGGAAGGACAGACTCAGCATACAGGAAAGTCAAAACAACCTTTGGTGACATTAAAAGCAACGGTGGTAACATTAAGAGTACAACGGGAATTCCACTGTTAAATGCAGAGGAGAGAGCAGATAGGTGGAAAGAATATATTGAAAGCCTCTATGAGGGTGAAGATTTGTCTGATGTGATAGAAGAAGAAACAGGAGTCGATTTAGAAGAGATAGGGGATCCAGTATTATAATCGGAATTTAAAAGAGCTTTGGAGGACTTACGGTCAAATAAGGCAGAAGGGATAGATAACATTCCATCAGAATTTCTAAAATCATTGGGGGAAATGGCAACAAAACGACTATTCACGTTGGTGTGTAGAATATATGAGTCTGGCGACATACCATCTGACTTTCGGAAAAGCATCATCCACACAATTCCGAAGACGGCAAGAGCTGACAACTGCGAGAATTATCGCACAATCAGCTTAATAGCTCATGCATCGAAGCTGCTTACAAGATTAATACACAGAAGAATGCAAAAGAAAATTGAGAATGCGCTAGGTGACGATCAGTTTGGCCTTAGGAAAAGTAAAGGGACGAGAGAGGCAATTCTGACGTTACGGCTAATAATGGAAGCAAGGCTACAGAAAAATCAAGACACTTTCATAGGATTTGTCGACCTGGAAAAAGCGTTCGACAATATAAAATGGTGCAAGCTGTTCGAGATTCTAAAAAAAGTAGGGGTAAGCTATAGGGAGAGACGGGTCATATACAATATGTCATATACAATATGTACAACAGAGGGAATAATAAGAGTGGACGATCAAGAACGAAGTGCTCGTATTAAGAAGGGTGTAAGACAAGGCTGTAGCCTTTGGCCCCTACTCTTCAATCTGTACATCGAGGAAGCAATGATGGAAATAAAAGAAAGGTTCAGGAGTGGAATTAAAATACAAGGTGAAAGGATATCAATGATACGATTCGCTGATGACATTGCTATCCTGAGTGAAAGTGATGAAGAATTAAATGATCTGCTGAACGGAATGAACAGTCTAATGAGTACACAGTATGGTTTGAGAGTAAATCGGAGAAAGACTAAAGCGATGAGAAGTAGTAGAAATGAGAACAGCGAGAAACTTAACATCAGGATTGATGGTCATGAAGTCAATGAAGTTAAGGGATTCTGCTACCTAGGCAGTAAAATAATCAATGACGGACGGAGCAAGGAGGACATCAAAAGCTGACTCGCTACGGCAAAAACGCCATTTCTGGCCAAGAGAAGTCTACTAATATCAAATACAGGCCTTAATTTGAGGAAGAAATTTCTAAGGATGTACGTCTGGAGTACAGCATTGTATGGTGGTGAAACATGGACTGTGGGAAAACCGGAACAGAAGAGAATCGAAGCATTTGCGATGTGGTGCTACAGACGAATGTTGAAAATTAGGTGGACTGATAAGGTAAGGAATGAGGAGGTTCTATGCAGAATCGGAGAGGAATGGAATATGTGGAAAACACTGATAAGGAGAAGGGACAGGATGATAGGACATCTGCTAAGACATGAGGGAATGACTTCCATGGTACTAGAGGTAGCTTTAGAGGGCAAAAACTGTAGAGGAAGACAGAGATTGGAATACGTCAAGCAAATAATTGAGTACTTAGGTTGCAAGTGCTACTCTGAGATGAAGAGGTTAGCACAGGAAAGGAATTCGTGGCGGGCCGCATCAAACCAGTCAGTAGACTGATGAAAAAAAAAAAAAAAAAAAAACTGATCTAATCGAAGGTACAGAGTCATTGTAATGTTTATCAAGCTTCTCTTTAGTCTCATGAGACGTTTTGTCTTTCATAAAGTAATGTTGAATCACCACACGAAATTCTTTTTCGTCAATTTTTTGACAATCACTCGACTTCCTTGATTCACACAAATGGCAAACACAAAGAAATAGACCAATGTGGCTGAAACTTGGTGTGCGTCTTTTGCAAAGATGCTACTAACTGAACATGACTTCGATATGCGGCGGTGGTGCCATCTCTCGAACTTTGCGCGGACTTTTCAGACGCCCCTCAAACACTCACCGCCGTCAGCCGAGCGCGCCACTGGGAGTTGTGCTGAGGAAGCATAGTCGAAATACCCGCCTGGAGAAGAATATCACAATTCCAATTTCCAAGAAGGCGTGCACTTACAAGTGTGAATATCGGCGAGCCGTCACAGTACTAATCGTGCTTGCAAACACCGACACGGAAGCTTCACGTCAAACTTCCACGCTGACATGCCGAGATCGATACATAACACTTTCTCCTAAAGTTTCGTCTCCGGCTGCGGAAGTCATCCTCGGACGTGAAGCGGCGAACTGCAGTCAGAACTCGAGGGCAGTACAGTGGGCACCACAATCCATCAAGTGACGCTGGCTATGAGACTATCTCTGGTAGTGCCAACATTCTCTACCGAAAGTAATCCATTTTGTCGGTGCAAAGCCAATTGTCAGCAATTAGACAAGTGTACTTGTCGCTGGGCAATAAAATATGTAGAAAAGCAACGCATACTGATAGTTACCTTCATGAAGATTCTATCCACCAGCCCAGACTTTTAGGAGGTGTTATAAATATATTGGTTTACGGGGCCAACGAAATTTCGCTATCGTTTCATTTACAACATTGGGTTACTCACACAATTCGACATTTAAGAAGAATTGCTATTCTAAAAAGAAGATAGATCAGCATTAATGTGGAACAACGGCCGCCCAACGGGAAGTTTTCCTTCCCTTTATTAGTAAGCTCACATTAGGAAACTGTTTACTATGTATGGCGTTGAAACTATTTTTAGACCCACCGGAACGGCAAAAGAAATAAGACATCCTTTGGCTATACCGGGTGTATTTAAAATTCGTTGTACTTTTGCTTCAAAATGGTTCAAATGGCTCTGAGCACTATAGGACTTAACATCTGAGGTCATCAGTCCCGTAGAACTTAGAACTACATAAACCTAAATAACCTAAGGACATCACAGACATCCATGCCCGGCCAGATTCGAACTTGCGATCGTAGCAGCAGCGTGGTTCCAGACTGAAGCGCCTACAACCGCTCGGCCACACCGGCCGGCTGTACTTTTGGACTAGTACGTGTTGCTACAACGAAAAGAAGTGCTAACATCCATTTAATTGAATTTAAGAGGAATTGCCGTTCGGGACATAAGGACAAATCGACTGTAGCAGAACATGAATACCAATCATGAAACAAAATTCAGTGAGTCGAGCGTCATATCGAAAACGCGCTTGTACAGAAAGGCCACTGAGATTTATGAACACCTCAACAATTTTAACAGAGAAGAGGAAAGTGTCGAAAGTCTGAGATCGAATTTGTACCGACAGAACGACGATCGATTGCTTTCAGTTTTTAACAGAGAAGAGGAAACTGTCAAAATAAGACAGTATTGGTATCGGTTTTGTACCGACAGAACGACGATCGATTGCTTTCAGTCGAGAATGTTCGCACAGCCAGAGACAGTTTCGTAGTCGGTGTCACGTGATGGGTTGTGGTGTTCTTTACAATGCCCATACATTCGGCGCTCCGTCGAACTGTAATTGCCGGCCGCTGTGGTCGAGCGGTTCTATGCGCTTCAGTCCGGAACCGCGCTGCTGCTACGGTCGCAGATTCGAACCCTGCCTCGGGGATGGATGTGTGTGATGTCCTTAGGTTAGTTAGGTCTAAGTAGTTCTAAGTCTATGGGACTGATGACCTCAGATGTTAAGTCCCATAGTGCTTAGAGCCATTTGAACGATAATTGCATTTCGCCGCTTCACCTCCGAGTACGTCTCCCGCGGCCGGAGATGAAACGTTATGGGAAAGTTTTACATATCGTCCACAGCCTGGAAGTTATAGATGAAGCTAACACCGACCTTCAAAAACACATTGCACCTGCGGCACAATGGAAAAACTGGGAGAAGTCGACCTCGTGGAAAATGGTTTTGGGTGCCGGAGAAATTTACAACACGAATGACAGTACTGTACCCGCGACTTGTCTTAGAAGATCGAATGAAGAAAGGCAAACCTACATTTATGTAATTTTATGCATATTTTGGAAAAGCTTTTCTTGATGTACATTGGAGTATACTCTTTGAAAGGCAGCTGGGATAAAATGTAGGGATCGGAAAGCTATCATTTATGAGATGAAAACATGAAATAGAAGCAGCAGTTGAGAAATAAATGAAACAAATATGTGGCCTATCCCCAGTTTCATTCAGTCTGTACTTTGAGTGAGCTGTGTGGGAAACCGGGGAGAAATTTGGATAAGGAATTTATATTCAAGAAGAAGAAAGTAAAAGTTTGCATTAGGGCCTATGCTGATGACACTGTAATTCTGTCACAGAGGGCAAAACACGTGCAAGAGCAGTTGAACGGAACGAATAACGTCTTGAAAATATCTCATAGGCAAAACTTTAGAAAAATAAAGCAGTGATTGTGGAAAGTAGTCAAATTAAATTTGGTGATGATGAGGGACTAAGAGCCTAAAAGTGGCTGTAGATGAATTTTCCTGTTTGGGCAGCACAATAAATGAGTATCGCCGAAGTAGAGAGGAAATGAGATGAAGACTGGAAATGGCAAGGACTATGTTTCTGATAAAGGGAAATTTTTTAACATGGAATAAAATTTAAATGTTAGAAAAGTTTTCTGAATGTAGTCTTATGGAATGTAGTCTCGTGCGAAAGTGAAGCCTGGACGATAAACAGCTCAGACAAGACGAGCGTAGAATATTTTCTAATATGGTGTCACAGGAGCTGTTGAATGGAAATGAGGAGAGATGGTGCAACTTGGCTAAAAGCTTTTTCCTAGAGCCAGCAGAGTCAGATGGACGTAGGATGCAGTAGACAGAGGTGAGTAGGCACCTGCAGCGTACGGTGACGTGCAGAGTAATGTCATAACATTCCTCGGACTGTAAACAACAACAACAGCAAGCACATAGCCATCCGGAAGTAATTTACGAAACGTAGTATTACTAGGACGCTTTCATGATCATCAAGTTCATTCCGATAACGCATTTGTGATAGTCTGTAGTTCCGATGTCCCGGTCACTCTAATTACCCTCGCAATAACTGAGTTATGAGAAAGTAACAGGCACTAGTGTAATTTCCTGACGCATGAAATCGTGCCTTCTTCGAGTTTCTAAATGTTGCTAACAGAATTTCTGTAGTCGTGAACAATATAGAGTCACTAACAATATTATCGTAGTACACCTTATGGCATCATATAAGCCACGAAAAACAACTTCATACTATAATCCGTTAGCATATCGAGTAAAATTCCTAGTATTTTATTAATTTCGTGTGAGAATATATCCTCAACCATTATATCACATCTATAACATGACCCTCGAGGGTAATATACAAGATCTTGATGATTGCACCAATGGGACCCAAATTATGATTTTCGGTATTCGAGCTTCTCTTTCCTGTTTCTATGCTTCTGCACTCGGAACAAGTACTTCGCTCCGATAACATTTGCTACTTACTGTCTATGCAGATGATATGTACACAGGGTGGTCAGAAACAGTCCGAGAAGCTCTCAACAGCCCTGCAGGCCACGTTCTGTTGAGAAATAGTTAATTGTTACGATAACATTCGATACATTGCGTCATTTACGACTTAGTTAGCACTAAATTAGCCAATCAGGCCGCTGCGCGCGCGAATTCAAGCGCCCCGACAGAGGGGCCTTCATCAGACATGTTCTTCGTTTGGTTACCTAAAACCGACCAGAGAACGATGCAAAAATTGGACGTGGGACGTTAGTATCCTTCAAATATTGTAGTGATATTTTACAACCTTTAATTCTCTATTTACGACCCATTCATTTTGATTTCGCAAGAAACTGTCGTGGTGCAGTTACACTTAACGGTAACATAAACTACTGGTCCGCATCTGCAGCTGAGTGGTTGGCACGGCTGACTGCCATTCGGAGGAACTGGTTCAATTCTGGGTACACCCAGGGTTTTATACTGCCTCGCTGAGCAGCCAGTTGACTGAGAAGTACCCACTCCGAGGGCTGTACTGCCAACGAGGGCTATAAGAGCTGTGTGCCAGCACCAGCTCGCTCCATTCCGCATCCACTGGCTGAGGATGACTACGGTGGGCTGTTGGTTTCCATTGGCCCATTGTGGCCGGAGCGCTGGAACTTTGCTTTTTGGCGTCATGACACACACAAAAAAGGTCGGTTTTCATTTGTAATATTCCTCATTATCCCTGCAAATTAGAACTTATTGTGAACACTTTAATTTTATGTGTCATACTGCTTTATTGAGACAACCAACATCAACTGGTCCTCGCATCCGATGAGGCCTCTCGCGAACGTCGCCCTTCATTTCACGTTTCCTCCTGTTCACCTCCGGGCGAAGGAAAATATTCAGATACCAGATAATGCGAAAATGGAAGAGGCAAATATTTTGGCCGGTTCCCGTCTCTTAATTAAGCGCATTTCTCCTGGAAATACTTGGCATTATTTGCGCGTCTACCGTGCCAACAAAACCATTTCAATTTACAATGCTCACAGCTGATTAGGCGCCGAGCAATATTTCCCGATACTTCTGCGCCTCTGCTGGGGCTGACAATTTTAATAAAAAAATCAACAGAGATTCTTTCGCATTATGAATTCCTCCCCTCGGCTCCTTTTTTTTTTTTTTTTTTTTTTTTTTTGTTCGTCGCTATCATTATGTGCCTTCCATTTTCCAAGGCCCACATTTACTGCAAAGCAACGTCGCTACCTGCTCCTCCCAATCTGGAAACACGCAACGAAGTACATCCCTCGGCCCCGACAGTTGAAAACGGTGGACATCTGAAATCAAATTCCTGTGCAAGGGAGGCGAAACCGTTGCTCGCAGCTATTTTAATATTCCGTCCCTCAGGGGAAATGCAGGCCGCGACGCATATTTATGCTGGAGAGCTCAATTTCATGAACTGTCAAGACGCCGGTTATAAATTCCCAGCAAGAAATGTATGAATGCGCTGCCCGCCATTCTGCTGGCTGGTGTAATTGCGAAACGACGTCACGGGCACCGTGAGTATGAATAAGTAATGGCTGCTCATAAGTTCTTTTTAAACTCTTTGCTTCTATCTCCTTTTTTTCCTTTTTTGCTTTTCAAACACCGAGTTTCGATCTGCTCGTGCCATTGTGAACTACAACAGGAGAATGGGTAAAAGCGTCTGCGTTTGGCGTACGCTGGAACTTCAATTTGACCTCCAGTCGAGCAGAATTGCTTTACTAAGTTACATGCATGCGTACAAATTTCGTGAAATACAAAAAAGCTCATGTCTGCGAAATGGTATTTGAAGTGGACTTGTGTGGTATCAATAAGATGAGAAGGTTCGACGTCAGACGAATGTCAGACGAATTGAGAACTCTACATGCTGAAAAACGAAAAGCGAAAGAAACATTAAAATAAGAATAAATTACGTACCTATTCTGCTACGATGGACTGTATTTTACTATTCACTTATTTTACAGAGAAATAACCAACTCAATGTTTATAAGATAAGAAATCAAACCTAAAGCGTAAAAATCTTTTTCAAGTTGTCCCCATTGTGAACTTTTACTTGTGTTTCAGATTCAAGTAGTATACTAAATACAAGAGGAACGTGTGTTTTCTCTGCTTATTACACAGACAGCCTGTACGCGATACTTGGAAAGTAATGCTTCGTTACGACCCTAGGACATCTTACATTTTCTTGCAGTGTGATGACATCCGTTATACTTAGCTTTGTATTCTCTTATTCTCTTTTCTCAGTGCCTCGGTTATTTAAGTAGACCGTGTGGTCACCATCACTGCCGTCACGTTTATTTACGCATGTTTGATATTGTCTGTATACAGATCTGGGCACCCACGATGTCAGATCCGTTATTCACGTGTGTTCTGAAAGTGCAGGTGTTTGCCTCACCACTTTGACATCATCTTGCTGGCTTCGGACTACTGTTATTGGTGCTCAGCAAATTTAAGATGATTCGTGATGCTAGTTCATGTAATCAATTTCTAAATCAGTAGCAATTATCATAATAAATTTGTAAAATAATTTAATTACATCTCTGAACTTCATAATAAGCTAGGACATTTTACTTACACTCAAGACGATGCAAAAATGTGTGCTGATGTTGATACTAAACAGGCCTCTAAGAAACCTAGGTTAGCGAAAAGTGAAACAACCTTTGGAATATGCAAGTTAGCGGAAAGAGCCCAATTGTATTACTGGGAAATTAAAAACATGCTCCTTTTTCCAACCAGTCAGACCACAATATTAAAATGACATGTAAAAATGGTGTCAAATTACATTATTCCCGAAAGACATTTTACGTACACATCAAGCTACGCTCCGTTCCTCTCGCCTACTTCCTACCTCCAATCAGTTTAAGGAAAAAATACAAAATACTGGAAGCAGACCAGCTGTGCTTTATTCCCTTTCACTTCCTCTTTCCAACCAGTCACAGCGTAGTAAAAATGAGGTTTAAAAGCGGCTCCGATATGCAGTAAAAAACCTGTACTTGAAATTGAAAGATATTAATTATTTCCGGCATTAAAATGACGTCCAGTTATTCATTTTATGTACAGATACATACCTCTGACGTGATATTAAAGTGATTCTAAGGTCAAAGTTATGCAGTATTTACATACTTCTGGCGTAATACTAACATGATTCTAAGCTCAAAGCTGTGTATTATATACTTAAAATGCATGGAGGTAAGAAAATAAGGGAGGTGCCACTACAGACTTAGGCTGTACGTTGTTTTGAAGCCAGAGTGGGCGGCAGTGTAAGTAGCCCAAAATATTAGCAGAGTGTTTCTTGTTCACTATTCCTGTCGTGTGCGCGTAACAACTCTTTTAAATACTAAAAATTACAGAGCTAACGTCACTAACAGAGTGTCAGGAAGGTAAATTCAAAGGTTTTTCTTTTCTTAAATGTGTATTTGCTCTAATAACACGACACAGTCAGAGTGAAGTCACGGAGAAGTATCACGCCGGTGAACCACGGGGGTATGGATAACGTGAACCTATTATGTTTGGGCTAGTTAAGATGGCGGATATCGGCTTCGAGTTTGCGACATAATGCCATGCCCCTTTATTTTTTTACCGCCGTGGTAACATGGTGTATACACATATGTCTGCATTTCACACACCATATTCTGGATGAAGTAATAATGAAATATAGAACGTTTGCTGCCTATAGTCGCGCTACCGTCTGTGTCCTCGGTGGCTCAGTCGGATAGAGCGTCTGCCAGGAGGTCCCGGGTTCGAGTCCCAGTTGGGGCACACATGTTTCAACTGTCCCCGTTGATATTTATCAACGCCTGAAAGCAGCGAAAGGTCTAGACTTCAGTGTAACTTCATTCTTCGAGAGCTGCAAGATCACCAATGATATCTGTACAGATACCAGCTTCATGTCATATTCTGTACCCTTCACACGAGTGATCTCTCTCTCTCTCTCTCTCTCTCTTATTAAGTGTTTTATAAAACCTAAGCTATTTTAACTAAGCTTTGTTTCCTTTCCTTCGCCTGACGTCAAATTTAAAAAAAAACTCCTGCTACATGTCGTGACCTGTGATCTTGCAGCAGGTAAGTTCCTGGGATGGTTTCCTGATCTTCTCAAATTTTGAAAATCTTGATACTCTAATAGAGGGTGGAGACTTTTTCGAAAGCTCCTTTTGTCTGAAAGAACCCCGAGCGGTTAAACGTTTAAATATCTTTTCTTTAAGTGTGCTACAGGTCGTGACCTGTGATCTTGCAGGAGATAAGTTCTTGCGATGGTCTGCTGATCTTCTCAAATTTCGAATATCTTGATACACCAGTAGAAGGTGGAGAATTTTTCGAAAACTCCTTGTGTTTGAAAGAACTCCTAGCGGTTAAACATTTAAACATTTTCACTTTAAGGGTTCTATTAAACGTTCCACAGCTGAAGCTTTCAAGTTGTAAAACGATAAGTAGTGATAAACCTTACGTTTTCCCATCATCTTCCTGAAATGAGTGTTGTAAACTTCCTTCCCTAAGTCTATTTGTAAATGATTTGGAATACTGTTCCTCCTTCTGCACGCTACGATGTCCAACACAGTACTGGCTGTTTGTGACTGTAAAGACTTTTTATGCACTGTAAAGATCGGATCATGACATTACTTACGGTCGAGAAAGTCGAGAAACTGCCTCCATGTGTGCAGCGTTAAATCCTTCGTAACCGATTGCTTCAAGACATCACATCTACAACAGATTCGTGAATAACGAATTAGTATACTATTAGATTTTTTTGGAATGGTGTTTTTGTTTGCATTTGAATTTTCATATCAACGATAGACGATTTCAAAAATGGTTCAAATGGCTCTGAGCACTATGCGATTTAACACCTCAGGTCATCAGTCCCCTAGAACTTAGAACTACTTAAACCTAACTAACCTAAGGACATCACACACATCCATGCCCGAGGCAGGAATCGAACCTGCGACCGTAGCGGCCGCGCGGTTCCAGAATGAAGGATAGACGATTTCAATGTTTCTTCGTCTTGGCGCGAACAATCGGTGAAATGTATAGGGCACTACTGCGACTCCGCACGACTCATCAGCGGGTTCATCCTTAGTTATGTCTCCGCATAGTTCTGGAAGTCGCAGCACATGCCTGCATGTAAATCTACATCTGTATGGATACTCTGCAAATTATTAGCGGAAAAAACGAACACCTATATCCTTCCGTGCGAACTCTAATTTTCTTTATTTTATTACGATGATCGTTTCTCCCTACGTAGGATGGTGCCAACGAAATGTTTTCGCGTTCGCAGAAGAAAGTTGGTGATTGAAATTTCATGAAAAGATCTCGCCGCAACGAGAAAAGTCTTTGTTTTAATGTTGTCCACCACAAATACCGTATCATGTCTACGACACCTTCTCCCCTAATCGTCGATAAATACAAAACGTGCTGCCTTCTTTGAATTTTCTCGATGTATTCCGCTAACTCTTATCTGGTGAGGATCTCACACCGCCTTGCAGTTTGCCGAAAGATGACGGAGAAGCGTAGTGTAGGCTGTCTCTTTACTAGATCTATTGCATCTTCTAGGTGCTCTGCCAATAAACGCAGTCTTTGATACGCCTCCCGCATAACATTAAGTTGTTCCTAAATGTAATTCCTAGGTGTTTAGTTGAATTTACGGCCTTTAGATCTAATTGATTTATCGTCTGCCCGAAGTTTAACGGTTGTCTTTTAGCAATCATGTGGATAACCTCACACTTTTCATTATTTAGGCTCAACTGCCAGTTTTCGCACCATGCAGATGTCTTTTTAAAATCATTTTGCAATGTATTTTGATCTTCTGATGACTTCACTAGACAGTAAGCAACCTAATATTGCAGTTCATTGTCTCCTAGATCGTCCATAAGGAACAGCACAGGGCCGGTAATACTACCTTGGGAAACGCCAGAAATCGCTTCTGTTTTACTCGATGACTTTCCTTCAGTTACTGTGAACTGTGACCTCTCTGACAGAAGATCACGAATCCAGTCGCATAACTGAGACGATATTTTATAAGCACGCAATTTTATTACAAAGCGCTTGTGGGGTACTGTGTCGGAAGTCTTTTGGAAATCTGGAAATACGGAATCAGTTTGAAATCTCTTGTCGATAGCACTCAACACTCCATGTGAGTAGAGAGCTAGTTGTGTTTGACAAGAACCATGTTTTCTAAATCCGTGTTGACTGTGTGTAATCTTCGAGGTTATTCATAATATTGGAACATACTATATGTTCCAATATCGTACTGCATATCCGCGTTAGCAATATGGGCCTGTTATTTAGTGAAGACACAATCATAATCCAAGTATACATGCCAACTACGAGGCACGAGGATGATGAAATCGACATGATGTATGACCACCTTGAAGAAGTAATTGGCAGAATTAAAGGAGCTGAAAACCTTGTCATCATGGGAGATATGAATGCCGTTGTTGGGGAAGGTAAAGATGTGGCAGGGAATTTTGGATTAGGATTAAGAAATGAAAGAGGGGATAAACTTGTAGAATTCTGCCAAAGAAATAAACTTTGCATTACAAATACCTTCTTTAATCATCATCCAAGAAGAAGATATACTTGGAAAATGCCTGGTGACATTAACAGACACCAAA
The DNA here is from genome assembly GCF_023898315.1 of Schistocerca nitens. Taxonomy (NCBI): domain Eukaryota; kingdom Metazoa; phylum Arthropoda; class Insecta; order Orthoptera; family Acrididae; genus Schistocerca; species Schistocerca nitens. Next base: position 3,540,835 of record NC_064620.1, read on the forward strand.
TTGACTTCATATTAGTGAAGCAAAGATTTAAAAACCAAGTTAAGGACAGCAGATCATATCCAGGCTGTGATGTGGAAAGTGACCACATACTCGTTATGACGACGACTGAACTAAAATTCAAGAACATTAAAAGAAGAAGTACATGTAAATGGGATTTGACAAACCTGAAAAACAAAAATACACTGAAGCACTATCAACTAGAAACAGACAAGAAAACAAATGCACAGGGCTGCAATGACATCCAAAGCAGCTGGGAAAAAATAAAAACTGGTATTTTAGAAGCAGCAGAAGAAGTAATAGGAAAAGAAAGGACAGAGAAAAGGAAGGAATGGATCACTAATGACCTACTAAATATGATGGAAGAAAGAAGGAAATTAAAAAATTCTGTGAAGAAGGAAGACCAAGAGAAATACAAGAGTCTGAAAAACAGAATCAACAGAGAGGCAAAACAAGCAAGAGAAAAATACCTTGATGATCTCTGTATTTCAGGTGAGGACAACATGAGCAAGGGAAATATCGACAAGGTCTATAAATGTGTGAGACATTGCTTTGGAGACAGAAGAAACAAATGTAGGGCTGTGATGGATGAAAGTGGCAATATGTTGGATGACGATGATGAAGTTGCAAGAAGATGGAAACAATATATAGGAAAACTGTACAGCGGACCAGACCCGTCTGAAAACATCATGGAAGAAGAAACAGAAGTAGATGCACCCAACATAGGTGAACCTATATTAAAGGTAGAGTTTGAACTAGCTCTGAAAAAATTGAAAAACAACAAATCGCCTGGTATAGACAATATCCCAGCCGAACTTCTGAAATTTGGAGGAGCAAAAATGAATTAGGAGTTGTATAATCTTGTTTTCAACATGTACGAGCAGGGTAAAATTCCTACAGATTTTGAGAAAAACATTATGGTCCCCATTCCAAAGAAGGCAAATGCTATAAGATGTGAAAATTATAGGACACTCAGCCTAGTTACTCACGCCTCTAAAATGTTAACCTCAATTATCCTAAAACGCATAGAACAAAAAGTCGAAGCTACACTCTCCGAAGACCAGTTTGGATTCCGGAAAGATAGAGGAACCAGAGAAGCAATATTTGCTCTAAAATTAATAATAGAGAAACGATTAGATTAGAACCTGAAAACATACATAGCTTTCGTAGATGTAGAGAAAGCCTTTGATAATGTTAAATGGGATAAGATGTTTGAGGTACTCAAAAAAGTAGGAATAGACCATAAAGATAGAAAAATGATATGCAACCTGTACAAAAACGAGACTGCAGTTATCCGTGGACGGACAAAACAAGAAGGTGCAGATACGGAAAGGTGACCGGCAAGGTTGCGCACTATCCCCTGTTATTTTTAACGTATACATTGAAGAGGCGCTGAAAAAAGTAAGGGAAAATTCACAGACAGGTGTAGTAATTCATGGCCAACGAATAGATATGATAAGATATGCCGATGATATAGCTGTCCTGGCTGAAAGTGAAGAAGATCTTGTAGTCCTACTGAATAGAGTGGATAAAGTTATGGGTCAAGAATATAATATGAGAATTAATAAAGCAAAAACAAAAGTAATGGCATGCGACAAAGAAGATCAAGTGAAAGTCCAAGTTCATGTAGGCAATGAACTGCTTGAACAAGTTGATAAATTTACTTATCTGGGCAGTAATATTACCAGGGATGGAAGGAGCAAGGCAGAAGTGAGAAGTAGAATAGCTCAAGCAAAGGCTGCTTTTAACAAGAAGAAAAACATATTAACATCAAAGAGCATCAGCCTTGAAACCAGGAAAAGATTTTTGAAATCATATGTGTGGAGTGTGGCATGCTATGGGTGTGAAACATGGACTCTCGGGACAGAGGAACAGCAGAAGCTAAATTCTTTTGAAATGTGGTGCTATAGACGCATGCTCAAAATAAAATGGATCGACAAGGTCACAAACGAAGTGGTTCTGGAAAGAGCAGGTGAGAAGAGAAGCTTCTGGAGTTTCATTGTTAAAAGAAGAGTGCATTTTACAGGCCATCTACTAAGACATAAAGGACTCCTGAACACAATTATAGAGGGATATGTTCTGGGAAAAAGACCAAGAGGAAGACCACGACTGAGGTACATGGATCAAATCGTGAAAGATGTGGGATGTAACACCTATAAAGAAATGAAGAGAAAAGCTGAAAGACGCACAGAATGGAGACAAGCTGCCATTGTAGCTGTTGCAAACCAATCCTTGGATTGACCACTACAGAAGAAGAAGAAGATTTAGTGGATTACCCCTACAGCCTTTCTTGAATATTGGTGTGACTCGTTCAAATTTCTAGTCTTTGGGAAAGGATATATGTCGAGCGAGCGATTATATCTGATTGTAATAAATGGAGCTATTGCATCAGGATACTTTGAAAGGAATCTCGATGGTATACAGTCTGGACCAGAAGATTTGCTTCTATTAAGTGATTTAAGATGCTTGCACAGCAATCTTTGTGTTTAAATCGATTGAATAGTTCTCTTCTGGATATTTTAATGAATTCTGTTACACCTTTAACCCTACGATGTCTGCTGTGTCGACTATGGAGCAGTCATTGAAAATCGAATACCTTTCTCTCTAAAAACCTGTAATTGTGTGTTTTGATGGTTCGAGCGCTGTGTTGAAATTAACTTCCCACGGCCATGTACAAATTTCTGGTGTAACACATTGAACTAAATTCCAGTGATGGAATGCTAGAGTCTGGTTTAAACCATTTCTTAAGATTAACCGTAATGGTATTTGCTCTTTTTCAGACACTCGTAGACCGGGGCGTTTCCGATTAATTTTTCTCGATCACAATTTCCGGCCCGATGTTTGTCTTCTTTGCTACAAATCAGTACAAGATCATGATGAACGTTGAGAATAAGCCTTATGTAATCCACTGCGAATCAAACAACGTTACTGAGAGGGATACATAAACTGAAACGTCCATCATCAGCAACAAATTCCCTTTGATCATTTCTCATACCCTAGCTGTCATTCTGTAATGCGATTTCGTCATTTGACTTAAACGATGCATGTCCTTTCATTAGTGTCGCAGTTATAATATAGCCCACAGGATGTATAATTTGGTTATTCAAACGGTACTGAATTACCAAAATCAAGAGGGGGGAGCAGTCTTTATTTATGTCGGTGTCTGCTTGGTGCAGTCCAGACTCATAGACAAGTCTTCCTTCAATACACTCGTAAATGTTTTCATTTTGTACCCGATCAATATGAAATAGTTGTGAACGAAACTGGTAGAAGATATTGTTCAAAAAATTGTTCAAATGGCTCTGAGCACTATGGGGCTTAACTTATTAGGTCATCAGTCCCCTAGGACTTGGAACTACTTAAACCTAACTAACCTAAGGACATCACACACATCCATGCCCGAGGCAGGATTCGAACCTGCGACCGTGGCGGTCGCACGGTTCCAGACTGTAGCGCCTAGAACCGCTCGGCCACTCCGGCCGGCAAGATATTGTTAATACCTACGATATTGGAAGCGGGTATGGAGCTGTCAACAACTTTTTCTCTCGCATTCAGCATATGACTCATCAGCATTATCACTTCCTTCTTCTCCTTCTCCCTCACCCAGTACAATGTCGAATGGGAGCTCGCAGAGAATGGTGGTCGTATTCATGGTACTGCGTTTCCTAGTGCTAACAGTACGGAAGTGGTTCTCCTTCATCTATAAATATAAATTCATGAGGTTTTCTGTTGGAATGTATCACAAAGTTTTAAAGAAAGGGAAGCCACTCCAAAGCCGGTAAAAAAGGGAAGGTACAATTATTGCTAGTTTTTCTGAGACCGGTCTAAATAATGAATATTTTTAATTTGACTATGATGAAGACTTGAGGCTGAGCCTTGTTGGGCTAGAAGATCGCCGCTTGCTTGCGTATATCGCATGAGGTCTACAGTTAATGTAATCTACAACTATCTTCTCGTTATCAAAGCTGTACTCACTCCAAATTACCATAGAAATTAACGCAATAAAATCTATTGATTCTCAACTGTAATGAACACTTGACTCTTTAGACAAAGAAGGCTCTGCTCTCGTAGCAAGGAATAAGCGTGCGAGGCAGCGCTATGAGCGGCTGCCACGCGAAACTCCTTGGGGTTACTGACTATCAGCTGATCACACCCACTGAAGGTGTGATCTCCACTCGTTGTCATAAACTTACTGCATTACACAGCCAAAAGAACAGAAAAGAAGTCGACGCTAAAATGGCCATTATTGGCTGACGGCGCGCTTGATGACGAATAACCATATGTGTATTTAATATGCTTACAAAGGAAATTATTTTGCATAAAGTTAATCGGTCTTCAGATGAAGATTCAGGATCGACTTCCTAAAGATAGAGAGCTAACAACACAATGCTTATGGAGCTCCATCGTTGTGCCACCTAGCACGTCTCTTCAAACTTAAATTAAACGGCCAAAAATCGCTTATTTCTTACGCTCAAAACAGCAGAACTGAGAGGTAGATCATTTCATAAAACTGAAACATATCTGGAAATAAATTCCTGGTTTGCTATTAGTACAAAGGTTACAGGCTATTAACTTACATCTGTCTTGTGCCGCAGCCAAGAGAGGAAGAAGGAGAGAAATTGATGTCGTTTCTTACTTATAAAAAAAAGGTATTAAAACTTTGTAGGACAAAGATTGGTATTATCTAAGTGTCTTACAGGGATTACCTTAGGATATTACGAGCGCAGTTTTTTACCGTCCATTTAGGGCTATTGTCATAATTCCACACTCAACTGAAAATACATTAGTAATTTTTATTTAAAAATCCATAAGAAAAAAATTACTTTTCAATATCATGAAGAGTTGCATCATACAACCCCCTCCAGCGTTCGAGGCTTCCAGCACTCGCCTACATGTGGTTCACTTAAACTGTTACGAAAGTTTTTCGCAGACAGAGTGTCAGCCACTTGCACATTATAACTGATTACATAATATTCACGGTGAGAGAGTTATTCGACTGAATGATGTTGGTTGTCATTAGAACTTGCATTTGAAAAGCAAACATCATTGTAAGACTGTGTGCATGTAATGATAATAACCTCTTTAAAATAGAGATTTGATCAAATTTAAGCTACCTAATTAGAGATCATAGGGTATAGTTAAAGTTTCGATTACTTCATCATAATCACATTTAACATTTTTGTCCAATATTCAGGCGTAGTCCTCGGGGAACCTGAGCAAATACCAGGATGGGGCCTCCAGGAGTTAACTTCATTCACAATTACAAAGTGTGTCGATAACGAACTGCATGACTCATTAAATTTTGGAATTTACGTTATGTAAAATAACTTATAAAGTGTTAGGAAATTGGGTTTAAGTATATAGGTTTTAGACAAAGTCCATGTGCTTCAAACAGGATTGGTAGAAGTAGAGATATTATGGTGAATACAGCATTCAGTGAAATTTGAGTTTTGTCCTTGAACAGTGGATGTACATTTGTGTTCAGTATGTTTTCTTTGAAAACAAATAATCGAATTCTTTGAAGTTCGTTACATTACAGAAGTTTCACTGAGTCATTCACTGTCGTTAGTGTGTGAGAAAAGAATATATTATCATGCATGCTAAAACAGTTGGTTTTCATTTTAACGATTGAACACATTGAGTAGTAACCGTCGATGCATGATCTTCCGTGTTGACAAAAGGTGAACTTCAAATATAAAGTAAGTGTTGGTCATTGCAGTCATGACCCATTGCATATGTTTGTGTATCTGTACAGGCAGGCAGACGGGGTGGTAAGCAGTTACTGGCTTTGGGATAGGTTGATTTTATTTCAACGAGAGGTCAGGTAGCTCATCACATATGGATAACATGAAATAGTTGTATGTTTGTAGCAGTAACACGTAACATAATACTTACACTAGGTTGTTCTGAAATAAAAATCGTGTTTATACATACATAGAATTCACAACAGAACATAAACAAATTGTTAGGTACTTCAATATTAAACAGATCTGTGATTTTACTGGAGACCTTTCTTTTCTTTAGGGATTACAGGTCTGTTCACTGTCCAATGAAACATATAGTATGTATATTGATTCATTTATTGTTCTTTATTTATGAGATGCAATGTATTTCACACGCAAATTTAATAAATGTCGGTTTCCACTGCATGCACCGAATGACAGCCTTTGTAGACTGAATTTAAAATTTGGCACTGCACAATTTACAGCAATAATGGTCGCGCACCTAGAGTTCCACCTCAACAATCCGACACACTGCAGACAGTATTGTCGGTTACAGTGTGCAAGTACAAAGTGACTGTTCACTCGTTCGTTCGCAGTGGTCTGGCATGAGCTTGTAATACTCATATATAAAAAAACTTTATTTCATGCATCTGTTGCTGATATCCGAGACTGGATCACAGATGTGACTACAGTTTGCCATAAACTTGAATAAGGTAAGTGAAAAATACAGTTTATTCATTCTTGTAGTAGACTTGTTGTCTATGTCAATACTTGCTGCCGTCACTAGGAGGAGCACCTTTATCTGTTCACTTTGAAAACTTAAACACAAATTCCTCTTCACAAAGATCACAGTGCTGCAGTTGCACACCTCCTAATTTTCATGAACAGACGTTTCAAATATTGTGTACATAGGCTTTCGCGGTCGTTGACACAGTCAATAAAATACTTCTGGGTTTGGGACCGGACTGTCAGCTATAAAATTCCGACGTTTCGGCGACTATTGCAAGATAGGTGTAAACAGACAGCAATGCACACTGAGGAAGGCGTCTTGCAATAGTCACCAAAATGTAGGAATTTTATAGTTGACAGTGTAGTCCCAAACCCAGAAGAATTTTATTGACTATTTGAGATATTGTCCCCACTTATCATGTATTTTTAGAAATAAAGTGCAATTACATATTTCTTAGTAGATGGGAGCTTTAGTTCATAATAATCATATACGTTCATAAGAGAGGATATTTTGTCTGAAACTGTGCAGTCATATCCCATCAAAAACTTGCTATACCTACTGAAGGTATAGTTGTATTGTTTATTTTCAAAGTTACTTGATTTTACATGTACCATACCTACACCATCATAGAAAAAGTGGACTTCAACTAACATGAAAAGAAAAAGTAACTGAAAGCTCAAGATAACAAAGATAGAAATATTCTTCCTATGAAGTAGTGTCAGTATCACAGAAGCTAATATAGTTATAATACTACTATCCTTGTGGCCATGAATATGCATACATATCAACTTGAAAATTGTTCTTACACTAAAGTCTTAAAGTACCAAACATTTACACATATACACGAGCACATAGGGTCTTGAAGTACGTGGTTATCCAAAATAATCTTTGCATTTTTTTTTCGTTTGTCTTACATCCATCACTACAGTAGATGTTTTCTGTTCAATGTTTCCTAATGGTCCTTCATGAAGCACAGCTTTATACTTTGCACTCTATGAACAGTCAGTCTCTTGCCTTCCTAAATTAGCATCTGAGTAAATGTCAACCACTATCTCAGTAAATGTGTTTGATTGTGAAAACCATATTTAAAATTTACTTATTGAAACATACCGTCCTTTGTCTCTGCCTCTGTTTGTGCAGCCATGGCTGAACACTTGAAACTATGGCTGATCTATGCATTCCACTGAATATCTTTTTATAACTCCATTTATGTCTAAAATTCAATAAATTAGTGACATTTATCAGCGTAGACATATTTGAAAGATGCAGTGTAATGATATGCGTCTACAGCTGCTTTTTTATGTATCTTTGTCATTTACTGCTACCAGTTTCAAGCACGGATGAGTTTCAAGCAGTATAAACATCTTATTGCATATCACTTGAAAAAGGGCCATGCTCGAAACCAGCAGCTATATATGAAAATAATATACTCGTATATAAGAAGAGCAGTGCTAAAATACCATTAGAATGCATATTACACAGTTTATAGCGGCAGAACAGAATACAAAGGGTGTAGAGTTACATGTATCCATAGCATTGGAGCTAGCTTCCAACATTACAGTTATGTTCTTATCTGACATACTTTAAAAGAACCTTATTGCAGGTACTTTCTCACCACTACATATAAAGAGAAACACAGAGAGGATATGTCAGTTACTAACTTACACAGGTTAACTATTTTGCATCAGTCATTTACTTGACAGAAGACAAGTTTTGCTTCTATATATTGTCCTTAAGTTTGCTCTTATACAATATGCACTTTCACAGAAATGATGTACATAAGTTTTCCCTTTCAATTCTTACAAGACAGCCAACTTCTGTTAGGTAACTCTCTTACCCATTTAAATAAACATGTTTCAATAGAAGTTATTGTATGTATTTCCTTAGGTATTTGTGAGGGTATAATCATTCAATTTTGTTTGAGTCAGGGAAGGCTAACAAGCAGCTCTCTTCATGTGGTGTTCTAAATATTTTAAACAGCCCTGAATACATTAGTTGTCATTTGCGATTTTCCTCCTTTAAAAGAGATGACTTTGCATGAGTTTTCAAGAGTATTTTATTCCCCACATGAAGTTCTTGGGTATAGTGTAATTTGTTAACACTGAATGCTTCCCTTAGTTGAGCATTATCTGTTAATATGATCAGTGCTTATCACATTTTCTCTTCCTGGGAGCTTTCCTTCCTTGGGATTTGGGGAGTAGGTCTGTTCACTTGTTGCTTTCTGATTTGCTAAACATTAAGTCAGCTGTTGTGTGGCACGTTATTGACTGTTTGTTCAAAGCTCCAAGATCATTTTCTGAAGTTCCTGTTTATGGGATTTTCTCTGGGTGACATTCTGAAATTAAAATATCCTTAATTTGTCGTTGTCGTAGGAATGCTTACCACCTTACACTAGAAAAGTTAGAACTGTTGTCTTACAGTACCACATCAGGCTTACCAATCCTTCACAAATAATTATTTGTAATATTTTTGATATTAGGTAATGCTGTCGTTGTTTTCATTGTTTACAACCAGATATATTTACAGAAGAAATCATAAAGTGCAACCAAGTCCTTTACTCCTACCTGACTTGGGGTAGGGGGCCAGAGATGAAAATTGTTATGGTTTGATGTGGTCTGGTTGCCAATATCAAATGCAGCTTTGTTCAAAAGCATTTGTTCGACATTTTAGTCCTCTGACAAGTTCTTAAAAGCTGTTACTTATTCTACTACGTTTCGAAAGTAGGAATAAAAACTGATTTTCTGAACATTTGTCAACATCATAATGTCACCATCCATACAGTGTATACGAGATTAGTCATACACTAGCTTGACAGGCTTCGGGAATACACAAACATTCGTACTCCAAGAATTAGATTGTTGATTGCTTCTATAGAATAATACATTATTATGGATTCTGTAGTGATGTGACCGTTTATCATTGTGATACTGTAGTAGTACCTGGTTACGTATTTTCCACAATGGGTCATCATCCTGGAGAGCTTCCATATTCCTACACATGTCTAAGTGGTGTTGTCTTTCATAAGCAAGATCCTGTAGTCTGATGTTTGCTTAACTAATAATGAAAATTGTGTCAGCCCTTGGGGAAGATAGGATTAGGTGTTTGCCACTCATTACTTTCTCCACTAACATGGATTAATTCAATGTTATGTTCTTGTAAAAGTAAGGACCAGCGCTTTAGGTGGACATGTAAGAGTTTACAGATTAAAAGGAAACTCAGAGCCTGGGGATCACAAGCAACTTTGACATCATTACTGCACACAGAACAAAGGAACTTTTTAAAAGCACATACAACAGCTGATGTTTCCATTTCAGCGGCAGATATGCTATTTCACAATCAGAGAGAATAAAGCTAGTAAACCCTATGACACAAATACTTAGGTTTTCCCTCATCTTCATTGTGTTGGATTAAACAACTCACAAGCTGCAGCAGGAACTGTCTGTTGCCAGGCATTAGTTCTTAGACATATCAGGATGGAGCAAGAGCTGAGAATTCACCAAGGCTGGCGTTTTTTTTTTTTTTTTTTTTTTTTTTGAGTCATCAGTCTTCTGACTGGTTTGGTGCAGCCCACCACGAATTCCTCTCCTGTTCCAGCCTCTTCATCTCAGGGTAGCACCTGCAACCCACGTCCTCAATTATATGCTGGATGTATTCCAAACTCTGTCTTCCTCTACAGTTTTTGCCCTCTACAGCTCTCTCTATTACCATGAGAGTCATTCCAGGATGTCTTAACAGATGTCCTATCAAGTCGTCCCCTCTCCTTGTCAGTGTTTTCCATATATTCCTTTCCTCTCCGATTCTGCACAGCACCTCCTCATTCCTTACCGTATCAGACCACCTAATGTTCGTCTGTAGCACCACAACTTAAATGCTCCGATTCTCTTCTGTTCCGGATTTTGCACACTCCATGTTTCACTACCATGCAGTACTCTACTCCAAAAGTTCATTCTCAGAAATTTCGTCACCAAACAAAGGTCTATGTTTGATACTAGTAGAATTCTCTGGGTCAGGAATGCCGTTTATGCCAGTCCTAGTTCGCTTTTGATATTCTCCTTGCTCTGCCCGTCACTGGTTATTTTGCGTCCTAGGTAGCAGAATTTCCTGATTTCATCTACTTCGTGACAATCAATCCTAATGTTAAGTTTCTCGCTGTTCTCATTTGTGTTACTTCTCATTACATCCGTCGTCCTTCGATTTACTCTCAGCCCATATTCTATGCTCATGAGACTGTCCATACTGTTCAGCGGATCATGTAATTCTCCTTCACTTTCAGGATAGCAAAGTCATTAGTGAATCGTGTCATTGATACCTTTTCACCATGAATTTTAATTACTCTCCTGAACCTCACTTTTATATCCATCATTGCTTTTTCTATGCACCGATTGAACAGTAGGGACGAAAGAGTACACTCTTGTCTTAAACACTTTTTAATCCGGCACTTCGTTCTTGGTCGCCCACTCTTATTATTCCTCCTTGGCTCCTGTACATATTATTACCCGTCTCTCCCTATAGCTTCTCCTATTTTTCTCAGAGTCTAGAACATCTCGCGCCATTTTACATTGTCGAACGCTTTTTCCATGTCGACAAATCCTATAAACGTGTCTTGATTTTTCTTTCGCCTTGCTTCCACTATCAACCGCAACGTCAGTATTGCCTCTCTCGTGCCTTTACCTTTCCTAAAGCCAAACTGATCGCCATCTAATACTTCCACAGTTTTCTTCTACATTCTTCTGTATTTTGTTCTTGTCAGCAACTTGGATGCATGAGCTGTTAAGCTGATTGTGCGATAATTCTCACACTTGTCAGTTCTTACAGTCTTCGGCATTCATACATACATTCTACAGATCAACTTGAATAGTCGTTTTGTTGCCACTTCCCCAAATGACTTTAGAAATTCTGATGGAATGTTGTCTATCCGTTTTGCCTTACTTAATCTGAGTTCTCCAAAGCTCTCCTAAATTCTGATTCTAATATCGAATTATATCCTCTAAAGCGACTTCTTTCTCGTCTTCTATGATATCACACAAATCATTCCCCTGGTACAGGATTTCAGTGTACTCTTTTCACCTGTCGGCTCTCTCCTCTGCATTTAGCTGTGGAATTCCCGATACACTCTTAATGTTGCCACCTTTGCTTTTAATTTCACCGAAGGTTATTTTTACTTTCTTATATGCTGAGTCAGTCCTTCCGACAATCATTTCTTTTTCGATTTCTTCACATTTTTCATGGAGCCATTTCGTCACTGCATTTCCTATTTATTTCATTCCTCGGCATCTTATATTTCTGTATTCCTGAATTTACCTGAGCATTTTTGTACGTCTTTCTTTCATTGATCAGCTGAAATATTGCTTCTGTTACCAATGGTATCTTCGCAGTTACCTTCTTTGTACCTATGCTTTTTCTTTACAACTTCTTCGACTGCTCTTTTTAGAGATGTCCATTCCTCTTCAACTGTACTGCCTACTGAGCTATTCCTTATTGCTGTATATATAGCCTTAGAGAACTACAAGCGTGTTTTGTCATTCCTTAGTACTTCCGTATCACGCTTCTTTGCATATTGTTTCTTCCTGACTAATATCTTAAACTTCAACCTACTCTTCATCACTACTACATTGTGCTCTGAGTCTACCTCTGCTCTTGGCTACGACTTACAATCTAGTATTTGATTTCGGAATCTCTGTCTCACCATTATGTGATCTAACTGAAATCTTCCCTTATCAACCGGCCTTTTCCTAGTATATCTCCTCCTCTTGTAATTCTTGAACAGAGTATTCGCTATTACTAGTTGCAATTTACTGCAGAACTCAGTTAGTCTTTCTCCTTTCTCATTCCTTGTACCAAGCCCATATTCTCTCCGAAAACTGCATTCCAGTTCCCCATGACTATTAGATTTTCATTTCCCTTTACATACTGTACTACCCTTTCAGTATCCTCATATACTCTTGATCTTCAGTTTGCAACATCGGCATGTATATCTGGACTATCGTTGTCGATGTTGGTTTGGTGTCGATTCTGATAAGAACAACCCTATCACTGAACTGTTCATAGTAAAACACTCTCTGTCCCATATTCCTATTTATAACTAATCCTACACCTGTTATCCTGTTTTCTGCTGCTGTTGGTATTACCCTATGCTCATCTGACCAGAAATCCTTGCCTTCTTTCCACTTCACTTCACTGATCCCTACTATATCGACACTCAGCCTTTGCATTTCCTTTTCCTGATATTCTAGCTTCCCTACCACGTTCAAGCTTCTGACATTCCACACTCCGACTCACAGAACGTTATTCTTTCTTTGGTTATTGAATTTTTTCTCATGGCCAGCTTCCCTTTGGCAGTTCCCTCCTAGAGATCCGAATGGGGGACTATTCCGGAATCTTTTGCCAGTGGAGTATAATCATGACACTTTTTCAATTACAGGCCACATGTCCTGTCGATACACGTTATGTGTCTTTAATGCAGTGGATTACATTGCCTTCTGCATTCTGATGGCGTTGATCGTTGCTGATTCTCCGCCTTTAGGGGCAGTTTTCCACCCTAAGGAGAAGAGAGTGCCCTGAAGCTCTGTCCACTCTTCCGCCCTCTTTGACAGGGCCGTGGGCAGAATGAGGGTGACTTCTTATGCCAATGCCGATTATTAATCAAAATGTAAGTGGTGGGTCTCGAACCGGGGATCGATGGTGGTTTGATTACTAATCAAAGACGATACCCCTTCATTTATTTTTTTTCATCACGCTGCCCAAATAGCAAAGATGAAAGACTTGTTTACGTCAGAAATTGCAGTGATAGGCTGGCCCCACCTTCTAGGACAGAATTCTGCAGACGACTGTCAGTACAGGTTCCCTATTTACAGCCGTATTGGCTAGATAATGAGGCTAAAACGCCTTCCAAAAATTAGGTGCAAATTTCGGTCCGGCTTCTTCTCTCGTCGAGGACGATCCCCAGACAACGGGTATTTGTTTGCTTAGTAGACTTAAAGACACCAGGACACAACCGTTCGACGAAAACCACAAGGTATTTTCTTTTAATAAATTTGGTAGTGCATCGGTTTGTGTTACTGACAGGGTGCAAAACCTATAAACCCAGCCTAACAATGCTTTGTTTCTTTGTTCTAGGTGCAGGACAATTTTTTAACTGGACCGTTTTGTCACCATCCGACACTGTCCACACAGAAAACATTGTGTGTCCAAGAAATTTGATCTTAAACTTACCAAATTTTGACTTTTCTAGACTTTCAGTAACTCCTGTCTCTAAAACTTTCTGTAAAATCAATTACAACAAGGTGGTTCTATTCACGGATTTTGCCAGATGTGCTTCGGTGTTGGACTTGCTACCGTTAGGCTAGTTCGCCCGTCGTTCGCCGTCACTCAGTACTCAAGCTACTAAATCCTCCCCCCCACCCACCCCACTTCTAACTGAATTTCTTTTATGGATTATATATTTGAGTGTGTTTAAACTGCGTTTTCCTTTTTGTTGCAGTTTGTCAGCATTTCGGTGATTTTTGTCATTTCTGCTTGGGTATGAAATTAATTTGGTTGTAATATGTTCTAGGGCATCACATACATTAGTGACCACTGAGGTTGAATATCGAGCCGTACCCTTTTGAGGTGGCAAGTTATCGCTTGTCCGACTCGTGCATGAATTGCAGTATCGGGCAGGGTCGTGATAAGCAAACGCCAGTGGCCTGGTGAATGCTCGCTCGTTTCCTGTACTCTCGTTGGAAGGTCTTGGTAAGATCCTGCAATCCTCTTACAAGAAGTTATTTATTGTTTCATGTTGTATATTTTATTACTACTGTGAACTCTTGCTTAGGCATTAGCGCTCAAAAATTTCTTATTACTTCTTAAGTTTACTTAATGAGCGGACGATTTGGATGGGATTCGGTTAATGAAAAGAGGACATACAATTCAAGGCTTATTTCCCCAAAGTAATTAATTAATTGAAATAAATTACACTGTGGCTTACAAATTACAGTGACACAAACAAATCAAGCTGCTTACAATATGAGGTAATAAAAATGTTATATGCCACAGGTGAACAGAGAAACTTCAAAACTGTTTACAATTTGATACATTAACAAATAATCATTGTGCATTAAACTACATACTTTAACCTAATACAGTTAAATTTTATAATGTGAGGCACAAATGTATAATTTACAATTAAATTTTCAATCGAAGTTACTCCTTCCTATGCCTTCTTTAAAAGAGTGATAAAATTTCCGAAAGGTATCTCAATTAAAAATGCCCTAAAACCCTTAACACAACAACACGTACCTGACTAGCTCAAATAATAAATATATGTACGGCAAAGCCCAACATCAATAGCGCAGACCACATTCAAACTCTAGGCAACGTGGGCCGCTTGCCGGTCAAAATATGTTACGACTGCGGCAGCGGGCAAACTTACATAGGTAATAAAAGAACACAGGCGACCTAGAAATCTTACCAAAATCAGTTTACACGAAGGAGGAAGAAGGGGGGGGGGGGCATAATAAATACCATACGCAACTACACTTGCCAAACCTCTGACTAAAAATACAGTATAAAAGGATTTTAATTAATGACAAGTCTGGGATAGGCCTGGGAATATTACACCTGAGCGCTAGTAGCCAAAATAAGGTTGACAGATACCAAGGTCTGAAATCATCTTAGGGCTAAGTGGAACAACAAATAAATAAGAGTAAAAGAACAAGCAAGTGGCAATGCCCAGGAATTTAACTAGGATTAAGTACACACGAGGCTAAAATCAATTGCTAGCACCTTGGACATCGTCTTAGGCTTAACTGACACTGCAAATACAAGTCGCTATCGATAGTGCCGGATACGCACCGCGCCAGAGAAATGGCACACTTTAGTAAATTTGTTTTTTGGGGTTCTTGTTAAAAGTTGGTTGCTTAAACATATTAATTGTTATTTTTGGTCATTGCTGTTAAACGATTAACGGATTAATTAACTTTGATTTAATGATGCAATCATGATGAAACTTAGGTTTTGGTCGGTGTCTGGGGCAGGGTTTGCATTTCGTATGCTTGTGTCGGGCCTTGAGTATTTACTAATTTCTGATGCTCAGTCGTGCATGATTTACATGTCTTTTTGGTTATCCTCGGCTTCCAAAGTTGTTCGCAGCGTTGGAGCCGTTGGTCCTGGCGTGTTGTTACCCACTACCCGTGATTCAGCGGGCGTGGTGGTCCGCTTCCGGTCTTCCGTTTGCCACTGAGGCGGCCTCCTCGTTTACCACCACGTCTCTCTATAAGTAAGTTCTTAATCTTTGTGGCATTTAAATCAAAGTGTCCACTACCCTAAGCCATCCTAACCAAGCTTTCCCTCCTCCAGGCTGGCCTTGTCTTATTCTTGCTGCCTTAAAATTTGCTTTGTTTCGAAGATCTTTCAATCCTATAATAGTGGATTGCTGAACTTGTAAATTTTAAAATCGTAGCTGCCTTTGTGTTCCAAAATTGTTAGTGCCCGAACGATGCTCCAAATCTTTTATCGCAATACTGAACCTGTACATTTTAAAATAATGTTGACATTCCTGTGTGAAAAACTGCTTATGGCAAAGAGACTCTCCAGTTAGGGAACTACTGAACATCTACATCTTAAAAACTTCGTTACCTTCCTGTTTGACTAAGTGTTAATGTCTAAGGGGCTTCAGACTGTCAAAGGTACACTTGAAATTTTTTTAATATTGTTACCTTCCTGACCGAAAAGTCACTGATGTCAAAGAGCTCCTCCAGTTTTGTGAAATGCTGAACCTGTAAATTTGAAAAAAAGGGTATTATCTTTCGGTTTCTAAACTGCTAGCACCTAAAGCGCGCTCAAGTTAAGGTAATCGTAATCCCTGATTAGTAAAATTTTTCTAAATAGGCGCCACCTTCCTTGTTAGAAGTTTACTATCTAATGAGTGATTCTCAACCTGTTATAGTAATACCCTTTCTTTAATTGTAGAGAAGTCGGATTGGCTTGGTAGATATTTTACGAGTGAAATTTAATGGGGGTTGAAATTGTTATTTTAAAGAGCCATTACTTGTACTGTTGTAAATAGGATGTTTAGGTTTTTATATTTGTAACGCCATGTAGCGCTCTATATGAAAATCACTGGCTGTGCTGTGTGCTGTCTGTGGCTGGGTGGCCTTGTTGTAATATTCGCCATTGTAGTGTTGGGCTGTTGGCTGTTAACAGCGCATAGCGTTGCGCAGTTGGAGGCGAGCCGCCAGCAGTGGTGGATGTGGGGAGAGAGATGGCGGAGTTTTGAAATTTGTAAGACTGGATGTCATGAACTGCTATATATATTATGACTATTAAGGTAAATACATTGTTTGTTCTCTATTAAAATCTTTCATTTGCTAACTATGCCTATCAGTAGTTAGTGCCTTCCATAGTTTGAATCTTTTATTTAGCTGGCAGTAGTGGCGCTCGCTGTATTGCAGTAGCTCGAGTAACCAAGATTTTTGTGAGGTTAGTGATTTGTGAAAGGTATAGGTTAATGTTAGTCAGGACCATTCTTTTGTAGGGATTATTGAAAGTCAGATTGCGTTGCGCTAAAAAATATTGTGTGTCAGTTTAAGCACAGTCATGTGTAATTGTTCAAAGGGGACGTTTCATATGTCGACCCTTAGCCGAAGATACCCTACTGGAATCTTCTGAGTTTTTCTTGTAGTTTGTGTAATTAGTGTAGATTTTGTTTATTGCTAGCGCGTAATTGTAGAGAGAATCTCCTTTGTAGTGGCAGTCTTTCATTGTTGTACATTAAAACAGGTGTGGCACGCATGTAAATTTGCACCAAGTATTTCGCAGCTGCGCTTGCAATTAACTAGATATTATGTTAATGTGTTCTCTTATTTTTGCTCTTCAAATTGTGTTTTTATGTGTTGTCGTATGAAATATTGTGACAATAATGGCGTGTGAAAAACGTAATACTAGGCTCCAAAGTAAACTGAGAAATGACAGTGAAGACGAAAGAAGTGTGTTAGCGCCTCCATGTAATGAATTAACTAATGTTCAAAGTAGTCATTTGGTTATTGTGCATAGGGAAATGGAGCGAGCTGCAAATAATGGTGTAGGCAGTGAAACAATTAGTGAACAGGGAAGCATTATCGATCGATCGGTCGGCAACAGCTCGCCTCAGGATTCCGAAATGACAGGACACAATCTTGGAAATACTGTAGCTTCAGGTTTTGCGTCCTCACCGTTTTCTCAAATAAATCAAGACACATTTTCTGCTTTTCAAAATGCCAGTATTGCCGGTTCAAATGCACTGCGGAATAGCACTGAGGAACATGTTTCAGACACCAGTGCACTGTTATTACAGTTAATGCAACAAATGGGACAAAGGCTACAAACGTTAGACACAACGCTTGAACAAAATCAGAGACAAATGGGACAAAATCTTCAAAAGTTAGACACAATGGAACAAAATCTTCAAAAGTTAGACACAATGGAACAACACCAGAGACCAACACAGCAACAGTTAGACACAATGGAACAAAATCTTCGGAAGTTAGACACCACACTTGAACAAACACGTGAAGATTTAACTACTGAGTTACATAACATTGAATAGAAATGTCAAAAAGTCTGTAATGACGTAGAAACACAAATTTGTGAGCATTTACAACCTATTTTTTCGCGTCATGAAAATGCATTACAGAATGACGAAGCAGCCATAAAAGAACTGCAAACTATTGTTCATGAAAATCACGACACCTTGCAAGCTAAAATTGACTCAGTTGCATCTACCGATTCGGTTACGCAACTTGCAAAAACTCAGGAAAACTTAAAGGACACAGTAGATACGATTTCAACACAAATGGACACTGAAACTTGGTTCAGAAAAAGACACAGAGGAAATAATTTCACTAACGGATAAAGTAGCCGAACTTTCAGATCAGTTCACTAACTTATCTACAAAGGTAGATGATGATCTGAATGCCACAAGACCTGTAGCCTTTACGGACACTGAAGAGTATGAACAAATTAGAAAATTTAAAAAAAAATCAAAATCAAATCAATACACAGTACAAAAGAGAAATCCGGGAAGTACGAGATGAGTTGACGCAGGTAATACAAGAATTACATATTTCAGAGGACACTCGCGCTCCAATACGGGAAGAGGGACATAGAAATACGGAACAGCCACAAAATAATAACACGAGGCACTTCGGAAATCATGAAACAAATTGGCAAGGTGCACCGAATTTTGAGATGGAACCGCCGACACGACGTAACAATGACCGATATGCTACTCGCCGACACGATGATTTTGACTATAAGCTGTTCATTACTACACGTAAATTCAAAACATTTAAAATTCCGGCAACGACATTCATCCACAAGCGTGGCTTCATCAATTGTCTCATTGTTTTCCTCCCAACTGGTCATTAGAGCACAGATTAGAATTTATGTGTGGCTATTTAGAGAATGAACCAGCTCTAAGAATGCGATCGGTCATTCACGATTGTCACAGTGAAGGAGAATTTTATCATGCCTTCCTCTCAGCATATTGGTCTCAAGCTACACAAGACCGAGTAAAACATAGCATCATAATGATGAAACATTTCGAACAATCAGAATTTTCCAGTCTTGTGAAATATTTTGAAGACATGTTGCACAAGAATCAGTACCTGTCAAACCCATACAGCCCCTCAGAACTCATCCGCATTTGCTTAATCAAATTGCCTGAATATTTACGACATATTATTTTGGCAGGACGTTGCAAAGACGACATTGAAGCTTCTCAGGGACTGTTACAAGAATTGGAAATTGACACTGACAATCGGACGCGAAAACAGGAACACAACAATTACAGGTCACATCCGCCACAATTGTGCGATGAAAGAGATAATAACTGGACACGACAAGGCTATTCTTACAACGCAAATCGTGAACAAAACAGACGCCACCCATATGACAACCACTGGCAGAGTAATAGTTACAGAGAAAGATCGCATTTCTGTAGTAATGAATATGACAGAGACAATCATAAAACAGACAATATGGCAACCAGAACTATTATTATCACGGGAGACAAAATAACTTCAGACGCAACGGTCCATCGTGTAGTGATAATTCAGGGAGAAATTCTCCACCACTTATCCGACAAGGAAGAAACTACAGGAATTACCGACATGACGACAGACGATATAATCATAACGACAGACCTAAATTTCACCAGAACTGGCGGAATTCAAACAGGGCAGGGCCCTCTCGACAAGGTGAATTTTTAGAAGTTAGGTCTCCTAACCCCAATAACGACGCGCGCCAACAAAGAAACAGACAATCACTCGCACCGCAGGCAGCCACGTGCGCCGGCTGGGCTTGTGAAAAATAACATCGACGCTAATCTTGAGAAAAATTTTAGTATTCCTTACCGACGTATACCACATGATACTTATTTTGAAGTTGAAACTTTGCGCACTAGAAAGGGTAAAGAATTGCACCACATTTCACATGTAAAACCGTTTCTTGAGAGATAATCTGCTTTTTAACTTAGTCTCTGCCATAATATTTTTCGCTTCACGCTACTAGTATGGTTTGTCAGACTTACAAACTGTTCACATGCAACAATGTTTTGAAGTTAACTATCCAGTCTAGAACCTAGGCAACATATGTAGATAGTAATTACGAATGCATTGTTATAGTGAACAGACGACACAGTTTTATTGTGTGTGTACATTCTTGCTTGTTAGTTGCATGATTACGTAACGACTATAAGGCTCACATACTTAGAACATTTACCAGTTCTGCTAATGAGATTTTAATGCAACATTTTGGTTTACTTGAAAATACATTCTGGATTTAAAGTACTTTCTGTGAGATACCAGATGACACAGTGGTTAGTTTATGTGACAGCTACACGATTTTATCACGACGCTACTAATGAGTGACAATTTACAATGTTGCTTTTGCAGTTTATCTGTTTTATATCTGCACAGTTTTTCTGAATTCTTCTGGAAAGTAAAACATGTTTTAGTAGTAAATTTTGTGGTATAGCTACAAGGAGACAGCCTTTTCCGTAGCACAACAATACGTTACAGCACAGTACTTTCATCACGGCAATAAGCATAATAACTAAGATATCTATACGCAAAGCATTTCACTTTTGTTTATCATGAGGTAAGTACATTGACTTCTGCAGAACTTAGCTTTCGGAGGACGATAACTGCGAGACTTCCACAGAGATTATCTTACAACATGACGCACAGCTTAGCGCTACAGTACACGTATTTGAGTGATTAATTTTGTACTTAAAACATTTATTTCTAAAGATATTTGAATTACAATGATACAAAGTTTTTCCATGATACATTTAATTCCATTGCAATAATCTGTAGCACCTGGGGGTATAATTACATTAATCCTCAGGGGGGTACACGCCTACTTTGTGTACCATGTGTCTGGCAAGCACAAGGAGCCGTAGCTAATATCGTATTTGCTTATACAACTTTACACATTGGCACCATATTTCTCTAACACATAAATTACACAGCTATCTGATCATTTAACTGAGAGATAAACATTTTTTTTACTATATCAGTGACACATGTTTACGCAGTTACACACTTGGGTAACTTCACACTTACGAAATTGTATTTTGTCTGTACTTTGTGAACTGTTCATATTTTTTCGGAACCATTGTGATACTATGAGAGCTTTGAATGATGTATTTGGTATGGGATCACGATTTTTGAAGTACATTTGAGGTAGATGACACTGTTTAAATGAGCAGAGATTTTTTTTAGGTTTTGAAATTATTGCAGGAAGCTACGACGTTTTTGAGATTTGACTGAGGTGTTATTATGTTATTATTACAATGACGATGTGTATTATGCTGTTGAGGAATGTTTATTATGATATGTGTTTATTATGATGAAATACTGAATAATTGTCGACGAATATGTGTATGTGTAATAAGGTAAGGAATAATGGGTAGTGGTTATGGACTCTGACTTGTGAAAAAGTATGATGGAAAACAAGAATTGTACTTCAAGAATTATGAAATGTGTGTATATGGGTGAATGTATTACAATGCTGTCGAACATTTTTTGGACACTGTTATATTTATACGATTTTATTTTCTACACATTTGTAACGCAAATTCTCAACCTGTGAAAATATTTGTATATGAGACTGTCACTGTAGCGGAAACTGGTGACGTAAATATTTCGGTAAGAATGTTAAGTCACCACCTTCACGTAATGTGTCGTGGGCACCCAGCTGCGCGATAGGCGCCTGGAAAAAAGCCATTAGTGTGTGCCTTTCAGAGGCACAGGTGGAGAAGAAAAAAAAGGAGGCCATTATCCTCACTATTGACATTTCTTTGTAGAAAGCATCGCAAATACGACACGCTCAAACTTGAAAATGTATGATTATACTGTGGAGATCTTAATTTATGATATTTACTAAAATGCCTAATGAAATGATGAGAAACATTTTACATCTATTGTCTTTCTAGTTGAGAGAATTTTCTTTGGAGATGCCATTTGCCTAGTGAATGACGTGTCATATGTTGCTTTATATATACATTTGCTCATTTTGTTTAATATCAAGTTTCTAGCTGCAGCAGCATTGGTTAAAAATAAAACTTAATAGATGTACTAATATCACTATTATATGTCTACAGACCCAGTAAAGAATAATTTTATGATGTACTTTCGTAGAAAAGAGAGCACAAATAGACATTTCCCTTCACAGGAATTGCAAAAATAATTTTTTAACAGTAAGTCAAGGTGATGCATCACTCTAGTGTTAAGATGTGACATAGGAATTAGACATGGCCTTCTTTACTGTAATATTTTTTTATGCTTGAGCTTTGTCATAATTAGATATAAGTTATTGCATTTGCTGCTGCTGCTTGCTTTGCCAATTTCCATTTTTTTGTCATTGCTGTTTGTGTTAATTGTTTTGTGCTGCTGCATTGCCTCATCCCTTAGTATATATATCTGAGCTCAGTAGATTTATGTTAGCTTAAAATGGGGTAGGCTATATAAGAGAACGAGTTGTGATGAATTGGAAGAAATGCATTGAGAAGCTATAAGAATATGGTTTGGCCAATAAAGTATTTTGAAAGAGGATATTAACAAAAAAGTAGGGTTTAGAGACAACAAGTTTAGGTAGGATTTCTTGGAAATAAATGATGTAAGATAATGGAAAATAAACAATGAGGTAAGAAATATGTGAACATATAAATACAGAAAGCATGCTTGGATAAGATGTTTTGGTGAAAACAAATTTTGAAATAACACGAAAGATCTATGGAATGAAGTTTTGGGTTGGACTGCAGTACCAAATGTTACACTGAAAACGAGCCCTGTCCTTTCCATTGTGTTATCCCCCTATGTGTTTTTTTACTCTTGTATATTTGTGTTTTTCATGTCTTTATGTGATTAGCTAATAAGAGTGATGTTGTATAATTTTTCTAATAATATGTTATTTACTTTGTAAAGATGTTTAGACATTATTTATTCTGTTTTGTTTTAATGCTCATGTGTGAAGTTGATGTTTCAAAAGTTATTCTGATCTTTTATGTATGTACACTCCTGGAAATGGAAAAAAGAACACATTGACACCGGTGTGTCAGACCCACCATACTTGCTCCGGACACTGCGAGAGGGCTGTACAAGCAATGATCACATGCACGGCACAGCGGACACACCAGGAACCGCGCTGTTGGCCGTCGAATGGCGCTAGCTGCGCAGCATTTGTGCACCGCCGCCGTCAGTGTCAGCCAGTTTGCCGTGGCATACGGAGCTCCATCGCAGTCTTTAACACTGGTAGCATGCCGCGACAGCGTGGACGTGAACCGTATGTGCAGTTGACGGACTTTGAGCGAGGACGTATAGTGGGCATGCGGGAGGCCGGGTGGATGTACCGCCGAATTGCTCAACACGTGGGGCGTGAGGTCTCCACAGTACATCGATGTTGTCGCCAGTGGTCGGCGGAAGGTGCACGTGCCCGTCGACCTGGGACCGGACCGCAGCGACGCACGGATGCACGCCAGGACCGTAGGATCCTACGCAGTGCCATAGGGGACCGCACCGCCACTTCCCAGCAAATTAGGGACACTGTTGCTCCTGGGGTATCGGCGAGGACCATTCGCAACCGTCTCCATGAAGCTGGGCTACGGTCCCGCACACCGTTAGGCCGTCTTCCGCTCACGCCCCAACATCGTGCAGCCCGCCTCCAGTGGTGTCGCGACAGGCGTGAATGGAGGGACGAATGGAGATGTGTCGTCTTCAGCGATGAGAGTCGCTTCTGCCTTGGTGCCAATGATGGTCGTATGCATGTTTGGCGCCGTGCAGGTGAGCGCCACAATCAGGACTGCATACGACCGAGGCACACAGGGCCAACAGCCGGCATCATGGTGTGGGGAGCGATCTCCTACACTGGCCGTACACCACTGGTGATCGTCGAGGGGACACTGAATAGTGCACGGTACATCCAAACCCTCATCGAACCCATCGTTCTACCATTCCTAGACCGGCAAGGGAACTTGCTGTTCCAACAGGACAATGCACGTCCGCACGTATCCCGTGCCACCCAACGTGCTCTAGAAGGTGTAAGTCAACTACCCTGGCCAGCAAGATCTCCGGATCTGTCCCCCATTGAGCATGTTTGGGACTGGATGAAGCGTCGTCTCACGCGGTCTGCACGTCCAGCACGAACGCTGGTCCAACTGAGGCGCCAGGTGGAAATGGCATGGCAACCGTTCCACAGGACTACATCCAGCATCTCTACGATCGTCTCCATGGGAGAATAGCAGCCTGCATTGCTGCGAAAGGTGGATATACACTGTACTAGTGCCGACATTGTGCATGCTCTGTTGCCTGTGTCTATGTGTCTGTGGTTCTGTCAGTGTGATCATGTGATGTATCTGACCCCAGGAATGTGTCAATAAAGTTTCCCCTTCCTGGGACAATGAATTCACGGTGTTCTTATTTCAATTTCCAGGAGTGTAATTATGTCATAATTCTTGTAACACTGGTGTACATGTTTATTTCTATTCTTTTGTAAAGCCTGTATTACCACAAATGTTATCTGTGTTGTTATGTTCTTTAATGATGTATTTTGCACCTTTGTTATTGCATTCTTATGTTATAAAATTGTAGTTGACACCAGTTCATCAAATTAAGTAACTTGTAAGTTACATTTCACTGCACACGTTTCTGTTGGTCATAGTATATGGACAATATGTGAGAAGTAGGGACTGTTAGTGTTTGCACGTGTGTTGATAATTCAGCAAGGGACTGGATAACAGCATTGCTGTTTCTAAGGACATCCCAAAAAGTTTTGTGAGTACACAAGTGGTGGATTATGGACTTGCTATATTGTCCGCAAGACTCTTCGATGGTGATTGTGCACCTGCACAGTCGCAAAAGATGGTTGCTGGCCGTCTCTACAAGGACTACAGTGGGTCTGCATCTTTGATGGCCCACCAATACCATTATTTCTACAAGAACCGCAGTGGGTCTGCACTTCTGATGGCCCACCAATACCATAATCTCTACCAGGACTGCAGTGGGTCTGCTCTGTGATGACCTACCTACCAATATTCTTCAAAACTTCGACTGACTCTGCTGTGGGTTTGCTCTGTTGTGGCCCATTACCTGCCTGCATGTCACGAGTCAGCACTGTCTTTCCGTTGGAAGGACAACACTACTTCTTCAAGACTGCATGGAAATCCACTACTTCCGTGTGCAATTTCCTTTACTGCTCAGACTTTGAGAAAAACACTGCTATTTTATTGTGATGAACGATCAGGACTGTCTTTATGTACTGTGAGAAAATTTTAGCTTTTGACCAACATTGTATCAATAAGTGTGTGTATTTGATTTCTCTGTTATTGTAATTGTGGAAAAATTTTAACAAATATGTATTGGCCAGTGCCCAAAACAATTTGTAAAATTTTTTTTGGGGACCATGTGGGCTATGTAAGTAGGCTGTTTAGGTTTTTATATTGGTAACGCCATGTAGCGCTCTATATGAAAATCACTGGCTGTGCTGTGTGCAGTCTGTGGCTGGGTGGCATTGTTGTAATATTCGCCATTGTAGTGTTGGGCTGTTGGCTGTTAACAGCGCATAGCGTTGCGCAGTTGGAGGTGAGCCACCAGCAGTGGTGGATGTGGGGAGAGAGATGGCGGAGTTTTGAAATTTGTAAGACTGGATGTCATGAACTGCTATATGACTATTAAGGTAAATACATTGTTTGTTCTCTATTAAAATCTTTCATTTGCTGACTATGCCTATCAGTAGTTAGTGCCTTCCATAGTTTGAATCTTTTATTTAGCTGGCAGTAGTGGCGCTCGCTGTATTGCAGTAGTTTGAGTAACGAAGATTTTTTGTGAGGTAAGTGATTTGTGAAAGGTATAGGTTAATGTTAGTCAGGGCCATTCTTTTGTAGGAATTATTGAAAGTCAGATTGCGTTGCGCTAAAAAATATTCTGTGCCAGTTTAAGCACAGGCATGTGTAATTGTTCAAAGGGGACGTTTCACTGTAAAGAAAATTTTGCAACTGCTTAAATGGGTATTTAAACGACCTTATGAAATATCAAACAGTTACTATTGATTTGTATCTTATCGATGATTTAAGTGTATCTTGTTAAATAAAGGATTACCAACTGTTGTGAAGCAACAAACGACTTTCCACAAACTCAGCCTGCACGTTCATCCCCCCTATTAAGTTGGTGCCCTATTCTAGGGCGTCCACTCAGATCTCTTCTTCATGTATGAAGCCAACTGATCCAATGTAGACATAAAGTGATCCAAGTTTGTTTCCGAAACATGTACTAATTTTTCTTAATATTCAGCTGTAGCTTAGCTTAAACAATTCACAGTACACCTCCATGTGAGACTAGGTCATCACATTACCATGTTTTATTCAAATATTTTCCAGAGAATTTACGGAAGCTACCCCGCCAGGTGTGGCAGGGCCCAAGATTAAAACGTCTTTCCTGAGCCTTTCGTGCATGCACGTAGACCGATACTTGGCCAAGAAGCCCTTTTAAAGTTGTTCATGCAGTTGACAACACTCAGAAGTTTCTGTTGCCCACAGTGCTGCTTCACTCTGAATAGATCGTTCACGAAACTGTACTTTTTTCAGCAAAAATCCTTTACACGATTATACGAAACACCAACTGGTTGTTTGCTCTCTTTTGCAGGTGAAAAAGCTTCGTACTCTCTATGCTTCAGTAAACTTCCTTCTAATAGAACAGATGACAAATCAGCAGCTGCCTCCATGCCACATGGTACACAATTAGGCGCTGGGCTACTGCAGTCTACTTATCACTATTTATGCCATCAACCCGACTGGGAACATCTTCCCTAGAAGTAAGGGACAGCGTTTCACACACTTTTTCCTTAACGATGGACAAATTGCTCCTCATATCATCAATTTGCGAAGCTATATTGTTATATAACTCAGTGAGGTCCTTAGTTAGTGTAGTATGTAGTGTACTACGCAGGTTAAATTACTTCTTCTGAAGCATCAAATTCCATCGATGCTCCAGCACTAGGCTCTTGTAAACAACTTTTAACTCAGAGTCCAGCTTTTAATTAATCTGTGAATAAATCTCAAATATCCATTTTACAAATTCATTAGAATAGTTCTGGCTCTGTACATCAAATTGTTATTTTAAGCTTCTGTTCAGCAGTTAAGTTGTTCAAGCTTTCTGTTTGTTGCTGAACAGTTCCTTTGAAATGTTACAGTACCGCCCGACGTTGAAAATAGGTACGACATTCTTCGTTATTCTTGTCAGAACAAAATATTTTTTGTAAAAATAACTCAATTTCACTTAATACACCGAAGCCGGATACCAGTGTAGCAAAGAAAGACGATTTATTTATTTAATTGATCACATGTGCACTCCCACAAAATATATCCCTACATCCAATTTGGTGAGATCTGTGAAATGAATGAATGTATGGCCGTCTGCTAACCGCAGATAGTGAATGTGAATATATGATCATCTTTGAGATGTTCTTTTGGTCACCTTTGGTGGAACCAAAGAGATGAAATTTACCTGAGCTCTGAGCGCCTGAAATGTGGCTGACCAATACGTTAGCATGGTGCTCACCCACCTCGGCGGAGGTGCGAGATGACCTGAAGAACGGCCATGTTTCAGCACTCTGGCGCTGGATCTTGTGTTGGTAAGACCTGTCTTAGGTGTGCTCTGTAAAGACAAAAGAGTGAAGATAATGGTATGCATGTGAAATACTTAAGAGTAGTTTGGAATAAATATTTCTCTATTTCAGGAAACTTTGGGGTGAGAATTAAATGACAGGCAGGTAATATTAAGGGGATCGTAGTAATCTTCGGAAGATGAAACCACGTGTAGCAATAAGTTACTTCTGAGTGCTTAAGTTAAGCTGAATTACTAGCGTGTGTACTATAAGTTGGAAATATTTAAGAAATGGCGTGTGCAGGACTTGAAATTAGAGACGAGCACTTCCACGTGGTGAGTACTTTGTGAGTCTCAATCTGTGTATGAGACAAAGGACAAAGAGAAGTACTCGTCCAAGGTATCAGTTGAGAACTCGCGTGTGTGACGAATATGATCTTAATATTACTTTGCGTGTTATGTTTCCGTGTGACGCTAGATTCAGACTCTATTACTCTGAGAGAGAAGCAAGGTGAGTCAGCCGTCCATCCAGCAACGCCACTTGACTTGCACTGCACAGGAAGACGTGGATATATCCTCCAGAGTTCGTAGTAGGAAAGATGAATATGATCTTAATATTACCTTTGCGTGTTATGTTTCCGTGTGACGCTGGATTCAAACTCTAATGCTCTGAGAGAGAAGCAATGTGAGTCAGCCGTTTATCCAGCAACACCACTTGGCTTGCATTGCACAGGAAGACGTGCATATATCCCTCAGAGTTCGTAGTAGGAAAGAAAAGTTACGAAGTGGGGCAGTGTTGTGTGAAACTGGGATGAATACTAATTGAAGTGGGAAAGCTGAAAATGAAGTCATTCTAACGTTGTGACTGAATGTTCCTTTTTGTACCGCTCGGTCTGGAGGAAATTTTCGTGATGATCGGTGTGAGAGTCGAAGTGTGAGATATAGCAAAAGATCCACCATCCTATCTAGAAAGTGCACTGTAGCGTTAGATAATTAAGAGACCATAAGATAATCACCTATGTACAGGCATGCCAACTGGTCGGAGTTTCTCATGTGCAATTGTTGTATAAATTGTAATGTTGTGTTTAAGTTATCTTTCAATCAGAATAGAATTTATCAGAATAAAAAAGATAGTGAAAAGAAAAAGATTGGTGGCCTTGTTCGCTTGTTCGAATAGTGTGTAGTCATGCTATCCACAATTTATAATGTGTGCGCCATTCATATTCAGTGTGATGGCCACGTGTTGATCAAAGCCGTTGGGTATGAAAGAAAATGTGGTATTGCCAGAGCGTAGTGAACAATCAGAGTTGTGTAAATTCCTAATAGTCAGATGTGCGTTATCCGTTTCCGTTGCGTAATATTCAAACAGGAGAATAATTTGTAGCTTAATTATGGGTACTAGAGCCCATAATCAATTATTGATGTTACCCGATAAATATGAATATATCCACTCGCTTGGCAGACCACTCATCTTGCAGGCCTGACTGCTTGATGCCACAGTATGAGCAAGGCATGTGGGTGCTTCTCACCTTTTAGAATGGATTGTTATGGCTGCATTCAGCTATCTTCATTCATTAATTTCTTTATAGCGTCAGGAATACCATGGCAAGCAGTTCTTAATTCCAAAATTTCGAATCTTAGAGTATGCTGTGTGGACTGAATGGCGTGCAGATTGGTTTGATGATAAGCTATCGAAAATTTCTTTCATTATTGCTTCTGTTGTTTTATGCAGTTGCACAAAACGGTCCACACTTGGCTAGTGTGGTGAATTAAATAGTCAGCTTCAGCTTGCGGTTACATCCCTGCCATAAGCTTATGATCCTCGATCAATGCTATATAAAGCGTAATAACTTATAATTATATCGACCTTCACCATACCACACATGACTGATATTGTTTTATTCAATTTTGTGTATTTGTTTTAAACAACAGTATTGAAGTAATACTGGTTCAATACGTAACTTTTCATCAAGAACTGACCAAACTGCAGAAACAAGATAGTAGCGCTATTGGATATTGTTTGCACTGTGTGCAAAGTCAGCAGTCTTGTCGATGATAAGCTATGAACTGTATTTACCACGAGAGTCGGCACGCCTGCGTATAAAGTGCGCCAATCACAAGTAACATTGTCTCCTAGCGTTCCACTGTTGTTTTACATTCGTGATACCATACCTATTCCTTCATTATTACCGAGCGAGGTGGCGCAGTGGTTAGCACACTGGACTCGCATTCGGGAGGACGACGGTTCAATCCCGTCTCCGGCCATCCTGATTTAGGTTTTCCGTGATTTCCCTAAATCGTTTCAGGCAAATGCCGGGATGATTCCTTTGAAAGGGCACGTCCGATTTCCTTCCCAATCCTTCCCTAACCCGAGCTTGCGCTCCGTCTCTCATGACCTTGTTGTCGACGGGACGTTAAACACTAACCACCACCACCACCTTCATTATTGCTTCAGGTAACACAGTGCTAAGCTGTCTGTTCATCCATCCAAATGAGCAGCAGTAATACAAAAGGTCTAATGGAGAAACTTGAGGCCAATGAAAGAAAGATTTTGAGAAAAATCCTGGGTCCCATCAAACAAAAGAGCAAGTACAAAAGGGATCAGAACTACGAACTGTACAAGCACATGAGGTAGATAAGTGATGCGATCCAGAAAAGGGGGATTTTCTTTTTTGGCCACAAGACACAAAGAAGAACGCAGGAAGGATACCTAAAAGGATATTAACCTATTTTAAGATAAGAAAATCAAAAGGGCATGGTAGACAGAAATGATAAAGATTTACTAGAACTAAATATTTCTCCTAAAGATATTGGAGAGCGTAATCCGCCTAGCGAAAAAATTGAAGTACGCCAAGATTGCCAGGGGAATCCGAAAGTAAAGACAAGGAAGGTGTGGACCCACGAGAAAAAGGAACATGATTGGAAACGAATGCAGAACAATTGGAGGTGGTAGAAGCTCGGAAAAAGGGACAGTTGAGTGTTGTGTTCTGTAGTTTTCCGACATGAAGAAAGAAGAATGATGACTTCTCTTCATGCAAGAAAAGAAGTGCTTCAAAGAGGTCAGTTAACTGATAATGAAACATCACCTTATGAGTGTAATTAAGTATATTTATGCTTATTGGTTTGAAAATATTGCTGAATGTTGTATTAACTGTCTGTGTATGAGTTGACTATGGGTGAAGAACTATGACGTTATATGATGAAGAGGTCAAAGTTGAAACAGTCTGTAAATTGCATTTCATTTATGACAATTGTCGTTTAGGCACATCTTTCAGAATTTCAATATCAAAGTAACCGGAGGTAAAAAGCAATTGTGAGATTATTGTACGATATGAGATGTTTAATTATAGGCAGAGAAGGTACCAGATTGTTTTATGGAATTATAAATATGCCACAATCAAGTGATAGGTATATCAGTGGTTTCTGAGGCCTGACTTATAAGTATGAAATGGACTGTTGGAGTTTGATCCTGTCAAAATGTATTAAATGATAGCGATACAGAAGTACTGTACATTTCAAAAATGGGTATGAGATGCATATGCGTGCATATGGTGGGGAAGACTGTCGTTTTAAAGGAACATTTATTAATGGTTGCAGGGAGTACCCTACACAGTATCACTGTACTTAAATAGCACTAACACACATTTGGAAACTGTGCTACCCACTTTTGATCCCATTGCTCTGCTGGATGACAGAGTATTTCTTCATAGACAAATTACATTTTCAAAGTCACGAGATGGGACTATTTACCACAGAAGACTGTGGTAGTGAGTGGATAACTGACTATTCGTCATAAAGTATTACATTTCAAGTCATTATGGGGATTATATGCACATATATGGTTCGGAAGACTGCAGCTTTAATGGAGCATTTGTCAATGATGAGGGTGAGTCCTACGCAAAAAGCATTCCTGTATTTAGATAAGACTGACAGACGTTATTACATTAAGAAAAACAACATAGACTTCTAGGCTTCTTCTTCGTTCCACATCAAGCCCCATTTGCTATGTGACAATGTTTTGAAAATAACCTTGTTTGTGGTTAGAATTCCAAGTGTGTTGAAGCCAAAACCTCTTGGAGTAGGTATACCATCTTGCACTGAACTTCTCATGCAAGCTCTTACACAGTTACCTAACCCAACATCATCAACACAATCTTTATGTTCCAATATACAATTTATAATATCCACAACAAGCGTTTTAACACCGACTCACCTTTGACTGAGTCAATCCAATGCAGCACATATCGCATCCTGCAAAACCTCCTATGGTCCTCACACCTTGATGCTTTAGAAATATGCCCTGCAATGAATCTCGAGCTGTTTAACATAGCAGGACCAAACACCATGAGTACTGATGCACCAACACAGCTGCTACAGAAGCCAGGAATGCCAAGACAGCATCTTCTGTACTATAACTTTGAAATCATTGCCAACTGCTATTCGTACATGGTTAAATGATACATACTGGTGGACAGTTACATCGATTTGGTAGCTCATTTCTAACTACCTGACCGTACAGAGTTGCTGTCTACCAGCAATGAAATTTCATGTTACATGACTGGTCTGTGAAGAAAAGGTATCATTTGGATGCTGCTATGACCATAAGGGTAAAAATAATTCATTAATTAGATTAGGAAATGGGCCACTTAAATTAGTAAATGAGTTTTGCTATTTGGGGAGCAAAATAACTGATGATGGTCGAAGTAGAAAGGATATAAAATATATACTGGCAATGGCAAGTGTAACACCTCCGTTTATTTATCCCGACCTGATCTGATCGAATAGCAGCCCAGTAATTATTATTAATGTGACCGTGTACCTAATGGGGCTGGCAATCGGAATTGACTGCTACGGAAGTTGTTACTTTCCAGTTCGTCCTTCTCAATACTGTAATAATGAAATGTCTGGTAACAAGGAAAACACCAACACAGTTTCCCTAATTACGAACCTATATTCTTCTCAAAAAAAAAAAAAACCACAAAAAAGAGGAGACAGCCACTGCCTTCGTCATACATATCTAAATACGGCTAATCTCAGCACAGGCTTCTTCATTTTCCTTTATCATCACACGCTAATCCATCACTGCATCCAACACTGCAATCCAACACTGCAATCCAAGGTGATGCCGGCGCGGTAGACGTGAAACCAAAATATCGGCACTAGAAATGTCACTGACCACTTCCGTAATGATACTTCTTCACTTTCCCGGTATTATTTCTAGTACAAAGGGGTCTAACCACGGCGATGGCGACTCCCTTCTCCGTTAAAGCCTTGCATTACCACAACTGGCCTCCATGCACCTCTACCCGCAACATGGCACTCGCTCAACTCCACACTCGCTCTCGCAACACGACACAATCGATTGTTCGCCCTATCGACCTGTGCCGAGTGCAAATTTATAGTAAGGGCCTACAGACCCCTTACACAAGGAAAGCGTTTCTGAAGAAGAGAAATTTGTTAACGTCAAGGATAGATTTAATTGTCAGGAATCGTTTCTGAAAGTGTTTGTATGGAGTGTAGCCATGCATGGAAGTGAAACGTGGAGGATAAATAGTTTCGACAAGAAGAGAATAGAAGCTTTCGAAATGTGGTGCTACAGAAGAATGCTGAAGATTAGATGGGTAGATCACATAACTAATGAGGAGGTATTGAATAGAATTGGGGAGAAGAGAAATTTGTGGCACAACTTGACTAGATGAAGGGATCGGTTGGTAGGACATGTTCTGAGGCATCAAGAGATCACCAATTTAGTATTGGATGGCAGCATGGAGCGTAAAAATCGTAGAAGGAGACCAAGAGATGAATACACTAAACAGATTCAGAAGGATGAGGTTGCAGTACGTACTGGGAGATGAAGAAGCTTGCACAGGATAGAGTAGCATGGAGAGCTGCATCAAACCAGTCTCTGGACTGAAGACCACAACAACAACAACAACAACAGCTTCATTAAAATGTGTAACAGAAGAAAAAGCTCAGGGGAAGACGACGCATTTCTCCTGAAAACCTAAGGATTAATTAGGGACTGTACGCAGAGATACAGACAACAGTTGTTAGTAGACCAGCAGATGATAGCGCGACTGAGAGGCAATCAATAATGATGTACCTTGATGTACCTTGCGTCATCCACCACTGTAAAGCGTCTTGCCAGGTATTTCTTTTAGATGTAGTATGTCCACAGGTGATGAAGTTGTCTACAAGCAGACAGGAAGACATATGTGGGGGTTGGTAGTTGACCTGAACGTAAATAAATTGGACATAAATAGGACTATAAATCCCTTACAGTATCACCGGAAGCATTAACTGCAGTAAAATGCCTAGCAGTAAGGACATAGAGTGAGGTGAAGTAAGATGCATATGTAGGGCTCAGGTTCATTTGAATGAATCTTTTGAAACACTAAGGACTGACTGGTCTTCTGTTCTGTTTATGTGTGGGATGCGAGCAGTTGCAAATCCCATCCACATGTCACCTGTAGACTAACACTACAATTCAGACCAACAAGTAAGTAATGGTGGGTTTGTTTCTAAAAGCATATTTACCACTACACATGCGCACTGCCCATGTGGCCTCACAGGTACGCTGCTATAGCCGCAATATGATACCATGGTCAGTCCACTCATGAACAGAACGTGAGCTTTCAAAAATGAACAGTACTGTGTTTAAACCCTAAATCTCTCCCTACGCCTACAGTAGGGGGGAGGTGTAAGCTATACTCTGACAGAAAGGGGGGGGGGCTGGGAGGTTGTCTCTTCTCCGTTTATTCTAAGTGTTGTAAGCAAACGTACTACTCCCTCCCACACACGTCTCGCTAAGTAACTGCAACGAGAAAATTTGAGCTACGAGCAATAGGAAGGTTTCTCAGAAAGACATGTTTTTCTGCGAGACATTCAGCAGCAGAAGTTCTGTCTTTTGTTTACACGATAAATATGTTAGGATGTTACAGGAAAGAAAGGTGATGTTACTGCTGTATCGTACACCTAAATTACACCGATGGTTGAAGTTTTCATGGAAGAATAAAGGCGATAATTTCGAGGAAAAGTGGTGTCATCCACGAAGGGACTGCCCTCGTATGACCCACATCCTGTTACACTACTCTGTGTATGCTGCTAAAAAGGGTCGAATAAAAATAAAAGTTTTTAACGTGCCTTTTTACTCCTTTTTCACATAAAATATGCGACTGGTTTAACACAATCAGTTGGTAAAAAGAGGGACGCTTCATTTGCAAATACCTTACTGGTCGTATGGGTCCTTTGAATAAGGTGTAGATCATGGGTGGATAGTGCACACTCTCCCATGAGTTTTGTCTCTCTATAAATGGACTGACTGACATCGTAATAAGCAGACAAATTTTATGTTATTGACTCATAGGTAAAATCCAGTGAATAGGGTTGTGCAATTACTCTGCAGTTCAAACGTTTTGACGTACTGATTCATGTTCTTTCTGTGTGAAATTCAAGAATGGATCTAACTGCAGAAGAAAAACAAATATGCTTGAGATCTCCTGAGAATGATACGGTGTACAGGGTGGTCCATTGATAGTGACCGGACCAAATATCTCACGAAATAAGCATCAAACGAAAAAACTAAAAGGAACGAAACTCGTCTAGCTTGAAGGGGGAAACCATATGGCGCTATGGTTGGGGCGCTAGATGGCGCTGCCATAGGTCAAACGGATATCAACTGCGTTTTTTAAAATAGGAACCCCCATTTTTATTACATATTCGTGTAGTACGTATAGAAATATAAATGTTTTAGTTGGACCACTTTTTTCGCTTTGTGATAGATGGCACTGTACTACTCACAAACGTATAAGTACGTGGTATCACGTAACATTCCGCCAGTGCGGACGGTATTTGCTTCGTGATACATTACCTGTGTTAAAATTGACCGTTTACCAATTGCGGAAAAGGTCGATATCGTGTTGATGTGTGGCTATCGTGATCAAAATGCCCAACGGGCGTGTGCTATGTGTGCTGCTCGGTATCCTGGACGACATCATCAAAGTGTCCGGACCGTACGACGGATATTTACGTTATTTAAGGAAACAGGAAGGCGCTGCAGTCTGGAACCGCAAGACCGCTACGGTCGCAGGTTCGAATCCTGCCTCGGGCATGGATGTTTGTGATGTCCTTAGGTTAGTTAGGTTTAACTAGTTCTAAGTTCTAGGGGACTAATGACCTCAGCAGTTGAGTCCCATAGTGCTCAGAGCCATTTGAACCATTTGAAACAGGAAGTGTTCAGCCACATGTGAAATGTCAACCACGACCTGCAACAAATGATGATGCCCAAGTAGGTGTTTTAGCTGCTGTTGCGGCTAATCCGCACACCAGTAGCAGCTAAATTGGGCGAGAATCGAGAATCTCAAAAACATCGGTGTTGAGAATGCTACATCAACATCAATTGCACCCGTACCATATTTCTGTGCACCAGGATTTGCATGGCGACGACTTTGAACGTCGTGTACAGTTCTGCCACTGGGCACAAGGGAAATGACACGACGATGACAGATTTTTTGCACGCGTTCTATTTAGCGACGAAGCGTCATTCGCCAACAGCGGTAACGTAAACTGGCATAATACGCACTGCTGGGCAACGGAAAATCCACGGTGGCTGCGGCAAGTGGAACATCAGCGACTCTGGCGGGCTAATGTATGGTGCGGCATTATGAGAGGAAGAATAATTGGTTCCCATTTTATCGATGGCAATCTAAATGGTGCAATGTATGCTGATTTCCTACGTAATGTTCTACCGATGTTACTACAAGATGTTTCACTGCATGACAGGATGGCGATGAACTTCCAATATGATGGATGTCCGGCACATAGCTCGCATGCGGTTGAAGCGGTACTGAATAGCATATTTGATGACAGGTGGATTGGTCGTCGAAGCACCATACCATGGCCCGCAGGTTCATCGGCTCTGAAGTCCCCGGGTTTCTTTCTGTGGGGAAAGTTGAAGGATATTTGCTATCGTGATCCTCTGACAATGCCTAACAACATGCGTCAGCGCATTGTCAATGCATGTGCCAACATTACGGAAGGCGAAATACTCGCTGTTGAGAGGAATGTCGTTACACGTATTGCCAAATGCATTGAGGCTGACGGACATCATTTTGAGCACTTATTGCATTAATGTGGTATTTACAGGTAATCACGCTGTAACAGCATGTGTTCTTAGAAATGATAAGTTCACAAAAGTACATGTATCACATTGAAACAACCGAAATAAAATGTTCAAACTTACCTATGTTCCGTATTTTAATTAAAAAAAACCTACCTGTTACCAACTGTTCGTCTAAAATTGTGAGCCATATGTTCGTGGCTATTACAGCGCCATCTATCACAAAGCGAAAAAAGTGGTGCAACTAAAACATTCATATTTCTTTTCGTACTACACGAATATGTAATAAAAAAGAGGGTTGCTTTTTAAAAACCCGCAGTTGATATGCGTTTGACCTATGGCAGCACCATCTATCGGGCCAACCATAGCGCCATCTGGTTTACCCCTTCAAGCTAGACAAGTTTCGTTCTTTGTAGTTTTTTCGTTTGACGCTTATTTCGTGAGATATTTGGCGCGGTCACGATCAATGGACCACCCTGTATATCTGGTTGTTGCGATAGTGACAAACTAAAAGGGGGAGTGCCGTTTGTAGGACCTGGAACAGCCGGCCGAAGTGGCCGTGCGGTTAAAGGCGCTGCAGTCTGGAACCGCAAGACCGCTACGGTCGCAGGTTCGAATCCTGCCTCGGGCATGGATGTTTGTGATGTCCTTAGGTTAGTTAGGTTTAACTAGTTCTAAGTTCTAGGGGACTAATAACCTCAGCAGTTGAGTCCCATAGTGCTCAGAGCCATTTGAACCATTTGAACCTGGAACATCATTTCATGTGTGGTACAGTCACCAAGGATAAAATGAAATAAAAGGCACTGATGGCCGGGAGTCCACTCCTCAGTAGGTTCGAGTGTCGAGTAGCCAGTCTCTTAAGTTAACGCCACACTGGACGACTTGCACGTCGATGATGATGAAACAATGATGAGGGCCAGTGGCGGCTGCCGTGTAAGATCACAAAGGTACGTGAACATCCTAACCTTCGACACCTTGCGCATTTGTTTGTTTTCTTTGAATGCTGCGGTCTGGAAGATACGGCACTTACATCCACCGCATCACGGGTCATCTAGACTCCGTGAAACTTCCCAACAGGTTCGTGAGCGCACCTTCAGTTGTGCACGTTTTAAGGAGCTTTTGCGCGTGCGCAATTGCCTTACGGACCAAATACATACGGATTTGATAAAAAGAAAATGTGCACAGATCACACTGTACACATCTGGACCTTGCTGTTCGACTAGAAGTTCACGTCAGTGCCACCAGGTGGTAGCACACTGCAGCAGATTTTTATCCCCTACTACACGATAGCACACTCCTCAGATATGTTATGGTTCAAATTGCTCTGAGCACTATGCGACTTAACTTCTGAGGTCATTAGTCGCCTAGAACTTAGAACTAATTAAATATAACTAACCTAAGGACGTCACACACATCCATGCCCGAAACAGGATTCGAACCCGCGACTGTAGCGGTCGCTCGGCTCCAGACTGTAGCGCCTAGAACCGCACGGCTACTCCGGTCGGCTCAGATATGCTAGTTCACTCATTATATAGTAACACTAGATCGGACGCCAGTACACATTAAAGTCGTACTGAAAATAAACCTATTTTGTCGGTTTCTGAATGAGTTATAGCATATTAAGTTATGAATTCTGTCGTACAGTAATCCATTTGAGGCGCTGAGAATCATAAGGGCCTAAGGCACAGCACAGTCGAGTGTGATTATAGCATTTATTCATGTTTATGAAATCTGTTGATCGTATGGTGAGTCACGTTTATCTGCGCAGTAGGTCCACATTGTGTATATGAAAATTTACGAAAAGCTGTATCATCGATTTCTCTGATATGCACTTAAAGGTATCGACGGCTGTGTGCTTTATGACCTTATGGATGTCGGCGCGCTCATTTGTATTCTAGTCAAGCGACCATGTTGGTGGACATTACTACTTGAATTTAATCTTTTGCACAAACGGCAGCTTGTATTTGGAATTTGCATGGGGATCGGATTTCGTTCGCGGTGTAAACATGAACTATGTTGAATATATTTTATATGCTAAAAGAAAAGTAACGTTTTGGGTTATGAGTGGTGCTTGGGTAGCTCAGATGTTAGAACACTTGCCCGTGAAAGGCAAAGATCCCGAGTTCGAGTCTCGGTCCGGCACACAGCTTTAATCTGCCAGGAAGTTTCATGTCAGCGCACACTCCGCTGCAGAGTGAAACTCTCATTCTGGGAACAGAAAATTAAATTGCCAGGGAAAGTTACCCGCGAAGGAGCTAGAGTCTCTGAGAACAGATTCTTTGATTGAGAGAGTGACGAAATACATCTGTTATTGATTTTGCACATGTGTCTGAAAAAACGGAAAAGAACGAAAACTCTCATTTATACAAAAATGCGAAACAGAGAGTTGCGAATCGCCCTAAACTGTACTTAATTATGTACAAAACAACAAAAATGCACAAGAACAATTCTTTCTTTTGTCACGTAAGTTATGCGTATTATTATTATTATTACACACGTTACAGGCCTTTATCAGACCACGCGAAGCATTTGACTACTTGTTCTTCCTGTTCTCCCAGAACTCTTTCATTCGTTCGCTAAAGGCCCTCTTCTTTTCTTCTGACCACTTTGGTCTTTGGGCTTTACGTGCTGTTTTCTCTGACATTACTGTCCACTTGTGTATTTTGTGTCTTTAGACGCTGTTGTAAGCGATGTCTGCTGAATCTACCTGTGCTTTTTCCAGATCAGTTTTGACTTGTGCCATCCAATGCGTACTGGTTTTCAGCCTCTGTATGTATCTGAGTATTCTGTTGGTGAGTCTGGTCTGTGGGTGTCTGCTGATGTGGCTGTAAAATTTTAGTCGCCTTTTTCTGATGTCCGCTGCGAGGTTGGACCACTTCTCTGTGGTGCGCGTGGAGTGAAGCCTGTATTCTTCATCTGTGAGATTTGGTCCAATAATTTTCCTGATAATTCTTATTTCATCTCTGAGGATCTGTGTAGCGTCAGTGTCTCACAGGTGTATAGCACCTCAGTCAGTATTGTAGTGACGAATTCTGATGGGGGTGGATAGACATTTTTCTTTGTAGATACACTGTGTTTTGTATAAAGCTCTCTCCATCTTCATTAAGCTGTTGTTCTGCGAGATTTTCACCTTTCCCGTCGGTTCGAGCACTTCCCTTAGTTGTTTAAAATGTGTTGCTCTGTTGATCTTGGTAAATGTTATGTTTAAATTCAGTGTGTTGAATTTCGTGCAGAAGAACTCTGTTTTTTCGAACGATATCTGTAGCCCTACTTTTTCTGCACACTCTTCCAGTACATCTACCTGCCTGATTGCTGTGGTTTCGTTGTCTTCAAGTAGTGCGAAGGCTGAAGACCCAGCTTCCAGTTCAACCGTGGGTCGTCCTGGTCGCACTCGCTTCCAGTAACCTTGCGGTTTCAGCTCTTTCTCCCATTCCTTACTGACTTTGTCGAACACTACGTTGAAGAGAAGTGGTGACAGACCATCACCTTGACGCGCGCCTTTCCTGATCTCAAACGGTTCAGAGATTTCCCCCTTAAATTTCACTTTTGATGTCGTGTTTGGCAGTGTCTTTTTGACCAGTCGCAGTGTCTTGTTGTCCAAACTTTGTTCTTATAGGATGTTGAACAATGACTGGCGGTCTACAGAGTCATACGTTTTCTTAAAGTCAAGGAAAGTGCGTATGACTAGCGTATTTCTGATGGCTTAGATTTTCAGCGTAATCTTCAAATTGAAGATTTTTTCTGTGCAGGAGCGACCAGGTCCGAAGGCCGTCTGGTATCGCCGATCTTGTGTTCCAGCCGGTCCTGTGTATTTCTAAGAAGGCATGTCGAAAGGATGTTAGGAAATGGCCCTGTAGTTGTTTACGTCTGTGCGGTCACCTTTTTTATGTAATGGATGAATCAATGTGCATTTCCAGTCATCTGGCCGCTTTTCTGATGTCCAGATGTCTGTGATAATCTGTGTGTGTGTTCTCTAAGTCAGTTTGGTCCGAGGTTTTTCAGTAGTTCGGCCGCTATATCGTCTTCACCAGATGTTCTGCTGTTTTTGAGTTTGAGGATGTGTCTGTGGACCTCCTCTTGTGTCGGGGGTAGAGACTCTCTGTGCTTCTCTGTCGGTTCTTCCTCTAGGAATCTCTCTGTGGGTTCTGCGCAATTCAGAAGTTGTGCGAAATACTGTGCCAACACCTTGCAGTTATACTTATTTGTCAGTGCCAGTTTTCCATCACTTTTCCTGAAGCGGAGTTCCGGTGGTGTGTATTCTCGGATTTTCCCTGCAAACGTCTTGTAGAAATCTCTTGCGGTTATGGAAGTTGTCCTCTATTTACTTGTATTTTGTTAAAAAGTGTAAGGAAATCAGTAAATTGGAATGACTTGTGCATTATCTTAAAAATTTGTAAAGTCAGTATCTAGATTCCCAAGGGTTATTATTATTATTTCCTTCCTTTCTCAGACGTTATGTCTGGTTAAAAATGGAAATTGACGCGGACCTTGATCAAGCGTGACTTCCTTTTAACTGTAAGGTATATGTTACATTGCACTTAGGAACTTTCGGGAAACTGAACATGTATCAATAATTGCAGATTTCTGTAGTTGTATATATACGTCCCCCCCCCCCCCCCCCATGAACCACGGACCTTGCCGTTGGTGGGGAGGCTTGCGTGCCTCAACGATACAGATGGCCGTACCGTAGGTGCAACCACAACGGAGGAGTATCTGATGAGAGGCCAGACAAACGTGTGGTTCCTGAAGAGGGGCAGTAGCCTTTTCAGTAGTTTCTATTGGTTATGAACTGTAGATTAAAACTGAAGAAACTGCAAAAAGATGGGAATTTAAGGGGATGGGACCTGGATAAACTGACTAAACCAGAGGTTGTACAGAGTTTCAGGGAGAGCATAAAGGAACAATTGACAGGAATGGAGGAAAGAAATACAGTAGAAGAAGAATGGGTAGCTTTGAGGGATGAAGTAGTGAAGGCAGCAGAGGATCAAGTAGGAAAAAAGACAAGGGATAGTAGAAATCCTTGGGTAACAGAAGAAATATTGAATTTAACTGATGAAAGGAGAAAATCAAAAAATGCAGTAAATGAAGCAGGCAAAAAGGAATACAAACGCCTCAAAAATGAGATCGACAGGAAGCGCAAAATGGCTAAGCAGGGACGGCTAGAGGACAAATGTAAGGATGTACAGGCTTATCTCACTAGGGGTGAGATAGATACCGCCTACAGGAAATTTAGAGAGACCTTTGGAGAAAAGAGAACCACTTGTATGAATATCAAGAGCTCAGATGGAAACCCAGTTCTAAGCAAAGAGAGGAAATAGAAAGGTGGAAGGAGTATACAGAGGTTGTATACAAAGGCGATGTACTTGAGGACAATATTTTGGAAATGGAAGAGGATGTAGATGAAGATGAAATGGGAGATACGATACTGCGTGAAGAGTTTGACAGAGCACTGAAAGACCTGAGTCGCAACAAATCCCCAGGATTAGACAACATTCCGTTAGAACTACTGACAGCCTTGGGAGACCAGGCCTAACAAAACTCTACCATCTGGTGAGCAAGATGGATGAGACAGACTTCAAGAAGAATATAATAATTCCAGTCCCAAAGAAAGCAGGTGTTGACAGATGTGAAAATTACCGAACTATCAATTTCATAAGTCAGGGCTGCAAAATACTAACGCAAGTTCTTTATAGACGAATGGTAAAACTAGTAGAAGCCGACCTCGGGGAAGATAAGTTTGGATTCCGTAGAAATGTTGGAACACGTGAGGGAATACTGGCCCTACGACTTATCTTAGAGGCTGGATTAAGGAAAGGCAAACCTACGTTTCTAGCATTTGTAGACTTAGAGGAAGCTTTTGACAATGTTGACTGGAATACTCTCTTTCAGATTCTGAAGGTGGCAGCGGTAAGATATAGGGAGCGAAAGGCTATTTACAATTTGTATAAAAACGAGATGGCAGTTATAAGAGTTGAGGGGCATGAAAGGGAAGCAGTGGTTGGGAAGGGAGTGGGACAGGGTTGTAGCCTCTCCCCCATGTTATTCAATCTGTATATTGAGCAAGCAGTGAAGGAAACAAAAGAAAAGTTCGGAGTAGGTATTAAAATCCATGGAGAAGAAATAAAAACCTTGAGGTTCGCCGATGACGTTGTAATTCTGTCAGAGACAGCAAAGGACTTGGAAGAGCAGTTGAACGGAATGGATAGCGTCTTGAAAGGATGATATAAGATGAACATCAACAAAAGCGAGACGAGGATAATGGAATGTAGTCGAATTAAGTCTGGAGATGCTGAGGTTATTAGATTAGGAAATGAGACACTGAAAGTAGTAAAAGAGTTTTGCTATTTGTGGAGCAAAATAACTGATGATGGTCGAAGTAGAGAGGATATAAAATGTAGACTGGCAATGGCAAGGAAAGCGTTTCTGAAGAAGAGAAATTTGTTAGCATCGAGTAGAGATTTAAGTGTCAGGAAGTCATTTCTGAAAGTATTTGTATGGAGTATAGCCACGTATGGGATGTGAAACATGGACGATAAATAGTTTGGAAAGGAAGAGAATAGAAGCTTTCGAAATGTGGTGCTACAGAAGAATGCTGAAGATTAGATAGGTAGATCACGTAACTAATGAGGAGGTATTGAATAGGATTGGGGAGAGATGTTTGTGGCACAACTTGACTAGAAGAAGGGATTGATTGGTAGGACATGTTCTGAGGCATCAAGGGATCACCAGTTTAGTATTGGAGGGCAGTGTGGAGGGTAAAAATCGTAGAGGGAGACCAAGAGACGAAGACACGAAGCAGATTCAGAAGGATGTAAGTTGCAGTAGGCACTGGGAGATGAAGAAGCATGCACAGGATAGAGTAGCATGGAGACCTGCATCAAACCAGTCTCAGGACTGAAGACCACAACAACAAAAACATACACTCCTGGAAATTGAAATAAGAACACCGTGAATTCATTGTCCCAGGAAGGGGAAACTTTATTGACACATTCCTGGAGTCAGATACATCACATGATCACACTGGCAGAACCACAGGCACATAGACACAGGCAACAGAGCATGCACAATGTCGGCACTAGTACAGTGTATATCCACCTTTCGCAGCAATGCAGGCTGCTATTCTCCCATGGAGACGATCGTAGAGATGCTGGATGTAGTCCTGTGGAACGGCTTGC
Source organism: Schistocerca nitens (assembly GCF_023898315.1). Lineage (NCBI taxonomy): Eukaryota > Metazoa > Arthropoda > Insecta > Orthoptera > Acrididae > Schistocerca > Schistocerca nitens. Next base: position 3,584,694 of record NC_064620.1, read on the forward strand.
CATGCCATTTCCACCTGGCGCCTCAGTTGGACCAGCGTTCGTGCTGGACGTGCAGACCGCGTGAGACGACGCTTCATCCAGTCCCAAACATGCTCAATGGGGGACAGATCCGGAGATCTTGCTGGCCAGGGTAGTTGACTTACACCTTCTAGAGCACGTTGGGTGGCACGGGATACATGCGGACGTGCATTGTCCTGTTGGAACAGCAAGTTCCCTTGCCGGTCTAGGAATGGTAGAACGATGGATTCGATGACGGTTTGGATGTACCGTGCACTATTGAGTGTCCCCTCGACGATCACCAGTGGTGTACGGCCAGTGTAGGAGATCGTTCCCCACACCATGATGCCGGGTGTTGGCCCTGTGTGCCTCGGTCGTATGCAGTCCTGATTGTGGCGCTCACCTGCACGGCGCCAAACATGCATACGACCATCATTGGCACCAAGGCAGAAGCGACTCTCATCGCTGAATACGACACATCTCCATTCGTCCCTCCATTCACGCCTGTCGCGACACCACTGGAGGCGGGCTGCACGATGTTGGGGCGTGAGCGGAAGACGGCCTAACGGTGTGCGGGACCGTAGCCCAGCTTCATGGAGACGGTTGCGAATGGTCCTCGCCGATACCCCAGGAGCAACAGTGTCCCTAATTTGCTGGGAAGTGGCGGTGCGGTCCCCTACGGCACTGCGTAGGATCCTACGGTCTTGGCGTGCATCCGTGCGTCGCTGCGGTCCGGTCCCAGGTCGACGGGCACGTGCACCTTCAGCCGACCACTGGCGACAACATCGATGTACTGTGGAGACCTCACGCCCCACGTGTTGAGCAATTCGGCGGTACGTCCACCCGGCCTCCCGCATGCCCACTATACGCCCTCGCTCAAAGTCCGTCAACTGCACATACGGTTCACGTCCACGCTGTCGCGGCATGCTACCAGTGTTAAAGACTGCGATGGAGCTCCGTATGCCACGGCAAACTGGCTGACACTGACGGCGGCGGTGCACAAATGCTGCGCAGCTAGCGCCATTCGACGGCCAACACCGCGGTTCCTGGTGTGTCCGCTGTGCCGTGCATGTGATCATTGCTTGTACAGCCCTCTCGCAGTGTCCGGAGCAAGTATGGTGGGTCTGACACACCGGTGTCAGTGTGTTCTTTTTTCCATTTCCAGGAGTGTGTATACGTTTGGATGTAGCTGTATTGCGTTGATGTACTGGTGGATATTGTGTGGTATGACTCCTGTAGTTGATGGTATAATTTGTATAATGTCAACTTTTTCCGGATGCCACAAGTCCTTAACTTCCTCAGCCAGGTGGATGTATTTTTTAATTTTTTCTCCTGTTTTCTTCTGTATATTTGTTGTATTGGGTATGGGTATTTCGATTAGTTGTGTTAATTTTTTCTTTTTATTGGTGAGTATGATGTCAGGTTTGTTATGTGGTGTTGTTTTATCTGTTATAATGGTTCTGTTCCAGTATAATTTGTATTCATCATTCTCCAGTACGTTTTGTGGTGCATACTTGTGTTTGGGAACGTGTTGTTTTATTAGTGTATGTTGTATGGCAAGTTGTTGATGTATTATTTTTGCTACATTGCCATGTCTTCTGGTATATTCTGTATTTGCTAGTACTGTACATCCGCTTGTGATCTGTTCTACTGTTTATATTTGTTGTTTTCAAAGTCTGCATTTATCTGTTGTGGTATTGGGATCTTTAGTAATATGCTTGCTGTAATATCTGGTGTTTATTGTTTGATCCTGTATTGCAATCATGAATCCTTCCGTCTCACTGTATATATTGCCTTTTCTTAGCCATGTGTTGGATGCGTCTTGATCGATGTGTGGCTGTGTTAGATGATACGGGTGCTTGCCATGTAGTGTTTTCTTTTTCCAATTTACTTTCTTCGTATCTGTTGATGTTATGTGATCTAAAGAGTTGTAGAAGTGGTTAAGAAACTGCAGTGGTGTAGCCGATGTATTTATATGAGTGATTACTTTGTGTATTTTGCTAGTGTCTGATCGTTCTATAAAGAATTATCTGAAATTGTCTACCTGTCCATAATGTAGGTTTTTTATGTCGATAAATCCCCTTCCTCCTTCCTTTCTGCTTAATGTGAATCTTTCTGTTGCTGAATGTATGTGATGTATTCTATATTTGTGGCATTGTGATTGTGTAAGTGTATTGAGTGCTTCTAGGTCTGTGTTACTCCATTTCACTACTCCAAATGAGTAGGTCAATATTGGTATAGCATAAGTTTTTATAGCTTTTGTCTTGTTTGTTTTTGTCAATTCTGTTTTCAGTATTTTTGTTAGTCTTTGTCTATATTTTTCTTTTAGTTCTTCTTTAATATTTGTATTATCTATTCCTATTTTTTGTCTGTGTCCTAGATATTTATAGGCATCTGTTTTTTCCATCGCTTCTATGCAGTCGCTGTGGTTATCCAATATGTAATCTTCTTGATTAGTGTGTTTTCTCTTGACAATGCTGTTTTTATTACATTTGTGTCATTGCTGGATACTTCTGTTATCTTTAGTCATTGGTTGAGTTGTTGATTTGTTGCAGCCAGTAGTTTTAGATCATCCATGTATGGCAAATGTGTGATTTTGTGTTGGTATGTTCCAGTAATATTATATCCATAATTGGTATTATTTAGCATGTTGGATAGTGGGTTCAGAGCAAGACAGAACCAGAAAGGACTTAATGAGTCTCCTTGGTATATTCCACGCCTAATCTGTATTGTCTGTGATGTGATATTATTTGAATTTGTTTGGATATAAAGTGTGGTTTTCCAATTTTTCATTACTATGTTTAGGAACTGTATGAATTTAGGATCTACTTTGTATATTTCCAATATTTGTAGTAACTATGAGTGGGGTACACTACGAAAAGCTTTTTGGTAATCAATGTATGGGTAGTGTAGCGTCCATTGTTTAGTTTTAGCTTGATATGTCACCTCTGCATCTATTATCAGTTGCTCTTCACATTCTTGTGCTCCTTTACAGCAGACTTTTTGTTCTTCATTTATAATTTAGTTCTGTGTTGTATGTGTCATTAATTTCTGTGTAATGACTGAAATTAATATTTTGTATATTGTTGGTAGGCATGTAATGGGGCGATATTTTGCTGGGTTTGCTGTGTCTGCATCATCTTTAGGTTTCAGATAAGTTATTCCTTGTGTAAGTGTATCAGGTACTGTGTATAGGTCTGCAATGTAACTGTTAAATAATTTAGTTAGATGTGAATATGTTGAGGTGAACTTCTTTAGCCAGAAATTTGCTATTTTATCTTTTCCAGGGGCTTTCCAATTGTGTGTAGAATTAATTGCTCGGGTGACTCCATGTTGCAAAATTATCACTTCAGGCATTTGTGGTATCATCTTGTATGTGTCTGTTTCTGCTTGTATCCACTGTGCATGTCTGTTATGCTGTACCAGGTTTGACCATATGTTGCTCCAGAAGTGTTCCATGTCTGTTATGTTTGGTGGATTGTCTATTTTAATGTGTGTGTTATCTATTGTCTGGTAAAATTTCTTTTGGTTTGTGTTGAATGTTTGGTTTTGTTTCCTTCTATTTTCACTTTTTTTGTACCTTGTAAGTCGTTTGGCCAATGCTTGTAATTTCTGCTTCTTTTCATGTAATTGCTTTATCGCTTCTTGTGAGATTTCACCTAACCTTTTTCGTTTTTTGTCCGATGTCTTTTCTCAGTTTTTGTATTCTGATCTGAAGCCTGTGTTGCCATGCTGGTTTTGTGGTTTCTTCTGTGTGTTGGTTGGTTCTGATCTCTGCCTAGTGTGTATATTTAATGTAGTGAGTGCTCCTATATAAACCAGTAGTTGTGACTCTTTCATAGTTGTATTTCCATTTATTTTGTTGTGTATGATTGTGTTGATAGTTGTTATTATTGTTTCGACTTGTGGGTTATTTGGTGGTCTATGCAAGAATGGTATAATGTCTGTATTTGTGTCAGATGAGATTTTTCTTAATATTTAACATGTGTGTCACTTCGTGTTCTATTTGTGCTTGTTCTGGTGGCTGTCTTAAGATTTCGTTTTCCTCTGATTGGTTATGGTTGCGTGTTATTCTTTGTTTGTTTGCTCTGTATGTCTTCTTCTTCTGATTGCACATTATTTTGTTCCAGTATTTGTTCTACTTGTTGTTTGATGTTTTCTAATTCTGACTGGGGTATCCTGTTATTTTTGATTATTACGCGGATCTGATCAGCTAGTCGTTGTTCTGTTACAAATTTTAATTCTCGGTATCTGGTAATAAATGTTGTGTATAATTGTGACCTGTATCCAGTTATGTTGGTTCCTAAGTTTGTTGCTTGGCAATAACAGATCATGAGGTGTCGATTAACTTCATCTGACCATCTCATCCTCTGTCTTTGTTTCCCTTCTAGAGTGGTTTCAGGAAGCATATCCTGCAAAACATCTCTATTTGATTTATTATTCTTATTCTTATTATTATTATTACTTTTGTTATTATTATTGGCGGAGCCTGTTGTTGTATAAACTTGTTGATAAGCATAATTGTTATACAACAGATGCTATTAATTTCACAGTCTCAAATTTATCTGAATCTAAAAATTGGTGAACACGCAGAATGTATACGCACGAGCCGCCGCTGATGAGGACAACACAACACCCAGTCCCCGACGATACAGAACCTGTGACGCAGCCGTGCGTCGAACCGGCACCCGCTGCCTGGCAGTCAGAGGCGCTCACCACTCATCTAGTCCGCCCCGATAGCTGAAAATCCCCGGCTGGGTCGGGGGGTTTCTGCGCTCGTGGACTGGGTGTTCTGTTGTCTCCGTCATCATTTCATCCCCATCCAGCGTACAGGTCGCCGAGTGTGGCGTCGAATGTAGTGAGACCTGCACCGAGGCGGCCGGACCTGCGCCGCAAGGGGCCTCCCGACCAATGACGCCAAACGCTCATTTCCATTACCACTCATCTAAGGAGGCAACAACCGAGGATCATTCTGTTGGAATGGCGGGAAAGGTACCAGAACTGTCAAACTGGAACTGAATGTGAATTTTCGTAAAAAAAAAAAAAAAAAAAAAAAATGGAGTCACGTATCTCTGGAGACCTATAGAAGCTTCCTGGGGGGATGAAAATTTGCGCAATCACTCAGGTCGAGCCATCACTACTCGTTTTGAATCATGACAGTGTGCGATTTGACCAGTAGATGGTTGTCGTATTAATGTTTGCTAGCAAGTGTTTGGATGCTTCCGATCAGTTAGTCTGCACAATATCGACTGCATATCACTAATTCACACTATGCCTAAAATAGTTCCGTAATTCCTCCTGCAGTTCTTTTATAGAAGCGTTACTGCTGGGTGGAAGTTCCATGCGGCTTTTCGTGGATGATGCTGTAGTATACAGAGAAGTTGCAGCATTAGAAAATTGTAGCGAAATGCAGGAAGATCTGCAGCGGATAGGCACTTGGTGCAGGGAGTGGCAACTGACCCTTAACATAGACACATGTAATGTATTGCGAATACATAGAAAGAAGGATCCTTTATTGTCTGATTACATGATTGCAGAACAAACACTGGCAGCAGTTACTTCTGTAAAATATCTAGGAGTATGGGTACGGAACGATTTGAAGTGGAATGATCATATAAAATAAATTGTTGGTAAGGCGGGTGCCAGGTTGAGATTCATTAGGAGAGTCCTTAGAAAATATAGGCCATCAACAAAGGAGGTGGCTTACAAAACGTTCGTTCGACCTATACTCGTGTATTGCTCATCAGTGTGGGATCCGTACCAGGTCGGGTTGACAGATAGAGAAGATCCAAAGAAGAGCGACACCTTTCCTCACAGGGATATTTGGTAAGCGTGATAACGTTACGGAGATGTTCAGCAAACTCAAGTGGCAGACTCTGCAAGAGAGGCGCTCAGCATCGCGATGTAGCTTGCCGTCCAGATTTCGGGAGAGTGCGTTTCTGGATGAGGTATCGAATATATTGCTTCCCCCTACTTATACCTCCCGAGGAGATCAAGAGTGTAAATCTAGAGAGATGGGAGCGCACACGGAGGCTTTTCGGCAGTCGTTCTTCCCGCGAACCATACGCGACTGGAACAGGAAAGGGAGGTAATGACAGTGGCACGTAAAGTGCCCTCCGCCACACACCGTTGGGTGGCTTGCGGAGTATAAATGTAGATGTAGATGTAGATGCTGCAGCCAGACTGTCGGGACAAGTCCGTGGGGATGGGTAGTGGAAGTTGGGCGGTGGGGGGTGGGTGGGCGCTATTTATACAGAAAGCCATCGTCGCAGGCAGTGACGGGCACGCACGTTCAGATTTCATCTACCAGTCAGTATCGGTTATCAAATTATTGACATTTAAAAATACAGTATACCTAAAAAAAATTCTTTGTGTAAATAGGACGTTTCATATCGCTGCGTCACATGTAGTCGTGATATTTGCTCTTACAAAAGGCCGTTGTAGGGTGTCGAGGATACAGAAAATGTGGCAGCCCTAGACTTCGAAAGAGCCGAGGGGAGCATTTGTCTGTCTGAATACTTGTGGTCTCTAAGTAGCTACTTCTTCTTGACGACCCTCGTGCACAGACTATTTAAGCTGATCATTGGAGACGTGCCACCCGTCGCCTGCTGCCAAATCACTAAGATGTCACTTGGACAAGAGGCGCTGAAGTTGTAACACGGAACTTAATTTGCCTCATCATAAATATGTTCGAATGCTTTCCTTTTGGTACGGGTTATATCCTGGATTTTGCCCAACTATCATTTGACACAGTTAATATTTTGATTTTTATTCTCTTAATTTATGGTATCCTGTGTTACTAGGAGGAATCAACGCAAAACGGGACATATTATCTGATAGTAAAAGTAGTGAGCGGTTTCAGCGGAAAGGTGTTTTTCAGGACTGCAGTGGCGTTGCAATTTTCCCATTCTTGGTAAGGCGTAGAAGTGGAGCGTTGGCTATTTATTTCGCTCCTTGTAAAAGCTGAAAACCCGTCCAGGTGTAGCTGACAGACGGAGTGCTGCGAGCTGGTGCGAAGGCATTGCGTCGTCCCAGGTTGCTGCAAAGTGGGCCGCTGCAGTCGCAGCGGACGAGAGGAGTGTCAGATGGGGCGCCGACGTCACCGCAACGTCACGCAGGCGTCTGACTGGCAACTCCCCCACCCCCACTGCCCATCAACTGCGCTGCCGCTCACACGCAAGTGCGCCGAGGCAGGAAACGTCATCTGCGTTTTTCTCCTTCATTTTACTGGCTGCCCCGCCACGTCTGCACGACGTTTTCAGAGACTAAAAGCCCATTGCCGCTCCGTCGACACTCGCCTTTGGCTGCTTTGAATAAAATCAATGCGTGTAGAAGGTTTCTCGACGCTGTTAAGTAAATGGAACATATCATTACCAAATTTGTCGCTAGCTGCGGGCGTAGCCTAATAATTTTGAAATTGTAAAGTTACTGGTTCGAATCTTCCTAGTAGTAACTTCTTTCTTTACTTCTGTTTAAATTCCATGTTCAGTAACAGATGTAAATGTTACTTAATAAATATTGATCATAAGTTTTTAATTAAAATAGCGATATTCTATTTTTAATTGCTGGTCACATGACAATTAGTTAATGTTCGATTCACACGTGCGACCCACCTTTATGTTAAAACTATATATGTATTATTAAGTAGAAAACACTGTCTAATGTTTCCCTGAACTTACATGTATGTGGGCACCAGCCAGATTTCGACTTCAGAGGCCACATTGAGGTGACAAGTGAATGTCTGAAACACAGATGACACGAGACTTACAGAGGTATTATTTTCGGAGAAGATATAATGAAGATAACATGCAGAGCAGCGTTTCTCAACTTTCAATATTCGGAACCCAACTTTCAATCAAAGTTTCCATTGCCCGTCCCCTCTCTCCACCAGCCGCCTCCGTTCTCATACAATAACAGTGTATAATAATGTAGTAATATATTTTGCGTGTTTTGACGCTACCTCTGCAAAGTTATGAACGTTACGAATTTTGCAAAAATAAGTAAATTCACTAGAATTTCTTAACATCCAACCTCTGCATGGAGAAAATTACATTTTGCGCACGATAATACTCCCGCTGGTCTTCCAACTACCGAATAAGAAATCTTCGTAGAAATCACGGCAGGTGGCGAAATCAAAAGACTGATTTGTAATAAATCTCCCTTTTAATTCTGGGCAATGGTGGATGATGGAATTTTTTTCACTGAACAAGAGTATATTTAGTGTATACTCTGTTACCGTTCTCAACATCGGACCCTTCGGAAACTGTATTTTCTGCGTTGAATTCTTCGAAGGCAAAATACAGACCTTAGCTAAAGATAGAAAATGAACTCAGAGTGTCTATTTATAACGTTAAACTCTGTTTCGAAAAGCTTTGCTGTGCAAGGCAAGCCCAAAGGGAGTCACTAATGATTACTAAACTTGTTTTTAATTTAGTACCGCGAAGTTCGTTATCAGATGCGTGCTACAGCAGTGCACTTATCAGTGTAAATGTAAATATTGCTTCTGTTTTATTCAGATTATATTTTATTTTGCTTTCCTTTCAGTAAATCAATAAATTTTTAAATCCATTTTTTTTCTTTTCCATAAATCCCTGCCCACCAGCCCCACACCCAAGTTTGGTTTCAGCAAGTCCCACAGCGGTGCGTCCCATATGTTAAGAATCGCTCACGTATAGTGTTTACATAGGGATGTGTTACATTCCTCTCACGATGAAATTGTTATATTAACCAGAAGAGGAAAGAAATTTTACTAAATGAAGTTTAGTAAATGAAATGCAAAGCAGCCAACTAGTTGCTACAAAAGGCTATTTCATTCAATCTTTGACCATTGTTTCAACGGATGCAAACCCGTCTTCTTCAGAAATGCATGAAACCTGAAGACAATGTAACAGTAATAACTACAAACCAGGAAACATGCATGTGAAAATGACCCATCATACAGAGACTAGGTCCCCACAAAGGGGCCGAATGCACCATATATCATAAAACACAACCAAAAAATAAGTAGTAGCACTTAGCAAAATTTCGTATTGGAAAATAATGAAGAGATCTGACATTTGTCCAACGAAAATATGCTGTCAGCGCACATCATTGTACGTATTACTAAATATTCTGGCCTCTATGATCAGGGCTTGTCAGGTAAGACTAGTTACAATCCAGAAACAAATTCAGTCAGTCGGATCATATTTTGTGATGCACGTCGACTTACTGGAAACGAAGAGCATGGACACCAGGAACACATGGTAGGTGGTGTGTGCACAGAGATCGAAGTACGCTTGCGGAATATTCGGGCAGCAGGTGGAAATGCATTGAAGTGGACGGAGAGCGTATAAGTGAGAGAGAAAAGTGAGGAATGAAGACTTTTAAGGGATGTTTTTATGACATAAATTACGGTAATTTGGCATCAAAACACCTGTAAGACCACAAATAGACTATCGTAAGAACAGTGATAAAGTTAATGCTTGAACACGTGAAAGGTGGCTACACTGAGCCACAGCGCCAGAGATCGCTAGAGAGCATTGTTCCGCCGCCTCCACTGGCAGTGATTATTGAGATGTCGTAGTGGGCAGTGCTTGTCCAGGACTCGTAGTAGTCAGTTCGTGTTCAGATGTGCTAGTAGGGAGTGCTTGCTGAGATGTGATACTGAAAAGTTCTTGTTGAGATGTGGTAATAGCGAGTCGGTGTGGAGATATATTGTAATGATTAGAGTGATTTTGGTCAATATATGAAGGTAACGAAACTTGATTTATTTTTCATTATTTCCATGTTTTAAATAATGCGTCATTACAGGTTCAGTCAACAAAGCATCTGGCTTGTGTTCTTGTATTAGAGTGTAATTCTGGTTTTCTTGAGTAATTATGGTATTTTTATTTTCTTTAATTAATTCAGTATAAATGATATTTAAAATTTCTTGTGTTATTGAAGAAGAACCGTGCCAGATGCGTACGTTGAGTCATACTTCCGCACACAGAACAGTTACACTTGTGCTTTGGTTTCGTAGGTTTTTATAGTTGCTGGGGACTTAATTAATTAATTGTGTTAATGAAAATTTCCATTTCATTCTTTGTTATTGTTCTAAGCAGTCAGATTGCGTAATAATAATAGTCAGGGCCAACCGGTACGAGACTTCGTAATCGGACAGACTAATACTAAAGCAGAAATTAAAATTATTTGCATTCTACATTTTAATTAAGCCCACATGCACGTGGCGACCACTGCTTCGGATCGTCCCTTGGAATCTTCTGATTGTAAAAATAGTAGACAGTAGCATTGTTGTAGCAATTTGTAGTTTAGTAATTATAGTCTGTTTTGCATGTGTAGATTTGGTAACTGTCATTCTTATAATGGTATTTTTTTCAGAATTTAATTTTGTTGTCTTGTATACGCGTTTGACAATTTAGTGCAATTATTTCAATTGTTCGATTAATCGTGTTTGAGGGAAACATTTCGTGTGAATGGTATTGTTGTAGATAAAGTGTCATTGTGTGTAATTTTCATATAGTGACGAGTTTTGTATGTTTTGTAAATGATTACGCGATCGATGAAAAAGGCAAAAATGATGGATAGTGAGAATGACGAAATTGTTAACATGGCGAACTCGCCAACAGAGGAAAACAGTATCATGAATAATGAAGTGGAAAACAATTTAATAAGTCGGGAAAATAGTTCGGAACCATTTCAAAATTTTTCTCAATCAGAAAATTCACAGAATACGAGATTAACGATAGAAGATTCTGAAATAGTATCGAACACAGATAGCTTTACAGCCATGACGAAAGAAGTTGGTTTTGCGGGAAATTTTAGGGGCGAAAAGAATTTCGAACCGGCTATTATGGAGCAGTTGTTGGGTGCAATATTAAATTTGGGATCACAGTTACGATCTGAATTAAAAACAGATAGGGAAACAATGGAAACACGGTTAGACTCACTGGGATCACAGTTACGATCTGAATTGAAAACAGATAGGGAAACAATGGGATCACAGTTACGATCTGAATTGAAAACAGATAGGGAAACAATGGGATCACAGTTACGATCTGAATTAAAAACAGATAGGGAAACAATGGAAACACGGTTAGACTCACTGGGATCACAGTTGGGATCACAAATAGGAACAATTAAAGCAGAGATGGAAACAATGGAAACACGGTTAGACTCACGAATAGGGACATGTTTCAAAAACATGAAGGATGAATTAAAGAAAGAGATTAGAGAGGAAGTACAACCGATTTTGAATGCTCACAATAATAGATTAATTGTAGTAGAGATTAGACAAAGGGAACAGGATAGAGAACAGGAAGAAAGAGATCGCGTGATAGTACAAAAATTTTCAGAGTTAAATTTACAACGTGCACACGATAAGGAAGAAATATTTGAGAGAATCGAGGAATCCGTTCCAAATGACAGAATAAATAACTTAACGCAACAGTGTGAACAGTTAACTACTAAATGTGACAATACTGAAACCCGAGTCGCGACACTTACGGAAGACGTAAATAAACAGAAAGAACAAATAGGTGATTTATCGGAAAGAGTTGAGGAGATTTCAGATAAATTGACAAGTCTTAGTTTAAATGGGGATAGAGATTCAGATGATACAGCTCCATTACCATTTGCAGAAACCGAAGAGTACCAGAACATAAATAAGCATGTTGAAAATCAGGGAAAGTTTAATGAACGCGTTAAAAGGGAAGTAGAGGCATTACGAAAGCAAGTCAAACAAATCGAAGGTGAAATTGTAGGAAAAGACAGCAAAAGAAATTTAGAATCACAGGTAGCAGAGGGGTTTGAAGAAAGTAATTTGTTTCATTTACGGGATGCAACAAGAGAGCGCCAGGCGCGCGAACTTGACAATAATCGACATTCAAACTGGGACAGACGCGGTAGGTCTTTGTCGCCACGAGGCGAAAACTTTGACTATAAACACTTTTTGACTGTTCGGAAATTTAAGATCTTCCGCAATTCTAAAAATGACATACATCCATGTGCATGGTTAGATCAATTTATGTATGCACTCCCACCAAATTGCCACTAAGTCACAAACTGGAATTTATGTGTGGATATTTAGAAAACGAACCGGCGACGCGGATGCGTGCACTCATTAGAGATTGTAATAATCTGAATGATTTTTATCATGCATTTCTATCGGCATATTGGTCCGAAAACACGCAAGACAGAGTCAAACACAGTCTTATTATGCAGCGTAATTTCAAACAGTCTGAATTCCGCACGCCAGCAGAATATTTTGAAGACATGATTCGAAAGAATCAGTTCCTTTCCAACCCTTACAGCCCGACTGAATTAATTCGCATTTGTTTAACTAAGCTGCCACAATCCATAAGACAAATTGCTTTAGCCGGAAGATGTAAAGACGACATTGAGACTTTTAAGACTTTGCTACAAGAACTTGAGTATGACAACGACGACGGGACTTCTTGTAATTTTTTTAGTAGCAGTAATTACAATACATTTTCAGAGAAAAGGGATAGTGATCGGAACGGACGTTATTTGGGTAACTTTGAGAATGACAGACGTAACAGACAGGAGAATAGATACCAGCCTTATGACAATAACAGACGTTCTAACAGAGATTACACAGACAATTATAACGGTAATTCTTACCGGAATGATCAATCATACGGAAACAGTAATCGGTATCATCAAGACAGAAATTATTCATACAATAATAGAAACTCTTACTACAGAAATAACCAGGGTAGTAGGTCTAACAATAATTTCAGAAGTGACAGTCGAAATTATACAAGAAGTAGTTATGCAGACAGACACGAAAACAGAAATTTTAATAACAGACACAACCAAGAATTTGCATCTAACAGACAGGAAGGACCTAATTGGCATCCTCCACGTGACAGAAATTCAGAGAGACAAGTGCAATTAGTAGAAATTGATCCGCGAAATGACGCGAATAATCAAAGACGTGACGCAAACAATCGACAATGACTAGCAGCTTCGGCTTCTGGCAGCAATATAGACGGTTCAGAAAGTAATGACACTTCGACTTTACACTACGTACGCCTGGAAGACATGAGAGACATTTTGTTAGACGAAAAGGAAACTAATGTAGACGCATTTTTACATCCTGTTATTGAAGTATGTGTGGGCAAGAATAAGTTCACTGCAGTTTTAGATTCTGGGAGCCCATTGAACGTCATTAGTGAATCAGTTTTTCGTATATGTGAAAGGACTATTGCCTGTCCTGTGTTACCTATTTCTAAAACTACAATTCGAGGAGCGATTTCTGGAAAAGGTGTGGAAGTTAAACAACAGACCAACCTAAATTTCATTTGTCAAGGATACGAATTTTCTGCTAATTTTATTATTGTTCCATTACTCAGTACACAGATTATTTTAGGTATGGAGTTTCTTAACACACATAAGGCAATTTTGAACTTAAAAGAAGGAAGTGTGAATTTGACTGTTGCCGGAATGCCGAAATGTTTGAAATTTTTCGAGTGTTTAGCAAGATCTGAATCGGATACAAAATGTTTAAGGTTTCTTACTTCTGATGTTTTCGTTGAGCATTATGACGACAATGTGTTTATTCATGACAATGACAATAGATACAGAGACGCGATGGATGATGTAATTAATAGCGAAGAATTAATTAATGAAAAGGTTAAGAAAGCTGAAGTGCCAGATGACGTTGCAAGAGAAGAGCTGCACCACATTTTGACTTCACATGCTACAGTGTTTAGTCATCACACAGGAACTATACAAGGCTTACAATATTTATTTAAAGTAAAAGAACACACACTATTTCGCGGGAAAACGTACGCTATTCCTTTGGCTTACAGAGACAAGGTTAAGAATGAACTTCAATACATGTTAGATCAGGGCATTATTGAGCCAGCAGTCAGCCCTTATACTAGCCCATTACACGTTGTTCTTAAAAAGGATGGGTCAATTCGTTTGGTTCTGGATTCCAGACAGATAAATAATATTATTATTCCTGAAACTGACCGTCCACAAAATTTAGATGAACTTCTTCAACATTTCCATGGAATTAAAGTTTTATCCACGATTGATATGCGCGCAAGTTTTTGGCAAATAGAACTCCACCCTGATTGTAGAAAATATACTGCTTTTTTAGCCTTTGGTAACTGTTACCAGTTTCGGAAATTACCGTTTGGACTTACTGTATCTTCAGCAGCATTCATTCGTAGCTTAAATGAAATTTTACCTGTTTATCTTCGTGACAATATTACTTCATATGTTGACGATATTCTTATTGCTAAACGTTCTTGGAGTGAGCATAACAAAATTTTGGATTCATTATTACGTATTTTTGCACGAGTTGGCATGACAGTGAACTTGGAAAAATCAGAATTTGGTCGTTCTCAGGTGAAATTTCTCGGTCACATTATTTCTACAGAAGGTATTCTTGCCGATCCAGAGAAACTAGATGCTATTCGTAATTATGCTGTTCCTACCACAAAACGTGATGTTCGTAGTTTCCTTGGTGTTTGTAATTTTCTTAGACGTTTTGTTAGATTGGACAATTTGGCCACACCTCGTTTATGTGAATTATCTGGAAAAAATTCTAATTGGTGTTGGGATGAGGAAGCTCAGTCAGAATTTGAACAACTTCGTGATGCTTTAGTTGCTGCCCCACTTCTTTCACATCCGGATTTATCTAAAGATTTTTGCTTGGCGACGGACTCATCATACAAAGGCCTAGGTGCACATTTATTTCAAGAGATAGAAGAAAACGGCGTTGTAGTGCAGAAGACTATTGCATTTGGAAGTCGTGTTCTCTCTAAATCCGAAAAGAATTATTCGATTACGGAACTTGAAGCTTTGGCTGTTGTTTGGGCTTTCACAAAATTTCGCACATTTTTGTTTGGTAGACATACTAAGGTTTACACTGATCATCGAGCTTTGGAATTTCTTATGTCAACAAAATTAACTCACGGCAGATTGTCACGATGGGCGTTGTACCTACAGGAATTTGATTTTAGTATTGTTTACATACAGGGATCTTCAAATATTGTTGCTGATGCTTTATCACGTGCACCTATGGGTTTGAAACAAAGTGCTGAAGAGGACTGCAAAGAAAACCATTATTGTTTGATGTACATTCAAGGTGTTGCGTTTGAGAACTTTATTTCGTCTTCGCTCCAGGACATCGCTAAGGAGCAAAATAAGGATCCAATCTGGAAGGACATTAAGGAGAAGTGGAGGAGAAAGGAAAGCGTAGCGATTAGACAGCATTATTTAGTTCGCAATGACATTCTTTTTAAACGGAAATCGGTCGACAACTCTGTTTGGTTAGTTTGTATTCCTGATGAGTGGGTCAATAAATTGATTTGGTACACACATTTCAGTTATGCGCACTTTGGTCCCAGAAAATGCTTTCATAAATTGCGAGAAAATTGCTACTTCAGTAATATGGAAAAACGTATTCGATCTGTTCTTGCCAAATGCAAATTATGTCAAAAGGCTAAGCCGCCAACAGTTTCTCACAGAGCACCGTTGTTTCCTATCATTCCAGCGAAATTAAAGGAGATGGCTGCAGTCGATTTGTTCGGTCCAGTGGTTCGTTCTACTAATGGTTTTGCGTACATTTTCGTAGCAGTGGAACTGACATCAAAATATGTGTGTTTTACACCGTTACGCAAAGCAACAGCTCGTTCAGTATCTAACGCTTTCATCAAACATTTTCTTAAAGAAGTTGGTCATGTTGATAAGGTTATATCAGATAATGGATCACAGTTTCGCTCTAAAATTTGGCTTCGTACTCTACGGCGTCGGAAGATTAAACCAATTTTCATTTCACTTTTTCACCCTCAATCTAATGCTTCAGAGAGATGGATGAAGGAAATCAATAAATTGTGCCGTCTTTATTGTCATCAGAATCACAGAACTTGGGATCAGTATCTTCATATTTTTCAAAACATTCTGAATGAACTTCCTAATGACTCAACTTCTTTACCGCCTCTATTGATATTAAAAAATAAAGTACCAACAAATCGCATTTCTGAAATCGTTCCTTTTCCGCCTTCACGGAAACTGCGGCATTCTGAAGTTGTCAACCTGGCTCTACAAAATATTGCATCGGCGGCTGCTAGAAGAGAGAAATCAGCTAAGCGTCCTGGTCGTTTAAAAATCTTGTCAGTTGGCCAGAAGGTGTTAATTAAGTCCCACCGTTTATCTCATAAAGGAAAAGGCTTATGTCGCAAATTTTTTCTGCTTTATAACGGTCCGTATAGAGTTCGCAAAATTATTCATGATAACACTGTTGAAGTAGAAACTCTTAAATCTCGGCGCTCTAAGGGAATACATCATATATCGAACGTAAAAATTTTTGTAGAATGACATTCTTTAGAGAAACTAACAGCTACGTAAACATGCGGAGAATGCAAGAGTACCGCGCTGTGTTTTGGCGGCGGCACATACTCAAAGCAACAGTCAGTCTGCGCGCCGCACAAGGCAGTCGTTGACCGCAAACAATCACTTCCTACGTCACGCGCCTACAGCTGATCGAGCGCTCAGTGCGAATGCACTGACAGACGTAAATAAATACACAGTTTAATTTCTCCGAATAAATTCTGTATAAAGCTATAAGGACTTCATAAATTATGTTATTAACGTTCAGTATTTTTCAGGATACGGTTGTATAAAGTATTTAAGACCTTCAGGTAAATTCTGTGCGTGTCCGACGTTAAGACGACTTGCTTTGGAGAAAATTTTCAGGAAGAAGGTCATTTCGAAGAAGAAAGTAATAAACAAAAAAAGGTAACGGTTAATTGAGTTATTTTTCAGGTAACATAATTCCACTTAGGTACGTACTTCAGACGTAATTTGCTGCTTGCGATTACGTGATTCATACTTTGTGCTAATTTCATGTTCTATGAATTTACTAGTGAAGCGACGTGCTTACGCATATTAACTGATTTTGACAATGATTAATTAATGAACAGGGTTGTTATTTGTATATATTATGCATCGCTTGGCTGCTATGCTTTTTCACTGATGTCATATTTTTCTATTATGTGCCTGCTGTGCTTATTTATTTAAATTATAATTGTCACCTGATTAATTGTGCTGATGTGGTTAGATATGTAAGTTATACTTTGTGATTTATCTGCTTGCGCCTTCATGTTTACTTATTAAGATTACATATAAACATTTATTTGCTTATGCTGATATGATGCTAATGACCTGTTTATTATGATAGATAACATATTTGCTGCCTTGCTTATGGATTGCATATTTACACATTTCTGTTTTGTTGTCATAACTACTCTTCAATTTAGTATATAGAAATGCTGATATACTGTGTACAAACATAGAGACTAGGTTACACTATGGTATTAATTGTAGATTGTTCGCTTGGCAGAGCCTTGTTATAGGGATTGTGCTGCATCCACTTGTTGACATTCTGTTCTCTACTGGTATATTTACTCGCTATTGCATGTTTTGCTTACGCTCAGTGCCTTATATTTTTAAGATAAGAAAATGAACTGCTATAATTCGACGAACGACATTAGTAAAAGAAAGTCATAGAAGTCACATGAGCTGAGGTTTTATGGAAGCTGTATAAATTTATGCTAATAGGAAGGAAGCTAACGACATGACAGACCAAAACTAGGTTTAGACCATTGACAGTATTACACTGCATTTTCGTGAGCAATTGAAATAGGAAGTGACAATTGACACAAAAAATACTCCACATGTTTGCTTCTGCTATGATTCTTGAAGTGGTGTACACACTGTGAAATGTTATGATCATTCACACTCCGTAATCGTACTTAATTACTGAGAGTTATTCGAACTAAGGTCTGTTAGAGGTCATGTATGCATTTCTTTTATTTAATGATGGACAAGGAACCAAAATGTATCTTATAATTTATAATGAGTAGAAAATTTGGGTCAGATGGATTACACAGAGGTTGTGTGTGGACACTGTGTCTTCGGATTGTATGGGATGATGAATTGAAGTTGCACTAGGATTTTGTCTGTACTTGTTCGAGGAGACTGACTAGAGGAAAGAGTTGTTATGGAAGTGAAATGATATTGGTGCTGAGGTTTATATGTATCGACGTATTATTGAGGTATTGAGATTAGGTGAAGTAGATGATTATTGGAGTTTTCGTGGACAAAAGGTAAGATAAATGATATTGATGATCGACGTATTGAAAAGGTATTAGTGAAGTATTGAGATTAAGTTGATGATTATTGGAGTTTTGGTGGATAAGAGGTAAAGTAAATGAGGAGCATATTTTTTTTTGTTGGTCCATATGGAACAAGGAGGATAAAGATGGCAGACTAGAACACTCAAGTAGAAGGAAGATTGTCTACACACACACTTTGTCAAATCACTAAGCAGTATACACTTTTTTTTGAAGAGAGGAAGTATTTGCATATCTTGGCTCTCTGACAGTTGTTCAGCAACAGTACAATTTGATCTGGCTTGGCAAACATTGGTCTAGACATGATGACTATGACGTTGACTAACTATTATTGACTGTTATACATTGCTGCCACTACTACTTGATACACATAATGAACATAAAATTTCGACAGAATTGCATTTACACAGTTAACACTATTCAATTACACAGTAGCACTAATGTGGATGAAAGATGAGTGAGTGTGTTTTGTGTGTTTTCCTTTTATAATCCCAGAGAAGTGATCCCAACCTATCTCCTAAATATTATTTCACTTGTTTGTTGTGGCTTGCACTGACACCCATAAATATTATAGGTTAACTGTTATTGTGTACTGTAATAGTTAATGTGACAATTACCTGATATCATTTGTGTGTTTATTATGATTTGTATGTTTAGTGTAAGAGCATTGATAATAATTTGTTAAAGAAATTGTATGTGCATTCAAACTATTGTTCATGACTGAACTGTCTCAGTAGTTATGGTGAATAGTATGGACTGTTACTTGCACTTTTTCTACATGATTGGTGCCACAAGGACATGTTTAATTTCTGCTGATGAACTGTGTGATCAGTGATTGTAAAAAATTATGGACTGTTACTTGTACCTTTTCTACATGATTGGTGCCACTAGGACATGTTTAATTTCTGCTTATAAACTCTGATGAACAGTGTGATCAGTGCTAGTGAATTTTATGGAACTGCTTCTACTGAGAAATGTGACTTGTTGCTGTGTGCACCTGATCAACATTGCTGGTGCCACTAATGGACTGCTTCTACTGAAATGGTGTTACTTGTTGCTGTCTGCACCTGCTCAACATTGCTGGGTGCCACTGATGGATTGCTTCCACTGAAATGAAGTCACCTGTTGCTGTGTGCACCTGATCAACATTGCTGGTGCCACTAACGGACTGCTTCTACTGAAATGGTGTTACTTGTTGGTGTCTGCACCTACTCAACATTGCTGGGTGCCACTGATGGATTGCTTCTACTGAAATGAAGTCACCTGTTGCTGTGTGCACCTGATCAACATTTCTGGTGCCACTAGTGGACTGCTTCTACTGAAATGGTGTTACTTGTTGGTGTCTGCACCTGCTCAACATTGCGGGTGCCACTGATGGACTGCTTCTATTGAAAAAATGTTACTTATTGGTATTTGCACCTGTTGACCATTGCTGGGTGCTACTGCTGGAACTGTCAACTGCTTATTCTTGGGCTATGGAAAGCGTTTATGTGAATATTTGTATAAACTGATTTTTTGTGTATTACTGTTTGTGGAAAGTTATGAGACTCTTACCTGCACATATTCGTCATTGCTGACGCTATTGATTGAACTGTTTAACCACATAATACTTGTATAAACTGTTATGTAAAGTCACATGTATGAAAGAAGTTGTATTGCTTACTGTATTCTATATAATAGGTTATTGAAAGGTCAGTGCAAAGCCAAAATTTTATCTAGTTATATGATATTTACGTATTAATATTATCTTTTATTTTTGTCTATATTTTTTTGACGAATTTGGTGGTAATTTCACCACCAATGCTGGCAAAAATACCATCAAATTCTAGCCGTGGAGGAAGGGCATATGAAAGGTGGCTACACTGAGCCACAGCGCCAGAGATCGCTAGAGAGCATTGTTCCGCCGCCTCCACTGGCACAGTGATTATTGAGATGTCGTAGTGGGCAGTGCTTGTCCAGGACTCGTAGTAGTCAGTTCGTGTTCAGATGTGCTAGTAGGGAGTGCTTGCTGAGATGTGATACTGAAAAGTTCTTGTTGAGATGTGGTAATAGCGAGTCGGTGTGGAGATATATTGTAATGATTAGAGTGATTTTGGTCAATATATGAAGGTAACGAAACTTGATTTATTTTTCATTATTTCCATGTTTTAAATAATGCGTCATTACAGGTTCAGTCAACAAAGCATCTGGCTTGTGTTCTTGTATTAGAGTGTAATTCTGGTTTTCTTGAGTAATTATGGTATTTTTATTTTCTTTAATTAATTCAGTATAAATGATATTTAAAATTTCTTGTGTTATTGAAGAAGAACCGTGCCAGATGCGTACGTTGAGTCATACTTCCGCACACAGAACAGTTACACTTGTGCTTTGGTTTCGTAGGTTTTTATAGTTGCTGGGGACTTAATTAATTAATTGTGTTAATGAAAATTTCCATTTCATTCTTTGTTATTGTTCTAAGCAGTCAGATTGCGTAATAATAATAGTCAGGGCCAACCGTTTACGAGACATTGCGTAATCGGACAGACAGCTACTAAAACAAAAAATTAAAATTATTTGCATTATATACAATTAAGCCCCCATGCACACGCTGTGATAAGCGTACGTGACGATGAATGAGATGAATGCATGGGTCATCATAAAGTGAGAAGTATACAGTAGTGGGTGAAATCAATGTCCTCAGAAAACATAAAACGGGGGAAACAAACACGTACACACAAATAATATATATTACGATTTTGAAGAATGGTTACCGGCAACCTTGAGAGGTTCCGTGCCCTCTTTTGCATGTTTCCTCTCATTTTCATCAATTTTATTAATATTCTATGTCATTGCACGGTAGTAACAGACCGAATAAGGTTATTGTAATGAGAGTATTTGAACTGAGAGCTCAAAAAGATACTTCATTCCTAAAAATGCTGGGTTACTTCCCTGTGTGGCCTGTGCGAGGCGAGCATCGGACGACGCGGCACACTGCGTTTCCGGTTGGGGGCTGCACTTCCCTAAATTCTGAGAGGTTCGTACAATAGGCTTAAGCGCCTGACGGAACGACTGACGTCGGTCGAGTTTCGCCTATTGTATCCAGGGCGAAGCGACCTGCGAGACGTCTGAGTGTCGCTGCAGTTTATGTGTTTACCATTCCGGCGCGTCCGGAACGAATATTCCTGGCACCGACTGATTGCATTGTCCTCTTCATTCTGAGAATACTTGTAGACTGTGCCCTGCTGGGTGCGACTGTCGCGCTGGATGGCCAATATTGTAGGCAGGTTGTTTTTGTAGCCGGTCAAACAGCAAGTTCAGTGCCCTCAGCTGAATAACAGAGGCACGATTGGTCAACTTAAACCGAGGATAGTTGACATTGTAAAGCCCTGCTCGAAATTGGAGGGAACGGTCGCTATTGACGCGAATGATTTTCTGAGACAGTGTGGGAGAATTTTGGAATGAGAACTGAACGCTGATTCACAGTTTTTCGAGGATAGTAGGGAGCAGAGAAATGTTGGCTTCGCTCTTGCGTTGTGCTGTTAGGGGATTTGGCATCTGATCTTCCTCGGAGTCAGACGGTCTTGCGACTCGATCGTTCGTTTTCGGAAGAACTGAGAATTCTCGGACAGCCTTCGTGGCCAGGGATCGACACAGAGCTGCTGCACTGCAGAAGTCGGCGCCTACATCATCAAGACGCTGCCTACCGAGGACGTGCTGCACATTTCAGTACTGGTACAGCATTTTGCTGCTCCGGCATTGTAGGACCTTATCAATTTTATACTGAATCCCTCAGCAGCACGCACGCGCACTTTGCTACAAGTCCACCTTGCTTGCTTGTCCATGTGATCCCATCTGAGCTCTCACTACTAACTGCGATACTGCTATATAGTCGGGAGATTAATATTTGATTCATTAGGACCTCCAGTCATTGTTGTTGTTGTTGTGGTCTTCAGTCCTGAGACTGGTTTGATGCAGCTCTCCATGCTACTCTATCCTGTGCAAGCTTCTCCATCTCCCAGTACTTACTGCAACCTACATCCTTCTGAATCTGCTTAGTGTATTCATCTCTTGGTCTCCCTCTACGATTTTTACCCTCCACGCTGCCCTCCAATACTAAATTGGTGATCCCTCGATGTCTCAGAACGTGTCCTACCAACCTATCCCTTCTTCTAGGCAAGTTGTGACACAAACTCCTCTTCTCGCCAATTCTACTCAATACCTCCTGATTAGTTATGTGATCTCCCCATCTAATCTTCAGCATTCTTCTGGAGCACCACATTTCGAAACCTTCTATTCTCTTCTTGTCTAAACTATTTATCGTCCACGTTCACTTCCATACATGGCTACACTCCATACAAATACCTTCAGAAACGACTTCCTGACATTTAAATCTCTACTCGATGCTAACAAATTTCTCTTCTTCAGAAACGCTTTCCTTGCCATTGCCAGTCTACATTTTATATCCTCTCTACTTCGACCATCATCAGTTATTTTGCTCCACAAATAGCAAAACTCTTTTACTACTTTCAGTGTCTCATTTCCTAATCTAATTCCCTCAGCATCACCCGACTTAATTCGACTAAATTCCATTATCCTCGTTTTGCTTTTGTTGATGTTCATCTTATACCCTCCTTTCAGGACACTGTCCATTCCGTTCAACTGCTCTTCCACGTCCTTTGCTGTGTCTGACATAATTACAATGTCATCGGCGAACCTCAAAGTTTTTATTTCCTCTCCATGGATTTTAATACCTACTCCGAACTTTTCTTTTGTTTCCTTCATTGTTTGCTCAATATACAGATTGAATAACATTGGGGATAGGCTACAACCCTGTCTCACTCCCTTCCCAACCACTGCTTCCCTTTCGTACCCCTCAACTCTTATAACTGCCATTTGGTTTCTGTACAAATTGTAAGTAGCCTTTCGCTCCCCGTATTTTACCCTTGAGCCAACTCTTATTCTCATAATATTACAGTATACCCTATCCTTTAACCTACTGTGTGTGTCGGCAATCATGTGCATTTATGTTCTGATATATAATAAATCTCCTTGTAATATTTAATCCGCATATAATTTGGTAGATATAGGCAGAATGCCGTTTCCTGTTGCTTATTCTGATAAAGTTCTCTTTTTTTTGAGTAGATTACGATTTTTATTAAATTATTGTGACTGTGAACTTATTTTACCAACTAGCAGGGTCCACCATCATTTCCTCCCATTACCGTTGTGCGTATAATCAATTAGCTGGTAGGTAAGGTGGGAGTCGAGTGCATGTCTCGTTCTCATGCAAAATTCGTCTGAATTAAAGAGGTACAAACTCTTCTCCACCCCGGCACCTCGCAACCTTATGAAGATTTTTTTCCACTTATTGGCCGTATATGGCGCAAGCGTGCCTCGGTCTCGGCGAGCGCGGAACCGTAGCGGAACTGGAGATACAGATGGAAAGGAACAAACTTCGAGAGTGTCCAGGGTGGAATGATCGTACGCTCTCGCACAAAATGTTTTGTAACGCGGCCGTCAGAGCCTGGCCTGTGGGCTGCACGAGCAAACACGGTGTCTGCGGGCGCCGTCGAGTGCTATAGTGGTGGTGGTGGTGGGGGTGGTGGCGGTGGTGGTGGGGGGAGCTGCGGCTGTTATCAGCGCCGCCGGTGACTGATGTGGGCGCGCTGCGGGCCGCGCACTGGCCGGCCACGGGGCTGCAGGGCGGCTGCAGGCTGCAGGGTGTCAGCGCGGACCCGCTGACAGGCCGGCGCGCCGGCGCGCACCTGCTGGTGCTCACTGCGTGTCGACAGGGCGTCAGTCCGATGAGCGACTGTTGACACGATCAGGGCGTCATCGGCTTTCCACTGGGGCCAGCCCCGGGACAGATACTGAAACATCCCCTTTGAAAAAGTAATGGATTACTGTGCTGATAAACCTCTTACGTTATTTGATTTTCAAACAGCTGAGCATATCTGAACGTACTCAGACATTTCTCTCTTTACTTATTCTGATCAGTACTAAACTGACACACAATATTTTTAGTGCAACGCAATCTGACTTTCAATAATCCCTACAAAAGAATGGCCCTGACTGACAATGAATCACTTACCTCACAAAAATCTTCGTTATTCGAACTACTGCAATACAGCGAGCGCCACTACTGCCAGCTAAATAAAAGATTCTAACTACTGAAGAGACTAACTACTGATCGGCATAGTCAGCAAATGAAAGATTTTGATAGACAACAAACCATGTATTTACCTTAATAATGTTCAAAAGTCATAATATATATAGCAGTTCATGATATCCAGTATTACAAATTTACTCTTTCTGGCAGACACACGTGCAGATCGTCCACTCTTAAAATTCTGCCATCTCTCTCCCCACATCCACCACTGCTGGCGGCTCACCTCCAACTACTCCAGTGAAACTGTCAGAAAAAAGCCTGTACCTTACAAAAGGTGGGGTAGAAGATTTTACTTCTTTAACTCATTCATATTGTTGGAAAGGTTAGAAAACCAAGTTTTGCCAACAAAATTTCTCTTGGGAAAACTTTCTGCAGTCAAAAAACTTCGAAAATTTCGGACTTTTTTCAGTTTTTTCAAAATATCTCTTTCTCATTTGCTCCTATCGCTTTGACGTCGATTTTCTTTTTTAAAGAGCACAAAATTCTCTACAAATTTGATTCTCACCATTTTTTCCTACTCCCAGTATCTAAGGCGCTACAGCGCATCAAAAAATACCAATTTTTCAAATTTCGAGCAAATTTTGAACACTATTATTTCAGTTTCAATTTGTGTAGTATAAACATATTACTCATCATGTTATTCATTGGAATTTACAATTTCACTCTGCTGCAGGGCCAGGACAAACAGCATCATATTCAGTAACTACGAACACATTCACGTCGGATTGCGTGAAGTTTATTTGTGTTACAATATGTAATACGATTGCATGCAGGTGCCGTACATTTTCTACAGTTGATTGACGTTAATGATCAGGTATAAGAAAACGTATGTAGCATTGTTCTTTAGCCGACAAAAGCATATTTATTCTTTGGCGGGTGGAAGGCATTATCTTTGGTGATTGTTCACAGCGCGCTGACAGCTATTAGCACTCAACAATAAGGGTCCTACAGTTTGGAGTCGCTTCCATTCAGTATATGTTGTGGTGCTGAAAGTGAGTATGTCTGACATGAATTTGTGTTTCATTTGCGAAAAAACTAAACTGTGGTGAGTGGTGGACGCAATGTAAAAAAGATAGGACTGAGCACACTTATCGATTGTAGTGCTAAACGCAGGGACTCTGCCCACACCCGTTTTTTGAAAACGCTCAGTGAAGTGATGGTGCATGAAGCATGCTACAAGAAGTACATTAATGAGAGAATGATAGCAGCTAGCCTTCGACGTCCTCAGTAACCAACAGGCGTGCTACGTCGGTCGCAGGGAAAAGGTCAGTTCAAGTTCAGAGAGAAATGCTTCTTATGTGCAGAAGGGAATTCTGATGACTTTTTAACCAAGCAGTTAAGACTGCCGTATGCCAAATGAAAGCCTTTCTGAAATGAACTTGCTCCTTACCCAATGTCCCTATTCTCAGAAAAAGGCATGCGAAAACGAACAATATCTTCATTCTACAATGCCTTCGTTCCAGTGGAAGATGTGAAGTCAGGTGGACCGAGTAAATTTTTTGTCATTGATGGAGGGTACCTTATCCACAAAGTGACTTGGACTCGAAATGTTTGCTTCAAGTCAATAGCCCAAAGCTATGTTTCTTACCTGCAACGTCATTTTGCATCTCAATTTGCTATTGTAGTTAATGGGTATCCATGTGAGGGAGACAAATGTAGCACAAAGAGTGCTCAGAGGATTCGTAGGTCCAAAACACATTCTTCGGTTGACGTTGTGGTTGAATCAGAGATGGTGAACCAAGTCCCTCAGGACAAGTTCTTGTACAACGAAGGAAACAAGATGCGTTTGATCACACTTCTTAAAAAGGAATTTCTGGAAGTGCACTAGGCACAAGAAGATGCTGACGTTATGATTGTAACATATGCCATTTCAAGAACCAAAGATTTTGGAAGTGTTGTCATTGTAGGAGAAGATGTTGACCTGCTTGTGCTCATGACCCGTTTGGGGCAAGGCATTGAAAACTTATTTTTCTTAAAGCCAGGAAGAGGAAATGCAGAAGACAAGTGGTTTCCCAATGCATCTTACAAGTTCGACAGTGAATATATTCTGTTCACTCACGCCTTTAGCGGATATGATACAACATCCGCTTTTTTTGGTCAAGGAAAAATTAAGAGCAGCATTATTGTTGCGAAAAGTGAACACCTAACCTCAGCGCTTTATACGTTCAATAAACCACATGCTACCCGTGAAGAAATAATAACAGCAGGAGAACAGGTTACTGTCGCATTGTATAGTGGAGGTGTCAGCAGTTCCCACACACTAGACCATTTGCGGTACCAGCTTTTCGTCAAGTCTGCCACAAAAGGCAAACTGAATCTTGCACGGTTGCCACCTACACAAGATGCCGCACAACATCATTCATTGCGGACTTACCAACAAGTCCAAAGTTGGATGGGACACTGGAAACCTCGTGAGAAATGGGGCTGGAATCACAGTGATCACGTTATAATGAGCCAAGATCCAGCACCTGAAGCACTTCTTCACATTGTTTCACGCTCCTGCAGAAAAGTGGGTTTGAAATGTTCTTCAATTTGCAAGAAATGTATTGGGGTCAACTGTGAAAACGTGCCCACATTTTTATATGAAGACAGTGAAGATGATGTTATGGAGGATGTTGAGGAAACCGCTGACGAAATCAACGAACTTGCTGAGGCTGACTCGCTGTTTAAAGAAGAGGTCAATCTGGGATCAACTCTATGTACAGGCCCTGAATCCGTAACTCAAGGTATTTCTGGTGACACTGAGGAACCTGGCCCGTCAAAACGTTGGAAGTGATGCCCATATCTGCCTCAAGTGCGCTAAAGTGCGATATTACAGGTATTACACACCCAGAACTGTCAACATTTTTTAGTAACTGACAATACATTTTAATTGTAATAAAGCTACTTATTTTTAATGTCAACTGTGTGGCCTTTATATACAAGAATAATTACCTACCTAATTAGGTTGCCTAATGCAGCTAATAATAGTTCAGTTTCCTGAGACAATTTATTTTGTGTGTGTGTGTGTGTCTATGTCTCTTAATGATGTATTTTTATATTTTTACAAATACCAGTTCTGAGGTGTCCCATAGTGAATTTCAGGTAGTGATGTAAGAATCACAATAGTTGGGTGGCCAGAAATCCTCATGTTGCATACAGAGTAATTGAATACCTGAAAGTGAGGTGGTAAATTCCAACATATGACATGATGTATAATGTATAAAATTCTTCTCGGGTACGCAGCCGGATCATGACGTCTTCAAGACACAATATTTCTGCGGTCCAACTGGCCGCCATCATCAGGTGAGAGCGCTGGTGCACAATCTCTCCGGCGAGATTGTACACCAGCGCTCTCACCTGATGATGGCGGCCAGTTGGACCGCAGAAATATTGTGTCTTGAAGACGTCATGATCCGGCTGCGTACCCGAGAAGAATTTTATAAATTATTACGCCGGGAAAGCCTTCGTAGTGATGTATAATGTATTTATACTACACAAACAGGAACTGAAAAAATAGTGTTCAAAACTAAGGTATCTTGCCACTATCCTCAAAATTTGAAAAATTGGTATTTTTTGAGGCGCTGTAGCGCCTTAGATATTGGGAATAGAAAAAAAATGGCAAGAATCAAATTTGTAGAGAATTTTGTGCTCTTTAAAAAAGAAATTAGACGTTACAGCGATAGGAGCAAAAAACTGAGATATTTTGAAAAAACTAAAAAAGGCCCAAATTTTCCAAGTTTTTTGACTGCAGAAAATTTTCCCAAGCGAAAGTTTGTTGGCAAAACTCGGTTTTCTAATCTTTCCAACCATATGAACGAGTTGAAAAAATAAACTCTTCTACCCCACCTTTTGCAAGGTATATCTGCTATTTGACTGGACTAAACTGCGCAACGCTACGCGCTGTTCGCTTCCAACTGCCCAACACTACAATACCGAATATTCCAACAATGCAAACCAGCCACAGACTGCACACAGCACAGTCAGTGATTTTCATACAGAGCGCTACGTGGAGTTACCAACATAAAAACCTAAACAGCCTACTTACATAGCCCCATGCTCCCCACAAAAAATTTTACAAATTGTTTTCGGCAGTGCCCAATAATGATTTCATAAAATTTTTCATAATATAACAAAGATATAAAATGCACACACTGATTGATGCAATGTTGGTCAAAAGCAAAAATTGTTCTCATAAAGACAGTAGAGCGCTACGTGGCGTTACCAACATAAAAACCTAAACAACCTACTTACAATACGACCTACGTCACTGCACTCCTCCAAAGCCAGAAAATTGCACCTGCAGTCTCCTATCACGAAATCTTTTAGACCTACATAGTCCGTCTCTTTTACTGCCTATCCTTACCCTCTCCAACACCTTCGTTTTTCCACATTTTCAAATTCCTCATTCGTTTTTCAGTTGGTTTTATGACATGTCCAACACGTCCTTTTTGTTTCTCACTGAGTCATCAGTCCTCTGACTGGTTTGATGAGGCCTGCCGTGACTTCCTAACCGGAGCCAACACTCCCATCTCAGAGTATCACTTGCACCCTACCTCCGCATTTATTTGTCATGTATGTTCCAAACTCTGCCTTCCGTAACTGTATTCCCGGAAGTCTCAACACAACTCCTGTCATTTCTGTCCCTTTCCCGTGTCAGTGTTTCCCTCATGTTACTTTCCTCACCGAATCTGAGGAGAAACTCTTCATTTCTTATCAATGTACCCCATTTTCATCATCCTGCTATAGCGGCATATCTCAAACGCTTCGATTCTCAGTCCCTGACTCACTACTATACAATGTTGTGCTCCAAACGTACAATCTCCTAAATTTCTTCGTGAAATTTTAGCCAGTGTTTGATACTAGTACATTCTTGTCGTAGTGTGAGTACGTAGACTTTCCCAGTACAATAATTTTTGGTAATCTCCTCTGGATTGCTGACGGATGCCCTATTCTCACAGCATATCTTGCATATGGAGGGCAACAGGCGAATTCCATATTCCTAGATTTCCGGAAATCATCTGACACGGTGCCACACTGCGTACTGTTAACAAAGATACAAACATTCGGAATAGGTTCCCATTTATGTGAGTGGCTTGTATGTCTTTAAAGTAACAGTACCCGGTATATTGTCCACGACGGTGGGTGTTCATGAGAGACAAGGGCAGTCAAGAATGCCCCAGGCAATTGTGATATGACCGCCGTTATTTTCGTTATGTAAGTACATAAATGATCTCGTGGACACGGTGGGCAGCAATCTGTCATGGAGATGTTGCTGCGGTGTTCGGGAATGTGTCGCCATCGAGTGACTGCAGGAGGATACAAGAAGACTTAGACAAAATTTCTAGTTAGTGTGTTGAATGACAGATAGCTCTAAACGTAGAAAAACAGAAGTTAATCCAGATGAGTAGGGAAAACAATCCCTTAACATGCGAATACAGCACTAGTAATTTGCCTTTTGACACAGTCACGTCGTTTAAATATCTGGAGGCCGGCTGTGGTCGTCGAGCGGTTCTAGGCGCTTCATCCGGGAACCGCGCGACTACTGTAGTCACAGGTTCGAATCCTGCCTCGGGCATGGATGTGTGTGATGTCCTTAGGTTAGTTAGGGTTAAGTAGTTCTAAGTTCTAGGGGACTGATGACCACAGATGTTAAGTCCCATAGTGCTCAGAGTCATTTCAACCATTTTTTGAAATATCTGGACGAAACGTTGCAGAGCGATAGGAAATTGAATAACCATTTGAAGATTATGTTAGGAAAGGCAAATGCTTGACTTCGGTTTATTGGGAAAATTTTGTGAAAGTGTGGTTCATTTGTAAAGGAGACCGCACGTAGCACGCTAGTCCAACCTTTTCCTCAGTACTGCTCGAGTGTTTGGGATCTGTGCCAAGTCGGATTAAAGGAAAACATCGAAGCAATTCAAACGCGAGCTGGTAGATTTGCTATGGTAGGTTCGAATAACGTCTAAGTGTTACGAATATGCTTCAGGAACTCCAACAGGAATCCCTAGTGAAGGCGACGTTCTTTCCGAGGAACGCTAGTAAGACAATTTAGAGAACCGACTTTTGAAGGTGACTGCGGAACCATTCTACTGCTGCCAACATACATTTCAAGTTAACGACCGCGAAGGTAAGATACGAGAAATTAGGGCTCATACAGATACAGTCGTTTTTCCCTAGCTCTATTTGCGAATGGAATTAGTTGAACACGATGGAAGTGACTAGTAGCGGTACAGGATACCTTTCACTACGCACTCTACGTTGACGACCGGACCATGTCTGTAGATGTAGTTATCATCCTCTCCCTTTTTCGTGTCAGTGGATTGCTCATGTTTCTCTCCTAGTCGAATAAGCGGAGAAACTCTCCATTTTTTAGCAGTCGACCCAATTTTTTACATCCAACTGCCAGAGCACATCTCAAACGCTTCTATTCGCAGTCAATAATTCATTGTGCTACAATGTTGTGCTCCGAACGTACAATGCCAGAAGATGTCCAACGTAGCCTTGGACGAAACGTCAGGGACTGAAGAGTTCGATGGACCACGGCCACACATCCCGTAAGGATTCTCAGCAGCTGAACCTAGAGGATGCCACGAAAACGTTTCCCAGGTCATAAAGCTCCCTCTTGGTAACAGGGTGATTGCTTTCAGACGTTTCGCGCAGTACACCCCAACGACCATCAGCCCTATGGAGTATAAGAAGTTATTCATCTCAAGAGGTCACCTGTAGCCACTCAGTGGACGGGCAGTTGCGGGATTGGCGTGCAAATTTGAGCCTTTGCCGCCAGTGAGCGTCAGTCAGTGTTGGTGCACAAACCAGCCATCAGCTGCGGAGACCCATGTGCAGCAACGTCCGCTGAACGATCGTTGAGGAGACGCTGTTGGTAACCCTTAGACCTCATCATTGTGGTCAGTTGCTCAACAGCTGCACATCTATTCGCCCGTACACATCTCACCAGCTGTCGATTAACCTTGTCTCCTATGGCCTGTGGTGTACCACAGTAGCCTCAACGCAGGTTTTATACAGCGCCATTTAGCCCCCCACGGTATGCTTTAACCACGGCGGCACGCGAACACCTCGCAGACTTAGACGTTTTGAAAATGCTTCCAGTCTCGCCGCGAAAGCCAACGATCATATTCTTTGGGATGTCAGATAAATCGCTTCATTTCCGCATTACGTCAACGGTTGCACTATATTCCGGGTCACCACGACACACTTTGTACACCCTTCACTGCCGGTGATGCCGCCGGCCGTCTGACAGTGATTGGTGCACCTTGTAGTGCTACAACGATGAAAATTAATATTACGACGATGTCAAACCTTATTTTCATGATTTAAAGAAGTATTCATGATATTAAAAATGTAATTATAATTTTATTATTTTCATTTTTGTGCTCAGTGTATCAAAGACTTTCTAGTGCACGGAATAAATTAGCATTGTTTGTACTACGAAACTATATATATGATTGTTAGGGGTTAAGCATGTAATAATTCGATGTAAGACATTTTGTTGAGTCTGAATTTTGTTCTCGTACTGGTCAGTAGAGAAGGAAAAGTTCCTTAATCGATGTGAAGGTATAAAGGCTGTAAAAAGGAGAGAGAGAGAAGGTAAATGCAAGTTATTCAAAACAAATATCTCCAAAGTGTAACGTCTTGTCATTTCCTATAACTAAAAATTGTAAGGTCTAATCTGAGCCTGTCCTGAATAACAGCGAAGAACATTTATGTTATCATATATTTTCTTCGGTTGATCACGGTTGTGATTCGCATGTTTCTTTTTGTTACGCGACGTGTTATGAATATTTTCATTATACGCGCAAAAGTGCACGCAGCTTTAATCGAACCTGCGTCTTTCGGAAACGATAACTTTTAATCAGTACAATTACGCGAATACCGTCTAAATCGCAACTGTGATCGCAAAAGTGTTTCCTGGACGGAATAATTCTTATAAAATGTGTATTCTCCAAAGCGAGCGGCATTGCACTATCGCTGACCCGCAACAATCGCAAGAGTAAAAACAGTGCTTAAATAAAATTGCCACCTTTTAATAATAATTATTATCCCATTAAATAAATAAATAGCAATTCAGTGGCTATCCAATCAATAAACAGAGAGGGCAATTCAACCTTGACGTCGAACGGATGCGGTGGTAACACGAATGTGACTGCACTCCGTATATTCATCCTAACATTCCATTTATAACTGTCAGAGAGAAATAATTCCTGTCACTTGCCACTCTTCCACTTACGAGAGTGGCGAGCTGTTTGCTCAGCCGTCGTGGCTCGCGGTGAGAGACAGCCGCCGCCGAGTGGCGCCAGCAACCGCGGGGGCGGCGTGGGTTGCGGAGGCGGCGGTCAAGCAGGCGGCCAGTGTGGCGCTGGGGTGCGTGTTTTCCCACGGGCCGAGCACAAGAACCTGCGGGATTACGCCCAAGACAAATTGCCCGTGACGGGGGATGCGGAGCTCCATATATCAGGGCGGGAGAGCGACGGCGCCACCCCTTCCCCGCCCCCGCCTTCGCCTCCCAGCGGCCGGGCGCGACAAACACGCCCCCGCCGGGCCCCAAATTGAAATCTTTACGAGCCTCCTCCAGGGACGCCCTAGAGGGGGGCGACGCCGTGAACAGCTGAACATCGGCAAGAGTAGCGACCGCCCCCCTGCCAC
Source organism: Schistocerca nitens (assembly GCF_023898315.1). NCBI lineage: Eukaryota > Metazoa > Arthropoda > Insecta > Orthoptera > Acrididae > Schistocerca > Schistocerca nitens. Next base: position 3,617,634 of record NC_064620.1, read on the forward strand.
CCCTCACACCGATGGCCTTCCCTGTCGGCCAGTCTCAACAACGCGCGTCGTTCTTTTGTTACCATCTCGTAGCCGTCTCGCTGTCCCTAGGGTATCTGATAGAACGAGGACGGCAGGATAAATGTAAGTTTGTGAGCAGCGTGAACTTTTACGGGGGTAATGTGGTGTCACCGAAAGACACCACACTTGCTAGGTGGTAGCCTTTAAATCGGCCGCGGTCCGTTAGTATACGTCGGACCCGCGTGTCGCCACTATCAGTGATTGCAGACGGAGCGCCGCCACACGGCAGGTCTAGAGAGACTTCCTAGCACTCGGCCCAGTTGTACAGCCGACTTTGCTAGCGATGGTTCACTGACAAAATACGCTGTCATTTGCCGAGACGATAGTTATCATAGCCTTCAGCTACGTCATTTGCTACGACCTAGGAAGGCGACATTATCAATTGCTATTGATATTGTAAAGAATGTACAGACAAGAGCTACGTTCAACATTAATGGATTAAAGTTAAGTATTCCACCAAGTACCACCTTTTTTCTAAGTTCTAATATCCTTGTCCTGTTCCAGACCTCACGCCAGCCTACGTGAGCTAAACACGTGCCTTTCGGCTTCCTCCAAACTCCGTGGGTTGGCTCCTGCCAATCCACAACATTTTGGCGACGAGGCCCAACCGCGTTCGTACCTATACTGCCCTAATTTACTTGTGTAATGGCTTCGTCACCATCTCCAGATGTACTCTCCGAATTTTATCGCTTACAGAATCAGCAGACGCAGGCCTTACTGGATGCCCTTGGACAACTCGTCCAGGGTCAACGAGCACTGCAAAACGATGCGGCAGCCGCCGCTCCACCGCTACCGCAGCCACCACTCGCAGTTCCACCAACTTTTCGTCCTTTTGATGCTGCACTAGAAAGCTGGACGGAGTGGGCACGCCAATTTGGATTCCATCTCGCCGCCTGCAGAATTCAAGGTAATGAGCGGCAGCCTTTTTTATTATCTTCCGTCGGAGTGAATACGTACCGTGTGATAGTCATATTATTTCCCCGACGTGACGTAGCAACTCTGTCCTACGACGAAATTTTGTCTGCATTAGATGCATATTTTAAAGAATCAGTCAATGTTGTTGCAAAAAGGTATACCTTCTTTCGTACAAAACGTACGGCAGGCCAGACTAATAGGGAGTGAGTTGCAACCTTGCAAGGCCTTACTAGGGATTGTGCTTTTGAGTGTCAATGTGGACTCCCTTATTCAGATACTATGGTACATGATGCAATTGCACAAAACGTTTCTGATGTTCGTATCAGGGAACAGATTTTGAAACTAGTCAATCCCTCCCTTCAACAAGTGATGGAGATATTGGATCGGCAGGACACACTTGACTTTGCTCAGGAATCATTTGAAACCTCCCCAGCCGTGTGTCACGTTAACCGGCCCGCCGGGCGAGTTGCACGGAGCAGTAAACAGTCCTCGCGCCCAGCCGCGCAACGGCCGCCAGGCTCTCAGCTAAGTGTGCCGCGCAGGCAAGCAAATGCAGTGCTAAAATCATGCCCGCGGTGTGCTACTAGACATTCACGTGAGAATTGCCTGTCACGCCAAGCTATTTGCTTTTTCTGTAATAAAAAAGGACATGTTAAGAGCGTTTGCCAGAAAAAGCTCAGATTGGACACTCACGATCATTCCAGGCCCTTTGCTTCGCGCCGGAATCGGAATCGAACCAAGGATACTCAGGCTCGCGAAACTTCGCCCATGGAAATTCATGTAGTTCATTCCACTCCGCCCAGTGCCACTCTCTCTAACAGTGACAGTGTTAGTCCCACAAATAGTGTGTGTCGACATCGACGGAAATCCCGTTATGTCACAAGTGATTTTGTACCAGTGTCAGTTTGCGTGGCACGAGACAGTCGCTCTTGTCGTCAGCAGGACAATAAACTTTTTGTCGACTTGGACATTAACGGCAAAGTGATACTATTCCAGCTCGATACCGGAGCTGCAGTTTCACTGATCAATCAAGACACGTACAAACAGCTGGGCACACCTCCGTTGCATGCCGCAAATGTTAAGCTGACTGCATATTCAGGTCTCAACCAGCTGCGCCTCTGTCGTCGCATGGGATCTGCCGCTCCCCGTCTGCTTTCAGCGACGGTGCCGTCCGGTCAGCGCCCTGGGGACCCATCTACTGGCTCGCCTCAGCCCCAGGTGTTACCGACGCTGCCTTCCATTTTGCCGCCACCGCTGCCTGTTCTCCCGCCGGCGACGCCCGCAGTGGACGCGTCGCTGCAACCGCCGGGCGCCTCCCTGGGTCACGCGCCACCGATTGCTTCCCGTGACCAGTTGTCCTCCGATATGGAACTCTTGCCCACGCCGGACCATATGTCGTCTTCGCCCGTCGGGTGCCCCAGCCCGATGGAGGTCGACCCTTCGACCCCTCCTGTCTCTCTACGGGCGCATACACCGCATGTTGGCGTGCACCCTGGAGTAGGTTTTCAGGCGTTTCCTAGCTCCCTGCGGACCGAATGGCAGGGTGTGGGTGGCACAGCCTCGCCTGTTGTTAGGCTCCCCACCTCGTCGCATATGTCAACATGAGGTCCTCTCCACGGCGGGCGGAAGCTTTATAACACAACCGTACGCCGATTTGCGGGGGAGGAATGTGGTGTCACCGTCAGACACAACACTTGCTAGGTGGTAGCCTTTAAATTGACCGCGGTCCGTTAGTATACGTCGGACCCGCGTGTCGCCACTATCAGTGATTGCAGACCGAGCGCCGCCACACGGCATGTCTAGAGAGCCTTCCTAGCACTCGCCCCAGTTGTACAGCCGACTTTGCTAGCGATGGTTCACTGACAAAATACGCTGTCATTTTCCGAGACGATAGTTTGCATAGCCTTCAGCTACGTCATTTGCTACGACCTAGCAAGGCGCCATTATCAGTTGCTATTGATATTGTAAAGAATGTACAGACAAGAGCTACGTTGAACATTAATGGATTAAAGTTAATTATTCCACCAAGTACGACTTTTTTTCTAAGTTCTAATATCCTTGTCCTGTTCCAGACCTCTCGCCAGCCTGCGTGAGCTAAACGCGTGCCTTTCGGCTTCCTCCAAACTCCGTGGGTTGGCTCCTGCCAATCCACAACAGGTAATATGGCCTTAACAAGAAAGGAACGAAATACAGCTTTCCTATTTCTGTTGTAAAAGGTTGTGGCGCTTACCATTCTTGGTAGACTATGGTTTGTCGACAAATTCGCCCGTTTGGAACCTAGACGCACCGAGTACAAGTTATCAGCCTTGGCCACAGTGGTTGGCAAACTAATTAGACAACAGAGACAAATATGAACATACAACGATTGAAATTTCTTTTGAGAGCTAAATTGTTTAAACTTAAGCTATAAATGCACGTACATTGTTATTAAGATATGTTTGGTGCTACTATGCTGGCCTTCTGACTTAAGTGTCAGGAAGTCTTTCCTGAAAGTATGGAGTGTAGCCATGTATGGAAGTGAAACATGGGCGATAAATAATGTAGACAAGAGGAGCGTAAAAGCTTCATAAGAATGCTGAACATTGGATGGGTAGGTCACGTAACTAATGAGTAAGTACTGAACAGAATTGGGGAGGTAAGAAATTGTGGCACAACCTGACTAGAAGAAGGGATCGTTTGGTTGGACTCGTTCAGAGACGTGAAGGGATGACTGAAGGGAAGTGTGGGGGTTAAAATCGTAGTGGGAGACTAAGAGATGAATACAGTAAACAGATTCAGAAGGCTATAGGCTGTAGTATTTAATCGGGGCTGAAGAGGCTTACACAAGTTGGAGTAGCATGGAGACCGGCATCAAACCAGTCTTCAGACTGAAGAGCACAAGAACAACATGCTGGTCTTGTTATCAACATCATCAGTCTGAGATACGTTAGCTGAGGTCGACCCCTTCCAACCCTTCCATCCACACCTGTCTTGTATACTGGTTACGTCTCTCCCCTTTCACTCATCCTCTCTGTATTTCGAAACCACATAGAGACGACGCAGTGACAAAAGCCGTAGCACACCTCCTAATGTCGTGTCGGGTCTCCATTTGCCAGGCGTTGTGCAGCGACACGACGTGGAATGGTCTCAACTAGACGTCGGACGTCCCCTGCAGGAATACTGAACCATGCTGCCTCCACAGCCGTCCATAATTGCGAAAGTGTTGTCGGTGCAGCGTTTTGTGCGTCCCATAAATATTCGATGAGATTCATGTTGGCCGATCTAGGTAGCCAAGTCATTCGCTCGAATTGTTCAGAATGTTCTTCAAACCAGTCGTGAACAATTGTAGCTTGTGACATGGCGCATTGTCATCCATTAAATTTCCATCACTGTTTCCACTCCATTTAGACACAGCCCACACCATTGTGGAGCCACCACCAGCTTGCACAGTGCCCTGTTGACAACCGGGGCCCACGGCTTCGCAGGGTCTCCCATCAGCTGTGTTACCGACTGAAGTCGGGCCTCGTCTGACCAGGACACGGCTTCCAGCCGTCTAGGGTCCACCCGGCGTGGTCACCAGCACAGGAGAGGCGCTGCAGCCCACCTCCTGCTCTCAGCAACGGCACCCACGTCGTTCTTCTGCTGCCACAGCCCTTTGACGCCAGAATTCACCGCACTGTCCCAAAGCATACGTTCGTCGTACGTCCCGAAACATCCCCTTAGAAAAATTAAGAACGACAGTGCTGCTAAACCTCTTACGTTATTTGACTTCCAAACAGCTGAGCAAAACTCAACGTACACAGACAGTTTTCTCTTTACTTTATCCCGATCATCACTTACAAAAATCTTTGTTACTCAAACTACTGCAATACAGCGTGCGCCAATACTACCAGCTAAATAAAAGATTCTGACTACTAAAGGCACTAACTACTGATAGGCATAGTTAGGAAATGAAAGTTTTTGGTGGAGAAAAAAAAATGTATTTACCTTAGTAGTGTTGAAATCTCATGACATCCAGTCTTACAAATTTCCTTTTTCTGACGGACACACGTCCAGATCGTCCGCTCTCAAAATTCTGCCATCTCTCTCCCCACATCCACCACTGCTGGCGGCTCACCTGCAACTGCGCAACGCTACTCGCTGTTCACATCCAGTTGCCCAACACTACAATAGCCAACAACAATGCAAACCAGCCACAGACTGCTCACAGCACAGCCAGTGATTTTCATACAGAGTGCTACGTGACGTTACCAACATAAAAACCTTAACAGCCTGCTTACAGTCCCACATTCATTTCTGCGGTCGCTTACTCCAGTGTCACTTGTCTCTTGATACTGACAACTCTATGCAAGCGCCGCTGTTCTCGGTCAAGTGAAGGCCGTATGCCAATGCGTTGTCCGTGGAGAGGGATAATTCTTGAAATTTGGTACTCTCGGCACACTACTGACATAGTGGATCTCGGAATACTGAATTCACTAACGATTTCCGAAATGGAATGACCCATGCGTCTAGCTCCAACTGACATTCCGCGTTTAAAGTCTGTTAATTGTGGCCGTGCCGCCATAATCACAAAAGGAAACCTGACTCACCTGTGTATAAATGACGGCTCGGCCAATGCACTGCCCTTTTACACCTTGCGCAGGCGCCGTGTGTTTATGTACATATCGCTGTCCAGTAACTTTTGTGGCCTCCGTGTATTTTTCACAGCGTTCCCTAAATGAATTTTACTTACAGTTGTAACTCTTAGTTACATTACAGTTATTCTGAATAAAATTTATTATACTGAGTAACATAACTATTCACTGATAAAGTTTAACTGTATGGTACCCATGAAATTAAATCGGCCAGTAACAGACTAACACTAGTATGAGCAATGTCTTTGCATCGCCTTGGAAAGTTTGGTAAGTCAAGTTTGTTTGTTTGAAAATGACTGTCTCCCCATGAATATGTACACCCGAATCAGGAAGGAAAAATAAACATTAGTTTCTCCACCTCATTATATGAGTCAGGAATACTATTTCATCTATTACAAAGCAACACATCTCCCCTCTCCAGATTTTGCAACTTAGACCACTTGTGCAATGAAAGACATTCACATTTGTTTTCTCTAATATTTCTATATCGCAAAAACGGTTCAAATGGCTCTGAGCACTATGGGACTTAACTACTAAGGTCATCAGTCCCATAGAACTTAGAACTACTTAAACCTAACTAACCTAAGGACATCACACACATCCATGGCCGAGGCAGGATTCGAACCTGCGACCGTAGCGGTCGCGCGGTTCCATAGTGCCTAGAACCGCTCGGTCACTCCTGCCGGCTTTCTATATCGCACAAAGACTTTGAAATTTTAGCTCCATAAACCTTTCTAAATCTGGCAACTGAATTTCAAAGTTTTTGAGGTCAATTTTAAAGGGAGAAACTTTTCATTCTGTAACAGAAGCATTAAGAGTATTTTTTAAAGGTTAACGTCGCTTAACTGTTTTCGAATTCCTGACACCTGTTGCGTGAAGCTTCCCTCGTATTTTCAGTATTGTTTTGAAATAAAAGGCGATATCATCGCGTGATTCAGTTATTTCCGACTCAGAATTCAAGAGATTTTTTTAAAGCACTTTCGTGATACTCCCTTGTTATTTCAGTTTTAATATAATTATCTGCTTTTTCTTTCGTCCGATCGCGCTTTTTGTCCACTTTTCATGCGAAACAGTTCCACTTTCTTCATCAAAACTAATATGCCTTCCACTGCTTCATTTTACTTAAACTTTAGTGCGTTAAAAGCTGTCTCCCGTTTCGGACTTTCGACGTCCGCCACCCACTTTCGAAGGCACTGTCGTGATCAGCAAAAGCGGTGTGGTTGGCAAAAGATACACGTGGTCCCGAGTCAAAACGGTAACCACGGCTACTGCCCCGTTTAACCACACTTCTTCAAACTAGACTGGCCCAGGCGGAAAAGCGACTGCTACGAGTGGGTCACGGACTCTACTGGCGCTGTACGTGCGTGTCCGCACGTGGTATTTCGTAAAAGAGCCACACGCCACACTCAAGGGGTGAGAGAGCTGCATGGGACTCGCCAGCCGCGGTTTGACGACGACTGCCCTGGGAAGAAGCCACACGAATATTGGATCTGTATGATTACCGCCGTAATTTTTATCAGCTCGCGATAGGAATCCAGCCCTGAGTTAATAACTTTGTCTCATTGCTCAGAAATTGTCGAGGGTGAACATGAGTATTATGATTACTGAGTAAAATCAGCACTATCTAAGAATAATAACCCTAACGTAAGCCTTCACGCAGCTCATTCCGGCACATCAGTACTGTTTTAATGCTACTAAATCACGTTTACAAGCAATTAAGACTTACATACTTATATTTATATGAAAGCCATACACTTGCGCCGTCAAATCCCTGACTAATCTGAAAATCATTGACATCAACTAAATAAACTTCAATAGTAAGAGAATCTCGGTACTTTTCCATCATTCGATGAATAGTGACAGAACAGAGCTTTTTTTAAATTTTTGTGTGTGTTTATATTCGTTTTCAGCGTCGGCCGTGAATAGTGTTTGTTTTCGGCCTCTGTAGCCTATTCGACCGGCCGTCGGTTATATGCCACCTATGGCCAGATACTCATCTCCTGGTCGTGGCTGACGGCGTTGTCCACAAGAATCCCACCACTCTGAAACATACACTCTAGTACAAAAACAAAGGAAAAAACGATGCACCACGAAGGAGTTCTGTCGAATGGGGTGGAAATCGGCGAATGTGATGTACACATATAGACAAATGATTAAAATTTTAAAAAAATTGGATGATTCATTCAAAAGAAAGAGCTTCACAAATTGAGCAAGTCAATAACGTGATGGTGCATGTCTGGCCCTTATGCAAGTAGATATTTAACTTGGAACTGAGTGCTAGAGTTGTCGGACGTCCTCCTCACAGATATCGGGCAAATTTCTGACCGACTGGGGCGTTAGATGGTCAAAACCCCGAACTGATTGGAGGGCTCTGCCTTAAATGCTCCGAACGCTCTCAACTGGGAAGAGATCCGGCGGGCTTGCCGGCCAATGTAGGATGTGGAAAGCGCGGAGCCATGCAGTAGAAATTCTCGCCGTTGTTGCTGGAATGTAAGCCCAGGATGGCTTCCATTAAGGGCAAGAAAATGGCGTGTATAACATCGTCGACGTGCCGCGAGTTGCACTCCTGGTTGCCGAGCTGTATGGGGGGGGGGGGGGGGGCGAGTGTCGGGCTGGTATCCCACCGCTGTCTGGGGCGTCTCCAGACTCCAGACGCGCCTTCGCTGGTCAGCAGGATTTGAGGTTCCAGGCTGATGACGTGTCTGGAGACAACGTTGGGGCAGCGAACTGTCTGTTGCTAGCCATACGTTTCGACAACCAGGAGTGATGGTCTGGGATAGTGGTCCGGTTTTGTAATATTAGAAGCACTCTCTCTAGCATGCTCTTTCTCAGTGTTCGTAGAAAAGTTTGTTGCGGTTAGGCAACTGTTTAGAGGCACACGATAGGGAATTTTGTGACTAAAAGATACAAATAAAAACAACAACTGTTAGATAAGACATTGATGGAGAGTTGTCAGCCAAACCAGAAATATTAGAATCATACGTTCTGCACTGCTGAGGGAGCGATCCGATTCTGGGGCTGAGCAAAGCGGACTGGACCGGCTACTGTGACCATGAGCAGCTGACAGCCAGTTGTAGGTCACCGGAGGCGAGCGAGCAACCAGAGCAGATGAGGGCCAGGTGGATGCGCTTGTCAACCAGCGCGTGAAGGCGGTTGAAGCACCAGACATGGTGGCTTCAGCAAAAGAGCTGATAATGGCAATCAAAGAATATTTTCTAATTACGTAAGCCGGCCGCGTTGGTCGAGCGGTTCTAGGCGCTTCAGTCCGGAAGCGACTGCTACGGTTGCAGGTTCGAATCCTGCCTCGGGCGTGGATGTGTGTGATGTCCTTAAGTAGTTATAAGTTCTAGGGGGCTGATGAGTTCCGATGTTGAGTCTCATGGTGCTCAGAGTCATTTTGTAATTATGTAATAATCCACAGATTCGTGGCATTTCAGACAACAGGTGGACGTTAGGTGTCTGCCACGTGGCAGGTGTTTTTGCTGGACAGCTGACCGTAATCGGCGGTCAATCAGGCACGCGGCATGGTGGTGTACAGAAACCGAACTCAGGAGCTTTTGCAGACATCCAGATACCGTATAAAGTCACTGAAGAGGCGTTCCCCGCTTGGGGGCACTGGCTCGACCGCCACTATCATCAGGTCTAGCAGCATTTCCTAGACAAGCACGTGGTGGATGATTGGGCTAGACACAGTCGTAGCTGATTGGTCCTTGTGGGGCGGAGAGCTGGTGAGGAGTAAGTCTCGGTGTATAGTCACACTGAAGATATTTCTAGTCTGAATGACAAGCATTTAGGATTGAAAAACGAGACAGATGACTTTATTCTGTATGTAGAAGATGCAGAAAATTCTGAACTGATAGATGTTCCGTTTCTCTCTAAACACAATGTAACCACAGGGATGAAGAAGATAAATATCAGGGATTACGACGTGCATCATTTTCGCCTAGAGCTAAAACGGAAAAGGAGGAGTTGCAACATATGTAAAAGTTGGAGACAAAATGAAAAGTATTGAAACAAAGAGTTTTAGTGTTGATTAGAACCTAGAAGCATGTGATGTGACTTGTTACTGCTCAATACTTCTTTGATAATTGTAACAGACTACAGATCCCCTACCAGAAACTCTCAGCTATTTAAGAGATATCTACAAAAGAAAAATTCGGAGTAGGTATTAAAATCCATGGAGAAGAAATAAAAACTTTAAGGTTCGCCAATGACATTGTAATTCTGTCAGAGACAGCAAAGGACTTAGAAGAGCAGTTAAACGGAATCGACAGTGTCTTGAAGGGAGGATATAAGATGAACATCAACAAAAGCAAAACGAGGATAATGGAATGTAGTCGAACTAAGTCGGACGATGCTGAGGGAATTAGATTAGGAAATGAGACACCTAAAGTAGTAAATGAGTTTTGCTATTTGGGGAGCAAAGTAACTGATGATGGTCGAAGTAGAGAGGATATAAAATGTAGACTGGCAATGGCAAGGAAAGCGTTTCTGAAGAAGAGAAATTTGTTAACATCGAGTATAGATTTAAGTGTCAGGAAGTCGTTTCTGAAAGTATGTGTATGGAGTGTAGCTATGTATGGAAGTGAAACATGGACGATAAATAGTTTGGACAAGAAGAGAATAGAAGCCTTTGAAATGTGGTGCTACAGAAGAATGCTGAAGATTAGTTGGGTAGATCACGTAACTAATGAGGAAATATTGAATAGGATTGGGGAGAAGAGGAGTTTGTGGCGCAACGTGACAAGAAGAAGGGATCGGTTGGTAGGACATGTTCTGAGACATCGAGGGATCACCAATTTAGTATTGGAGGACAGCGTGGAGGGTAAAAATCGTAGAGGGAGCCCAAGAGATGAATACACTAAACAGATTCAGAAGGATGTAGGCTGCAGCACGTACTGGGAGATAAAGAAGCTTGCACAGGATAGAGTAGCATGGAGAGCTGCATCAAACCAGTCTCAGGACTGAAGACCACAACAACAAGAACAATATGTGTTATTGAGTTACCTGTCAGCTAAGAAAAAGAAAATAACAGTTACCTGTGGAATTTTCAATGTAGATTCCTTAAAATATACAGCAGGGAAAATGATCTAGAATTATTATTATGGTGTTTCAATCTAGTTCTGTAGTCATTTTTCCATCTCATGAGCAGCAGATAGTAGGACACTGATTGGTAAAATTGCTGAGGATGAAACAATTAATATGCACCCAATTGCTAATGGAGTATCTGATCATGACGCACAGTTAATGGAAATAAACAGCATGGCACCTTACAAGACAAAGGCAAGCTCATACCAAGCAGTGAGGCAAATTTTTTGAGACCAGGATAGAATGTTTTAAGAATAAGCTAAAAGGCGTGGTGCAGGATGGGTATATGTAGAAAGATATGCTATTATAGAATTCATTTTATTCCATAGAAAAATTGTCTCAATATTTTAAAGAAGCCTTCCTAAAAGTTATCCAAAAGGTCCATTAAAAAACAAGTAACTCATGGATAACTAAGGGAATTAGAATCTCATGTAAGAGGAAGAGGGAAATTTAAGTAAAGGTCTGGGTAAATCAAGACTCGACGTTCTTTGCATTCTACAAATAATACTGTAATAACGAAAGTCGTAATAAAGTCCAGAAGTTCACATATGCTGACTGAAATAAATAATGCAGATAATAGGATAAAAACCATATGGGGCATTGTCAAATGGAAGACAGGGCAGCCAGTCAGTGTACAAGATTCCATAACAATTAAACTAAACTACAATGTTGTGATTGTAATTTACAAGTTCCAAGTCCATGAACCATGGACCTTGCCGTTGGTGGGGAGGCTTGCGTGCCTCAAAGATACAGATGGCCGTACCGTAGGTGCAACCACAACGGAGGGGTATCTGTTGAGAGGCCAGACAAACGTGTGGTTCCTGAAGAGGGGCAGCAGCATTTTCAGTAGTTGCAGGGGCAACAGCCTGGATGAGTGACTGATCTGGCCTTGTAACACTAACCAAAACAGTCTTGCTGTGCTGGTACTGCGAACGGCTGAAAGCAAGGGGAAACTACAGGCGTAATTTTTCCCGAGGGCATGCAGGTTTACTGTATGATTAAATGATGATGGCGTCCTCTTGGGTAAAATATTCCGGAGGTAAAATAGTCCGCCATTCGGATCTCTGGGCGGGGACTACTCAAGAGGACGTTTTTATCAGGAGAAAGAAAACTGGCGTTCTACGGATCGGAGCGTGGTATGTCAGATCCCTTTATCGGGCAGGTAGGTTAGAAAATTTAAAAGGGAATGGATAGGTTAAAGTTATAGTGGGAATTAGTGAAGTTCGGTGGCAGGAGGAACAAGACTTCTGGTCAGGTGAATACAGGGTTATAAATACAAAATCAAATGGGGGAATGCCGGAGTAGGTTTAATAATGAATAAAAAATAGGAGTACGGGTAAGCTACTACAAACAGCATAGTGAACGTATTATTGTGGCCAAGATAGACACGAAGCCCATGCCTACTACAGTAGTACAAGTTTATATGCCAAATAGCTCTGCAGAGAAATTGAAGAAATGTAAGATGAGATAAAAGAAATTATTCAGGTAGTGAAGGGAGACGAAAATTTAATAGTCATGGGTGACTGGAATTCGACAGTAGGAAAAGGGAGAGAAGGAAACATAGTAGGTGAATATGGGTTGGGGCTAAGAAATGAAAGAGGAAGCTGTGTGGTAGAATTTTGCACAGAGCATAACTTATTCATAGCTAACACTGGGTTCAAGAATCATAAAAGAAGGTTGTATACATGGAAGAATCCTGGAGATACTAAAAGGTATCAGATAGATTATATAATGGTAAGACAGAGATTTAGGAACCAGGTTTTAAATTGTAGGACATTTCCAGGGGCTGATGTGGACTCTGACCACAATCTATTGGTTATGAACTGTAGATTAAAACTGAAGAAATGGCAAAAAGCTGGGAATTTAAGGAGATGGGACCTGGATAACTGACTAAACCAGAGGTTGTACAGAGTTTCAGGGACAGCATAAGGGAACAATTGACAGGAATGGGGGAAAGAAATACCGTAGAAGACGAATGGGTTGAGGGATGAAGTAGTGAAGGTAGCAGAGGATCAAGTAGGTAAAAAGACGAGGGCTAGTAGAAATCCTTGGGTAACAGAAGAAATATTGCATTTAATTGATGAAAGGAGAAAATATAAAAATGCAGTAAATGAAGCAGGCAAAAAGGAATACAAACGTCTCAAAAATGAGATCGACAGGAAGAGCAAAATGGCTAAGCAGGGATGGCTAGAGGACAAATGTAAGGATGTAGAGGCTTATCTCACTAGGGGTAAGATAGATACAGCCTACAGGAAAATTAAAGAGACCTTTGGAGAAAAGAGAGCCACTTGTATGAATATCAAGAGCTCAGATGGAAACCCAGTTCTAAGCAAAGAGAGGAAATCAGAAAGGTGGAAGGAGTATATAGAGGGTCTATACAAGGGCGATGTACTTGAGGACAATATTATGGAAATGGAAGAGGATGTAGATGAAGATGAAATGGGAGATACGATACTGCGTGAAGAGTTTGACAGAGCACTGAAAGACCTGAAACGAAACAAGGCCACGGGAGTAGATATCATTCCAAAATGTAGACTGTCAATGGCAAGGAAAGCGTTTCTGAAGAAGAGAAATTTGTTAACATCGAGTATAGATTTAAGTGTCAGGAAGTCGTTTCTGAAAGTATTTGCATGGAGTGTAGCCATGTATGGAAGTGAAACATGGACAATAACTAGTTTGGACAAGAAGAGAATAGAACCTTTCGAAATGTGGTGCTACAGAAGAATGTTGAAGATTAGGTGGGTAGATCACGTAACTAATGAGGAGGTATTGAATAGGATTGGGGAGAAGAGAAGTTTGTGGCACAACTTGACTAAAAGAAGGGATAGGTTGGTAGGACATGTTCTGAGACATCGAGGGATCACCAATTTAGTATTGGAGGACAGCGTGGAGGGTAAAAATCGTAGAGGGAGACCAAGAGATGAATAAACTAAGCAGATTCAGAAGGATGTAGGCTGCAGTAGGTACTGGGAGATGAAGGAGGTTGCACAGGATAGATTAGTATGGAGAGCTGCATCAAATCAGTCTCAGGACTGAAAACGACAACAACAACAACAATAACAAGTATTTTCAACAATCACTTTCTAAACGTAGCAGCAAATATAAGATTAAATGGTTCAGTTGAAGAAGCTAGAGCGTATATTAAAAATGTCATTCCTGAAAACTTTAAGCAACTAGAAATAGCACCAACATGCTTCACTGAAATTGATAGTGTTAAAAGATTCTAAAAAACGAAAGCTCTTGTGGGGTTGATGGAATTTCAAACAGAATTCCGAAAAGTTGTTCCATCTTAATAAGTAATGTCGCTAGCGATATGTACAGTGCATCACCAGCACGAGGAATTTTTCCAGACAGGCTAAAATACGCAATTATTACACCATTTCATAAGATTGGTGACAAGACAGACTTAAACAAGCGTCGTCCAATTTACTTACTGATATCCTTTTTCAAAGTTTCGAGGAAGTAATGTACTGAAGAGTAGTCACACGCTTAAGTCACCACAATTTACTTAGCATACCAGAGCCTGGATTCCAGAAAGGTTGGTCTACTGAGAATGCCACTTATACATACACTCATCGAACGATATAAGCCTTAAATGATAATATATTGCCAGCTGGTATTTTTGTGAGCTCTTCAAGGCCATCGATGGTATAGATCATGACACTCTCTTAGAACAGCTCAAGGTTGATGGAACTGATGGCTTTTCAGACAGCTAGTTAGACTCGTACCTGACGAACAGATGCGAAAGATTGTGCTGAATAATCCACATGATGTCGGGAAAGTAGAAAATTTTAGTGGCTGGAATAAAATCACAAAGAGAGTCCCACAGTGTTCAATTTTGGGTTCACTCCTATTCCTTATTTTTGTGAATGACCTTCCACTTAACATCCAACAAACAAAATTGATACCTTTTCCAGTGAAACGTCCCCTTTTAAACAGTTTTACACGACTGTGCTTAAACTGACACACAATATTTTGTTAGCGCAACGCAATCTGACTTTCAGAATTCCCTACAAAAGAATGGCCCTGACTAACATTAAACTATACCTTTCACAAATCACAAAATCACTTACCTCACAAAAATCTTCGTTACTCCCACTACTGCAATACAGCAAGCGCCACTACTGCCAGCTAAATAAAAGATTCAAACTATGAAAGGCACTAACTACTGATAGGGATAGTTAGCAAATGAAAGATATTAATAGAGAACAAACAATGTATTTACCTTGATATCATCATATATAAATATAGCAGTTCATGACAAATTTCAAAACTCCGCCATCTCTCTCCCCACATCCACCACTGCTGGCGGCTCACCTCCAACTGAGCAACGCTACGCGCTGTTCACAGCCAGCTGCCTAACACTACAATGGCGAGTATTACAACAATGCAAAGCAGCCACAGACTGCACACAGCACAGCCAGTGATTTTCATACAGAGGTGGCGTTACCAATAAAAAAACCTAAACAGCCTACTTACATAGCCCCCAATACATATTTGTTAAAATTTTTTTTTCACAATTACAATAACAAAGAAATCAAATGCACACACTTATTGATACAATGTTGGTCAACAGCTAAAATTTTCTCACAGTCCATAAAGACAGTCCTGATCATTCATCACATTGCAGTGTTTTTCTCAAAGTCTGAGCAGTAAAAGAAAATGCACACGGAAGTAGTGGATTTCCATGCAGTCTCGAAGAAGTAGTGTTGTCCTTCTAACGGAAAGACAGTGCTGACTCTTGACATGCAGACAGGTAATGGGCCACAACAGAGCAAACCCACAGCGGAGTCAGTCGAAGTTGTGAAGAAGATTGGTGGGTAGGTCATCACAGAGCAGACCCACTGTAGTCCTGGTAGAGATTACGGTATTGGTGGGCCACCAGAGGCGCAGACCCACTGCAGTCCTTGTAGAAATAATGGTATTGATGGATCATCAAAGATGTAGACCCACTGTAGTCCTTGTAGAGATGGCCAGCAGCCATCCGTTGTGACTGTGCAGGTGCACAATCGCCATTGAAGAGTCTTGCGGCTAATATAGCAAGTCCATAACCACCACTTGTGCACTCACAAAGTTTTTGGAATTGTCCTTAGAACCAGCAATGCTGTTATCCAGTCCCTTGCTGAATTATTAACACACATGCAAACACTAACAGTCCCTACTTCTCACATAGTGTCCATATACTATGACCAACAGAAATGTGTGCAGTGAAATGAATGCTTACAAGTTACTTAGTTTGATACACTGGTGTCAATTACAATTTTATAACATGAGAATACAATTACAAAGGTACAAAATACATCATTAAAAACATAATAATACAGATAACATTTGTAGTACAGGCTTTACAAAAGAATCAAAATAACATATACATCAGTGTTACAGGAATTATGACATAAGTAAACACATAAAGATCAGAAGAACTTTTGAAACATCACCTTCACATGTGAGCAACAAACCAGAATAAATAATGTCTATAAACATTTTTACAAAGAAAATAACATATTATTTATGCAAATTATATTTGAGGATAACAGTATTCCTCATCATAGTGAATGTAGCTTAGTACTAGAACAGAAAAAAATTTCTATGAAACAGTACACAGAGACAGGAAGAAAAGAAATACACAAGGGTACACAAACACATAGCATAATAACACAGGGGGAAAGGACAGGGTTTGTTTTCAATATAACATTTGGTACTGCAGTATTTTGCGAACAAAACCTTTTTTTACTTCTCGGAGATCTCCCTTCGTTCCTCATTATTTCCAAAAAGTCCTATCAATACCTGCTTCCTCTACTCTGTTCATATTTCTTTCAAAATAAATACGGATCATTGTACAATACTCATTTTGGCCCAAAACGTTTTCATATACCTTCAATGCATTTCTTTCCATTCATCACAACTAGTTTCTTATATAGTCTACCCCCTCTTAAGCTAACTTAAATCTACTGAGCTCAGATGCTAAACTAAGGGACGAGGCAATGCAGCAGCACATAAAACAATTAACGCAAACAGCAATGACAAAAAAGTGCAGGTCTGCAAAGGAAGCAGCATTTTAGAAATTAGCGAAGCAATTGCAATATTACGACTAATATAAGGCAATGTGCAGCAAACAAGAAAAATAAATCTGGCTTAGCAGAGTAACACAAATTAAAATTCAGTAGCACTATGCCTGGCAAACAGCATAACCTATACCTAAACATGACAAAGTTCAAGCAGAAAAAGTATTACACTAAAAATGGCCATGTCTAATACCTATGTCACATCTTAACACTAGAGTGATGCATCACGATAACTTACTCTACCAAAAAAATTACCAAGTAGTTGAAAAGAAAATTATGTGTGCAGTTCCTGTTACTAGTCCCTTCTTATTGTTCTTTCCATTCCAAGAGCTCCTTTTTCGAGGAATGTGGATCATAAAGTAATTATTTAATAGATCTGTTGACAGAAAGTGTTCACATTAGCAAATGCATTTAATTTTATTTTATGAAACCAATGCTGCAAGACAGCTGGAAACCAGATATCAAGTGAAATAAGCAACTATGTACAAAGTAAAGCATAAAATAATCATTCAGTAGTCATGAGGCATTTCATAAGTGAGTAGAAATTCTCTCAATTCTCGTAAATGGACACTTGTCCTAATCAGGTGTGCAGATGTAAGAATGTTTCCAAGTTACTATTAGCGTGTCGTATTTACGATGCTTTCTACAAAGGAATGTCAATAGCGAGGATAATGGCCTCTCTTTTTTTTTCTACCACCTAATGGCTTTTTCTCAAGGCGGCTGGTACACCTGGCCGCTCACAACGAATTAAGTCACGGTCACTTACCTTTCATACCAAAATATTTACGACAGCAGTTTTCGCTACAGTGACAGTCTCATATAAAAAAAATTCACAGGTTGAGAATTTGGTTCCAAATGTGTAGAAACAAAATCCTATTGATACAACAGTGTCCAAAAAAATTTTCGTCGGCATTGTGATACATTCACCCATTTACACACATTTCATAACCTTAAAGTACGATTTCTCGGTTTCCAACATCCTTTTTCACAAACCACAGTCCCTAAACACCATTCATTACTCCTTACCTTATTATACATATACATATTCGTCGACACTTCAATATTTCATCGTAACATACGTAGCATAATCAGATTCCTCATATAGCATCATCTCATTGATAATAAACATACCTCAACAACATAATACACATCGTCGCCGTAATAATAACATCATAAAACCTCAGTCAAATCTCAAAAACGTCGTAGCTTCCTCCAATAATTGCAAAACCAAAAAAAAAAATTCTCTGCTCATGTCAAAAGTGTCATCTACCTCAAATGTACTTTAAAATCATGCTCCCTTACCAAATACATCGTTCAAAGCTCTCATAGTATCACAATGGTTCCGAAAAAATATGAGCATTTCACAAAGTACAGACAAAATACAATTTCATAAGTGTGAAGTTACCCAACTGTGAAATTGCGTAAACATGAAGTTATCCAACGGTGTAATTACGTAAACATCTGTCACTGACGTAGTAAAAAAAATGTTTGTCTCTCTCAGTTAAATGATCAGATAGCTGTGTATTTTGTGTTGGAGAAATATGGTACCGATGTGTAAAGTTGTATACGCAAATACCATATTAGCTAGGGCTCCTTGTGGTTGCCAAACACATGGTACACAAAGTAGGCGCGTACCCCCCTGAGGATAAATGAATAATACCCTCAGGTGTTACAGATTACAGCAATGGAATGGAATCTATCACGGAATACCTTTGTATCATTGTACTTCAAATATCTTTAAAAATAAATGTTTTAAGTACAAAATTAATCACTCAAATGCGTGTACTGTAGCGCTAAACTGTTCATCTTGTAAGATAATCTCTGTGGAAGTGTCGTAGTTATCGTCCTCCGAAAGCTAAGTTCTGCAGAAGTCAATGTACTTACCTCACGATACACAAAAATGAAATGCTTTGCGAATAGATATCTTAGTTATTACGCTTATTGTTGTCATGAAGAAAGTACTGTATTGTAACGTATTGTTGTGCCACGAAAAAGGCTGTCTCATTGTTGCTATACCACAAAAGTTACTACTAAAACATGTTTTTCTTTCCAAAAGAATTCAGAAAACTGTGCAGATATAAAACAGATACACCGCAAAAGCAACATTGTAAATTGTCACTCATTAGTAGCGTCGTGATAAAATCGTGTAGCTGTCACATAAATTAAGCACTGTGTCATCTGGTATCTCACAGAAAGTACTTTAAAATCAGAATGTATGTTCAAGTAAACCAAAATGTTGCATTAAAATTCATTAGCAGTACTGGTAAACGTCCTAAGAATGTGAGCCTTATAGTCGTTACGCAATCGTGCAACTAACAAGCAAGAATGTACAAATAACAACACTGTGTCGTCTGTTCACTATAACAATGCATTCGTAATTTCTGTTTAAAAATGTTCCTTAGGTTCTAGACTGGATATTTGACTTCAAACATTGTTACATGTTAACAGTTTCTTAAGTCTGACAAAGCATACTAGAAATGTGAAGTGAAAAGTTTTATGGCAGAGACAAAGTTAAAAAGCAGATTATCTTTCAATAAACGGTTTTACATGTGAAATGTGGTGTAAACCTTTACTCTTCCTAGTACGCAGAGTTTCAACTTCAACGCAATTATCATGTGGTATACATCGGTAAAGAATGCTAAAATTTTTCTCAAGGCTAGCGTCTTATGTTATTTTTCTCGGAGCCAGCGGGCGCACGCGGCTGCTTGCTGTGTGAGTCATTGTCTGTCTCTTTGTTGGCGCGCGCCGTTATTGGGATTAGGAGACCTAACTTCTAAAAATTCACTTTGACGATAAGGCCCTGCCCTGTTTAAATCCCGCCAGTTCTGATGCAATTCAGGTCTGTCGTTACGATCATATCGTCTGTCGTCATGTCGGTAGGTTCCGTAGTTTCTTCCTTGTCCGTCACGTGGTGGAGAATTTCTCCCTGAATCGTAACTGCGCGCTGAACTGTTGCGTCTGAAATTATTCTGTCTCCCTTGATAATAATAGTTCTGATTCCCATATTGTCTGTTTCTATGGTTATTTCTGTCATATTCATTACTACGGAAATGCGATCTTTCTCTGTATCTATTATTGTGCCAGCGGTTGTTACAAGGGTGGTGTCTGTTTTGGTCACGATTTGTGTTGTGAGAATAGCCTTGTCGTGTCCAGTTATTATTTCTGTCATCACGGAAATGTGGCGGATGTGACCTGTAATTGTTGTTTCCATGTTTTCGCGTTTCGCGATTGTCAGTGTCAATTTCTAATTCTTGTAAGAGTCCCTGAAACGCTTCAATGTCGACTTTGCAACGTCCTGCTAAAATAATATGTCGTAAATGTTCAGGTAATTTGATTAAGCAAATGCGGATGAGTTCTGAAGGGCTGTATGGGTTTGAAAGATATTGATTCTTGTGCAACATGTCTTCAAAATATTTCACAAGACTGGAAAATTCAGATTCTTCGAAATGTTTCATCATTATGATGCTATGTTTTACTCGGTCTTGTGTAGCTTGAGACCAATATGCTGAGAGGAAGGCATGATAAAAATCTCCTTCACTGTGACAATCGTGAATGACCGATCGCATTCTTACAGCTGGTTCATTCTCCAAGTAGCCACACATAAATTCTAACCTGTGCTCCAATGACCAGTTGGGAGGAAAACAATGAGAGAATTGATGGAGCCATGCTTGTGGATGAATGTCATTGCCAGAATTCTTAAATGTTTTGAATTTACGTGTAGTCATGAACAGCTTATAGTCAAAATCATCATGTCGGCGAGTCGCATATCGGTCATTGTTAGGTCGTGTCGGCCGTTCCATCTCAAAATTCGGTGCACATTGCCAATTTCTTTCATAATTTCCGAAATGCCCTGTGTTATTATTTTGCGGCTTTTCCGTATTTCTAAGTCCCTCTTCCCGTGTTGGAGCGCGAGTGTCCTCTGAAATACGTAATTCTTGTATTACCTGTGTCAGCTGATCTTGTACTTCCCGGATTTCTCTTTGGTGTTGCGTGTTAAAGACTACCGGTTTTGTGTCATTCAGATTATCATCTACCTTCGTAGATAAATTGTTTAGCTGATCCGAAAGTTCAACTACTTTCTCTGATAATGAACTAATTTCCTCCATGTGTCTTTCTGAACCAATTTTCAGAGTATCTACTGTGTCCTTTAAATTTTCTTGAGTTTTTGCAAGTTGCATAACCGAATCGGTAGATGCAACTGAGTCAAATTTAGCTTGCAAGGTCTCATGATTTTCATGAACAATAGTTTGCAGGTCTTTTATGGCTGCTTCGTGATTCTGTAATCCATTTTCATGCCGCGAAAAAATGGGTTGAAAATGCTCACAAATTTGTGTTTTTACGTCATTACAGACTTTTTGACATTTCGATTCAATGTTATGTAACTCACTAGTTAAATCTTAACGTGTTTGTTCAAGTGTGGTGTTTAACGTTTGAAGATTTTGTCCCATTGCGTCTAACTGTTGCTGTGTTTGTCTCTGGTGTTGTTCCATTGTGTCTAACTTTTTAAGATTTTGTTCCAGTGTGTCTAACTTTTGAAGCTTTTGCTGTGTTTGACTCTGATTTTGTTCCATTTGTTTCTGATTTTGTTCAAGCGTTGTGTCTAACTTTTGTAGCCTTTGTCCCATTTGTTGCATTAACTGTAATAACAATGCACTGGTGTCTGAAACATGTTCCTCAGTGCTTTTCGGCAGTGAATTTGCACCGGCAACATTCACATTTTGACAAGCGGAAAATGTGTCTTGACTCATTTGAGAAAACGGTGAGGACGCAAAACCTGAATCTACAGTATTTGCAAAATTGTGTCCTGTCATTTCGGATTCCTGAGGCGAGCTGTTGCCGACCGATCGATCGATAATGCTTCCCTCTTCACTAATTGTTTCACTGTCCACGCCATTGTTTGCCGCCCGCTCCATTTCCCTATCCATAATTACCAAATTACTACTTTGAACATCAGTTAATTCATTACTCTGTGGCGCTAACACACTGCTTTCATTTTCACTGTCATTTCTCAGTTTACTTTGGAGCCTAGTATTACGTCTTTCACACGCCATTATTGTCACAGTATTTCACACGACAACACAGAAAAACACAATTTGAAGAGCAAAAATAAGAGAACACATTAATATAACACTGAAAATAATATCTAGTTAATTGCAAGCGCAGCTGCGAAATACTTGGTGCAAATCTACATGCATGCCACAACTGTTTTACTGTACAACAATGAAAAACTACAACTACAAAGGAAATTCTCTCTATGATTACGCGCTAGCAATAAACAAAAGCTACACTAATTACACAAACTACAAGAAAAAATCAGACGATTCCAGTGAGGTATCCTCGGCTAAGGGTCGACATATGAAACGTCCCCTTTTAAACAGTTTTACACGACTGTGCTTAAACTGACACACAATATTTTGTTAGCGCAACGCAATCTGACTTTCAGAATTCCCTACAAAAGAATGGCCCTGACTAACATTAAACTATACCTTTCACAAATCACAAAATCACTTACCTCACAAAAATCTTCGTTACTCCCACTACTGCAATACAGCAAGCGCCACTACTGCCAGCTAAATAAAAGATTCAAACTATGAAAGGCACTAACTACTGATAGGGATAGTTAGCAAATGAAAGATATTAATAGAGAACAAACAATGTATTTACCTTGATATCATCATATATAAATATAGCAGTTCATGACAAATTTCAAAACTCCGCCATCTCTCTCCCCACATCCACTACTGCTGGCGGCTCACCTCCAACTGCGCAACGCTACGCGCTGTTCGCAGCCAGCTGCCTAACACTACAATGGCGAGTATTACAACAATGCAAAGCAGCCACAGACTGCACACAGCACAGCCAGTGATTTTCATACAGAGGTGGCGTTACCAATAAAAAAACCTAAACAGCCTACTTACACCAGACGATACTATTGTTATAATGAATACCATTAGAGAGCAAGCAACAGAAGAGTTAGTAAATGATGTTTTCCAAAGAACTATTAAGTGGTTCTCTGAAAATGGACTCTCCATAAATTTTCAAGGAAACACAGTACGTTCGGTTCCGTACAACAAATAGTCATACCAGGAGTCAGTAATCAGCGTAGAATGCTTCAAATTTTTGGGTCTACATGTTGATGAAAACTTGAACTGGAAGATGGATTTTACTGAGCTTCTCAAACAATTAATTTCAGCCAATTTTGCTTTTAGTATAATTTTGGAATGAAACGTACCAGCTTCCTGACATATTTTGCGTATTTTCACTCAATAATGTTGTATGGAATAATTTTCTGGGGGGATCGCATCACTTACAAAGGAAATACTGACTGCACAAATGTGAGCAATAAGAATAATTCGTGGTGTTCACTCGCGGACGTCATGCACATATCTCTTCAAGGAGCTAGGCATTTAAACTGCGCCCTCACAATACATATTTTCGCTAATGAACTTCATCATACACGATCCATCTCAATTTGAGAAGAGCAGTGATGTAGATACCTACAACACTAGAGGGAAAAACGATCTTTATTAATCATTGTTAAAGCTGTCAGTGAGTCAGATAGAGTTCAAAATGCAGCAGTAAAAGTTTTGATCATTTGCCCAATAACATAAAATGTCCGACGGGCACCGAATCAAATATTAAATCCAATTTAAAATCACTTCTGCTAATAAAAAAAGAGGAAAAAGAAAAAAAAAACTTCTTTTTAAGTGTAGATACATGAGTAGAAATAAACTGAAAATTTGTTCATTAATGTTAACTCTACTTCAATCATGTATGCATATCCTGTAAACTGACTCGTTCCACATAACTTCAATAAGAGACTCGTTCAAGTGATCTGTGGAAATTGCGACCAACTAACTAACTAGATAATCGCTGTGACAGGGTCTGGACTCCACTCACACAGGCAGAGTTGGGTCACTGCATGTGGAAACTGAGATCGTCCCTACGGCGGACTGGGGTGTGGCACGACAATCTGCCAATAATAATCCAGCGCCAGTGTCAAGATTTCGTAGGTGGCCAACTGGCCCATCACACCACGAGTTGTGAAGCCCGCACGAAAGGATCGCGCCGCAACAGTTCTTATTATCTGCGGCTATTACGTCTTGTAGGTCAAGAAAGGAGCGAAGTAAATAGTACGAACTGGTGAAAGAGAAATCAATGCACAAGTGCCAGAGAAACCAGAGCTCAGGTTTGCAGGCGGCACATCATCTGACACGGTTTAAAGAAGACTTAGGAGACCTGTGGAAAGGAAGGGACGGGTTACTTGCTGCACGATATAACTTAAGGCAAACCAAGCAAAGACAAACGGGGTGAACAGAAATAGGAAGTCTAATAGTGGTTTGCTTAAAATACAAATTGGGAAAGGTGTAGTAGTTGAAGAAACGAATGTATCCCCGGTCTAGGAAGCAAACTTACACTCGACAGTCGACGCAGGGTAGATGTCAACAGTATATTAACTAAGGGAAATAAAGCTTCCATCGATACAAGAGCTCTGCGGGAACTAATTATTGATATTCAAAACCTGTCACTCATCGTAAATTTAAACCTGTGTGTTCACGAATAATTATGGCCCTGAAATTCACCTCAAGATATTCAGTAAGACCCTTGATAACGCAAGCTGACTAAGATGTAAGTGCTTCAGAGATCGCAGAGTTTTCGGAAGTCCAATGAAGGGGGGTAAATTGAAGTAACACAGAAAAATATAGATGCGAGTACTATCAGTCATGAATAAGGAGAAGTATATGAGTATTAAGCCGTGCCTACTCCACTAGTGTAGGGCGGTTGTGCTCGCCATTTGTGACCCGTATTTGGTAAAAAACGTGTTACGATATAAGCTAGTGTGCTGAAGAAAGTAAGATCCGGTGACGTCTCTTCTGCAACCTCATGTTTCGTAGTACTGCAGTCATGTCCAGCAGTGGAATCTTACGGAAGACAATGGTAAAAGAGCTGCGTAATTATATGTCATTGCCTCTGAGTATAGTACAATGCAAATTATTGGAGCAAGTTTTTATGTGGTGTTTTTGAGTATGCACAAGCGTAGGTAAGGCACACATGGTTGGAATCATAGACAAATGATATTATACGAAATAATAGATCGACAAATGCCAAAAGTACTGTAATGGTGATACAATGATCAAGAAATAACACATCAGAACCTACCCTTCATGTGTGATTGTAACATAACTGATCTAACATATTTTAACGTCCTAAATTTACACCGTCACACAAATAAAAATTCAAAATAATAACGCGGAGTTGTTGTTGTTGTTGTTGTTGTTGTTGTTGTGGTCTTCAGACCTGAGGCTGGTTTGATGCTGCTCTCCACGCTACTCTATCCCGTGCAAGCTTCTTCATCTCCCAGTACCTACTGCAGCCTACATCCTTCTGAATCTGCTCAGTGTATTCATCTCCTTGTCTCCCTCTACGATTTTTACCATCCTCGCTGCCCTCCAATGGTAAATTGGTGATCCCTCGATGCCTCAGAACATGTTCTACCAACCGATCCCTTCTTCTAGTCAAGTTATGTGATCTACCCATTTAATCTTCTCTAGCACCACATTTCGAAAGGTTCTATTCTCTTCTTGTCTAAACTATTTATCATCCACGTTTCACTTCCATACATGGCTACACTCCATACAAATACTTTCAGAAACGACTTCTTGACATTTAAATCTATACTCGATGTTAACAAACTTCTCTTCTTCAGAAACGCTTTCCTTGCCATTGCCAGTCTACATTTTATATCTTCTCTACTTCGACCATCATCAGTTATTTTGCTCCCCAAATAGCCAAACTCATTTACTACCTCAAGCGTCTCATTTCCTAATCTAATTCAAGCAGCATCATCCGAATTGATTCGACTACATTCCATTATCCTCGTTTTCCTTTTGTTGATGTTCATCTTATATCCTCCTTTCAAGACACTGTCCATTGCGTTCAGCTGCTCTTCCAAGTCCTTTGCTGTCTCTGACAGAATTACAATGTCTTCGGCGAACCTCAAGGTTTTTATTTCTTCTCCATGGATTTTAATACCTACTCCAAATTTTTCTTTTGTTTCCTTTACTGCTTGCTCAATATACAGATTGGATAACATCGGGGAGAGGCTACAACCCTGTCTCACTCCCTTCCTAACCACTGCTTCCCTTTCATGCCCCTCGACTCTTATAACTGCCATCTGGTTTCTGTACAAATTGTAAATAGCCTTTCGCTCCCTGTATTTTACCCCTGCCACCTTCAGAATTTGAAAGAGAGTATTCCAGTCAACATTGTCAAAAGCTTTTTCTAAGTCTACAAATGCTAGAAACGTAGGTTTGCCTTTCCTTAATCTAAATGTCTTACAATTTAAAACCTGGTTCCTGTGTTCGTGCTGACTACGCGGAACTATGTACATGACAAAATGTTGATAAAAATAAGCAATACCCATTGCCTCATTCGTTCATGGTTTAATAAAACACCTTCTTGAACTAAACATTAGTCTTCTGTCATTTTAAATATGAGAGTAAGCAAAGAAAACTTTTTCATTTTAAAGTTTAGTAATGCGCTAATTTTGTTGATTGTGAGGGGGCGGGGGCTGGGGGGGGGGGGCGGTGTGTGTGTGTGTGTGTGTGTGTGTGTGTATGTGTGTGTGTGTGTGTGTGTATGTGTGTGTGTGTGTGTGTGTGTAGAGGGGTACTGGGCAGTACCTGTTTGCACCGAAGGGTAATAATCTCAGTTGGAAAACACTGTTTTAGCGTTTATCCCGTCGCTTGGGGGTCCACTGTTTCCAGGATCCGACAAATTTATTTTATTTCGGCTTCTTGATAGGATGGCGAGCCTTTCACCAAAGTCATCAACTAACGTAAGAGAGGGAAACTGTGTTCACCATCTGTCTATGTAAGCTGTACACCGTGTGTTATCGTATTTTAAATGTATTTTCTGAGGCCGTGAAGGGGAGCAGTCCATCTTTTACCTAAACGAACGCGGAAATCCTCCTAAAACCCACAGTCAGCCTGACCGGTGTGCCAGATCCACCGTCGTTATTCATGCGTGGCGATTCCATCCAGGTCCGGCTCAAATAAAGGCCTATGAAAACATATTTAATATTACCTCGAAAATAATGACGTCACGTAATTCATTACCAAAGGCCTTGCTGCAGTGGTAACACCGGTTCCCGTCAGATCATCGAAATTAAGCGCAATCGGACTTGGTAGCACTTGGATGGGTGACCATCCGGATCTGTCGAGCGCTGTCGGCAAGCAGGGTGCAGTCACCCCTTGTGAGGACAACTGATAAGTGGGTACTCCATTTTCCACTACATATGGACCAAAATGAGGTATTTTGCACGTAGCAAGGTTATTATTTTTTATGACGAGATGGTTAATTTTATTCTGATACCGGACTACTATCATGTAATTTGCACATTTATTGATCACTGAAAATAATCTCACACTAATCAGAAATTGACATACCACGTTTTGTCCAACTTCCCTCATTGTATATAATGTGGCGGATATTGGCAACCAGCGCAGTAATTGCCTAAAAGAACGTCGAAAAACCTGCCGTAGAGCACGGTAACGCTGAGCGGTGTGCCAGACCGACGACTGTTAGTAACCAATGTGAATTCGATCGGAATCAGACCACCTGTCTCGAAAGCTAGCACGCTGGTTTATTCAGCGTTCAGTTGCGGAGAATACACCAACTCGTGAAGGAGGATTAAAAGATCACGGTTGGCTCTCACGAGCAATATTGATAACCAGCGGGGCGCTAACAGTGGCAGCCAAACAATATAATTCAGTATTTATACGTCCGCGTACCTGCGATGGGCGCCAAAAAAAGATAAATACACGATTCCTGGCAAGCGAACTGGACTTGTTGAAAGAGATGTGTAGTGGTAGCCCCGGCGTCACGTTAACGAGTCGCAGCCGCTCCCGGCAGTCAGCGGCGAGTGCGGATAACACGCACCGCGCGCGGCCGGCGCTCGTTCCAGATAGGCCCCTCGGCGCCACTCCAGCCGCGCTTTAGCGTTATCCAGCCATTGTTGAGCGCCGCAGCGCGCGCGTACTCAGCCGCCGCTGTTGGCGAGATAGCAGAGCGTGACAAGGGGGGGGGGAGGTGATGCGTGGAGAGGCGAAGCGGGTCGTGTGTTGGGGATGGGGGCAAAGGGGGGGGGGTGAGGAGGGCGGGGAGGGGAGGGGAGGGGAGTGCCGATGCGCGCTTTTGATGTCGGGCGGCTGTAGAGCCGGTGCGAAATAGCGGCATACTTCAATCCGGGCCGCGGGGGTTGGGTATTGGAGGATTTGGGGTGAGAGCGTGCACGGTGAGGGGATGAGGGTGTGGGAACGTGCGGTCCGGACCGGGCTGGCCTCGGAAATGAATCTGGCCCGCTTGATGGGGGGCTGGGGCCGGCAGCCTCCAGCTGACACTGCTCTCTACTCCAGAGGCCCCTCAACCACAGGGTGGCCCACCGCATCCAGTTGCGTCAGGTGAGAACGAGCCGACGCAGAACACGGGTCGTATCATAATTAATAGAGGAAAGTGACTCTGGTCAAAGTATACGACGCTAAATTGCGGGACATAACTGCAACGAAAAGGAAGGGAACTACATAACCAAGTTTTACGTATTCTGCCTACACAGTATGCGGTTCTTTCCGTCCCTTTACGACGGACCTGCACCTACCTGTGAACATTGTCTCAACAGATCATCAGTAGGAAAGCCGAGTGAAACCTACTGCACTTCGACGTGAACCAGGCTGCAATTAAAGTCACTAATCTACGTTTCGGGAGAAACACGAAATGAAAGGTTGGAAATTTGGTCCTCAGTTAACATATTCTGAAACTTAGGTGAACAAGTATCACTGCCAAGCCCGTGCTAGTCTTAACACAGTCACTCACAATCCCTTTCACTCACGTTAGTAAGTTCATTGGGTTGCATTTCCCGAAAACGTAATAGCGGCAAAAATACTGATTGTTTTTGATTTAGAATGCTCGCCAAATAGTAAGTCTGTCGGTACCTAAAGCAGTCACAGTTTTTAGCCTCCGACCTGCTCAATACGCCACGCGGAATATATGTCTTTTCTCGTCACAAAATTCACTTAAAAATTCCGAAATTTCTGCACATCCATCGGAATAATTTTGCCGTCACTTTCCAACACTTTTGATGTATGAAACACTGCTAGATCCGGCAAATTATCATTTCCATCGGAACTACTACTACACACGTCCGAACTGTTTCATGGCTAGGCTCCGACACCTCTCTAGAATACTCTAAGTCTTCTCTACCAGCAGAGAAAGGCGTGCGAAGAATATTGCTTTACCATTGGTCAGTTTACTCAACAGCCAATAGAAAAACAACATTCTCCCGCGTCTGTTCGCGCTTTTCATTAATAACCAATCGCAAAATAGTAAACCTAACGACTGCACTTTTTACCGACGTAATTATCTAATATGCTGAAGTTTTGCTTATCCATAAAGTTATTTACTATTGTTATTTATACCTGAATTAACTTTCCCTTTACCATAAACTTACTTTACAAAACTATTCTACAAAAATCCCCTTTGTCCATATCCATACTCCTTCGAAATGTTCGTACACTAAATCCTACTACACAACTCGTTAAACAATTATCTTTATATTAACCTTAAACCACACTCACGCATCATTCATACTGCTAAAACACATTTATTACGTTTTACATACACAAAAGGACATAATAACACTTTATGAAAATACTAGAACAGTTTATGAAAAACATTCTATTACTTTAGTGCACTCTAGTGGGCACAATCGGAACTAAAGTCACAGTCCCCCTATCCAATATCGTCCTCTATCGGCTGATACATAAACTACGTGCGCGTTCAGTCTCGCGTGACCATCTGTCACTATCCAGCTCTGAGACACATCTCCCACATAACCGCCTCCAAGGCAGGATCGTTATATGGCGCTACGCCACAAGTAAGGTAGGAAGTTTAATAATTGAATCTTCATCTGATTTTGAGAGTATACAGGATGCCTCGTAACGTGATCGAAAAGAAATTGGAGACGACATGGAAGAGACAGGGGGTCCAGTATTACTACATAAAAGAGCTCTGGAAGACTTGAGGTCAAGCAAGGCAGAAGGGATAGGTAACATTCCACCGGAATTTTTGTAGTTTTTGGGGAAAGTGGCAACAAAATGACTGTTTAGGGTGCGTCTCTGGAAATCTATCAAGAAAAGTGAGACAGCAACTTCGTTTATCCAACACGTACTACCAGTTCAAAATTGTTAGGACTTTCGTGACCACTTGTTGCCAAACTGCATGTTGGCTTCTGTCTCGGGTTCTCCGGCCGACGTTCGTCTGATAATTTTTCTGACGTGTTAGCGAAACGTCAAAACAATCATCAGACGAACGTATGCCGAAGAACCCGAGACATAAGCTAACAGGCATTTCGTCACATACTACCAGTTTCGACGCCAAAAAGCGTCATTTTCAGGCCCCAAGCGTCACCTGCCAAAGTCAACTAGATTCCGTCTCTTCTTGTCACTGCTACGATTATACGGAATCCAGTTGATTTTGGCCCCGGTGCAAACGACTTTGTTCGTTGCACATGCTAGCCTACATGCTTAACAACTGTTTCCATTTGAAGGCTCAGTTGGTCTTTATCATTGTGAGTGTGGATGGCAGGCTACACTTGGTGTCGGAATGTTGAGAATTATGTGGACTGATTAGGTAAGCAATGAGGACGTTCTACACAGAATTGGAGAAGAAAGGAACATATGGAAAACACTGACAAAAAGAAGGGACAGGATGGCAGGACATGTGTTGACATCAAGGAATAGCTTCCGTGGTACTAGAGGGAACAGTAGAAGGTGAATACTGTAGAGGAAGGCAGAGATTTGAATACATCCAGCAGATACCTGGTGACGTAGGAATTTGTGGTGTGCCGCGTCGGACCAGTCAGAAGACTGCGAGGTGCCGGGGCTAGCAGTGTATTTAATACCAAATTCTTCTAGAATCTCCATATGGAAATGATGCTCTAAGCCACTCCTTTTCTAACTCCGACTTTTGCTGTTGCACATGGATTATGAAGAAATGCGAATTGACTGTAATGACCCTGCAAGTGGAGTTGCAAAGAGTTGGGCACCTGCAATCATTTAATTTGATAAAAATTAAATTCATAAAGGGAAGTTTCATTAACATAGTGTGAAATGAAAGGGTTGCTCTACCGATCTACATAATGAAAGTTCTGTCAAAAACAACAATTTGATTTATTATGATAAATTCAAAGTAATAAAAAAACACACGAAACATTTACAATACGTCAAATTGGATACTGAAATAAATGCTGTAAAGGTCAAGTTGTCCATAAACTAGCTTGTGACATTTATGACCAAGTGGAATGTGGAGCCAATTCCTTGCAATTCAAATCTTAAGAGAAACACTCAGCGAACCCAAAATTAATTGCTGCTACAGTAGTCAGAGCTCAGACATCTACATCTACATCTACATCTACATCTACATCTACATCTACATCTACATCTACATGATTACTCTGCAATTCACATTTAAGTGCTTGGTAGAGGGTTCATCGAACCACAATCATACTATCTCTCTACCATTCCACTCCCGAACAGCGCGCGGGAAAAACGAACACCTAAATCTTTCTGTTCGAGCTCTGATTTATCTTATTTTATTTTGATGATCATTCCTACCTATGTGGGTTGGGCTCAGCAAAATATTTTCGCATTCGGAAGAGAAAGTTGGTGACAGAAATTTCGTAAATAGATCTCGCCGCGACGAAGAACGTCTTTGCTTTAATGACTTCCATCCCAACTCGCGTATCATATCTGCCACACTCTCCCCTATTACGTGATAATACAAAACGAGCTGGCCTTTATTGCACCCTTTCAATGTCCTCCGTCAATCCCACCTGGTAAGGATCCCACACCACGCAGCAATATTCTAACAGAGGACGAACGAATGTAGTGTAAGCTGTCTCTTTAGTGGACTTGTTGCATCTTCTAAGTGTCCTGCCAATGAAACACAACCTTTGGCTCGGCTTCCCCACAATATTATCTATGTGGTCTTTCCAACTGAAGTTGTTCGTAATTTTAACACCCAGGTACTTAGTTGACTTGACAGCCTTGAGAATTGTACTATTTATCGAGTAATCGAATTCCAACGGATTTCTTTTGGTACTCATGTGAGTCACCTCACACTTTTCGTTATTTACCGTCAACTGCCACCTGCCACACCATACAGCAATGTTTTCTATCTCGCTTTGCAACTGATACTGGTCTTCGAATGACCTTACTAGACGGTAAATTACAGCATCATGTGCGAAGAACCTAAGAGAACTGCTCAGATTGTCACCCAGGTCATTTATATAGATCAGGAACAGCAGAGGTCCCAGGAAGCTTCCCTGGGGAACACCTGATATCACTTCAGTTTTACTCGATGATTTGCCGTCTATTACTACGAACTGCGACCTTCCTGACAGGAAATCACGAATCCAGTCGCACAACTGAGACGATACCCCATAGGCCCACAGCTTGATTAGAAGTCGCTTGTCAGGAACGGTGTCAAAAGCTTTCCGGAAATCTAGAAATACAGAATCAACTTGAGATCCCCTGTCGATAGCGACCATTACTTCATGCGAATAAAGAGCTAGCTCCGTTGCAGAAGAACGATGGACACCCAAGACAGTACCATGTAAGAAAAGATGGGAACAAGTGCGCTCTGCTGGGCTCTGATTATCACATAGCAAAATTCCCCAATCTGCCGGTGCTGCGGACATACGCTACCAAGCTGTCTTCTTAACTGCAAGGACACGATCTGGCGTACTGGAGGCGATGGCTGGTTGCTTCGACGTCCTGTCGTGGTCATGAGAATGTCACGAGTATAGTCCGAAACAAATTATCCTGGTCTGTTTGTTCCAGACTAAAGACTTCCTAGCAATAAAAATGTGCCTCTGAGGGAGACGAAGAAAGCTCGCCACACAATCACTGACGGTACAGGGATTGATTTTAACAAGCGAAGTCACACAGTAACTCTGATACAGTCACTTTAGCCAAACCTGCTCAAGACGGACAACATAGGCCGCTTGTACGCAGAACGCTCAATTGCCAACTGTACTCGGAAAGTTACGTTGAATTCGAAACTTCAGCAACTTCGTCAAACAGTTACAATTGAATGAAAGTATATTAGACAGCCAACGGAAGGCAGGTTGTCCAGAGCAGCGAGAGCTCAGTCTTGTAACCTACTCCGACCGAAAGGCGAGAGACGACTACCACAAGAGCACCCGTACAAGCCGAACACAGAACATTCACGCCGCCACCACAGTGGCCGTAGTTAAACGTTCCAATCAGCAACTCGAAAACCGGAGGAAAATTCCACTCTATTGCCGAAGCACTACTATTCCACCAATGGAGATACTTGGCGACAATTTCTGCGCCGATTTTGCTACGTCACGGACCTATCCCCTGATCAAGCCAATCACAGTTATGATTTTGCAGAAAACGCGGGAATTTCCCCGCCAAGAGTGCCTGGGAAACGAAGTAACGGAATCTCTAACCCCAGCCGCTGCTTCAGGCACCTTTGGGCGTGTCGCCCCCACTCTTAAGACAATGTCGGCGTCTGGACAGCATCCACTCGGCTCCCTCACATCCGTCGGCATAACCCTTGCAAGATCAGCAGAACCCGCCTGTCACCAGACCACTCTGGTGACGAGAGACACTGCGTAGGAAGTCCGCGTGTGAAGGAATAGCACTTCTGACCGCATGCAAATAGAGAGGAAAATATTCATATCTTCTGAGTTCTCAATACTAGCCTTGTAATGACCATACTCAGTTATACTTCCCCAAATCGAATTACTCAGAGTAAGATATAAATATGAGAGGGGGCAAGTCACTGTGTGCATCGTAAAGGCATGCCACCTCTCAAGACAAAAGAAAAAAATTGTGAGAAATTTAGTGCACATGGCTCTCAATAGGCTGGCGAGTAGTGCCGCGCTGGTCTCTCGGCAACGAATGACCAGATGTTTTCAGCTTTGACAGATGTGGGGAACATGCTGATAACGGCATGCCGTTGACATTGGTTTGCTGTAATATTCTTGAACGTATTCTGAGTTAGAATATAATAAATTCTCTTGAGGCAGAAGGGCTTCTATTCACAAATCGGCACAGATTTAGAAAGTATCGCTCTTGTGAAACTCAGCTTGCCATTTTCTCGCACGATACCCTGCGATACGTCGTTCAACAGGCAGATTCCACATCCCTAGATTTCCAGATAGCGTTCGATGCTGTGCCCCACTGCAGCCTGTCAACAGGGGTAGAAGCAAACGGATTACGTTCCCGGATATTTGAGTAGCTTGTAGACTTCTTAAGTAACCAGTACCCAAAAGGTTGTCCTTGAAAGGCGAGTGGTCGTCAGAGACAAGGATCGTCAGAGACAAGGATATTGTCAGATGTACCCCAGGGAAACGTGGTAGGGCTGCTCCTAATCTTTATAGACGTAAATCAGCTGTCGGAGATGGCGCGCAGCATTCGGCGGCTGTTTCTTGATGGTTCTGTGACATACGGGAAGGTCTCCTCGTTTTTTAAATTTTTATTTTTATATTACGCTTAAGGTTCCGTAGGACCAAATTGTGGAGCAAATCTTCAAGGTCATGGAAGGTGTCAGTACAAAAAATGGTTCAAATGGCTCTAAGCACTATAGGACTTAACATCTGAGGTTCAAAAATGGTTCAAAATGGCTCTGAGCACTATGGGACTTAACATCTGTGGTCATCAGTCCCCTAGAACGTAGAGCTACTTAAACCTAACTAGCGTAAGGACATCACACACATCCATGCCCGAGGCAGGATTCGCACCTGCGACCGTAGCAGCAGCGTGGTTACTCACTGAAGCGCCTAGAACCGCTCGGGCACAGCGGCCGACCGTGTCAGTACATGAAATTGCAATATAAAAATAATAACCGGTAAAATAAAAAATGTTTATCGACCCAAAAATGACAGACCATAAGTTTATGTAAACACAACCATAATATAACACAGGAGTCAGATTAATTTTTCAAGGAACTCCTCGACAGAATAGAAGTGATCCATGAGGAAACTGTCCAGTTTCGACTTGAAAGCGCGAGGATTACTGCTAAGATTTTTAAATTTTCGAGGTAGCTCATTGAAAATAAATGCAGCAGTATACTGCACACCTTTCTGCACACCAGTCTAGGAAATGCGATGCAAATGCAGATTAGATCTCTACCCAGTATTAACTGAGTGAAGGAAGCTAATTCTAAGGGAATAAGATGATACTGCCAACAAGAAACGTCAATAAAAAAATGAACAGAGGTCGGTAAGCGGTTCGTGATTTACATCACTTGTTGCCCGAACCTTCCGTTTCTGAGCCGGAAATATTCTTTGAGAATGGGAAGAGTTACCAAAAATATAATGCGATATCTGATAAACGAACGAAAATAAGCAAAGTAGACGACGTTACGTCTCGAACCATCACTTACCTCAGATACCGTCCGAATGGTAAAAACGGCAGCATTAAGTCTTTGAACAAGATCGTAAACATGGGCTTTCCACGACAGTTTATTATCTATCTGAACACCTAGAAATTTGAACTTGTCAGTTTCACTAATGATATGCCCACTCTGTGAAATAAACCATCGGGTTTTGTTGAATCGTGTGTTAGAAACTGCAAAAATTGAGTCGTCCTGTGATTTAGCTTTAGTTTTACTTATGTCTTGAACTGCACTATTTGGAACAGTGCCACAGTTGCACGCAAGATTGTAAGAGGTCCATGACTAAGGAATGTATTTGCTAGCGCACTCGAGCAGATGCAACTTCGATGGACTGCTCACGCGTTGCCTGCGATATGTAAGCTACAATAGAATCGCAGACCAGAGAACAGTGTCGCAGCAGCAGTAGTAGTGGTAGTAGCTCGCAGTCGGACGGTTGGGCCAGATTGCTCGTAGAGAGTAGTAGTCGAGTTGTATAGCTCACAGAGACCATTGTGTCCTGGAGTTCGGACAATGCAGTCCAGTAGTGGTGATTTGTATAGCAGTAGGTTTATGGAATTACCAAGGCCGGTCGTGGAGAACGATGGCGGTGGCTGAGCGGTAAAAGCAAAAATTATTCTTCTTTATTGCCGCGCGCATATGTTAATTGCTACAACTGATATTTGTACTATTGTTATATCAAAGTCCCGTGTAAAGGTTTTCAAAAATCTTTCAATAACAATCTTTCTTACGAAGATAACTTTTGCCAGTCATTCATCTGAATTTAAAGTTTTTACTAATTTCTCCTATCGATAGTCATGCCGATTATCGTAGAGAAAATCAGCTGTATTTCATACATAACAAGATCTAGTGGCGAGTGGGCTGTGCCAGAAAAAGTTCTTATAGGAGCAGATATGTACGCGTTATCTGGCGACATCATTGAGGTAAGAATTTTCAGTTTATTCAGAATGATTTTTCAGCGCCATGACGCAGCACTGCTGACGTCTAGATTTACCAGTTTAGATTCACAGTCAGTTAATTATTGCAAGGCTACATTACGAGATTTCTTTTGAAAGGTTGTATATGAGTCACATTTTTATTGGGAGGTTACGGAATTTATCTGTTGCGAGGTTACGAGATCCTGTACTAGCGAGATAGTGTTATCACCAAACAGAGAAATTTTAGAATCACCTGTAATACTAAAGTGCATATCACTTACACAAATAAGGAACAGAAGTGGCTCCAACACTGATCCCCGGGGCACGCCACTAAGACCCCACATAACAGTGATTCTCAACACTGTGGAGAATGAGATGGAGGATACAATTTGACTGAGACAAAATTTCTAGTTTGTCTGGAGAAAGAACGCTTGTTCTAAATGTAGAAAAATGTAACATAATTCAGATAATAGGAGAAACAATCCCAGAATGTTCGAATACGTCATGAGTAGCATTTTGCTTGACACATTCACGTTGATTAAATTGAATCAGCACGTCTGTAGCGTTGATATCACAGCGGCTTGCCTCGACTGCGCTGTAGCGCTCGTTCTTAAGTGTATACGGCCGTGGCGGAAGTGAAACAGCTATAACTGGTATGCGCTCTTAGTCAGAACTCTAGCTACGAGCAAGGACGGGAACACATTGCCAGCTGGAGTGAGTTGGGTAGGAGCAAGCTCGTAGACTCGAGTTGCAGCGGCGATTGTTGACCTACAGTAGCGCTCAAAAGTACACTCAAAGACAAAATAAAAGGAAAAGAACGACGCACCAAGAACGAATTATCCGAATGGAACAGGAATCGGTAAATGTGATGTACATGTACAGACAAACAAATGATTACATTTCCAGACGAATTGAATGATTTATTCAAGAGAGAGAGCTCCACAAACTGAGTAAGTCAATACCGCGTTGATCCATCTCTGGTCCTTATGCAAGCACTTACTGGGCTTTGCACATGAGGGATATCGTACCAAATTCTATCCAAGTGGCGCGTTACATCAGCGAAATCCCAAGCCGGTTGTAGGGCCCTGCCCGTAATGCTCTTAACGTTCCCAGTTGGGGAGACATCTGGCGACCTTGCATGCCAACGTATGGTTTGACAAGCAAGAGAAACTCTCGCCGTGTGCGGAAGGGATGTATCTTGCTGGAATGTAAGTCCAGGATGGTGATATAGTCGTATGATTTTCGGTTGTTCTTCTGCGGTGCATACATGCGACCATAACGATTTCTGGCGTCAGTGCGACATTACGCAAAGAAAAATTTGTCTGTGGTAAGAGATTCCAGGCGTGACAGCTGTTTTAAGCGCTCTCCGGGCGAGCCGGTGGTGACTGGTGGACTGGACGACACAGGGCGGAGTAAGCGGTGAAGCGAGAGACGGCCCCGTGCTAGTTGTAGACTGCAAGCGCGAGAAGTGTTATGGCGTCGTCCGAGTGACGCATCAGTGGCCCGCAGGTTTCTACGAGGGTAAGTCAATTATTATCCACAATTTAGTTGTATTTTTGTTTATTTTGGTACTACTGTCGTTTTACGTTGATGACGCATGTTTTGTTTATTTGTTGTTATACTTTTGCAATTTTCAAGCTGATAAGTTAGTTTCGTTATCGCTGAAATGCTGTTAATCATAGCTGTTCCGATATCTATTTGCACCAAAGAAGAGCAACGTTCAGTGATCCGTTTTTTCTGTTCGGAAGGCGTATCAGGGGCCGAAATTCATCGAAGACTTTCTCCGATAGTAAACTTATTTCCTCAGTGTGTTTTTCTCAACCAAGTTTCAGAGTGTCTACTTGTGTTGAAATCGTATCTACTGTGTCTAAGTTTTCCTGAGTTTTTGCAAGTTGCGTAACCGAATCGGTAGGTGCAACTGAGTCACTCTTAGCTTGCAAGGTGTCGTGATTTTCATGAACAATAGTTTGCAGTTCCTTTATTTCTGCTTCGTGATTCTGTAATGCATTTTCATGACGTGAGAAAATGGGTTGGAAATGCTCAAAAATTTGTGTTTTTACATCATTACAGACTTTTTGACATTTCGATTCGATTTTAAGTAACTCAGCAGTTAGACCTTCACGTGTTTGTTCAAGCGTGGCGTCTAACTTTTGAAGCTGTTGCTGTGTTTGTCTCTGGTGTTGTTCCATTGTGTCTAACATTCGGAGATTTTGTTCCATTGTGTCTAACTTTTGCTTTGTTTGTCTCTGATTTTGTTTCATTTGTTGCATTAATTGCAATAATAATGTATTAGTGTCTGGAATATGTTTCTCTATGCTTTTTGGCAGTACATTTTCACCGGCAACATTCACATTTTGACAAGCAGAAAATGTATCTTGACTTATTTGGGAAAACGGCGAGGACCCAAAACCTGAATCTACAGTATTTGCAATATTGTGTCCTGTCAATTCGGATTCCTGAGGCGAGCTGTTGCCGACCGATCGATCGATAATGTTACACTGTTCACTATTTGTTTCACTGTCTACACCATTATTTGCCGCCCGCTCCATTTCCCTATGCACAATTACCAAATTACTACGTTGAATGTCTGTTAATTCATTACACGGTGGTGCTGATAAGCTACAATCGTCGTCACTATCATTTCTCAGTTTACGTTTTTCACACGCCATAATTATCACGTATTTCACACGATAACACGAAAAGCACAATTTGAAGAGCAAAAACAAGAAAACACATTAACATAGCACTGAAAATAATACCTCGTTAATTGCAAGCGAAGCTGCGAAATACTTGGTGCAAATCTACATGCATGCCACAACTGTTTTACTGTACAACAATGAAAAACTACAGCTACAAAGGAAATTCTCTCTATAATTACGCGCTAGCAATAAACAATAGCTACACTAATTACACAAACTGCAAGAAAATATCAGAAGATTCCGGTGAGGTATCCTCGGCCAAGGGTCGACATATGAAACGTCCCCTTAGAAAAATTAATGAATGATTGTGCTGATAAACCTCTTACGTTATTTGATTTTCAAACAGCTGAGCAGAACTGTACGTTCTCAGACATTTCTCTCTTTACTTATTCTCATCATCACTAAACTGACACACAATATTTTTAGCGCAACGCAATCTGACTTTCAACAATCCCTACAAAAGAATGGCCCTGACTAACATTAACCAATACCTTTCACAAATTACTTACCTCACAAAAATCTTCGTTACTCGAATTACTGCAATACAGCGAGCGCCACTACTGCCAGCTAAATAAAAGATTCAAACTACTGAGGGCACTAACTACTCATAGGCATACTAAGCAAATGAAAGATTTTGATAGAGAACAATGTATTTACCTTAATAGTGTTCGAAAGCCATAGTATATAAAGCAGTTCATGGCATCCAGTGTTACAAATTTACTGTCTCTGATGGACACACGTCCAGATCATCCGCTCTCAAAACTCTGCCACCTCACTCCCCACATCCACCACTGCTGACGGCTCACCTCCAACTGCGCA
This sequence comes from Schistocerca nitens, assembly GCF_023898315.1. Classification (NCBI taxonomy): domain Eukaryota; kingdom Metazoa; phylum Arthropoda; class Insecta; order Orthoptera; family Acrididae; genus Schistocerca; species Schistocerca nitens. The sequence goes on from NC_064620.1 coordinate 3,657,290, forward strand.
ACGTTCAAAAAATGGCTCTGAGCACTATGGGACTTAACAGCTATGGTTATCAGTCCCCTAGAACTTAGAACTAGTTAAACCTAACTAACCTAAGGACATCACACAACAACCAGTCATCACGAGGCAGAGAAAATCCCTGACCCCGCAACTGCGCAACGCTACGCGCTGTTAACAGCCAACTGCCCAACACTACAATAGCAAATTCCAACAATGCAAACCCGCCACAGACTACACACAGCACAGCCAGTGATTTTCATACAGAGGGCTACCTAGCGTTACCAATATAAAAACCTAAACAGCCTACTTACACTTTTACTACTCCATAAAAACTTAAACTTATCTGTAGCATTCCAAGTTTGATGCTTCTTTGCAAACTCTTTCCTTGCTTTCCTACTTTATGAATTTATGGTTGCTTACGTGATGGTCGTCTACCATTTAAATCAGTTGCTACTAGGCGACGTTTTACGGCAGAGACATGTCTACGACGCTGCTCCACACCATACCTAATTTGTCGAGCCGATTTTGTTGGATAGCCAGCCAACTGCTTACAAGTCATTCAGTCCTCTCTTCTTCTTGTTTTTCAAGGACAACTTGACCTTATTGTTCTTGCCGTTGTTGGGACATGCCATCATCTTCAAAGCATAAAAACCAGCTTGTCTGCTATCAACCGAGTATTCTTTGTATTTTGCTATGCTTCTAGTTGTCTCTAGAAATAAACAAAAACAGTTTTAACGTAGGTATTGCCCGGCAAGGCGACGTGGTGATGCAGCAATAGCAGGAAATAACTTGGTCACGTGACCAGGTACAGTCACACTCCTATTAAAGTAGTGCGTATTGTTACGTCGTGTAAGTAGACTGTTTATGTGTTTGTATGTTGGCAGCACTATGTAGCGCTCTGTTTTAAATCTCTGACTGCGCTGTGCGCACTCTTACAGGAGACTCACTGTGGCTGGTCGGACTAGCAGTTGGAGGTGAACAGCGAGCAGTGATGGAAGTTGGGAGTGAGTAGTCAGCAGTGATGGAGGTTAGAGATTAATTATTATCAATGTTGGAGGTTTACAGTATTAGTGCGAGCGGACTATCTGGAGGTGCCGACTTGGAGACTGAATATTATTCATGATTATATAATTTTTGGAACTGGATCTCACGGGCGATTATATTTATTTGTACTGGATGTCACATCATTAAGGTAAAAATACATTGTTTCCTTTGCAACAAAATCTTTCCTTTGCTAACCACGTGCCTATTAGTAGTTAGAGCATTCAGTAGTTATAATCTTTTATTTAGCTGGCTGTATTGGCGCTTGCTGTATTGCGCTAGTTATTGTAAAGAAGATTTTTGGGAAGTAAGTGATTTATGTAATGTATAGGTTACTGTTAGGATTTCTTTTATTTCAGGGCCATTATTTGAAGTCAGGTTATCATTTTGTGAGGAGTCAGATTGCGCTGCTCTAGAATATTGTGAGGCAGAGTTGAAATGATGAAGAATAGCAAAGAGATAGTACATTCTATTTCACTCACCAATTTAAGCAGAAAATTTTTTATTAGAAGTTTCAGTTGCTGAGCAAGCATGAATGATGGGCACTAAAAATATCTTCGTGGATAGGCGCGACAACTTGCAGTTAAAGTGATTAAATTTGTGGACGATGAGAAAGAGAAGGAATTTATCGTATTGGCGGAGATGACGACGCGACGTGCAGCGAGAATATTGAAACTGAGCAAGTTACTTAAGGAGGGACAAAAAGCCCAGTAGAGAGGAATTAAGGTTCGCTTTTGCAAAGAAGGAGACGCAATATGCTGGTAATAAGTATTGCTGTGACAATATGGACAAATGTACTCTCAGGCTGCAATTTCTATGCTGTTACGAAGAGTTTAAATAAATACCGACTTGGGGAAAACAATACAGCATTTGTCGCACAGAGCTGAATTTCGTGTCTAGCAAGGAAACTCTTAGAAAAATTGTTCTGTCTACGGGATTTAGTTTTAAAAGGTGCCAAAATAAACGTTTTATGTGCAAACGAGAGGTAACATATGACGCAAAATAAGCACACTACATTAGTGTCTTATGGGAGAATGAATCTTCAGAGACTAGGCGGTTAGTGATTTACTTAGATGAAACATGAATTCATACATATTGAGCCGTAAATAAAAGTTAGCGAACTGACATTGTGTGGGTGAAATGAAAGAGACGGTCAACATTTACTTGTGCATGTAAGCGGTGGCATGATTGATCGTCAAGCTTTCACATGACTCAAAAACCAAAACGTCGGACTATCACTCAGGAATGTACCGTGAAGTCTTTTCTTTATTTATTTGAGGAGACAAGATATACAAATGCTGAAATATTTTCTAAATTAACAAAACAATACTAACTGCCAACAACTGTATTATCCTTCGTAGCAAGCTTATTTGTAATTTGTTATACCCACTTTCTCTTACTGTCAAACGCCCTCGAACGCAATAATTTGCTGGCGCCAAAACATTCTGTAGCTCACAAGGGGTGGGGCAATCGATTTTTTGAGTCAATCAATAAGGTGGTGGGCAAATAAAAAAGTTTATACGATGATTAAAACCACGCGGTGAAGTAACAGAAATAATGGATGGAATAAAAGTAATAAATGAAGATATTCTGACAAAGATTTAAAAAATAAATGTTTCAAAGTACCTGAAGGAATTCGAACTATCAAACTCTTGCTTGTCAGTTATATGCTTTATATCTCTACGGTATGCCAATACTAAGGAGAACACTACTGACTATTACGCTCTGGGGACCACAGCATGACGCAAATTCCCTTCGTTTATTACTCACGATGTCCATACCCACTCGGTATATTTCTTCCCACTGCAAGTATACAGAATGATTACATTTACGTTCAACTGAGTGGTCACTTCGCAATTATTTTCCGAAATATATGTGATTTTGCGGGCTTTTGGTGTAGTCCCTGAAGAGTCCGCTGCAGTTCCTTGGTCCTGATCAGAAATGTTATCGTCAGAAGATGCTGCTTCAGAAACTTTAGAGTAATTTGGAGAGTTAGTGATTGGGGCTTTCGTTACACGTTCTGTGGATTGTGCTTTGGTCAAGGACGCCCGCGCAATTTCGGTGGTCTCCATTTGAATGCCACCTGCACTAACATTGCCATTTGGCATCGTTGCCGTGATCGGGGTGTGTGGTTTCTGCCCGACAGCAGCCGCCGCGTCAGCCGGCGGTGGGGCGGTGGCAGCCGCGGGTCTTCCGGCAGCCGCGCCACGCCCCTCTGTGTACACCGAGCGAGCACGCGACCCGTCCCACTGCATCCAGCTCAAATTATGGGTTGGCCAGCGTACATAAACTGTGGCTCTATATCCGCACATGTTAATGTAGGATGCAAAACATCTTCGCAGATCAACTTTTAGTTGCCTCACGCCGATCAGTACAAGGAACCTGTGGACACTGCACTATTTCTCGACAATATTAGGCCTAGTTAAGACTTTCCCATAGCCCAATACTACTGCATTATTATATTCGCCAGGGGGCTCGAACGGTAACTCAAAAATTATGACAGTTCTGATTCCAAATCGGGCATGTGAAACACTAACAGCACATATATTGCGTTCCCAGTGTTTAAATTTAAATTACCTCCACACGATTCTACTACTTTCTCGGAAGGCTCTGCATTCCTCAGGCTGACAACCGGTATATGAATTCCAATGATATCGTCAAGCTTCAGTTTCAGTTCTTCTAGGAAGTTTTCAACTTCACAGGAAGTCGGTCTAGTATAATTTCCATCCAGAGAACATCACCACATTTTCTACTATTCAAACGGTTCCAAATACTGACAGCTGCAAGCTGGAAGTCTCACAAGCGTACCAACCCACGGACGAGGTCAACTGCCGCACACTGCAGACAACTGCTTATAACACCTATACTGTTCGTCAGCACCTAAATATGACACTAACACACAGTAAGTGCTACAATCAGGGAGGTTGGTTGGTTTTTGGAGGAAGAGACCAAACAGCGAGGTCATCGGTCTCATCGGATTAGGGAAGGACAGGGAAGGAAATCGGCCGTGCCCTTTCAGAGGAACCATCCCGGCATTTGCCTGGAGCGATTTAGGGAAATCACGGAAAACCTAATTCAGCATGGCCGGACGCGGGATTGAACCGTCGTCCTCCCGAATGCGAGTCCAGTGTGCTAACCACTGCGGCACCTCGCTCGGTAATCAGGGAGGAATTTTGTATTTGACCGTGTTTTTACCTAGTGGATAGAGGGTACAAACGGTTCAAATGGCTCTGAGCACTATGGGACTTAACATCTGAGGTCATCAGTCCCCTAGAACTACTTAAACCTAACTAACCTAAGGACATCACACACATCCATGCCCGAGGCAGGATTCGAACCTGCGACCGTAGCAGTCGCGCGGTTTCGGACTGAGCGCATAGAACCGCGAGACCACCGCGGCCGGCGGTAGAGGGTACAGAACATGAAGTTCGTTACTATGGCAACTAATCGAAAGCTGAAAGACTTTGAAGATAAAGAACGTAGTAAACGCATACAAATGAAATAACAAACGATCGCCAGCCTAATTCGGCATAATAATTTGGAAAATTAATCTCAAATAATTTAAGTATAATTTATCAAACGAGGGTTACATTCTTCCTAACTTGCAGTGAACACAAATACCAGACGAAATGACCAGTGGTAAGCAGTAGTTGTCGTTGTTGTTGTGGTCTTCAGTCCTGAGACTGGTCTGATGCAGCTCTCCATGCTACTCAATCCTGTGCAACCTTCTTCATCTCCCAGTACCTACTGCAACCTTCATCCTTCTGAATCTGCTTAGTGTATTCATCTCTTGGTCTCCCTCTACGATTTTTACCCTCCACGCTGCCCTCCAATGCTAAACTGGTGATCCCTTGATGCCTCAGAACATGTGCTACCAACCGATCCCTTCTTCTAGTCAAGTTGTGCCACAAGCTTCTCTTCTCCCCAATTGTATTTAATACCTCCTCATTAGTTATGTGATCAACCCATTTAATCTTCAGCATTCTTCTGTAGCACCACATTTCGAAACCTTCTATTCCCTTCTTGTCTAAGCTACTTATCCTCCACGTTTCACTTCCATACATGGCTACACTCCATAGAAATACTTTGAGAAACGACTTCCTGACACTTAAATCAATACTCGATGTTAAAAAATTTCTCTTCTTCAGAAACGCTTTCCTTGCCATTGACAGTCTACATTTTATATCTTCTCTACTTCGACCATCATCAGTTATTTTGCTCCCCAAATAGCAAAATTCCTTTACTACTTTAAGTGTCTCATTTCCTAATCTAATTCCCTCAGCATCACCCGATTTAATTCGACTATATTCCATTATCCTCGTTTTGCTTTTGTTGATGTTCATCTTATACCCTCCTTTCAAGACACTGTCCATTCCGTTCAACTGCTCTTCCAAGTTCTTTGTTGTATCTGACAGAATTACAATGTCATTGGCGAACCTCAAAGTTTTTATTTCTTCTCCATGTATTTTAATACCTACTCCGAACTTTTCTTTTGTTTCCTTTATTGCTTGCTCAACATGCAGATTGAATAACATGGGGGATAGGCTACAACCCTGTCTCACTCCCTTCCAAACCACTGCTTCCCTTTCATACTCCTCGACTCTTATAACTGCCATCTGCTTTCTGTACAAATTGTAAATAGTCTTTCGCTCTCTGTATTTTACCCCTGCCACCTTCAGAATTTGAAAGAGAGTATTCCAATCAACATTGTCAAAAGCTTTCTCTAAGTCTACAAATGCTAGAAACGTAGGTTTGCCTTTCCTTAATCTTTCTTCTAAGATAAGTCGTAGGGTCAGTATTGCCTCACGTGTTCCAACATTTCTACGGAATCGAAACTGATCTTCCCCGAGGTCGTCTTCTATCAGTTTTCCCATTCGTCTGTAAAGAATTCGCGTTAGTATTTTCCAGCTGTAACTTATTAAACTGATAGTTCGGTAATTTTCACATCTGTCAACACCTGCTTTCCTTGGGATTGGGATTATTATATTCTTCTTGAAGTCTGACGGTATTTCGCCTGTCTCATACATCTTGCTCACCAGATGGTAGAGTTTTGTCAGGACTGGCTCTCCCAAGGTTGTCAGTACTTCTAATGGAATGTCGTCTACTCCGGTGGCCTTGTTTCGACTCAGGTCTTTCAGTGCTCTGTCAAACTCTTCACGGAATGTCATATCTCCTATTTCATCTTCATCTACATCCTCTTCCATTTCCATAATAATGTCGTCAAATACATCGCTCTTGTATAGACCCTCTATATACTCCTTCCACCTCTCTGCTTTCCCTTCTTTGCTTAGAACTGGGTTTCCATCAAAGTTCTTGATATTCATGCAAGTGGTGCTCCTTTCTCCAAAGGTCTGTTTAATTTTCCTGTAGGCAGTATCTATCTTACCCCTAGTGAGATAAGCCTCTACATCCTTACATTTGTCCTCTAGCCATCCCTGCTTAGCCATTTTGCACTTCCTGTCGATAACATTTTTGAGACGTTTGTATTCCTTTTTGCCTGCCTCATTTACTGTATTTTCATATTTTCTCCTTTCATCAATTAAATTCAATATTTCTTCTGTTACCCAAGGGTTTCTACTAGCCCTCGTCTTTTTACCTATTTGATCCTCTGCTGCCTTCACTATTTCAGTCCTCAAAGCTACCCATTGTTCTTCTATTGTATTTCTTTCCCCCATTTCTGTCAATTGTTCCCTTATGCTCTCCCTGAAACTCTGTACAATCTCCGGTTCTTTCAGTTTATCTGGGTCCCATCTCCTTAAATTCCCACCTTTTTTCAGTTTCTTCAGTTTTAATCTACAGTTCATAACCAATAGATTGTGGTCAGAGTTCACATCTGCCCCCGGAAATGTATTACAATTTAAAACCTGGTTCCTAAATCTCTGTCTTACCATTGTATAAATTATCTGATACCTTTTAGTATCCCCAGGGTTCTTCCATGTATTCAACCTTCTTTTATGATTCTTAAACCATGTATTAGCTATCGTTATGTTATGCTCTGCGTAAAATTCTACCAGGCGGTTTCCCCTTTCATTTCTTAGCCCCAATTCATATTCACCTACTATGTTCCCTTCTCTCCCTTTTCCTACTGTCGAATTCCAGTCAAGCATGACTATTAAATTTTCGTCTCCCTTCACTACCTGAATAAATTCTTTTATCTCACCATACATTTCATCAATTTCTTCGTCATCTCCAGAGCTAGTTGCCATGTAAACTTGTACTACTGTGGTAGGTGTGGGCTACGTGTCTATCTTGGCCACAATAATACGTTCACTATGCTGTTTGTAGTAGCTTACCCGTACACCTATTTCTTTTATTCATTATTAATCCCACTCCTGCATTACCCCTATTTGATTTTGTATTTACAACCCTGTATTCACCTGACCAGAAGTCTTGTTCCTCCTGCCACCGAACGTCACTAATTCTCACTGTATCTAACTTTAACCTATCCATTTCGTTTTTTAAATTTTCTAACCTACCTGCCCGATAAAGGGATCTGACATACCACGCTCCGATCCGTAGAACGCCAATTTTCTTTCTCCTGATAACAACGTTCTCTTGAGTAGTCCCCGCCCGGAGATCCGAATGGGGGACTATTTTACCTCCGGAATATTTTACCCAAGAGGACGCCATCATCATTTAATCATACAGTAAAGCTGCATGCCCTCGGGAAAAATTACGCCTGTAGTTTCCCCTTGCTTTCAGCCGTTCGCAGTACCAGAACAGCAAGGCCATTTTGGTTACTGTTACAAGGCCAGATCAGTCAATCATCCAGACTGTTGTTTCTGAAACTACTGAAAATGTTGCTGCCCCTCTTCAGAAACCACACGTTTGTCTGGCCTCTCAACAGCTACCCCTCCGCTGTGGTTGCACCTACGGTACGGCTATCTGTATCGTTGAGGCACGGAAGCCTCCCCACCAACGGCAAGGTCCATGGTTCAGTAGTTATCATTTGCATAAATTGGCCATCACAGAAACATAATTAGCACTTTATTCCTATTGATAAATAATTATCAATTCACCTCGCCGCCAGTACGCTGAGGGCCGTTCCGCTGCAGCTTGTTCGTACTGGGGCGTGCTGTTGCAATTAAGAGTAAGCCTAAAACAGGTCTTTACAAATCTCATAATAATTCCTGTGCATAAAATCACTTTGATTATTAAGTAGTAGGCCTGGGGTTTTTCTTTGATGAGCGTATATTTCAATGTCTTCGATCACGTTGAGATAGAGACTTTTTGGAGCTTTATGTAGCACCTCCATTTGTTCATTTATAGTACTCATTTCATGTATACTCTCTTTTACATGTGTTCCAAATGCTGTTCGATTGCTATGACTGCAATGTTCCCTGTATCGATTTTCAAAATTCCGCCCTGTTTGTCCTATATAATAACTGTCACATTCTGCACATTTAATCTTATATACTCCAGGCCTACTACTTAATAATCAAAGTGATTTTATGCACAGGAATTATTATGAGATTTTTGAAGACCTGTTTTAGGCTTACTCTTAAATGCAACAGTACGCCCCAGTACGAACAAGCTGCAGCGGAGCGGCCCTCAGCGTACTGGCGGCGAGGTGAATTGGGCGCGGCGGAAGAGGACTCGGCGTGGCGTTGTATACGTTCTGACGTAGGGAAATCCACTCCACCACCAATCAAAACATAGAAGAGGAAACGCACATTTTCGAAATAATATCTACATTTTAATTATATTTTATGTTTCTTTATGAATAAACTTTAAATTAGTGTAAATTTTTCGTTTCATGGTCCACTAAAAACATATTATTCATATGTTATTACCTTAAAAATTGTTTTATTAAAAAGAATATTCGCCATTAATATATACGGTGAAATAGGTAGAGGGCAGTTTTTACTATTACCAGTCAGGTTACTGTTAAAACCTGCGATATAAGGTTTTAACAGATTGAAATTTACTTTACTTATGACAGCGAACCGAGTGTTCTTTACGGACAAGTTACTCTGTAACTACAATATATGGTATGTTGACATTTAATACGTTCCAAAATTTCTTTTTGTAAACTAAGATATTTCTATCACTAACTGTATCTCTCTTATTAATTATATTTTTAACTTTGTCTAACAGATCTGAAGATGGGCAGCTAGCCCGAAACCGGTAATTCAAAATAAAGAATAGCGATCGAAGACTGAAACGCCATATTTTATTTGTTAAATAAGTAATTTAATCAGCAACATTTATATGCTTTAACACTGAAACTTAGGCACATTCAAATAGAAACAAGTCAGTGCTTCTTCATAAACAGGATACTCGGTCTTTAGCACGTTTAGGGAAGGACCCTGCTTGGTTCATGCTGTTATAAATATCTGATTTATAAATTTGGTGAAGCAGTGGCGCAATAGTGGTGGCAACCACGTGGCGGCTATCTGGTCTCACCTCTGGCGGCTTAATGCGCCATTCAATTCTTATTGGCGACGTATTAATCATTTTGGAGCCATTCCAAAATGCGAGAGCATCATTTTACTGCAGCAGCCACAACTGAGGCCATTCCATCATAACTCCGTTCGTGAATGCCTTACTTGGCACCTGCGGTGTTGACTGTACAACATCTGGCCACTGACTGCGTTATGTGCTCTCTCTCTCTTGCCGCCCGGATTGACCACCAGATCCACCTTTTCCCGCGCTCCAAGCCCATTCCTTAGGGGAGGGGTTTCCCTACACCCTTACCTTTCTTATTATACAACTTCCCTAAGTATGAACGAGTTTTCTACATACAAGTTTTCTTTTAAAAACAGGCATATTTTGAAAAGTTTCATTATTTAAACATAGTGTTAAGGTTTTTTTGAAATATCCATCACAAACTTCCGCTTCCCTCTGGCAATTCAGCGATATTAGTCCGTAAAGACCAAACATTTCATAGTTACACACACAAAATTACACAGTATAACTTATTTATAATCGATCTTGGTGCTACACGCTCACCACTGCTGCCGCCGGCGAATTATCCGTGCGCGACTCACGACCACACCCAAACTTCCATATTTTGCTATTCATGCCTTACAATCTACACTCGTACCCATTACGTAATTCCCGTACCGGAGACGATATTTTAATAGAAAGTCGCTGCCTGTTATCGGTGGATAAATACGGTGATCCAATGCCTGTATTTGTTAAGAAGTACGAGGCAGTGATCCTTTGGACATGCAATCTTGTTTTGAGCTGAGTGCTTTCCAACCTCAAGCACTACTAATACGTTGAGTTTTCCCTTTAGTTGGCTATATGACGTGTGTCTATGACGCTTCTCCAACATATATATGTTCAGCAGAAGTGGTGTCTAACTTGTGTACCTCCAGCTACGTTCATACTAAGTCAGTCTCGCAGCTATCGATTCTTGAAGTCCATATGCAGTGACGTCAAACAGTACAGTACCGTCAGCATTGTTAAAGTGGTTCAGGTAAGTTGCATTAACCGTCGGTGCCTCTGCTTTTTCTTAATTCGTATTGGGTAATATCAGAAGACTCTCCGAAAATTCGAAAAGAAATTAATTTGTTTTGAGGTTAGTTCACGATAATTAATTTCCCACTAGCCGTTATGTGTAGCTGCACTTGGATGTCGGTAGTTTTGTTAATGGAGGGTGAAGGTGGGCAAGTAGTCTCTTGTACACGCAATAATGTCAGCTTCCCGCACATGTTTTTGTTTTTGGGTAAGCATAGCTCGTGATGTTTACCGACCAAAACTGCCCCAGTGCTTGATGACGTAACATGCGTTGTGTGAGTGCAACAAATTTAGTCATTTTTAACAGAGTATGTTCCCTGACGTAAAAAGAGACATGCCATTCCTTCCAGCAGCCTCTTACTGGTGTGTGACTCCACAGATCGGCTCAAATATTTCAATTGGTTTCCACTTTGGTGACTTGCTCGTCCTTAAAGCCAATGCCACCCACTTCTCCCCTGATGTTCAACCATCCAAGTAGTAGCCGGGACCATTAATATGAAAGTATGAATAAACACATTGAGGATTGTGTAAGCATTGTATTCTAGCTGTTACGCATGACTGCGCTCGCATTTCGATAAAACAAAGTGGTTTTATTGGGCAGGACAAGTTGTTCGGAATATTCGGCCGCTTGATGCAAGTCCTTTTATTTGGCGGCACTTCGGCGACTTCAGGGCCTTGTTTAATGTTGCTGCCAACGAATCCTTGACTGGGAACTGAAATCGCTTAAAACGAATGTGTAAATCGCTTTGGTATCAGTGATATACGGGGTATGAAAGACGTCTATCCTGTTTTTGGATATGTGGGGATAGTTGCTTCGTTGACAATATTTTGCATAGTTTTAATCTGAAAAAGAATAGGATAAGGAAGCTTACGTCGATTCTCATTTTGTAGTAGATGTGTTCTAATCATAAGCTGATAAGCCACATATACAGCTTCCTGTTTCCTGTGAAAACTGAGTGCGAGGAAGAAAACAAAGAAACACATACTTATATTTATACAATTTTTGTTTAAATCTGTATATGAGGAAAAAGAATAGATATGGAAGAAACAATTTGTTTGGATCTACTTAAAACCGCCTGCAAGAAAGGAAATGGGATAGCACATTTTCGCAGAGCAGCATTTTATTTCTCATAGTCTGCTTTAAAATAAAACCTGTACATTATTGTTGAAAAATATTTAGCACAAGTCCATCTGAATATTTATTAGAGTACTGTGTAAAACATTCAAGCAAAGAGTTCAACAATTTTTCGAGATATTTTCTTACAGTGTTTCTCCTTTATATATTATTTACATATCTCTGTACCGTATATGCATGAAAACTACATAGTTACATGCATCTGAACGTTTATTAGAGTACTGTGTTAGTATTTGAAGTAAATTGGTAAGAACTTTGAGATTTTGGTGACAACATTAAGAAGCAACTTACATATCCGAATGTTTATTGGGTACCTTGTACACCTCATCCCAGTCTAACTGCTGAAGATTTTCTCTGAAATTTCTAATTGTTGAGTCATTAATTGAACACACAACTTTGGAGGGTACTTTTGAATTACTGAATGGAGCTATGTTATGTACTGTAACTAGCTGAGCATCATGATCTTAAAGCCCATTCTCAACAGGACAAGAATTTATGTTTTTTTTTTTTGGTTTATAAAAATGTTATCTATCAATGTGCTGCTGTCCTTTACTACCCGAGTAGGAAAATTAGTGACAGATGTCAAACTGAGGGTAAAATTCGTAGAGGGAGACCAAGAGATGAGTACACTAAGCAGATCCAGAAGGATGTAGGTTGCAGCAGGTACTGGGAGATGAAGAAGCTTGCACAGGATAGAGTAGCATGGACAACTGCATCAAACCAGTCTCAGGACTGAAGACCACAACAACAACAACAACAACAACAACACGTACAATACTGAATCAAACTAGTCAGTAAATTTTCGATGTATACATAAAATCCGTGTATTACATAAAGGGGAAAGTTTGGAAGCAAGAGTCTCATTCATATATGTATATTATCCGTCCAAATGTTCATTAGAGTTTCGTGTAAGAATTTGATGTATATGTATATAATCGGTAAGGAAGTTTTCGACATTTTTTGTAAATACATTTAACAACGACTTGTCCTTATATACTGGTATAGATCAAATCGGTTTAAAACTGACAAAGAAAGAAGATAAATAATTTATAATTTGATGCTGCGCTAATTTTATAATATTTGTATTTGTAATAACGTCATCTCCCATCACGCATCTGCCTTTTACCTGCAGCTGCGCTCGCATTTCATAATCAAATGCCCTTAATCCTCCCACGTTCTACATGTAAAGGCACGACGTCTCTCTGTCATACTGTAATTAAATTATGCCGTCGTTGAGTCTTTAAGTGTCTCATGACCGGTAAGAGTCGAGCGACGGTCAGCAGCTAAAATGCGACGGACTTGAGACTGATATTAGTATGGAAGTACGGATTACATATGGTGACGATAATATAAGCATTGTATTCGTTATGTTAAGTCGTGTTACGAACAACATCCGAAACACTAAAGCATTTTCACAAAAATGGTAAAATTCAGAAGTCAAAGAGTAAATAGTTTTCTCAGAGAGTAGTTGGTAGCCCTGCACAAGGTCGCACGTACGGAGACAGAGCTCTCGTGAGAGATAAGTTATTTAGGTTGTAATTAATTGTAGTTGAACACTTTTAACTAATTAAATACGTTCTTTAGTGTACTCTTCAAGCTCACCATTAAAAGTTTTTCTCTTATTTGCGTAGTGTTATAGTAATCGCGTAAAGTTCGTTTGTTTACTTACTACTGCTTAGGCCTAACTTTTCGAGTGTGCATATTTAGCGTTATACCGCAATTGGAAGTGCATTTTCTGTAGCTTAACTGATTAAATACGTTCATTAGGGTGCCTTTCAAGCTCACCATTAAAGGTTTTTCTTTTATTTGCGTATTGTTCCAGTAATCGCGAAAAGTTAGTTTTGTTTATATTTCGCTGCTTTGCCTTACTTTCCGAGTGTGCATATTTAGCGTTATACTGCAATCTTAAGTGCATTTGGTATAGATTAACTAATTAAATACATTCATTAGTGTGCTCTTCAAGCTTGCCATTAAAGGTTTTTCTTTTATTTACGTATTCTTCCACTTATCGCAAAAAGTTCGTTTTGTTACATTCGGCTGTTTAGGCCTAATTTTTGATCGTGCATATTTAGTGTTATACCACAAATTTAAGTGCATTTGGTAATAGCTTACTTACATATTAGTTTCCAAAAATATATTTAGTATCCTTTTGCATCTGTATTTAATATATTATCGTTATCACTTAGTAAATCTCTTTAACTAATTTCCAAACTACCATGGATACTAAGTGTGTGAGCTGCAGTAGGAAAGTTAGTTCAGGGGTTTTGTGCAGCTGTTGTGACAGGTGGTTTCATTGGGGAAATTTTAGTGGCGTGGGAATTGGGGCAGCAAACGAGACTCTTCCATTCTATTGCAGGGTTTGCTCAAGGGATAGGATTATAGCTTAACAGGAGGAGAAAATTAGAGCCCTTCAGGCTGATTTGGACAAAGCGAGGGAGGAACTGAAGAGGTTAAGGGGGGAGGAGGTCAAACAGCGGTGGGAAGTGGTAGCTGGGAACAGGGGCCACAGAAAGAGGACAGTGTCTGACAGTTTCCCAATTGGCACAACCAATAGATTTGCCTTGCTACCACAGTTAAGTAAGGAAGACGCTCCAGTAGAAGTAGATGTAGTTAAGATGCAACAGAATCTCACTAGGAAACCAACTGTTTCAAAAAAAGTTGAAAGTAAGAGGAAAGTTCTGTTGCTAGGTAGCAGCCATGGAAGAGGTGTGGGCCAGATTTTGCAGGAAAAATTAGATGACAGGTACCAGGTCACAAACTTTTTCAAGTCAAGTGCAAGTCTTAGCTAGATGGTAGAGGATATAGGTTCCTTGTGCAAGGGATTCACAAAGCAGGATCATGTGATGTTAGTGGGTGGAGTGGGAAACAGTATTGATATGGATCAGGGCTACAGCATTGAGTGTGACCTGGTGAAAATAGCCTCAGGAACGACCCATACCAATGTTGGGCTGGTGCCTGCTTTCGTGCGACATGATCAGCCCCAGTTGAACCGCTCTGTCAGGAGAATAATATGGAGTTGGATCAGTTGCGTAGGGCGGCCAGTCTTTCAGACATTGGATTGGTTCCTGTCGAGACTATTGATAGGGGGAATTTCACAAGGCATGGCCTACATCTCAGTAGGAAAGGGAAGGCTAAACTGGCAGGGTTGTTAGCGAAATCTTAAGGGGGGACACTAGTACTCATGGATGTCCCTCTTTTTTAGGTTAATATCAGTGTCCAATGAGAAGTTCAGGCAGGCAGGTGCTAAAGAGGTCCAAAACTCACAAAATTCTCACAACAGGAAACTAAATAATAATTTTACCATATTTAACCAAAATATTGATGGATTAAAGAAAAAAGTAGATTCTCAGAAAAGTAAAGTAGAAATAATGTTACCAGTTTTCACCAAAATATTTGTGGAGTGAAGAATAAAGTAGATGAGCTCCTAGTTTGTTTAGATGACATTGAATCTAATAATGTAATAGATATACAATGCCTGTCTCAGCATCACATTGTGTCTGATATGGAAAAGGTAAATATCAGTGGTTATAAACTAGCTGCACATATGAGTAGAGAGAATAAGGTGGGAGGAGGAGTTGCCATATATGTCAAAAGTTATCACTGTGTAGAAAGCTTAGATACAAAAAAGTTTTGTCTAGAGCAACGTATAGAAGCATGTGCCTGTCAACTTAAACTGAAGGAGGGCTCTTTTATAATTGTAATAGTATATAGGTCCCCTTCAGGAAACTTTCATTTATTCCTGGAAAACTTGGATGCCTTGTTGTGCTATCTGTCAGATAGGTTAAAGCAAATTATTATTTGTGAGGACTTCAATGTTGATTCATTGAAAGAGTGTAATAGGAAGAATGACCTGGAAGTCTTGCTCGGTTCTTTCAATTTGACATCTGTCATTAATTTTCCTACTCAGGTAGTAAAGGACAGCAGCACATTGGTAGATAACACTTTTATAGACCAAGATAGGTTTAAAAACATGAATTCTTGTCCTGTTGAGAATGGGCTTTCTGATCATGATGCTCAGCTAGTTACAGTATATAACATAGCTCCATTCAGTAATTCAAAACACAGAGTTGTGCATTGAATTAATGACTCAACAATTAGAAATTTCAGAGAAAATCTTCAGCAGTTAGACTGGGATGAGGTGTACAAGGAACCTGATGCTAATTTAAAATATAACTTATTTCATAATACACTTCTAAGAGAATTTGAAAACTGTTTCCCCAAGAAAGTAGTTAAATCTAATTATAAGAAACTATGCAAAAAGCCTTGGCTTACTAAAGGAATAAAAATACCTTGTAACCACAAAAGGGAACTGTATCTAACAACAAGAAAGAGTAATGACCCAGAAACAGCCAAATATTATAAAAAGTACTGTGCTACATTAAGAAAGGTTATTAAAAAGTCCAGAAGCATGTGCATCATGTCTGAGATTAATACCTCTGATAACAAAAAACAATTTGGAATATTATTACAAGGGAGATAGGACAACCAAGAGTACAGGATGACGGCATCACCATCAAAGCAAATGGAAACTTGACAAACAACAAGCTGGAAGTCGAAAACATTTTGAATAATCATTTTTTAAATGTTGTAGAGGAAATAGGATCTAAATGTTCATTGGAAGAAGCATTGCAGTTCATTGAAGAGGCCTTACCCCCACCATTTGATACAATTGAAATTCCACCCACTTCTCCATCTGAAATTAGGTAGGTAATAAACTCTCTCAAGAATAAAAGCTCACATGGGACTGATGGCATTTCCAGCAGGATAATAAAAGCTTGTTCCCAAGAAATAAGTGGGATTCTTAGACACATATGTAATAGCTCTCTGAAGCAGTGTATTTTCCCAGATAGACTGAAGTATGCCGTTGTTATACCACTGCATAAAAAAGGGGATACGTGATGTCAACAACTACTGCCCAATCTCTCTTCTGACTGCCTTATCCAAAATTCTTGAAAAAGTCATGTATTGTAGAGTAGCTTGACACCTTTGTAAAAATAAAGTTTTAACAAAATGTCAGTTTCATTTCCAGAAGGGTTTTTCAACGGAAAATGCTATATATACTTTCACTAATGAAATATGAAATGCTCTGAGTAACCACAAGTCACCCGTTGGGATTTTATGTGATCTATCAAAGGCTTTTGATTGTGTAAATCATGGAATACTTCTAGATAAGCTCAATTACTGTGGTATGAATGGGACAGTGCTAAAATGGTTTAAATCATACGTAACTGGAAGAGTGCAGAAAGTTGAAATAAACAGTTCACATAATATGCAAAAAACTGGTGATTTCTCAGACTGTGGAACAAACTAGAATGGGGTGCCGCAAGGTTCGGTCTTGGGTGCTCTTCTTAATATATATGAATGACTTGCCATTCTATATTCACGAAGATGCAAAGCTGGTACTTTTTGCTGATGATACAAGTATAGCTATCACACCTGACAGACAAGAATTAACTGGTGAATTGTAAACGATGTTTTTCAGAAAATCATTATGTGGTTCTGTGCAAATGGGCTCTCATTAAACTTTGACAAAACACGGTATATACAGTTCCACACAATAAATGGAATGACCCCATTAATAAATATAGACTTCGATCAGAAATCGGTAGCTAATGTAGAATATTCAAAATTTCTAGGTGTATGCATTGATGAAGGGTTGAACTGGAAAAAACACACTGAGGATCTGCTGAAACGTTTGAGTTCAGCTACTTATGCTATTAGGGTCATTGCAAATTTTGGCGATATACATCTGAGTAAATTAGCTTACCACGCCTATTTTTATTCTCTGCTTTCGTATGGCATCATATTCTGGGGTAACTCATCATTGAGTAAAAGAGTGTTCATTGCACAAAAGCGTGTAATCAGAATAATCGCTGGAGCTCATCCAAGATCATCCTGCAGACACTTATTTAAAGAGCTAGAAATCTTCACTGTAGCCTCACAATATATATATATATATATATATATATATATATATATATATATATATATATATATATTCACTTATGAAATTTGTTATTAACAATCTGAACGAATTCAAAAGTAATAGCAGTGTACATGGTTACAACACTAGGAGAAAGAATGATCTTCGCTACTCAAGGTTAAATCTAACTTTTGCTTAGAAGGGGGTAAATTATGCTGCCACAAAAGTCTTTGGTCACTTACCTAATAGCATCAAACGTCTGACAGATAGCCATATAGCATTTAAAAGGAAATTAAAAGAATTTCTTAATGGCAACTCCTTCTACTCATTAGATGAATTTTTGGATATAGTAAGTGGGTTATTTCCCAACCTCCACACACAAAAAAAATAATTATTGAGTGTCATGTAATATTTTGTCTAATGTAATATTTTGTATAGACACCTTTTATTAACCTGACACATTCCACATCATTAAGAAGTGTCGTATTCATGATCTATGGAACAAGTACTAATCTAATCTAATCTAATCTACCGTCACGACACACTCCGATGCGAAAGGTGTTACCATGTGACAGCTGGAGAGATGCTAGCGCTCCAAGCGGTGAGAAAGCAGACAGTCACAAACATCAAGGGTAGAATGTTTCTTTTAAACTATTACCTACTCAGTTAAGGAAACAATTACTATATTTTTGCGTTCTATTTGTTAGTAAATTACCGAGATACATGAATTACCACGAAATACATGTAAAAACAGCCGAATCACACTTATTCAGTGGCAAAAGTTACAGCTTATACATGAAGAAATACTTTCGAATATGTGTATGTTTGCAGCTAATCTGCTGAAAGAGAGAGCAATTTCATCCATGAGACCTATGTGGTTCTGTTACTATCTGTTGTTATTATCATAGGCACTTTCATTGACATTTCAAATTTTTTTATGGAGTCTGATGTTTCGCCCATTCTTACACTTCACTCGACTTCATAATACAAAAACATTTTGTAAATGTAACTTTCGCATCAAAAGCGATTGTGTTGACTATTCTTATGTTTGTGACTGAGATTAAGCAACAATGGTTAACCCTTAAGCCACTGTTGTGGTAGCTTATTTGGTATGTTAAATAATGGAGGTATTAAATTTCATACAAGTTTCCTACGTTCCACAATCACTGATTTGCCTGGAAGAGTAGCAAAGAAAACTTTGCTTTGTTGGGTAGATCACGAGGTCTTTCTACAAAAAGTCTGGTTTTCTGGAGCTTATTAACAATTTTTTGTTATTAAAGGAAAACGTTATCCAGTTAATGTATGTACTTTATAAGAGAATCGTAAATAAACAGTTCTGTGATGTACTGTTTCGTACCTCCTAGGGTCCTTAAGAAACCAAATAATGACAAATATGGTGCCAATTTTTAATTATTGTAGATATTTGTGTCATTACAGACACTCCCTATTGTAAAAACTATGTTACGGGTAAATATAAAGTTAGGTGTTCGCATCCTATATCGTATTCGGAAATGTCGCTCCCTGGCCGCTTGCGGCGCTACTATCGCTTGGGGTAATAAAAATGAGATGGAGTGTCACAACGGTTACATTCATCAAATCAATAAATATACTACACGCTTTTTAAGGTAGCCTATATTTGTCCTCGGAGTCTCCATCTCCATACCAAATTTCATCAGAATCGTTTCAGCGGTTTAGCTGTGAAAGCGTAACAAATATAGGTACTTTCATACATATGATATTAGCATGGATTAACATGTAAGATATCCCAAGGTACATCGATTGCACTACGCTCTTCAGCTTCCAAAGGCCCTGTGTTGATTAAATGGCGAAGCTTAACTTGAATGACATTTATTTTTCTTGAGATATAAATCCCCTGCGCCAGCGGCGCTTCCCCAAGCCCGAGGGGTGGCGAGAGAAAGCAGACATACCCTCGCCGTTAAGGGGTAACTGAATAACGGCCACGTTGTAGCTGCTGTTAATGAAAGGGTCCACCCCCGCGGGCTGACGCATTTTGGTGTAATGGCGCCTTTTAATTCGCCCCTACCGCTGAATGCGATTCCGAAAAAGTTCCTGCGGCGCAAGTTAAACATTTAATTAGGTCCATTAAGTGAACGCTTAGTGTCGTTTAATTAAAAGTCTGTACTTAAATTTTTAATTTGATTCAACGGCGGGCGATTCAGCCCCCTCGACGTGAGTCCGCGCTGTACAGTCCACGCTGTGTGTGCGCGGCAGTCAAAGATCTTTGCCTGGTCACAACTTTGGCACCTCCAGTGTCGCAACGTCTGTCGAGCTCCCTTTTGACGCTATTCATTCTGGACGCCTGAAGAGCTATTCTTAGCCTCAATGGCTCCTCGGAGAGCGTCATGAAAATGAACACACCGCAGAACAGTTGCACAAAGTACCACCGCGAATCTGCGTGTAAAGGAGCGACCCTCAAAGCAAACGGTAATGAGCTCTTTAGCTTACGTGAAACTCTGAAGCATTTTGCAACGCACATAGCAGACGTTTTGAATGCCATTTACAGTACAACAGCTGAAATTCTGGCACAATAATTGCCCTGATGAGGTAGCAATGGAGTCTACTGGCTGAGATGTTTTACGTGTCGTGTACCTCCCGAATATAAAGCTAAACGTCCACTTCAAACATGCTCGTAAGTGAAAGTGTGATGGTTCCACAACCAATAGCAACGTACAGAAACCACGTCATTTATGAATAAACCAATAAACTATCGCTTCTTTAAAGAACTAGAATCCCATGCATAAAACAGCTTAAAACTTCTGATCGCTTTACAAATGAGTTAAATATTTGACGTTAAGCACATAGGTTCGAAATGGTTCAAATGGCTCTGAGCACTATGGGACTTAACATCTGAGGTCATCAATCCCCTAGAACTTGGAACTACTTAAACCTAACTAACCTAAGGACATCACACACATCCATGCCCGAGGCAGGATTCGAACCTGCGACCGTAGCAGTCACGCGTTTCCGGACTGAAGCGCCTAGAAACACTCGGCCAAAGCGGCCGGCAAGCATGTAGGTTTAAAAAAGATTTGAAATAATGTTTAAACTTCGTTGGATGTCAGTAACTGCTCTATTCATCACACATATTATTGTTCACGTCAGTATCCCTTTTTCTCAGCACATACTACCCGTACAAAGGTTGAATGAAGTATCGTTACAAATGTCTCTTAACCGGCTTCTGACATTACATACCGGTTTCCGCTGGAACTTACTATTTGCGGAAAATTTTATCATAGGAAACTATGATGGATGCCCATGTTCATACTTATATTTTGCGAAGCTAACTTATTAATCACGAATAAGAGACACTATTTCCATGTTACCTTATTAGAAAGACATTTTTGTCTGCTTTTCAGTAGTTATTAACTAAATAATTTGTATACAGAACTGTCATAGATAATAACCATGACCTCTGCGGTAGTCCATTATATCAGCCAGTCGTAAAAGTTGACTTTTCTAAACGAATATACCTTACGAAACGACAAACATATTTGTCATTTTCACTTTGAATTGTGATTTACCTATTGCTACTACGGTCTAACGTGCTTACTGTAGCTGAAAATATTTCTCCAGTTTAAGATATTAAAGATTTTTTGTCTCTTCATCCCCACAACTTCCCTTGTGTTTCAAATGCTGTACCGTCACTTTTTAAGACTGCAGAAGTGCCAACGTTTCGCACGAGTCCCCTGGTCTAAAATACTAGATGAATTTACTCTGGGTATTTGCGTCAAGACAGACACACAGTTTTCACCTACAAAAGCGACTTTTTCACGTACCTCAAGGTTTATGACGTCATATCTCCTAAACAATTATGTATTGCACGTACATTCAGTGGCATATACGGATACTGTATGCCAAATGCGTTACGAATACAGTTCGAAGTAAAACATCACACTTGAAGCGGCAGTTTTACTGCATCAGCAGCAAATTATGGGAGAGGGAGGAGGGGGGGAGGGTGGGGGTCAATGAGAAAAAGTTTCGAAAAGGTTTGGAATTACGTGTATGGTTTGTTGCTTTCATTCTATAGTGTGGTAGAGTGAGACACCCTGCCTCAAAACGTTCTTACAGTTTACACTCGTAATTGTCGTTCTTGTTATACTGTATTGAACTTTTCACGTAGAATTATACTTATTAATCAGCGGACTGTGTCAACATCACAAATATTTAAATTCAAAGAAGCCGTTGGATAGGCATCCTGAAACTTCTTCTGGGTTCCTTGCCCTCGGATAGTCGCTTAGTTATTTACATGGTGAACCACAATTCCAGAGACACACTTTCAGAGGTAGAGCTATGGACCAAAACAAGAAAAAGCTTCTGGTAAACGTGGGCTCTAAACTGCATGCCTTAAGAGTTACGGCCACTTTTTCAGTCGAAGAAATTTGTTCCACTGTAGTTGAAGATAAACATGTGCTCATAGCTTTTAAGGTATGCACTTAAGAGCAAGTTCTTTGATCCATGCTACTACCTCTCAAAACATACTGTAGAGATACATTGAAGAGCAAAAGAAACTGGTACACGCAGAAGTGCCACGACACGACGTGTTATGGACTCAACTAATGTCTCAAGTAGTGCTGAAGCTAACTGACACCGTGAATCCTGCTGAAATGTCCATAAATCCGTAAGAGTAGGAGCAAGTGGAGATCTCTTCTGGACGGCACGTTGCAAGGCATCACGGATATGCTCAATAATGATCTTGTTTGGGGATTTTGGTAGTTAGCGGATGTTTTTAAACTCAGACGTGTTCCTCGAGCCATTTTGTAGCAATTCTGGACATATGGGGTGTCGCATTGACCTGCTGGAACTGCCCAAGTTCGTTGGAATGTACAATAGACATGAATGGATGCAGGTGATCAGACAGGATGCTTACGTACGTGTCACCTGTCAGGGTCGTATCTAGAAGTATCAAGGGTCCCGTATGACTCCAGCTGCACACGCCCCACACCGTTACAGAGCCTCAACCAGCTTTAACAGTCCCCTCCTGACATGCAGGGTGCATAGATTCATGAGGTTGTCTCCATATCCGTACACGACCATCCGCTCGATTCAATCTGAAATGAGATTTGTCATTACAGGCATCATTTTCCCAGTGTGAACGAGATCAGGTGAGACTTAAAGCTTCATGTCGTGCAGTGACCAAGGGTATAGGATTGGGCATCCGGCTCCAGAAGTCCAAATCGATGATGTTTCGTTGAATGATTTGAACGCTGACACCTGTTGATGGCGCAGCATCGAAATCTGCAGCAATCTGCGGAAGGGTTGCACTTCTGTTACGCTGAACGATTCTCTTCAGTCGTCGTTTGTCCCGTTCTTGCAGGATCTTTCTCCGGCCGCAGCGATGTCGTAGATAATGCGTGTTAGTGCGTATTTTGTAACTATACGTTATTATTGTGGTGGTTTGGTAATACGCAACTCAGTATTCTGATACACTGTAGGAAGCAAAGTGCAATTCAACTGCCTTGAATAAGTTTTGTAAGGGTCAGATCTCCCAAGGTTATTTATAATTCTGAGGGAATGTCGCCTGTTCCAGGTTGTGAGGCCTCTGCAGATCACACCCCAACTAGAAATCTTCTTTCCGACAACTGCTCTGCTCTCAGTTAACATAAATTATGACGTGTGCGACACATTAATTAAGCACATTTGAGTGAAACACAAATATTACTTTATTCTATCTCCTGCTGAAAGTAAATCTGCAACTCTTGCGCCGAAATCACAACACGGAACATAAATAAATCTCTAATTTTCATGAATACACCAATCTCCGGCAATACACTCTACTTACGGATTACTATTTTGTATAATTCATAGCACACGTCAGAATCAATTCGCCTGAAACGTAACCGCAAAAATAATTACTCAACTTGGCTAGCAATTCATTGCATGATACCACCCGGCTACGGCGCTGATGCGCTGTTAAATCTCAGCAACGCTCATACTCAGAGACACTTGAGCCCAGAAACACTGCATTACTCGTCGCCAGTCACTGTGGTTGCTGCTGTTATTGTATCGATGATATATCACTGAGCAGTCCGAGAACCAGCAGCGGTGAGCCGATAAGGTGCCATCACTATACACAGTTTAATGCCCTGTCAAACTCGTGTAGTGTAATGTTTACCCCACCTCACGTTCGTTGATCTTCATTCTTCATAATACTGTCTAAGCTTTTTCCCTCTGTATAATCATTCTGCACATGTTTCCACCTGTCAGCCTTCGTTTTTTTTTTCAGGACAGGCTAAAAAGAAGAAGAAAGCCTTGCAACTAGCTGATGGAGAAGGTAATTTTATTGACTAGCGCTGCAGTTCATCATTGTAGGTGGTTTCCAACCCATCTGAGACCATTACTTCTTTATTTCTGACAGCAGTCAGATATTAACTAGTAACCCCCTGTGCTAAGAATTATACCAAATAGTAATCCGTAAGTAGAGTGTATTGCCGGAGATTGGTGTATTCATGAAAATTAAAGATTTATTTATGTTCTGTGTTGTGATTTCGGCGCAAGAGTTGCAAATTTACTTTCAGCAGGAGATAGAATAAAGCAATATTTGTGTTTCACTCAAATGTGCTTAATTAATGTGTCGCACACGTAATAATTTATGTTAACTGAGAGCAGAGCAGTTGTCGGAAAGACATTAGCACTAACTAAATGTTGGAATGAAAAATAATTTTCTCAGAATACTTTTATTTTTAGACTGATGAAACATAAATTATATTTAATTTCTGTCCTCTATCTAATGAGACGTTAGGTGTCGCTTATTTCTAACAACCGTTTTTTTCACGAATGATGAAACAAGTCGCTAAAACGTTTATTCTATTCTTATTATTTGTAATTCACTTGATTGCTGGACTCGTTAGTTCTGAAATGGGAAAAAATGGAAGACGGCACGCTGCCAATGCATTGTATTAGGGTTGGAACTTTAATAGTGGCAACTATTTATTTACAGCTCGTACGAAACAGATACGTGTTTCAAAGTTTTACTGACCTCCAAAGTAGTTACCATCATTGTGTATAACCCGTTGCCAGCTGATAGTAGGTTGTGTTTAAAAAATGAACAGCATAGAGACAGAAGTGATGACGCTTTCTGCAGAACCTGACCATCATTTTGCAGGACAATGCTCAAGCCTGTATAGTGCAATCTGTTATTGATTTGTTTGACTGATGGGGCTGCTGAGTGCTCCCCTGACTTAAGCCCTCGAGAGTTCAACTCGATTTGTAAACTGAAGGCAACACTTCACGGCATTCACTTAGAACTGCTACAAATTCGTCGGGCAATAGACAACGCCGTTCGAACTGTCAACAAAACTGGCACTGCTAAGAGTATCCTAAGACTTCCACTTCGCTGGCAAAGGGTTATACACAATGATAGTGACTACTCTGAAGGTCATAAAACTGAAACAAGCAACTGTTTTGTACGAGCTGTAAATAAGTAGTTGCCACTATTAAAGTTCCAACGCTCGTATCTGGCTACTGAAACTAATAATATTAATAATAATAGTACTGTGAAGGCTCAACAACAGTATAATAGCGATTTCAAAGTTGCTGTTGTGTTGTGCTGACAATTAGTTCGTTTACAGCTGTGAAGTTATTAATGAACCACTTTCTGGTCTATTGAGAGAACTACCTACAACTCGCTCAACGCATTTTCATTTAAACATATGTGATATATACATGTCTGAGTTTCACTGTCATAGATGAATGATATGAAGTAGAAAATAGGTGTTTTGTAATGGACTACGAGAGGAAGATGTTTATACATTCACGAGCTAATGCTTGTTTAGAAATATAAAAGTAACTATTGGTAACTTATGTAATCTGCATCACACTCATACGAAACAGCAAAAAATCATAATGATCCTTTAGAAATAATGTGGTTTCGTAATCGCAACACAACTGATCCTTGCATTTTTGTCCCTGAGACAATTACATTTCGCCCATAGGTTAGGAACCACTGGTGTTTACGATGGCCCATTCAGGTCAAATGAAGCACACATGTCAAAGTAAAATGTACTCAAACAGTGGCATCAACACACAGTGTTCCCCACTCTGGCGGTAATACATTATGGCGTGAAAACGATAACAAAGGCGTCGAACTGCATGCTATGATAGTGTCCAATGTATTTTGCACGTTTTGTTGCAATTCGGCAGTTGTTCCTACAGGCACTGGAGAAAGAGCTATCGTCCGCTTCATCATGTCCCACACGTGTTCAGCTGGTGGCAGATCTGCTGGGACTGCTCGCCACGGCACATATTGTACTCCACTATGAGCACGTTGAGCCACAATAGCCGTGCGTGGACGAGCACTGTCCTGCCGAAAAAGTTCTTCCCGTCGAAGAAATGGCAGTAGCAAGGAGATAAGAAATTGTACAACGTAGCGGGCCCTGACTGGTTCAGCCTGCAGAAACACCAAATGTAACGGAGAACTCTAACTGATGGCCCGCAGGCCTATGAAGCCTGGCATGGCACTTAGTGTCGTGGGTGAATTTATTCTGGAATAGGCCGCTCACGAGTTCTATGCTTATACAGGGTGTTACAAAAAGGTACGGCCAATCGTTCGGGAAATATTCCTCACACACAAATAAAGAAAAGATGTTATGTGGACATGTGTCCGGAAATGCTTAATTTCCATGTTAGAGCTCATTTCAGTTTCGTCAGTATGTACTGTACTTCCTCGATTCACCGCCATTTGGCCCAATTGAAGGAAGGTAATGTTGACTTCGGTGCTTGTGTTGACATGCGACTCATTGCTCTACAGTACTAGCATCAAGCACACCAGTACGTAGCATCAACAGGTTAGTGTTCATCACGAACGTGGTTTTGCAGTCAGTGCAATGTTTACAAATGCGGAGTTGGCAGATGCCCATTTGATGTATGGATTAGCACGGGGCAATAGCCGTGGCGCGGTACGTTTGTACCGAGACAGATTTCCAGAACGAAGGTGTCCCGACAGGAAGACGTTCGAAGCAACTGATCGGCGTCTTAGGGAGCACGGAACATTCGAGCCTATGACTCGCGACTGGGGAAGACGTAGAACGACGAGGACACCTGCAATGGACGAGGCAATTCTTCATGCAGTTGACGATAACCCTAATGTCAGCGTCAGAGAAGTTGCTGCTGTACAAGGTAACGTTGACCACGTCACTGTATGGAGAGTGCTACGGGAGAACCAGTTGTTTCCGTAGCATGTACAGCGTGTGCAGGCACTATCAGCAGCTGATTGGCCTCCACGGGTACACTTCTGCGAATGGTTCATCCAACAATGTGTCAATCCTCATTTCAGTGCAAATCTTCTCTTTACGGATGAGGCTTCATTCCAACGTGACCAAATTGTAAATTTTCACAATCAACATGTGTGGGCTGACGAGAATCCGCACGCAATTGCGCAATCACGTCATCAACACAGATTTTCTGTGAACGTTTGGGCAGGCATTGTTGGTGATGTCTTGACTGGGCCCCATGTTCTTCTACCTGCGCTCAATGGAGCTGGTTGTCATGATTTCATACGGGATACTCTACCTGTGCTGCTAGAACATGTGCCTTTACAAATAAGACAAAACATGTGGTTCCTGCACGATGGAGCTCCTGCACATTTCAGTCCAAGTGTTCGTACGCTTCTCAACAACAGATTCGGTGACCGATGGATTGGTAGAGGCGGACCAATTCCATGGCCTCCACGCTCTCCTGACCTCAACCCTCTTGACTTTCATTTATGGGGGCATTTGAAAGCTCTTGTCTACGCAACCCCGGTACCAAATGTAGAGACTCTTCGTGCTCGTATTGTGGACGGCTGTGGTACAATACGCCATTCTCCAGGGCTGCATCAGCGCATCAGGGATTCTATGCGACGGATGGTGGATGCATGTATCCTCGCTAACGGAGGACATTTTGAACATTTCCTGCTGTGTGTTTCCATTCCATGATTAATGTGATTTGAAGAGATGTAATAAAATGAGCTGTAACATGGAAAGTAAGCGTTTCCAGACACATGTCCACATAACGTATTTTCTTTCTTTGTGTGTGAGGAATGTTTCCTGAAAGTTTGGCCGTAACACCCTGTATACGTCCATCATTCGCGTACCGATAGCAGCTACTCTCATTATTGAGAGGTGCAGCCGTGCCTGGTGCTTTTGTGGTGTCACTGGTAGCCTGACCAGAGGGACGCATCCGAAGTCCTTGGTGGCGCACGAGGTGCAACACGTACCCGGAACTTTTCTCTGGGTGATGTTCCTTCGGGCAGCGTTGCTGGCAGAATTCGTTTTTCTTGATGTGGACATCCAGAACCTCCTGAGTGGGTGTGGGAATGATCCACAGACCACTGTTGAAAACAGTGATACACCACAGGTATGTCGTACGCAACATGTACATCGATCCGTCTACACACCCATCCAGCGACCCGCAGACCCACATTGCGACACGTTCAGATGACTGGGACAGGAGGACGTAGTCGTCGGCGGGGCATGTTTCCACCCTAGGATGAATGTCTCAGACATTGTTCACCCCTGACCTCAGCACTGCTACTTCCTGCAGAGTCGAAACAGAACTCACGCAGGTAGGCTTCCCGAGTTCCATCTGCTTGCCGAAGACCGTGACATATGACTCACTAAAACTAAAACCCCACAGGATTCACGTATTACACTCTGGTGCCACTGAGCAGTCATTGAGGTAGTTGCATGTTTTTCTTTCCTTTTTTGCATCAGTGTACAATACGTTGTCTGTACTAATACAAGCTTCTCCTTTCTTGTATTTCTCCTACAGTTAGTACTGCTTTGCCATTTCTACCAGGGTAATTTTTTTCTGATACCTGCTTCAATTCCTGAATTCTTATATTTCCTTCCTTCATCCGTTAACATCTCCTGTGTTACTCACAGATTTCTCTTGACCTTATCTTTTTGTCTGGATTCTTTGAAATTGTGTTGTGAAGCGTTGAATTTCTTCAACAATAAAACTTATACTGTTGGCTGATAGTAGGAAGAGTACGTTGCAGATAACGCTTTGTATCGTACTGCTTGGAAGTTTTGAGGAAAAATTATCATTGTGATTTTCTTTTCTAGTTAATAGTTTCCTGAATGCATTGAAATATTTATGTCAGTTTATTTTTCGTTATTATTAACTGAGATTTTCTCAATGCAGGGTTTTTTCTCCAATATAAGACGTCGCTTTTTAGATGGCAGATTCAGCTTTCGGCGACAATCCAGATGTCAGCCAGTACTCTAGTCAATATCGACAACATGCGTATGGTGCGATTTTCTCTTACGTGGAGGTGTCTCTCAAAGAGACAGCAGTTAGACGTCGCTCCCCAGGCAGGAAGGTTACACTGAGAAACGGCGCGTACCGCAGCGCTGCCTACGCTGCAGGGGCCGACAGGTGGCGGCCGGTCGTTTGCTGCGGGCTGTGTGCTGGCAGGTGCTGCGCCCTGGCGGCCGAGGCGGGCAGCGGAGCAGGGCGCGCGCCCGCTAATGCACTGCGCGCTGCCTTTCAGGCGTCCGGGCCTGCGACTGCTGACTGGCACTCGGAGCCGACTCCGTGGCAGGGATCATTAATAACGGCCACAATGAGCCCCGCTACACTGTGCGCTGAATGGCTTCTGGAAACAAGCCGGCACCACGACAAATTGCCGCTGTTGCTGCCGGTGCCAGCCGGGCAAAGAAGAAGACAGCCGCAGCGTGGAGGAAGCCGCGGCGGCGGTGTGTGGCTGGCTGCGCCAGACGAGGCCCTTTCTCTGTAGCACTCCGGGAAGCAAACACTTTGTGCGCCCCTGTCCTGTAAACACAGCGTGTCGTGCTACTAACGTATTCACTCTCTTCTCCTCATTACCCGCAGTGTTGCAAGGAACAACAGTCACACGTCACTTTCCGTCAACGAGTCAAACTTTCGGTGCAACCAGAAGAGGAAAAAATTATTAGCAAAATGTTCAACGTTTGTCTACCGAACTTTTAGAGTGGGTATGATGAAATATCAACAAAGTTAAAGACTGTGATTCTGAGTTAAGTAACATATTAAGCTATGTGTGTAACCAGTCGTTTGTCAGTGGAATATTTCGCGAATGGTTGAAATATGCTGAGGTTCAGCAACTGTTTAAGAATGGAGATAAAGAAATAGCATCAAATTTTCGTCCAATTTCACTTTTGCCAGCATTCTCAAAAATTTTAGAAAAAATAATGTATAGTCGGCTTTATAACCATCTTATCTCAAATAACAAACTGTCAAAGTCACAATTCGGATTTCTAAAGGGTTCTGATATTGAGAAGGCTATCTACACTTACAGCGAAAATATGCTTAATTTATTAGACAAAAAATTGCAGACAACTGGTATATTTTCTGGTCTGTCAAAGGCATTTGACTGTGTGAATCACAATATCTTTTTAAGTGAATTAGAATATCATAGTGTAGCAGGAAATGTTGCAAAATGGTTCAGATCTTATATCTCTGGCAGGAAACAAAGGGTGTTACTAGGAAAGAGACATGTATCAAGTTATCAGGCATCATCCAACTGGGAACTAATTACATGTGGGGTCCCACAAGGTTCCATTTTAGGGCCTTTACTTTCTCTTGTGTATATCAATGACCTTTCATCACTAACATTACCAGAAGCCAAGTTCGTTTTGTTTGCCGATGATACAAACATTGCAATAAATAGCAAATCAAGTTTAGTCTTAGAAAGGTCAGCTAATAAAATATGTGTGGACATTAATCACGGGTTCCTAGCCGATTATTTGTCACTAAACTTTGAAAAAACACACTACATGCAGTTCAGAACTTGAAAGGGGTGTTCCACGAGTATATGCCTAACATACGATGACAAGCAGATAGAAGAAGTGGACAGTGTTAAATTCTTGGAATTACCGCTTGATAATAAATTCAACTGGGAGGAGCACAACAAAGAACTGCTGAAGCGTCTTAACAAATCTCTATTTGCAATGCGAATTGTGTCAGACATGGTGGATATAAAAGTGAAAAAGCTGGCATACTATGCTTACTTTCATTCCATAATGTCATATGGGACTATTTTTTGGGGCAATTCATCAAGCCAAGCTAAAGTTTTCTGGGCACAAAAACGTACAGTAAGAGTTATACGTGGCGTGAACTCAAGAACACCTTGCAGAAGCCTGTTTAGGGAACTGGGGATACTAACTACTGCTTCCCAATATATTTATTCCTTAATGAAATTTGTCATTAAAAATATATCACTTTTTCAAACCAACAGCTCAATTCCTGGAATCAATACTAGAAATAAGAATAATCTTCACAAGGATTTAAAGTCACTTATTCTTGTACAAAAAGTGTGCAGTAATGTGTTCCTTCTTAATAAGTATGTAGTAGTTGTATTACCTTATAAATAAATAAAAAACCTTTTTTATTTTAAATTACTACCATGCCACTTGGGACCTGTGGAATTGTACATTAGCTTATTTGTTTGTGTTGTAAATATTTGTCATGTATAGTTGTTTTTCTGACATGTTCTACATCCTGGAGGCCCCCCTCACTACGGATCAATTCAAATGAAAGTAAATCTAATCTAATCTAATCTAAGTATCCGGACACGTGTCTGAAAATGACTTACAAGTTTGTAGCCCCTCCATCGGTAGTGCTGGAATTCAATATGATGTTGGCACACACTTAACCTTGATCGCAGCATCCACTCTCGTAAGCATACGTCCAGTCAGGTGCTGGAAGGTTTCTTCGGGAAAGGCAGCCCGTTCTTCATGGAGTGCTGTACTGAGTAGAGGTATCGACGTTGGTCGGTGAGGCCTAGCACGATGCCGCCGTTCCAAAACATTCCAAAGGTATTCCATAGGATTCAGGTCAGGACTCTGTACAGACCAATCCATTACAGCGATGTTTTTGTCGTGTAACCACTCTGGCACAGGCCGTGCATTATGAACAGGTGCTCAATCGTGTTAAAAGATGCAATTGCCATCTCCGAACTGCTCTTCAACTTTGGGAAGCAGGAAGTTGGTTAAAACATCAATGTAGGCCTGTGCTGTGATAGTGCCATGCAAAACAACAAGGGGTGCATGCCTCCTCGATGAAAAACACGACCACACCATAGCACCGCCGCCTCTGAATTTTACTGTTGGCACGACACATGCTGGCAGATGATATTCACTGGGCATTTGCCATACGCACACCCTGACATCGGATCTCCACATTGCGTACTGTTATTCGTCACTCCACACAACGTTTTTCCACTGTTCAATCGTCCAATGTTTACGCTCCTTACACCAAGAGAGGCGTCGTTAGGCATTTACCGGCGTGATATGTGTCTTATGAGCAGCCGCTCGACCATGAAATCCAAGTTTTCACACCTCCTGCCTAACTGCCATAGTACTTGCAGTGGATTCTCATGCAGTTTGGAATTCCTGTAGGATGGTCTGGATAGATGTCTGAGAGGTGGCATGAGCCCCCTCTCATATTTCTATGTTACTCTGAGTAATTCGATTTTCCTCTCTTATTGCATGTGGTGAAGAGTTGCTATTCCTTCACACGCAGACTTCCCACGCAGCGTCTCTCGTTACCTGGGTGGTCTGTTGACAGGCGGGTTCTGCTGATCTTGAAAGGGTTAAGCCGACAGGTGTGAGGGAGTCGAGTGGATACTTTCCAGAAGCCGACATTGTCATAAGAGCGGCGGCGACACGCCCACAGGGGCCTGACGGAGCGGTTGAGCTAGAGATTTCGTTACTTCACAGAAACTTAGTGAAGACACTCTCTGGCGGGCTACAAGCGAGGCGTGGGAATGACTTGTGTTCCCAGGCAGTCTTGGCGGGCAAATTCCCGCGTTTTTTGCAAAATCGTAACTGTGATTGGCTTGCTCAAGGCATAGCTCCGTGACGTAGCAAAATCGGCACAGAAATTGGCGCCAAGAATCTCCATTGGTGGAATGGTAGTGCTTCGACAATAGAGTGGAATTTTCCTCCGGTTTTCGAGTTGCTGACTGGAACGTTTAACCACGGCCACTGTCGTGGGGGCGGGAATGTTCTGTGTTCGGCTTGTACGGGTGCTCTTGAGAGAGTTGGCTCTCGCATTTCGGTCGGGGTAGGTTAAAAGACTGAGCTCTCGCTGCTCTGGACAGCCTGTCTTCCGTTGGCCGTCTAATATACTTTCATTTAATTGTAACTGTTGACGAAGTTGCTGAAGTTTCGACTTGAACGTAACTTTCCGAGTACACTTGGCAATTGAGCGTTCTGCGTACAGGCGGCCTATGTTGCCTGTCTTGAGCAGTTTTGGCTAATGTTGACTGTATTGGAGTTACTGTGTGACTTCTCTTGTTAAAATCACTCACTGTACCGTCAGGGCTTGTGTAGCGAGCCTTCTTCGTCTCCCTCAGAGGCGTATTTGTTTTGCTAGGAAGTCTTTAGTCTGGAACAACCAGACCAGGAGAATTTGTTTCGGGCTATACTCGCGACATTATCATCACCACGACAGGGCGTTGAGGCAACCAGACATCGCCTCCGGGACGCCAGATGGTGTCCTTGCAGTTAAGAAGACAGCTTGGTAACGTATGTCCGCAGCACTGGCAGATTAGGGAATTCTGCTCTGTGATAATCAGAGCTCAGCAGAGCGCGCCTGTTCCCGTCTTTTCTTACGTGGTTCTGTCTTGGATGTTCATTGTCTGAGTTCTCACTACTGTAGCAGCAATTAATGTTAGGTTGGCTGGGTGTTTCTCTTAAGATTTGAGTTGCAAGGAATTGGCTCCACATACCACTTGGTCATAAACGTCAGAAGCTAGTTTATGGACAACTTCACCTTCACAACATTTATTTGAGTATCCAATTTGACGTATTGTAAAAGTTTCATGTGTTTTGTTTATTATTTTGAGTTTAGTCATAATAAATCACATTGTTATTTTGTACAGAACTTTCATTCTGTGAATCGGTAAAGCAACCCTTTCATTTCTCGCTACGTTAATGGAACTTTCCTTTATCTAATTCATTTCTATTCAATTCAATTGTTGCAGGTGCCAAACTCTTTTCTACTCCACTTGCAGGGTCGGTTACAGTCAGTTCGCGTTTCTTCTTAATCCGTGTGCATCAGCAAAAGTTGCAGTTAGAAGAGGGGGGCTTAGAGCATCATTTTCATATGAAGATTCTAGAAGAATTTAATGTTAAATACACTGCTAGCCCCGGCACCTCGCATGTCTGTCTATTACACATTACAGCCCTCTTCAACTGTCTCCGATCTCTGTCAGTCAACAGATGAGGTTGGCCTGTCCGCTTTTGTGCTGTACTTGCATTTCACGTTTCCACTTCACTATCACATCGGAAACAATGGACTAGGGACGTTCAGGAGTGTCGAAATCTCGAGTCCAGATGTATGACACAAGTGGCACCCAATCACCCGAGTGAGTTTCGCGCAGTGCTCCATTCTGCTCTCTCACGATGTCTAATGACTACTGCGGTTGCTGATGGCGTACATGGCAGTAGGTGGCAGCACAGTGCACCTAATATGAACAACGTACGTTTTTGGAGGCGTCCGGACACTTTCGATCACATAAGGTATGTTACTTTCAATGAGAGATTGCAGAGTATCAGTGATGTTTGATATCTCTTGGAATATAGAGTAAAGCGACACGTTTGTCTCCCTTTAACTCTGTAAGGTCACATGTTAACCATTGGAGCGCTGCAGACGTGAAATCCCTCCGCGCTCCAGCTTTCCGGAGGGGCTGCGGACGTTGTCAGCCGCTGCAGTGGTATTTCCCATGGTCGCCGCAGACGGCATTCACCGTCATGGCCTGGCCGGTACCTGAGTCTTAACGACGGCATTTACCGTCAGCCGGTTCCGCTACCTGTGGTCCTGCGGACGTCTGTAGCCGCTCAGCGGCATTTCCGCCGGATTTGCTGTTTGACATTCATGTTAGTTGGTTCGTGTGAACATCTGCATTCTCCTTCTGTGGTGTCGTTTAGCTTTCTGCCTATTCATCAAGATTTTTAAAGTGCTATCACTTTTGAGTTACACAAAGGAGTGGCACGTCGGTGTGGTTACACTGACAGAGATACTGGACACACGCATAAGGAGTGATAGTGACAGTGAGTGTGTCAGCTTCAATGACTGTAATGACGATGATGATTCTTCAGAAGACTCTCGGAGCAATACGCGTCAAATGTACTTCACCTAGCAGAGCACACCAGGATAGTTCTTCTTCAGATTGTGAAAGCGAAGACGAATCGATCCGTAAATGGCCACGCCTTAGTGACAAATCTGATTGTCAAAGCGTGATTTCAATCCAGCACTGCAAGAATTTGATGACCTATCTTCAAGGCGTAATTGCTAGCTAGCGCCTGATTCAAGCGTTCTATACTTTTTCATGCTATTCCAATCAGAAAATCTGATGAAATTTATGGCACTTGAAACGAACCTATTTTACACTTTCACCATACCAAATACGTTGGAATCAGTTCATTCTCGACCGTCCACCTGGGAAAATGCTGGTTTTGATACTCAGTATTGCTTCATTGGTATTTGGCTTCTCTTGGTCTGTGGTTAAAAAGTTTAGAATAAGGATATATTGGTAAAGAGATGTACTTCTCAGCACTCCAGATTTCGGTGCAGTTATGTCCCGTGACCGTTTTATATTACTTTTGAGAACGTTGCATTTTAGTGGCAACTCTGCCAATCGTGGTAATGACAGTTTGTTTGAATTTAGGAAAATAATTGATACAGTTCGCGTGGCGTTCTGCAGTGCGTTTAATCCATCCAAAAAACCTCTGTGTCGATGAAAGCCTATCATTGTTCAAAGATCGCTTATCTTTTAAACAATTCACACCTTCAAAACGAAGTAGATCTGGGATCAAGACATTCGTGTTGTGCGATTAAAAAACTGGATATATCTTGGATTTCATTGTATACACAGGCACAACAACAGAAATTGAAGTCCATAATTTGGGGAAATCCGGCGGTGTAATGGCAGAATTAATGAAGCCACACTGTGAACGTGGACTTACACTGTATGTCGACAGTTGGTATCCGAGTCCGGACTTACTCTTCTGGCGTCATGACCATATAACCTCAGCATGCGGTACTGTACGTAGCAACAGGCGCAGTTAGCCGAAGATACGGAAGAAACTGAAACGAGGAGAAGTTCAGTTTATTTCAGCTGACGTAATGCTTGCCATTAAGTAGTACGACAAGGGAGATGTGTTGATGTTGACTACCTGTACTACCACAGAAATTCGTGACAGGTGAAAGACAAAAAAGAAGACTGCCGAGAATGTAATGAAACCCCAAAGTGTTGTCGATTACAATGCAAGTGAAGGTGCAGTGTGCTGACAAACACAGACTGGATGCTTTAAGTCCAAGACAATAATGAACAAAACTAAAGGAAGAATTATTCATATCAATCGTTTCAATCGCGAACAAAGCAAATCGTGGAAATCCTATAGAAAGAATCACTTTCAGTATTTCCAGAATTTTTCAATTCTCTAGGCAACTTTTCGAAACTTTTCTTTCATACAAACCTTGCCTTAACAATTACAAACGCAAAGATGGAAGTGTCATCCAAACTGGTTAAGCTATTTTTCGGGTTTTAGTGAGATTAATGCACAGCAGTTAATTTTTTATATATAGAGAATATGAACGCCGCAACGGCCTTGCCACAGTGGATACACCGGTTCCCGTGAGATCACCGAAGTTAAGCGCTGTCGGGCGTGGCCGGCGCTTGGATGGGTCACCATCCCGCCGCCACGTGCTGTTGCCATTTTTCGGGGTGCACTCAGCCTCGTGATGCCAATTGAGGAGCTACTCGACCGAATAGTAGCGGCTCCGGTCAAAGAAAACCGTCATAACGACCGGGAGAGCGGTGTGCTGACCCCATGCCCCTCCTATCCGCATCCTCACCTGAGGATGATACGGCGGTCGGATGGTCCCGATGGGTCGCTTGCGGCCTGTAGACGGCGTTAGTTAGTTAGTTATAGAGAATATGAACTTCATTAAACGATGGTCATTAGGAATTAAAGATGAAGTTTAATTAGGTAGTGTAGAAACTTTAGTATTTCCCTATCGAATTCTTTAACAAAAGTTGTAAATCGTCGTTTATTTCTGCTGTACGAGGTGCATTCAAGTTCTAAGGCCTCCGAATTTTTTTCAAATTAACTACTCACCCGAAATCGATGAAACGCTTTACTTCTCGAAGTAATCGCCCTGCAGACGTACACATTTTTCACAACGCTGACGCCATGATTCCATGGCAGCGGCAAAGGCTTCTTTAGGAATCTGTTTTGACCACTGGAAAATCGCTGAGGCAATAGCAGCACGGCTGGTGAATGTGCGGCCACGGAGAGTGTCTTTCATTGTTGGAAAAAGCCAAAAGTCACTAGGAGCCAGGTCAGGTGATTAGGGAGCATGAGGAATCACTTCAAAGTTGTTATTACGAAGAAACTGTTGCGTAACGTTAGCTCGATGTGCGGGTGCGTTGTCTTGGTGAAACAGCACACGAGCAGCCCTTCCCGGACGTTTTTGTTGCAGTGCAGGAAGGAATTTGTTCTTCAAAACATTTTCGTAGGATGCACCTGTTACCGTAGTGCCCTTTGGAACGCAATGGGTAGGGATTACGCCCTCGCTGTCCCAGAACATGGACACCATCATTTTTTCAGCACTGGTGGTTACCCGAAATTTTTTTGGTGGCGGTGAATCTGTGTGCTTCCATTGAGCTGACTGGCGCTTTGTTTCTGGATTGAAAAATGGCATCCACGTCTCATCCATTGTCACAACCAACGAAAAGAAAGTCCCGTTCATGCTGTCGTTGCGCGTCAACATTGCTTGGCAACATGCCACACGGGCAGCCATGTGGTCATCCGTCAGCATTCGTGGCACCCACCTGGATGACACTTTTCGCATATTCAGGTCGTCATGCAGGATTGTGTGCACAGAACCCACAGAAATGCCAACTCTGGAGGCGATCTGTTCAACAGTCATTCGGCGATCCCCCAAAACAATTCTCTCCACTTTCTCGATCATGTCGTCAGACCGGCTTGTGCGTGCCCGAGGTTGTTTCGGTTTGTTGTCACACGATGTTCAGCCTTCATTAAACTGTTGCACCCACGAACGCAGTTTCGACACATCCATAACTCCATCACCACATGTCTCCTTCAACTGTTGATGAATTTCAATTGGTTTCACACCACGCAAATTCAGAAAACGAATGATTGCACACTGTTCAAGTAAGGAAAACGTCGCCGTTTTAAGTATTTAAAATAGTTCTCATTCTCGCCGCTGGCGGTAAAATTCCATCTGCCGTACGGTGCTGCCATCTCTGGGACATATTGACAATGAACGCTGCCTCATTTTAAAACAATGCGCATGTTTCTATCTCTTTCCAGTCTGGAGAAAAAAATTCAGAGGCCTTAGAACTTGAATGCACCTCGTATAATAAAAATTTCATAGAGCACAAAAAGAATTCAGAAACGTTTGACTTTTTGGTTTTGAAGTTATGGGTAATTTATTTGGTTGATGATCCCAAAATATAGTCATATAGTGATCAGCTTATGAAGTGTGTGTCGGCACCCAGACACGTCCCTCGAAAGTTGTTTGCGGGCGAATTATTGCGCTAGTATGGACGGACGTCAACTTTTGATCGTTACGGGTTCTCCAGCGTTTACACCGTAAGTTACGTACAAAAAGCTGACAATTAAATATCAGTGCATCAACTAAAACCCCAGATGTATACAGAAATCTTATGATGATTCTCAAGAACAAGCCTCAAATGAAAGAAGGCTTGTGATGAGGAGTTAGCAGCAACAGTAATTTCAGTGTACATTTATGTCTGTCGAGCAATCCATCTCCAAAGGTATGGAATAGGTGTCCAGATACAGTGTGTATTTGCCGTGTTGGCGCAGGTGGACGAATTAGGCGTCGTCAAGGGCACGCTCGACGTGGCCAGCCGGTCGCGCAACTGCAGCAGCCAAAGGGCTAAAAAGAAATGACTACATCTCTGTAAGACCATGTCAAGGAAAGTAGCAGAGTAAGGTAGGCTGAAATGTTCCAGAATTTGTTTATGTCCAAACGGGAGGCATATTTTCATACGTGCAGATATTCGTGATAAACACTTACGAACTGTGTACTTTTGCTTCACACTACATATATGATGTTCATATCATCACAAAATTAAACTGAATAACGAGTTGTAGGATCAGTTCACCTTCATTAAGTAATGCTATTCGGGTCATAAGTCCAGCAAATGGAGTATAACAAGCCGTTGTTGGACAGACTACGACAAAACCATGTATGAACTTCTAATGAACATCATTAACATTGCATTCACTATCTAACGTTCCAAGAGAAGATATAACGTTAGTACTTATCTCCGTTTGGTGTCAGCGTCTAGGGGACAGCTATAAACAGTCTTCATTTTCATAAGTTTCATATCTGCTTTTGGTTATAAAAGTCTGAAATACTTAGTTTAGGTTTACCTTGACATCTTTATTTCGACATTTTCTCATCATAATTTATAATTACAAGACATATAATCCCCAAAAACATAAAACACAGTTTTCACTCTCATGAAGGACATTTGTGTGTAATTTACCTGAACAAAGCACACGCTATGTGCACATTGTAATTACTAACCAACTGAGTACACAATGGAGAATGATCGCACAGTAAACACAGACGAACCAACTCATTCAGTTGTAAATAATGTATTACGTTTTTCAGAAAAGTTTTGGAAACAGACCCAATACCCAGTTTTACAAATAGTAAATATCCAAAACGTTTAAGCGTAACACTAGTAATAAATTTTTTTTTATATATTCGTGAAACAAGAATGTAAACTTTTAAGATGTGGCACGTCACAAGGTTTGTTTACAAACTGCAATATTAGTATTTTACGTAAAATAAATTGTTTCTCAAGAAGGTAACTATGATTTTAGAACATCAAGATGATTCTTTGTTTCATAGGCAATAGAGTTTTGTTTGAAATTACGTAAACTGAATTTGGAAAAAAATCGTGTCGACGTGGCTTTAGTAACGAATAATATGATAAAAATTAAAATCAGATTATGTTTCTCATAGATGCACATTCTATTATGCATCAAGGTTATTGCAAAGTGAAATCTATGGTGTAAATCATTTTCGTTGCACAACATTATCATACGGAAATATGCAAAAATATTGTGACCTTATTGAAAAATTTGGAAAGGTATAAAATACTGTAACAGTACCTGCGTGTTGCTTAATCATGTGAGATTCACGAATCTCATAGCTGAAAATCAGATTAAACATTTGCGAGAAGAAGATGAAATCGCAAGCATCGGTTAATCCAGAAAGTTACCGTAATCTTGGTTTGCTATACACAAAAATGTTTACATCACAGTAAAATGAGAAAACACTGTCCACAAATAAGCTCTTCCTTCCAACTGCAACAAAAAATTTCGCAAGGTACAGTTCCCTGCTGTTACCTTGACACTCAATGCAGTCACCAATTTTTCCCGTTATTGGATCTCCATTTTCAATCTTTCTATGTTCACAAGATGCGTCGTCATCTTTCTGTGGAGGATTCTGACGAAGGTGATCATTACCTTAGATATGTAGCCTCTTCTTAACATGACGATTTTTCTTGTATGTTCCAATCTGTTTTGGTTTTAGTATTATTTTCTAGGGATGGAATAAGTAGTGTTTTCAGTTTCCCAGGTAAATATTTTGGTATAGACTCCTTGCAGACGGCAGCAAGTTGTATAAAGAAACAGAAGAATACAGCATCTCATTGTTATCATGAACTGGACTAGCAGAATGTTTCACCGGCTGAGCCTCACATAACTCTGACATGTTTTCTTATCTCTGCGAGCCACTAGCCAACAAGAACTCGTGTTCAGCTACTGCGTTTCCATTCAGTGGGAAAACATGTGTTTAACTAAGTCCATTTTCTGCAGGAGATGTCATTGTGGCTTCGACCGTGTAACCTTGAAAGTGTTTCCTAATTTAAGTTTTTGATCTTTTCTTTCCCCTTGACCTTCCTAGTTCCTTACTAAATATTCTTTGACCATGTTTTACCTTTGGCGGAGGATTTTTTCGCCACTTTTCACTCGTCTTTGTAGACAGGAGTGCTACAAGAGAAATAAATCAGCTGCGTGACACTGTGGCATTTATCCTCACGAAAAGATTTAATTCGATTTTGCGTTATAATTTCGGCCCACAAAGAAATTTTCTTATATATTTTTTCATCTGCAATACAAAACCATATCAAATAGTAATTTAAATTAGTGGACAGGAAAAAATATTGACCGTTTCAACCCACATTGCACTGACCCCATTCGCCAAAAGTGCAAAATATATTTCTCCTTTAAGCTGGTAGTCGTGTGCAAGCATGCTAACGTGCCGGTAACATAGTCTTCTCCAATATATAAACTTATTTAACAAAGATTGCTTGATAAATTACGAGAAGAATTATCACAGACATAAAAATTCGAATCCAAAATGATTTTACAAAGTAGAATATTTTCGGAAGTTAAAACAAAAAACCCAAACGTTAATACCGCAATGAACACACTTGGCAATCTCTTACACTTTTCAACGTATACACAGAGATCCATGAGTCACCACCCTACGGCAAAACTTTCTTTACCACTTCGTGCATGATGATCACGAGGAAATCTTCGGACATGACCCGATTAATCTCCCCAGTCGATTCCGCCTAGGTTTTCAGCCTATTCCCAGTGTTACTTACCTGCACACTGAAAAACAGAAAAGGAAGCCAAAAAGAAAATTGGAAAGGAAATTAAACTTCTTGGAGCAAAAATACAAATTTTGAAGTTTATGAATGATATACTAAATCTGTCAGTGACGGGAAAGGACTTGGAAGAGCAGTTCATTGTATTTGATAGTGTCTTTACAGGCTATTGGAAGATAAACATCAACATTTAAAGCAGACGGAATTAAGTCGAATTAAATCATATGGTGCTGGGGATATTACATTTGGAAAAGTGATACCACAAGTAATGGACTATTGTTTCTTGGGGAACAAATAAGTACCGATTGTAAAAGTATGGAGGACATAAAATGAGGACAGGCAATAGCAAGGAAACCGTTCTTGAAATAGAGAAGTTTGTTAAGACTAATTAAGAAATTTAATCTAGGAAGTGTTTCCTGAAGGTGTACACCGCTGGTGCAGAAACTAGTTATGTTCCTGGCGCCTAAGCGACGTCAGCGCCGTGACTACGGCGACAGCCTGAACTAACAACAGCAAACAACAGGTGAGCATTCGACCAGTTGCGAGCAGGCACTGTCAAGAAGTGGACGTGGTGCCACAGTTGGTCAACGTTGTGTCACAAGTCGCAAGGGAGCAACAACTCTAAATCAAGTGTCCGTGACGTTCTTCACAATGTTCTGAAGAAGAGAAGAGTGTGTGCAAAGTGTGTCCCGCACACCTTTTCCCCCTGACGAAAACGACGCATGGACGCCTGCTATGACCCGATTGAAAAGCAAGACGCGGTCATTTCCTTTCTAGAAAAACCATCACGGCTGACGAGACTTGATGTTGTTATTGCGAACCTAGCACAAAACGACACCATTCAGAAGTCACATGAAGGTTCAACGCTTTGCCTCCATAGCCTACATTCAAGCCAATGTGAACTCATGAATTGAACTATACTCCAAAGAAAGACTTTCCTTAGAGTGCTCTGCCTTGTACTCAAAAGGGGCGAGGCACTGTGAAACACTTGAAGTATTGAAACCGCCATCTTGACGTTTCTCTGTTCGTTTTACTGATCCAATCTAGAAACTTTTTGGACTGATGTGGTATATCTGGAAGAGGAAGATAGACAGTTCAGACAGTGACAGAATGGAGGTTCAGAAATGTAACTCTCCAGGATAAATCTGAAAATTGGATGGACATGTCGAATAAGTAATGAGAAGGTGGTCAAGCGAATCGTGGAGGAAGCAAACTTAACGTATATCTAGACTGAAACTCGGGATCGATTGATAAGTTTCATTCTGACACGTCAAAGAAAACTGTATTCTTTAACGGAGGAAAGTTCAAAATGGTTCAAATGGCTCTGAGTACTATGGGACGTAACTTCTGAGGTCATCAGTCCCCAAGAACTTAGAACTACTGAAATCTAACTAGCCTAAGGACATCACACATATCCATGCCCAAGACAGGATTCGAACTTGCGAACTTGCGACCTGGCCGGCTAACGGAGGAAAGTGTGGCAGATAAAAATCGCGGAGTGATTACAATAAGCA
This sequence comes from Schistocerca nitens, assembly GCF_023898315.1. NCBI lineage: Eukaryota > Metazoa > Arthropoda > Insecta > Orthoptera > Acrididae > Schistocerca > Schistocerca nitens. The sequence goes on from NC_064620.1 coordinate 3,700,033, forward strand.
GGAATAAAGTAAGCAGGTTCAGATGAGTAGAAGTTGCAGTAGCGATGCAGAGATGAAGGGGCTTGCACAAGACAGACTAGGTAGGTTAACTGCATCAAACCATCGCCGGACTGAAAAGCGCAACTACAGCAAGAGCATGTGGTCACCGTATAACTAGTACCGTCAGAGACTAATATCATTTTTGTTTTCCTTATTTAAAGATCAAAATTGCCAGGTAATACCTGCATCCTAATTTCATTTCTTCATGAGTTTCTTTCGTTCTCTCCACTATTCATTCATGTCTTCACTGTTTCTCTTTTTCTTTTGTTCTAACCAGTTTTCGTTCAGGCTCTGCTTAGGAATTATTATAATTTTAACGCTTTTCTTGTCTAAACATTTGCTTCAACTTCTTTTGTCTTTCACATTGCCACGTCTTTTATAACACCTTGGATCAAGCTTGTTGTTCATTTCTTGTTCCAGAGATACTTGAACATATGTTTTATTAGCCTATTGTCGTCCACTCAGTATAAACATATATAAAATATCAACCTTATCTTGCTTAATTTTTTACTTGTTTCCAAAAAAATGTTTTGATACATTTCAGAATTTTGTCATGATCTCCAGGGTTCTGTCCTCACGACTCTTACCTATATGCTTGTAGTTTGTCTATTGGTTTCACTAATGTGTTATAATGCATTATTACTGTACTTATTTAAATTTATTGCTCTTGTTTCATTTACGTTAATGGTGTCTTCTGGATGTTATTGTGCTACGCTTGAGCCTATCAGTTTTTTGTGTACAACAGCCATCAGAACGTTCTCTTTCGTCATAAATTCTTTTTACTGTTTCTGTCTAGCAAAATACTGGCATGTGAAGCCAAGCGTAATGCAATGTATTACTTTATTAATCTGTTTATGAAGTTTTAAGTGTGAATTTCGAAATGTTTATTTGCACAATGGATGTTTATGTCTTTTGTTCACATAATATCATATGACTGTTGCGAAACGTTATTAAAAGAACCTGCTACTTGCAAACTTTTAGTTCTGATCCCTGATATTCCCGAGTCTTCTTTTGGGAGAATTGTTCTACTACACATGTATAAAATCTTCTTTGCGTTGCTTTCAAGATGATGGTGAGCTCAGCTTGAGTGCGTCGATCTGTTTGTAAAGTTATTTCATGAGTGAGCGATTAAACGAAATAACAGATCTACAATTATTTTTCTATTGAGTTATCATTAATTACTTCCAGCTTATTATTTTTGGTACCAGCTGTTGTCATACGCTCTTGCCGTTAACTACACCACTTTATGTCGCACTGTTCACAACCCTGTAAAAATCTGATGTATCCACAAACTCTTATCCAATAGTCACTCCTGCTTTTGGCCTCACTGTTCTGTCTGCAACTGTTAAGTACCTCAATACTTCTTCTACACTCTCAAATGCTTGGTCGTCTTCACACTCATGTGCAACTCTTTTCGATGTCCAAGGCTGCTGTCCTTTCTCTTGCGACGTCCTCAGTGCTACTGTAACGTCACCTCCCCAGCGGATTAGCTGTCTTACGTCGCACGTTCTCCTATCTTCCGACTGCACCACATGGCTTCATAAGATGTGTTCATCATCGTAATATGCTTTTAAACAGTTTCCTTTTCTTACAGGCGCCTTTTCTTGTCGTTCTTATACATAAAAATGCTGGTTCAGTTCAGGTTGAATTTATTTTCCTATACATTAGTTTTAGCTATTCAGAAAGTAATGAAAACTGGTATAGCCTTTGGTCGAAACGCGAGTAGTTGTCTTTAAGAAATAACGAATTACACAGCTCTACAAAATAAATTTTTTTTTTTCGTTGCCAGGGAAGTTTGAACGAAAATGGGATATTGTTTTGATACTCATTCCGAGTATATTTGTACTTTTTCCAAATTGGCTCTGGTTTTTGAGATATAGGTTATTTGTGGAAATGAGTGTTTCATGTGGATAATATCGACTGCAGGGTCCATATATGGTGTAATGTATTTGCTACCTGTTTTTTAATTAGTGATATTGTACTATCTTTATTAAACAATTGTGCTCAGGGAGTGCATCTGTGTGGTTGAGGATTACATCATGCAAACATCACACTGTCAGCATGTGTTCAGTCCTGTTGTGCGGTGCGTGTGTTGAAGATATTGAGGGTTGTGCAGATTTGAATTCGGCGGTACTCGACATTCATTTGTTGGCCGAGGTTGTAACGACAACTGTACATATAATAAATTTTTCTTTATGAATTTAGATAAATTAATGTAAGCAATGTTTTGAATTTCTTTTTTGCTTCGTATCGTGATGTTAAAGAAACTGTGAGTAACTTTTGAAATGAATATTATTATTTATGTTGGATTTCAAATAATGTGGTAATCAAAGGGAAGTGTATTTAATGTTAAAACTATTGTAAGATGTGAAAATTGTAATTTATACACTTGGTCCATACGTAGGTAATGCATTAGGATATGTGTAGTAGAAAACCTGTGGTGAATACCCTACCTGTAGGGGAGCGGGAAAAGGTGGAGGCAGGCGAGTGCGGGAAAACGCACACTGGGCGCGGTTCGGCACTACGGGCTCAGTATCACAGTCGGAGGCGAGCAACAGTCGGAGTTGTGAATCGGTCAGAGGAACACGTACTGTACCGAGGCGGCTACCCAGGAAAAGTGGATTCCATTGAGCCTCGGATGCACCGATTCCGACGACTACTTGGCATGGCTATATTCTGAGGCACAAAGTTGGAAAGATTACGACGCTAAGAAGAAGGAAAGTGTCGATGTAGTGTGAGCCTTAGCCGGGCTTGTATGTGTGCCGTGCTGCCCGCTATGTCGCTGCCCGCCAACCACCGCACCGACTTGCACAGGTCAAACAATTATTTCATCTTTAGAAGTGTATCTGTGTGGACCAGTGTCGAAAATGTTTCTAACTGTTCAATAATAACGTGACTTTTACCAGAATTGCCTTAGCCATGACCTATCCTGATCACTGACCTAGACAGGATCCTTACCTCGTATTGTGCAACCCGAGTATCCTGAACTGAAAGTTTAAAAATTAGTACTAATAAGAATTATCAGTAGATGAATCTATGCTATAAAGAAGTTTAAAAGTTCTATGTGTTATTGCAAATGTTGTAAGTAGGCTGTTTAGGTTTTTTATTGGTAACGCCACCTCTTATGAAAATCACTGGCTGTGCTGTGTGCAGTCTGTGGCTGCTTTGCATTGTTGTAATACTCGCCATTGAAGTGTTGGGCAGCTGCGTGTGAACAGCGCATAGCGTTGCGCAGTTGGAGGTGAGCCGCCAGCAGTGGTGGATGTGGGGAGAGAGATGGCGGAGTTTTGAAATTTGTCATGAACTGCTATATATATATATATATATATATATATATATATATATATATATATATATATATATATATATATATATATATATATATATATATATATTATGACTTTGGAACACTATTAAGGTAAATACATTGTTTGTTCTCTATCAATATCTTTCATTTGCTAACTTTCCCTATCAGTAGTTAGTGCCTTCAGTAGTTTGAATCTTTTATTTAGCTGGCAGTAGTGGCGCTCGCTGTATTGCAGTAGCTTGAGTAGCGAAGATTTTTGTGAGGTAAGTGATTTGTAAAAGGTATAGTTTTATGTTAGTCAGGGCCTTTCTTTCGTAGGGATTTTTTGAAAGTCAGATTGCGTTGCGCTAAAAAAATACTGTGTGTCAGTTTAAGCACAGTCGTGTATCATTGTTAAAAAGGGGACGTTTCATATGTCGACCCTTAGCCTAGGATACCTCACTGCAATCTTCTGATTTTTTCTTGTAGTTTGTGTAATTAGTGTAGCTTTTGTTTATTGCTAGCGCGTAATTGTAGAGAAAATCTCCTTTGTAGTTGCAGTCTTTCATTGTTGTACAGTAAAACAGTTGCATGCATGTAGATTTGCACCAAGTATTTCGCAGCTGCAGTTAACTAGATATTATTTTCAGTGTTATGTTAATGTGTTCTCTTATTTTTGGTCTTCAAATTGTGTTTTTCTGTGTTGTCGTGTGAAATACTGTGACAATAATGGCGTGTGAAAAACGTAACACTAGGCTCCAAAGTAAACTGAGAAATAATAGTGACGACGAGCGTAGCTTGCCAGCACCACTGTGTAATGAATTAACAGACATTCAAAGTAGTAATTTGGTAACTGTGCATAGGGAAATGGAGCGGGCGTCAAACAATGGCGTGGACAGTGAAACAATTAGTGCAGAGGGAAGCATTATCGATCGATCGGTCGGCAACAGCTCGCCTCAGGAATCGGGAATGACGGGACACAATTTTGCAAATATTGTAGATTCAGGTTTTGGGTCCTCACCGTTTTCTCAGATGAGTCAAGACACATTTTCCACTTGTCAAAATGTGAATGTTGCCGGTGCAAATTCACTGCCGAAAAGCACTGAGGAACATGTTTCAGACACCAGTGCATTGTTATTACAATTAATGCAACAAATGGGACAAAAGCTTGAAAAGTTAGACACAATGGAACAAAATCAGAGACAAACACAGCAACAGTTAGACACAATGGAACAAAATCAAAGACAAACACAGCAACAGTTAGACACAATGGAACAAAATCAGAGACAAACACAGCAAAAGTTAGACACAGTGGAACAAAATCTTAAAATGTTGGACTCATTGGAACAAACTCTTGAACAAACACGTGAAGATTTAACTACTGAGTTACATAACATTGAATCGAAATGTCAAAAAGTCTGTAATGACGTAAAAACTCAAATTTGTGAGCATTTTCAACCTATTTTTTCGCGGCATGAAAATACATTACAGAATCACGAAGCAGCCATAAAAGAACTGCAAACTATTGTTCATGAAAATCATGAGACCTTGCAAGCTAAATTTGACTCAGTTGCATCTACCGATTCGGTTACGCAACTTGCAAAAACTCAGGAAAACTTAAAGGACACAGTAGATACTCTGAAACTTGGTTCAAAAAAAACACACTGAGGAAATAAGTACACTATTGGATAAAGTAGCCGAACTTTCAGATCAGTTCACTAACTTATCTACAAAGGTAGATGATGATCTAAATGACACAACACCTGTAGCCTTCACTGACACTAAAGAGTATGAAGAAATTAGAAAATTCAAACAAAATCAAAATCAAATCAATACACAGTACAAAAGTGAAATCCGGGAAGTGCAAGATCAGTTGACACAAGTAGTACAAGAATTACGTATTTCAGAGGACACTCGCGCCCCAATACGGGAAGAGGGACATAGAAATACGGAACAGCCGCAAAATAATAACACAGCGCATTTCGGAAATTATGAAAGAAATTGGCAATGTGCACCGAATTTTGAGATTGAACCGCCGACACGACGTAACAATGACCGACATGCGACTCGCCGACACGATGATTTTGACTGTAAGCTGTTCATTACTACACGTAAATTCAAAACGTTTAAGAATTCTGGCAACGACATTCATCCACAAGCGTGGCTCCATCAATTCTCTCATTGTTTTCCTCCCAACTGGTCATTGCAGCACAGATTAGAATTTATGTGTGGCTACTTGGAGAATGAACCAGCTGTAAGAATGCGATCGGTCATTCACGATTGTCACAGTGAAGGAGAATTTTATCATGCCTTCCTCTCAGCATATTGGTCTCAAGCTACACAAGACCGAGTAAAACATAGTATCATAATGATGAATCATTTCGAACAATCGGAATTTTCCAGTCTTGTGAAATATTTTGAAGACATGTTGCATAAGAATCAGTACCTGTCAAACCCATACAGCCCCTCAGAACTCATCCGCATTTGCTTAATCAAATTGCCTGAACATTTACGACATATTATTTTGGCAGGACGTTGCAAAGACGACATTGAAGCTTTTCAGGTGCTCTTACAAGAACTGGAAATTGACACTGACAGTCGCGGAACGCGAAAACAGGAGCACAACAATTACAGGTCACATCCGTCACATTTCCGAGATGAAAGAAATAATAACTGGACGCGACAAGGCTATTCTCACAACATAAATCGTGACCAAAACAGACACTACCCGTATAACAACCGTTGGCAGAATAGTAATAATTACAGGGAAAGATCACCTCTCCGTGGTAATGACTATCACAGAGACAATCAGAGAAACAGACAATATGGGAACCAAAACAATTATTATTACGAGAGACAGAATAACTTTAGACGCAACGGTCCAGCGTGCAGTTACGATTCAGGGAGAAATTCTCCACCACTTAACCGACAAGAAAGAAACCACAGGAACTACCGACATGACGATAGACGATATGATCGTAACGACAGACCCGAATTGCATCAGAACTGGCGGGATTTAAACAGGGCAGGGCCCTCTTGTCACGGTGAATTTGTAGAAGTTAGGTCTCCAAACCCCAATAACGACGCGCGCCAACAAAGAGACAATAGGCAATGACTCATACCGCTGGCAGCCACAAAACGCACGTATGAAACTGACGACGCAGCTGCCGTAGCAAGTAATTACGTAAAAATGGAAGACATTAGGGACATCTTACTCCAGGAACACGACGTACAACTTATCAACATTGCATATCCTGTGATTCACATTACTGTAAATGACGTAAAATTTACGGCAGTACTTGACTCTGGCAGTCCCATCTCAGTAATTAGTGAAACAGCTTTTAGCAAATGCAACAAATCGAACGATTGCCCCACACTTCCGTTACGTAAGATTAAATTACAAGGTGCAATCTTTGGAAAAAGTGTAGATGTACGCCAACAAACCTACTTAGAATTCTTTTGTCAAAGCCACAGCTTCTCTATGAACTTTCTTATTGTTCCATTATTGTCGACGGAAATTATACTGGGAGTAGACTTTTTGAATGAATACAAAGCAATCTTAAGCTTTCACGATGCTGAAATAAGTTTATAAAAAGAAGGTAAGTCAGTAGCTTTGAATTTTGAAGATTGGCTCTCAAACCATGACGAAGAAATTAATGGGCTTTACCTCCTGTTAGACAACAGTTCTGAATTTTCGACGGAACTTGACACTAACAATCACTCTGCAAGTACTGACAGGGGTGATATCGACGGCGCATTTGATACTAATGAGTTAATTCAGAATAAAATTCAAACAATTGAAAATTGTAATGACAATGATAGGCAAGACCTTTTTGAGATTTTACAAGCACATTCCACAGTTTTTACTCACAAAACAGGAACAATCAAGGGATTTCAATACCAATTTCGTGTTCGTGAGCATACTAAATTTTGTGTTAGACCATACGTAATTCCGGCGCATTATAGGGACCGTGTTAGAACAGAAATGCAATCTATGCTGGACGAGGGCATTATTGAGCCTGCAGTAAGCTCATACAACAATCCATTACATGTTGTTGAGAAGAAAAATGGATCGATCAGGTTTGTCTTAGATTCGAGACAAATCAATACTATCATTATTCCTGAAACAGACAGGCCGCAAACGTTGGAAGAACTTCTTCAAAATTTTAATGGTGTAAAAGTGTTGTCTTCCATTGATCTCAGATCCAGCTTTTATCAGATCGAACTTCATCCAGAATGTAGAAAATACACAGCTTTCCTTTGTTTCGGCGTTTGTTATCAGTTTCGGAAACTTCCTTTTGGTTTGAACATTTCTTCAGCAGCATTCATTCGCGGGCTAAATTCCATATTACCGGAGTTCTTAAAACGTCACATCACCTTATATGTGGACGATATTCTAATAGCAGAAGCTTCATGGGAACAACATAATCGCATCCTCAACAGTTTGTTACGTATTTTTGCAGAATCTGGAATTACAGTTAACTTGGAAAAGTCTGAATTCGGTAGGTCAAAAGTGAGGTTTTTGGGACATATTATTTCTTCTGAAGGCATTCAGCCGGATCCTGAAAAGTTAGAAGCAATCAGAGCCATTCCAGTTCCATCCACAAAAAGACAAGTCCGCAGTTTTCTGGGTCTCGTAAATTTTTACCGTCGTTTTCTGAATATGCAAATTCTTGTTACACCAAAACTTTGTTCTCTCACTGGAAAAAATACTATTTGGAACTGGGACGAACAAGCACAGTTGGAATTCAATTCTTTGAAAGAATAGCTACTTAACGCGCCAATACTAGCTCATCCAGATCTGTCACAAGATTTCTGCCTTAGCACGGATTCTTCTAAAGTCGGTCTTGGTGCCCATTTATTTCAAGAAGCCACAGAAAATGACACTACTGTTCAGAAAACCATTGCTTTTGCTAGCCGAGTGCTAACAAAATCTGAAAAAAATTATTCCGTTACTGAGTTAGAAGCTTTAGCTATCGTTTGGGCATTTAACAAATTCCGTTTCTTTCTTTCTGGTAAGCACGTAAAAGTATACAGTGATCATCGTGCATTACAATTTCTTATGTCTTCAAAAGTAAATCATGACAGGTTAAAACGTTGGGCATTGTTTCTGCAAGAATTCCACTTCACAATAGTCTACATTCCCGGCAAGGAGAACATTGTTGCGGACGCACTGTCACGCGCACCGGCTGGGCTTGAGAAAAGTAACACAGAAGGCAACCTCGAGAAAAATTTCAGTATTCTTTACATTCAGAAAGTCGCCTTTGAAAACTTCATCACCACATCTTTAAAGGACATTGCTCATGAACAAGATAAAGATCCGATTTGGAAAGACATCAAAAGCAAATGGCATGAAAAGACACACACACAGATTCGGCATTATTATCTGGTTAGAAACAACATACTCTTCAAACGCTGCACTGTTGATGACAAGCTATGGGTACTTTGCATTCCAGACGATTTTGTTAATAAGCTCATTTGGTACATTCATTTCAGCTACTCACATTTTGGCCCACGAAAATGTTATCATATTCTTCGAACGACTTGTTATTTTAACAATATGGAAAAGAGAATTCGAAGAGTCTTGTCTATTTGTAAATTTGTCAAAAGGCGAAACCATCTACTATCTCCCATCGTGCTCCGCTGTTTCCTATCATTCCTTCTAAATTAAAAGAATTTGCTGCTGTTGATCTCTTGGGACCGCTTGTCAGAACATCTAATGGATTTTCGTACGTTCTAGTCGCTGTTGAACTTACTTCAAAATTTGTTTCTTTCACACCGTTACGTAAAGCCACTGGACGGTCTGTATCCAACGCCTTTGTTAAAAACTTCTTACGTGAAGTTGGACACGTTAGTCAAGTCATTTCAGATAACGGACCGCAATTCAGATCTGCTGTTTGGTCACGCATGCTTCGCAACCATAAAATCAAACCTGTTTTTATTTCATTGTACTCACCACATTGTAACCCCTCCGAACGGATTATGAAAGAAATCAATAAGCTTTGCAGACTTTATTGTCACAGAAAGCATCAGCATTGGGACAGATATTTACACTTATTTCAAAATGTGCTGAATGAAATGCCTCATGATTCCACTGCTTTACCACCTACTCTTGTACTGAAGAATGAAAAACCACCGAACAGAATCAGAGAGCTTGTACCTTTCCCGAATACACGTAAACTTCGACACAAAGACATAATTGATTTGGCTATTAAAAATATAAAATCTGCAGCAGACAAAAGGAGAAAACTACACGGTAAAGCAAATGCAAAGAAATTATATATTGGTCAGAAAGTTCTCATTAAAGCTCATTCATTGTCACATAAGAAGAAACACTTGAGTCACAAATTCTTTCTAGTTTACAATGGACCTTACAGAATCCGATGTATACCACATGATAATTGCGTTGAAGTTGAAACTCTGCGTACTAGGAAGAGTAAAGGTTTACACCACATTTCACATGTAAAACCGTTTATTGAAAGATAATCTGCTTTTTAACTTTGTCTTTGCCATAAAACTTTTCACTTCACATTTCTAGTATGCTTTGTCAGACTTAAGAAACTGTTAACATGCAACAATGTTTGAAGTTAAATATCCAGTCTAGAACCTAGGGAACATTTTTAAACAGAAATTACGAATGCATTGTTATAGTGAACAGACGACACAGTGTTGTATTTGTACATTCTTGCTTGTTAGTTGCACGATTACGTAACGACTATAAGGCTCACATATTTAGAACATTTACCAGTACTGCTAATGAGATTTTAATGCAACATTTTGGTTTATTTGAAAATACATTCTGAATTTAAAGTGCTTTCTGAGAGATACCAGATGACACAGAGGTTAGTTTATGTGACAGCTACACGATTTTTATCACGACGCTACCAATGAGTGACAATTTACAATGTTGCTTTTGCGGTGTATCTGTTTTATATCTGCACAATTTTTCTGAATTCTTCTGGAAAGTAAAACAGGTTTTAGTAGTAACTTTTGTGGTATAGCTACAAGGAGACAGCCTTTTCTGTAGCACAACAATACGTTACAGCACAATACTTTCTTCATCACAACAATAAGCGTAATAACTAAGATATCTATACTCGAAGCATTTCACTTTTGTTTATCATCAGGTAAGTACATTGACTTCTGCAGAACTTAGCTTTCGGAGGACGATAATTACGACACTTCCACAGAATTATCTTACAGCAAGACGCACATTTAGCGCTATAGGACACGTATTTGAGTGATTAATTTTGTACTTAAAACATTTATTTTTTTAAGATATTTGAAGTACAATGATACAAGGGTTTTCCGTGATACATTTCATTCCATTGCTGTAATCTGTAACACCTGAGAGTATAATTACATTAATCCTCAGGGGGGTACACGCTTACTTTGTGTACCATGTGTTTGGCAAGCACAAGGAGCCCTAGCTAATATGGTATTTGCTTATACAACTTTACACATCGGTACCATATTTCTCTAACACATAAATTACACAGCTATCTGATCATTTAACTGGGAGAGACAACAATTTATTTTACTACATCAGTGACAGATGTTTACGCAATTACACAGATGGATAACTTCACACTTATGAAATTGTATTTTGTCTGTCCTTTGTGAACTGTTCATATATTTTTTGGAACCATTGTGATACTATGAGAGCTTTGAATGATATATTTGGTATGGGATCATGATTTTTAAAGTACGTTTGAGGCAGATGACACTTTTGACATGAGCAGAGAATTTTTTTTTAGGTTTTGAAATTATTGGAGGAAGCTACGACGATTTTGAGAGTTGACTGAGGTGTTATGATATTTTTACGACGACGATGTGTATTATGCTGCTGAGGTATGTTTATGGTCAATAAGCTGATGCTATATGAGGAATTTGATTATGCTACTTATCTGTTATGGTGAAATATTGAAGAAGCGTCGACGAATATTTATATGTGTAACAAGGTAAGGCATAATGAGTAGTGGCAAGGAACCCTGATTTGTGGAAAAGGTTGTTGGAAACCAAGAATCGTACTTTAAGAGTTATGAAGTGTGTGTAAATGCGTGAATGTATTACAATGCCGACGAAAGTTTTTTGGACAACGTTATATTTATAGGATTTTGTTTCTACATGTTTGCAACGCAAATTCTCGACCTGTGAATTTTTTTATATGAGACTGCCACTGTAGTGCAAACTGGTGTCGTAAATATTTCGGTAAGAAAGGTAAGTGACCTTGACGTAATGCGTCTTGAGCGGCCACCTGTGCCAGCCACCTGGAGCAACAGCCATTAGGTAAAAAAAAAAAGAGGCCATTAACCCCGCTTCTGACATTCCTTTGTAGAAAGCATCGCAAATACGACACGCTAATTACTTGGAAACATATCATACTTTCTGATATTTACTGAAATGCCTAATGAAATGACAAGAAATAGTTTGTCTACACACCTGATTATGACTACTGTCTTTCTAGACGAGAGATTTTTTTCTACTAACTTATGAAATGCCTCATGTCTACTGGATGATGTTCTTATGCTTTACTTTGTACATTGTTGCTTATTTCATTTGATATCTCGTTTCCAGCTGTGTTGCAGCATTAGTTTTATAAAATAAACTTAGATACATTTGCTAATGTGAACACTTTCTGTCAACAGATCTATTAAATAATTATTTTATTCCACATTCTTCGAAAAAGGAGCTCTTGGAATGGAAAGAACAATAAGAAGGGACTGATAACAATAACTGCATATATAATTTTCTTTTCAAGTAATTGGTAATTTTTTGTAGAATTAGTTTTTTGTGGTGCACCACTTTAATGATATAGATATTATGATGTGAATAAACATTTCCCTTGTCTGCATTGTTATCTTTAGTGTACTATTTTTCTGCTTGAGCTTTGTCATGCTTAGGTATACGTTATAGCATTTACTGCTGCTGTGTGCCAGGCATAGTGCTACTGAATTTGACTTTGTATTACGCTGTTAAGCCAGTTTTGCTACGGATTTATTTTTCTTGTTTGCTGCGCATTGCCTCATATTAGTTGTAATGTTGAATTGCTTGGTAATTTAGATTTACTGTAGCTTGCTTTGCAAATTTCCATTTTTTTTATTGCTGTTTGTGTTAATTGTTCTGTGCTGCTGCATTGCCTCGTCCCTTAGTTTAGCATCTGAGCTCAGTAGATTTAAGTTAGTTTAAGAGGGGGTAGACTATATAAGAACCTAACTATGGAGAATAGGTAAAGAATGCTTTGAAAGTTATATGAAAACGATTTGGGCCTAAATGACTATTGTACAATGAGCCATATTTATTTTGAAAGAAATATGGTTAGAATACAGAAAAGAGGTACAGATAGGACTTTTTGGGAATAATGATGAACGAAGGGAGATCTCCAAGAACAAAAAAGGTTTTGTTTGCAAAATACTGCAGTACCAAAAGTTACACTGAAAACGAACCCTGTCCTTTCCATTGTGTTATCCCCCTATGTGTTTGTGTACCCTTGTGTATTTGTTTTCTTCCTGTCTCTGTGTACTGTTTCATAGAACTTTTTTCTCTTCTAATACTAAGTTACATTCACTATGATGAGGAATACTGTTATCCTCAAATACAATTGGCATTAATAATATGTTATTTACTTTGTAAAGATGTTTAGACATTATTTATTCTGTTTTGTGTTAATGCTCATGTGTGAAGTTGATGTTTAGAAAGTTATTCTGATCTTTTATGTATGTACTCATGTCATAATTCCTGTAACACTGACGTATATGTCTATTTCTATTCTTTTGTAACGCCTGTTTTACTACAAATGTTATCTGTATTGTCATGTTCTTTAATGATGTATTTTGTACCTTTGTAATTGTATTCTTATGTTATAAAATTGTAATTGACACCAGGTCATCAAATTAAGTAACTTGTAAGTTACATTTCACTGCACACGTTTCTGTTGGTCATAGTATATGGACAATATGTGAGAAGTAGGGACTGTTAGTGTTTACATGTGTGTTAATAATTCAGCAAGGGACTGGATAACAGCATTGCTGGTTCTAAGGACCATTAAAAAACTTTGTGAGTGCACAAGTGGTGGTTACGGACTTGCTATATTGTCCGCAAGACTCTTCGATGGTGATTGTGCACCTGCACAGTCGCAGCAGATGGCTGCTGGCCATCTCTACAAGGACTACAGTGGGTCTGCATCTTTGATGACCCACCAGTACCATTATCTCTACAAGGACTACAGTGGGTCTACATATTTGATGATCCATCAATACCATTATTTCTACAAGGACTGCAGTGGGTCTGCACCTCTGGTGGCCCCCCAATACCATAATCTCTACCAGGACTACAATGGGTCTACTCTGTGATAACCATCTACCAATATTCTTCAAAACTTCGACTGACTCTGCTGTGGGTTTGCTCTGTTGTGGCCCATTACCTGTCTGCATGTCAAGAGTCAGCACTGTCTTTCCGTTGGAAGGACAACACTACTTCTTCAAGATTGCATGGAAATCCACTACTTCCGTGTGCATTTTCTTTTACTGCTCAGACTTTGAGAAAAACACTGCAATATGATGAATGATCAGGACTGTCTTTATGGACTGTGAGAAAATTTTAGCTTTTGACCAACATTGTATCAATAAGTGTGTGCATTTGATTTCTTTGTTATTGTAATTATGAAAAATATTTTCAGATCTGTATTGGCCACTGCCCAAACCAATTTGTAAAATTTTTTGTGGGGAGCATGGGGGCTATGTAAGTAGGCTGTTTAGGTTTTTTATTGGTAACGCCACCTCTGTATGAAAATCACTGGCTGTGCTGTGTGCAGTCTGTGGCTGCTTTGCATTGTTGTAATACTCGCCATTGTAGTGTTGGGCAGCTGGGTGTGAACAGCGCATAGCGTTGTGCAGTTGGAGGTGAGCCGCCAGCAGTGGTGGATGTGGGGAGAGAGATGGCGGAGTTTTGAAATTTGTCATGAACTGCTATATATATATATATATATATATATATATATATATATATATATATATATATATATATATATATATAATGACTTTGGAACACTATTAAGGTAAATACATTGTTTGTTCTCTATCAATATCTTTCATTTGCTAACTTTCCCTATCAGTAGTTAGTGCCTTCAGTAGTTTGAATCTTTTATTTAGCTGGCAGTAGTGGCGCTCGCTGTATTGCAGTAGCTTGAGTAGCGAAGATTTTTGTGAGGTAAGTGATTTGTAAAAGGTATAGTTTTATGTTAGTCAGGGCCTTTCTTTCGTAGGGATTTTTTGAAAGTCAGATTGCGTTGCGCTAAAAAAATACTGTGTGTCAGTTTAAGCACAGTCGTGTATCATTGTTAAAAAGGGGACGTTTCAATGTTGGTAAAGAACAAAAATATGACTAAATTGGAAGAGAGTTTTTTGAATTGAGTTAGCGATGTTATTTAATTAATCTGAGCCAGAACTAATGACAGTTAAATTATTCAGAAGTAAGACAAAAGAGTAGTTATCCATAGATTGATAATTTTGAGTGTTAATTTGCCTTTTAGTACTTAACAGTTTCAGTATAACGATCATAACAGTTTCAGGCCCCCCCCCCCCCTTTCTCTTGTCCATTCTTTCAAACCTTGAAATGTGCTGATCAGATTTGACCAGTAAAGTTAAGTTCTATATTAATCCTAAGTGTATTAGGGTTGTTTTACAATTTTAATAGTGACATTGTATGTGTGCTTTCAAAACTGCTCATGCTAGGACAATCTATGCCCGATTTCAGTCTGATCAGTATACAAAATGCAGTTCGTAGTAATCATTGCTGTGTGGTGTTGTGTAAATTTATCTCGTCCAAATTAGTACAAAAAGAGAAAGCTTTAGTTCAGTGGATTTTTCTGGTTCCAAACTTTGCCATATAACGCATCATTACTACATGTTACTATGCTTGTACATGCACCCACTTGTACAAGGAAAAACTCACTCATTGCCTAAGTAGGCTGGCGACCGAATTATTAATTATAGGTAGCATCTACTGTGTGTACTTCTTGTCTATGCGAAAGAGTAATTATACTTTACATTTGCTTGATGCATCACTGTAGTTATTGACTGAGTATAAGTCCGATCTTGCTTCTATTAGGTACACGCGGTCAAATTATGTACTAAAATCCTTGTTTATAAGGTGAAGCCCGTGAACTTATTACAGTACAGGCTTTATAGAGCTAACGTACGTCCGATTAGGGCGGGAGCGTTACAAGTGGCTTCCCGGTGACAGGACATCCAGTTGTTGTCGGTTACAAATCAAGTTAAATACCGAACAGCGGATGTTCAGTGGCACGAATTACAATAAAAGTCAGTAAAATAAACTGCCGTGGGAGTCAAATATAATAGTGTGGTGTAGTTGGCATTTAGTATGGACGGGAACGTAGGCAGGGTAGATGCGCCAAGCGAAATGGAGAATGCGGCTGGCAGTAGCAGGAGTTTACGTGGCCAGATAACAGATGGCGTTAGCGGAAGACAATTGGCGTACATACAATACCATGAACACGTCAACGAACAGATTGAAAGGTCGAGATCGTCTCGAACACTGCAAGGGACAAAACAGGAAGTAGAGGGTGACTTTGTAGATGATAGTTTGTACGTGAACGAATCCACTGACATGTTTGATTCACCACAGATAAAGAAAGAACCGAAAGAAACTTCTGAAGTAGAATCGGAACACATCGATCCTGTAGAACAAAACAATATAAAAATTTTAAGTATGAACGACTTATTTGAACAATTAACCAAACAAATTGCGGGACAGAATGAGCAACTTCAAAAACAAGTCGGCAATCAGGTTAATCAGCTCAAAACACAGAATGAACAGCTTAAAACACACGTTGACGAGCAACTCAAAACACAGAATGAACAGCTTAAAACACACGTTGACGAGAAACTCAAAAAACAGGGACGTCAGCTCAAAACACAGAATGAACAGCTCAAAACACACGTTGACGAGCAACTTAAAACACAGGTGGATCAAATTAAAGCACAGGTCGAAGGACAGGGAATTAAAATTAGTAAACAAATAGAACAAGTAGAACAGAAAGTGGGTAATTTAAGTTCTGTGGTAAATACTCTGAAATTTGAAATTGATACCATTAACAAAAATATGGATACTATGCAGGAGGAAATTGGAAACATTAATAGTAGATTCGATGTTGAAATTCTCAACATCCAAGAGAAAGTAGAAGCTCTGGTTGAAACTAAGATAGACGAAAAAGTTTTCGGTCTTAAAACTGAGATCGTAAACGAATGTCAACACGGAATATTACGGTTGGAAAAGGTAGTTTTAGAAACTGAAAGGGATTTAGATAAAAAAGTAACCGGATGTGTTCAAAACTGTGAACAAAATACTACGAACATTCAAGGCAGAATTTTCGATCTGGAGAGCAAAATTAAAGATAGGCCTGGTGTTGTCTGTAATGGCACACCGATTACGAAGCTGATAGAAGGCGAGGAACGCTTCGATCCAGCCAAGAAACATAACGGGTGGCATCCGTTAGATTTTATCAAAAATTGCGAGAGAGTATTTCCTGAGCACTTGTCTGATCAGGAAAAGATAAATGTTGTAATTAGCGCCTCAGCAGGTGATGCTAAGCGCTGGGGAATAAATTTAAATACCGAACGAATGACGTTCGAAGAATTTAGGCAGAGATTTACGGAAGAATATTGGTCTGAACAAAAGCAGGACCATTTGTGGCGGGAGTTCATCATGGCCAAACAGCATGATAACAGGGGCAGAAATTCTTTGAAAGATTTCTGTGAGTATTGGTACCAAAAATTGACACACTTAAGAGGTAGAAGATCAGATTCGGAAATTATCTGGGAGCTATATAAAAAGCTTCCGGAGGATTCGAAGAGGTATGTAGGAAGCAATCATCGTAGCTTACAAGCATTTCTAGAAAGGGTCGAAGACGAAGACCATTGGCGCGCAAGTCGTGCCAATTATCAAAATTTTGGTAACCGTAATAACCGAAACAATGATGAAAGAAATGACGGCGATGGATTTCGCGTCAATATAATACAGAGAGGAAGAGGCAGAGGAAGAGGCAGAGGAAATTATTCAGGTCGCGGTAGAGAGTATACCGCGCAAAATAATAACGACGCGGGAAACTAATTTCCGCGAACGTTACGGGCCAAACGGAAGCGGACAATACATACCGGCCCCGATTTAAGAAAAGATACCGGACCGACCGTAATGTAATGAGACAGGCTAGGGACAGACATGGAATGCCGCGACGTGTTGTGGCGAAACAAGCGTCAGCTGCGAGCCAGAATGAGTCATCTCTGCCGCACAGAGCGCTACATGTTAACAGGCGAGTGGAGCATCAGAGGGCAACGGCCCAGCCTAGCAGAACATCTGTTAGGAAAGAAGCCGCTAGAAATACGGCAGCAGTAGATACGAACATAGCCGTCAGAGCTAATGAAAATTTTACGAGTGATAATTCCGTGGCAAAGGAAACGATAAAGGAAACTGTGAATACACAGAGAGGTGCGGTTAGCAGTGTTTGCAATGAGATAAAAGGCGAGAATGAATTAGCAGAAGTAACTGATTGGCATGTGCAGATCGATGATCTGTACAAGGGCCTAAAGCAATGTGAGTGGGAGGATTTTAAGAAGGAGTATGAGGCAAAGAAATTAGTTAGTGGAAAAGGAGATAGTAGGGACGTCGATAAGGTGACGTGGCCCGAATTGGAAGAGGAGAGAATAAATAGCGCCGCGCAAAGTACGCGTGCCGCCAATAGGACGCAGATTAAGGGTAGGAAGGATTTGGAGGATGAAATCCTCAGCATTGACGAAGAAATAACTTCTGCTAACAGTCCGCCAATAGTACAAGCTGCTACCGAGAGGCACCGTGGAGAAGGGGCAGATGATTACCTGAAAGTAATCAAAGTCCACGAGGATTACACCGAATATGAAGTCACAGTGGATGTGAATAAAGCTGCGGATGAGGCCGTATTGCCAAAAGAGGAGATTGAGTTAAAATCCAAGCCTGACAACAATACAGAGGAGGAACTTAGTGCCTGTCTCAGAAAAGCTTTTATGTTAGAACCTGAAAGCGATCCAGAATGGTCGGATTCGGACGATAGATCGGATGATGAAAGATACGCAAATACAGACGAAAATGAATGTACTAACTCTCCCTATTGTGCAAAAGTAGCGTACTTAAGTGAATCTGATGGTGAGGAAGAGAGTAATGATGACTCTAGTGACGATGAATTTGCAGGTGTAAACGAAAGTGAATATACTTTTACTGAAAGAGGGTATGAGAAAATTAGTGACATTTTTCCAAAGAAAGATGCAGAAAGTAGAACTGGGCCAAAACCGAATGAATTATTTAGTAATGTAATACAGGGGCATAATTTGCAGGAACCTCCAGATGATACTATACTGGGGCACGCCTTAATAAATGTTTTGAAGGAGTGTGAATTACAGGAACAAAAAGAACCACCTGATAAAATGATAGCAGAACAGGGAATGTTGTACCTTGCTAAAGACTTTGAAATTTCAAAACCTAAAAAGCCACCTGATGAAACGAAACGTTGGCAAGATCTGAATGGCTTAGTGAAAGATGTAGAAAATAGGAGGCCTAAAAAGCCATCAGACTTAAGTGACTGTTTTATGAACCCTAAAAGACTGCCTTGTTAATAAAGAGACTGGGGGCAGGATACTGTATTTGTATATATTATTAGTATTATGCATGACTTTATTATTACTGTGTCTCAGTGTTACCTGAAAGTGAATTATTGTTTTGTTGATTTGGAGTCTGAGGCAGATTTATATCGGATTTTGAGAATGTCATGAACACATTACATCATGAAACTACAGGATTCCCACCGGAAGAAATTTTGTTAGGCAGAAATAGTAAAAGTTTAATTGAAGAAAAACTAGAGTTTCCACCTTGTACAAGTTTGGGATTGGATCAAAAGAAAGAATTGGTGATAAAAAGGGCAAAGAAAAAGCTGAATGTAGATCTAAAAGACACAATAAAAATTTAAAAGTTTCAAAATTTAAAATTGGAGATTATGTTCTTTTAAAAACCCACGAAAAGTCTAGTGAACTAAACTATGAAATTTCAAAATTTAAATATATTTATAATGGACCATATATAATACAGAATATTCCACACGACAATGCTTACTACCTGATCTACCCAAAATCCAAAAGACCTTTAGGTGTAAGAAATATTGTGGACCTGAAACTGTATGTTCCTAGGAACGAGTAATTGTGCTGTATCTTATGCTGAACCCAAGTTATTCTAAATGTAACTAATCTTTGTAAATGTCTGTATACCCTTGAAAGTGTGCTAATGTAGTTATGTGAGTTTCAGATTACCAATTGTACTGTAACTGTAAAAATGTATGGAGAAAAGGACTGAAAAGAAAGGATAAATGCTATCAGCCAGATAAAAGATGAGACTGTCAAAAATGAAAATGGGCAGTGTATGTACCATAATATGAAGGACTGCCAAATACCAATGAGGGCAGATAAATAGTCGATGGAAAAATTGTAAATGTGATCCAGGAGATGTGACAATATGAAGTGAAAAGGACTGCCCAAATCCGCATAATAGGCAGCAAATATGTGTAGTTAATTTTCTGAATATGTGTGTGTGTGTTTTGTTTAGTAAGTAAGGAAATGGACTGCTATTCAAAGCAAGCAGCGACAAATTATCTTATAGTGTGTACAAAATATGCAGTTGTTTTTGTAGTTAAATGTTTGTATTCCAGAATTTTAAATTATCTCTTTGAGAAATTTAGAAAAATTGATTAAATTGCTATTTTAGTAATGTCATGATGGGAAGTTGGACTGTGCAAAAGGCACTTGAGTAAATGATAAATAATTATTCTTGATGTGTTAAAAGAGTGTAAACCTATATACAGTGAGTAGAAGGACATATGTAGTGTAAACCTTTTGGACATTTAAGTAAAGATTCAGAACCACTGTATAATTGTAAGATTTAGAGTTCCCATAAAATTTGGACTTAAGAAAATTTTCTGGAAACAGGGGCATGTGTAACGACAACTGTACATATAATAATTTTTTCTTTATGAATTTAGATAAATTAATGTAAGCAATGTTTTGAACTTCTTTTTTGGTTCGTATCGTGATGTTAAAGAAACTGTGAGTAACTTTTGAAATGAATATTATTATTTATGTTGGATTTCAAATAATGTGGTAATCAAAGGGAAGTGTATTTAATGTTAAAACTATTGTAAGATGTGAAAATTGTAATTTATACACTTGGTCCACACGTAGGTAATGCATTAGGATATGTGTAGTAGAAAACCTGTGGTGAATACCCTACCTGTAGGGGAGCGGGAAAAGGTGGAGGCAGGCGAGTGCGGGAAAACGCACACTGGGCGCGGTTCGGCACTACGGGCTCAGTATCACAGTCGGAGGCGAGCAACAGTCGGAGTTGTGAATCGGTCAGAGGAACACGTACTGTACCGAGGCGGCTACCCAGGAAAAGTGGATTCCATTGAGCCTCGGATGCACCGATTCCGACGACTACTTGGCATGGCTATATTCTGAGGCACAAAGTTGGAAAGATTACGACGCTAAGAAGAAGGAAAGTGCCGATGTAGTGTGAGCCTTAGCCGGGCTTGTATGTGTGCTGTGCTGCCCGCTATCTCGCTGCCCGCCAACCGCCGCACCGACTTGCACAGGTCAAACAATTATTTCATCTTTAGAAGTGTATCTGTGTGGACCAGTGTCGAAAATGTTTCTAACTGTTCAATAATAACGTGACTTTTACTAGAATTGCCTTAGCCATGACTTATCCTGATCACTGACCTAGACAGGATCCTTACCTCGTATTGTGCAACCCGAGTATCCTGAACTGAAAGTTTAAAAATTAGTACTAATAAGAATTATCAGTAGATGAATCTATGCTATAAAGAAGTTTAAAAGTTCTGTGTGTTATTGCAAATGTTGGTAAAGAACAAAAATATGACTAAATTGGAAGAGAGGTTTTTGAATTGAGTTAGCGACGTTATTTAATTAATTTGAGCCAGAACTAATGACAGTTAAATTATTCAGAAGTAAGACAAAAGAGTAGTTATCCATAGATTGATAATTTTGAGTGTTAATTTGCCTTTTAGTACTTAACAGTTTCAGTATAACGATCATAACAGTTTCAGGCCCCCTCCCCCCTTCTCTTGTCCATTCTTTCAAACCTTGAAATGTGCTGATCAGATTTGACCAGTAAAGTTAAGTTCTATATTAATCCTAAGTTTATTAGGGTTGTTTTACAATTTTAATAGTGACATTGTATGTGTGCTTTCAAAACTGCTCATGCTAGGACAATCTATGCCCGATTTCAGTCTGATCAGTATACAAAATGCAGTTCGTAGTAATCATTGCTGTGTGGTGTTGTGTAAATTTATCTCGTCCAAATTAGTACAAAAAGAGAAAGCTTTAGTTCAGTGGATTTTTCTGGTTCCAAACTTTGCCATATAACGCATCATTACTACATGTTACTATGCTTGTACATGCACCCACTTGTACAAGGAAAAACTCACTCATTGCCTAAGTAGGCTGGCGACCGAATTATTAATTATAGGTAGCATCTACTGTGTGTACTTCTTGTCTATGCGAAAGAGTAATTATACTTTACATTTGCTTGATGCATCACTGTAGTTATTGACTGAGTATAAGTCCGATCTTGCTTCTATTAGGTACACGCGGTCAAATTATGTACTAAAATCCTTGTTTATAAGGTGAAGCCCGTGAACTTATTACAGTACAGGCTTTATAGAGCTAACGTACGTCCGATTAGGGCGGGAGCGTTACAAGGTAATCCCCGCAACAGCCGATAGGTAGCGTTCAGTGTAAACAAGAAAAATGGCGATGGTCGAAAGTCACACACATGTGCAGTGCAGTTTCAAGGAGATAGAACCTTTTCATCGTGACGTAGCAAATAAGAGGTGAGTATTCATTTCACACAAAACAATTAATGATGTTTGTTGGATGTGAATGACATGCAAATACAAGAAAGTTCTGCATAATATGTAGTATTTGTGCAATTTTGTTTTAGGAAAACATGAGTTCTTCACGCCGTCTTTGCGTGAACCATCCAGATGAGTTCTGCTACATTTGTGGTGAACACGTTCTTCAAAAGAAGAGGAAGAATATCACTCCTTTTGTGAAGGAAGCGTATCTGGCATATTTCGGAATTAAACTTGGAGATCAAGACAAGGCGTGGGCACCCCATAAAGTTTGTAAATGCTGTGTGGAGTGCTTATGGCAGTGGACAAAACGAAAAAGGAAAAGCTTAAACTTCGGAGAGCCTATGGTATGGCGAGAGCAGAAGAGCCATACAGATGATTGCTATTTTTGCATTGTTAATGTGAAAGGTTTTAATAGGTTCAAAAAACGAAAGTGGGAATATCCCGATTTGGAGTCAGCAAGAAGACAGGTGGTGCAAAGCAACGATGTTCCTGTACCAACCTTCACAACATTACCCAAGCTAACATCATCAGATGACGATGTGCACGGCGAGGAATGTACAAGTAGTGGTTCGGAATACGAATGACGTGAGACACAACCCCAGCAGTTCGACCAGAAGGAGCTCAGTGACTTGATACGAGAACTCAATCTTTCAAAGCAAGCATCAGAACTCTTAGCATCCAGGCTTAAGGAAAAGAACTGTCTTCATCCAAGTGTTAAAATAACAGCTTACCGGACGAGAGAAGAAAACCTTCTTCCATACTTCAACCAAGAAGAGGTTATAGTGTATTGCAGCAATATACCTGGACTTTTACTTGAATTGGGGCTGCCGGAATATAGACCAGAGGACTGGCGTCTCTTCATAGACAGTTCCACTAGAAGTTTAAAATGTGTTCTCCTACACAATGGCAATCGTTACGCATCTATTCCAATTGCCCACTCAACAAAACTTCGTGAAGCATATGCTAACATCAAGATGGTTCTGCAGAAAATTCAGTATATGCAGCACCAGTGGTTGATTTGTGTTGATTTGAAAATGGCGAACTTCTTGCTTGGACAACAAAGTGGATACACAAAGCACCCATGTTTTATCTGCATGTGGGATAGTAGGGCAAAGCACGAACATTGGAAGCAGAAAACATGGCCTCCAAGGGAACATATGGCTGTTGGTGAAGCAAACATCATTAATGAACCTCTGGTTAGTAGGGACAAGATTGTTCTTCCACCATTACATATTAAGTTAGGACTAATGAAGCAATTCACCAAAGCTTTAGACAGAAATGGTAATTGCTTCACATACATCTGCAATACGTTCCCTGGACTCAGTAGTGAAAAACTTAAGGCAGGAATATTTGCTGGTCCTCAAATTCGCAGGCTCATGAACGATACCAATTTTACAAGTGTCATGACTGTCACTGAAGCATCGGCCTGGAACAGTTTTGTCGCTGTTGTAAAATGTTTTTTGGGCAATCATAAAGCTCCCAATTACGAGGAACTGGTCAAAAACATGCTCACTAACTTTTAAAACTTAGGAGCTAACATGAGCATAAAATTGCACTTCCTTCACAGCCACTTGGATCGATTTCCTCGTAATCTAGGTGATTTCAGTGAGGAACAAGGAGAGCGGTTCCATCAAGATATGAAAGGAATAGAGGAAAGATATAAAGGAAGATGGGACAGGCATATGATGGCAGATTATTGCTGGAATCTGCAAAGTGACTGTTCTGAAGAGACCTATAAAAGGAAAGCGTGCAGGAAGCGGTTCGTCATGGACGGAAAATGATATACTTATAGAGAAACTTTTCAATTATGTTTTATACGTGGACAAATGCCTATCAGGTTTTCATAGAAGCTATTTATAAAGATTATTTTCTTTTTTCATTGTAGTTTGTAGCGCTCGAGTTCAGTACTAGCAATTTTTTCTAATTTTTTTGGATAATCATGCATTATCTCAAAAACTAGAGCCAAACTGCATAAATGGTTGCTATATTCGTCCTCAGCACCACTAACCCATCCTAAAGCCACTCAAATATCCTTGGCAAGAAAATGAGTGTTGACCAATGTTATTATTGCAACAATTCTTTGATTTCTCCTTAATTGTTCGATCATCTGACGCGAGTTCTTGATACACTGCGTTGAAATACAAACGACGCCAAATTAACATTCAACCTTACTCTCACTTTCACACTTGCTATTCACAATGTGAATACCGTTGTCTCACGTACAGTAGCCTCAGATGCGAAATGTTGTGCACTGTAAATTCATCAAATGGCAATTATAACTCCCTAAATTATTTAGAATCTTTTCAGTGCACATTTATGTGTATTTTTCAAAACAACAATAGAATTATCATTATCAATGTCCACATTACACCTATGAGTTTGTCTAAGCAAAAACTGAGTCTTTCAATCCGACCACCCCTTAGTATTCTTCTTCGAGGCATAATGTAGAAGTAATAAAATTTCCGTGCAATAAGAAAAGCTGTAGCTATTCAAGATGAAGACATTGAAAATTGGGAAATTCCTAATGATTGCAAACGAAGACTGAGTTTGTTCCGTTTACTCTTAGACAAAATTAAGAGAAAGAAGTAGTGTACAGCTGTATACAGTCTGTACTGCCCCCGATGGCTTCGTTACTACCACAGAGGTAAAAAAGAAGGTAGTTGTCATTAAGTCAAAAACTTGAAACCGACGTCCGCCATCTTATGTAGCCAAAAACATTAGGTTCGCCGCAGTTATACCTGCATGGTTCGCCGTGGTGATACTTCCCCGTGACGTCACTCTGACGTGCTCATGACCAGGTTCGACCGTTGAGAGTAACTATCGACTTTCGTCGTCATGTCGCAAATAATATCTGGTGTTTGCCTGTGTGGAGGCGTAGTTGTTTCATTTAAAAAAATTTACATGTAAATAATTGTTCACTTTGTTGTCATTTACAAGATACAATAGCAAGCCATGTTTCTTCCCTCATTGCACACATTTAGGGCATAACAAAGAACTCGTAGGTACGTTTCTTGCAAACGTGACCACACAAAATGTTGTCCGCACGAAGTAAAAGCGGAAAATGTAGCAAAAAAGCGGCAATACCAGTGAGCCAACAAATACTGGTTTCGAAGTTCCAGCTTGATTTTCTATATATAAATACAATAACAGGGGAAGGACACAGATTACGAAACCATCCTTTTTGCGTTATAACCTTCTTTTCTTGGTTATTAGAAATACATCAATAAAAAAGAAGTTACATTAACTAGGCCAAATTTGTTTTATTACTAGAGCAAATAGGCATTGAAGAACAGAAAAACGTACGAAATTGCCTTCATGACGCTGTGTTATTCGTGTAAGCACTGTAATTTTTAGCATTTAAAATAGGTCTTGCACGCGCACGGCAGAAATAATGAAGAACAAGCAACTCTAAACAGTAATCTGCTAACGTTTTGGGCTATTTAAGATGGCGGCAGGTCCCACCTCATTGTGACTTGAAAACATCGTACAGCGTAAGTCTGTAGTGCCGTCTCCCTTCTTTTTTTTTTTTACCTCTGCTGTTACGACATTGCTTTGTTTTCCACTGCTGGCAAAATTAACGACCTAGCAGTTGTGGCATTCTAGCTGCGTGGTACACGTATGTTGCTGCCAACATTTAAACAAGAACGTCCCTAGAACGCAATTCAAGAAACATTGTTGGTTCCGTGTGTAATATCTACCAGAGCAAATGAATGATACACGAGATAGGAGGGAGAGACAGTGGAAAACTTTTCTCATATGTGTACGTCTATTTCCTTTTACCTCTCTTAACGGCTATATACACACATAACTTTTTTGTGGACATCTCTGCCATAGTACTTTCTGAATTATGTAAGTTTCATTGGCCTTATTACAATTAATACTAAAAGACGGTGCTTTAGTTTCCGATGTTCACTTTTTAATATTATGATATGAGGTGGCATTGAGGTTTCCGAAGACATGGTCACCTTCAAGTACTTCATGCTATTGTATGTTTGCTGCGACAGATGGTATGGAGGTCGTGTAGAATTGGCTAAGGTGCAATTGGTACTTCCTGCGTCACATGTCGGGTAGGGTGAATGACGGGCGTCCATGTGCGACAAATTTTGTTGATATTATCCGTGCATATACATCCCAAAGCAAAATTTATCGATGAAAGTTTCCTGGAATGAACCACCAATACTAGCATGAACAAGCTACCGTTTGAGCAGCTCATTAACATATTTCCTCCATTTGAATTTTACTTCAGTGCGGTAATCCCAAAATTTGATTTAGAGCTTTGTTTTTCTCATTTTTTGCTGTTCATTTCTGAACGATAGTCACTGTCTACTAGTTAAAGGTGTTGACTATAGTAGTCAGAAATTATTTTTTCCTTAACATAATGTGAGTAGACGTAATTCAGTCCTTAGCGTTCACCTTATATATTAAAATAATTGCACAACGTATTTAAACCAGATTTCGCTGTGGCTAATCAACTGACATGAGAACCGTCTGTCACCTAATAAAATTAATTTTCACCGTAATTTTGTTTTACATTTAAGGACACGTCGAGGAAATACTATACACAGTCTCTGGTAAACGATTCAATAGGAATTTTTTTATGTGTAATGCCGAACGACGTAAGCACGAGAGACTATAGGTATAAGTGTTAGACACTCTTTCCAAAGGGATTACATCAACTTTACAGTTTCTTTCGTAGAACTGAAAGATGTCTGTCCACTTTGATGAATTATACATCTGGTACTTATCTGGATGTATGAGGTTTCGTTGTCTTCTTAGTGGTAAGTTTGTCTCGAACCTTTCCTGTTCAAAGAAATCTACAATTCCAGTAGCTCAATGGATGATTTTAACTAAAAAATAATAAAAGTTCATTCATTCTGTATTTCTTTTGAACACACAGGTAATGGGTTTACAGGAAACATTCAACTTCCACAGTAACACAATTTTCATTTGTTCACCTCAGCTACTAAATTCCAACTAATCACTACGACTACAGAAACGTACCTGACTTTTTCATCGTCTCTATCCGCCAAGCGCAGGTATTAAGCCGACTTTACACATATTTTTTATGTAAGTATAACAAAATTAAGAGGAAACATTGTTGCACATAACTTTAAAAAACATTGTTGGACATAACTTTACAAAATTATATAGTTATATATCTTGTTATTAACTTCAGGCCTGTTCTGCTCATGTCTGTCGAAAGCAGCAGTTCGTAAAGTATATCGTTTACATAGAAATGGACCTACACAGTTTTTTTTGTATAAATGAAGTGATCGACATCCACCGGTATCGTAGAGCTCCTAATATGCGTTAGTCTCGACTACGGCACCGCTGCCCCTGGGTAGTGAGGGTTCATAGTTCGAGAACCGTGTGGTTCACAACCGGCCTGGTTAGCCACTGTTCTTACCGACAGCTCACTGTCTCCGTCCATGAACTCGACACTGCAATAGACAGTTGCACCTCAGTTGATGTGGTGTCCCATGGCCTCCGGGAGGTGCTGCATAGGGCTGCACACGTTGAGGTTGCGCCATACCGGTTCAGACTTTTAACTGAGTGCAGGCGTTCTAGCAAATGGACTTCATAACGACGTTCTCGACGTGGGGTAAGGTCGGGGGTGAATGGCGCTTCCAGCGGGTCTCTAGGTAGCATTCTAGGGTTGTAATTGTTCTCCACGTTATTACAGAGTGAAAATTATTGAACTATATGAAATCAAATCGTCATAACTTCTTGCTTTTGCGTTAGGACGTTCAAACTGTACTGTTGACATCGGGGTGTGATGGGAATCAGTATGTGCATGCACTTGTTGTCGGCCATTTTCATTAGAATAGGTTCGTCAATAAGAAAAATTGGCGCATTTGCGGGGCTGAGAATCCTCATTCCACGATCGAGAAGTCTCTTCACCCTCAACAGGTAGCTGTGTGGTGTGCAACGTCCAGTCACACAATAGTCGGTCCGATATCCCGTGATGGCACGGTGACTTCCGAATGGTACGTGAAGGTTTTGGAAGATGATTTCATCCCCATTATCCAAAGTGACCATGATTTCGACAATCCAAAGTGACTCTGATTTCGACAAGGTGTAGTTCATACAAGATGGAGCACTCTGGGGACCGCATTCTGGCTCTGGGGTATTCAGAGGTCACTGACATGGACCTCGATTGGCCGCCATATTCTCCTGATCTGAACACATGCGTCTCCTTTTCGTGGGGCTGTATTAAAGACACGTCATGCGGCAGTAACCCCAAAATAATTGCTGAGATGAAAAGAGCCATTTAGGAGGTCATCGACGGCATCGATTTTTCGACAGTGCATCGGGTCATGCAGACTTGCGCTACTCGTCTGCGCCACATCATTGCCAATGATGGCAGGCATATCGAACATGTCATAACATAGATCCGAATGTCTGTAGTGACGTTCACATGTTTAATAAAGTGTGTGCACGCCGTAGTTTGTAATTAATTTACGTTTCTTTTAATATAGTTCAATAATTGTCACCCTGTGTATACTCCGATACACAGCATGAGAACCTCCATAGGACTGTCTGGAAGAGCTGTAACGAAATGTACCTCCAAAAACTACTGGTCGCCTTTTCTAGGGTACTGGTCAGTATGAGGCACTTATCAGATACGATTAATGTCTGAAAAGGAATCAATGCATGGGTTTGTTTATTAAGTGCAACAAGAGTGTGAGAAGGATGTTCAACCAACTCAAGTGCCAGACGCTCCAAGATATGTGCTGTGGAATACGCAGAGGTTGCCTGTAAAATTCAGAGAACGTTCTTTGCTAGAAGAGTCAATAAACATTTTCTTTCCACAGACGTTCCTCATGAAACGACCATATTGGTAAAATTCGAGCTATTACAGAGATGCGAGCTATTCACAGGGATAAGTATTGGGCAGGTGGGGGGGGGGGGGGGGGGGCAATGTTACTGACTGGTGTTCTACGTACTACAAGCACTATAAAATTGCTCACAGTGTTATAAATGAATATCTTAGGTATTAAATACTGAAATCGATTATGAAACTCCTCTTAGGTGAATATACATGTTTACCTCTCTACAATCTACTAAAGTCTTCGAGAATATGCAGTTTCATCCTAATGAGGACACATTCCGCTGTTAGAGCTTAAATGTAACTCATTGCTACATTTCGCGGCACTTCCAGCTGCCCGTTTCATCAATGGAAGCGGTGCCATTCCCATTCTGGCGTTAACACATGCCTGGATCGTAAAATGTTATGACACTATAGCACCGGGAGACTTAATGCTCCTTTCCGCATCGCACTCGCACTTAACAGGAATGAGCACACACTGCTATCGTATCGCGTTTGGCCGGGTTGACTGTTACACTGCCGTATTTCTCCGTTTATGCTGTGCCACATTTCTAAATGTACGTCTGTCTACTTTACTAACATCTATCTCTCTGCTCTTCGGCTTCCCAGTCTGGCTTCCACTTTCATTTCTACCTCCTAGTACCCTTCCTATGAAACGTTATCTCTTTATTGACAAGTGAAGCTGTGCTACTTTGTATACTGTCCTGAGCGTTGTTCTCGAAAAACAGACGTACCTGTATTTCATCTTATTCCTCGAAATCTGACCGTAACGATGTTTTGCACGTCTACCTGCCACAAATAAGAAAGAAATATATTTGTTAAGTGCTATAGTGCTTAGAGCCATTTGAAAAATATTTGCCAGCGTATGAATCCAGCCCGTCGCTCGACCTACGTGTCAACAACTCGTACTTCTCAGGTTATAATGACTTCATACCGACGTTTGATCAGTAAAACACCTTGGCGTTGAAAAACAAGCGGTGAATTTCACAAGGCCCTGAGAGAAACCTAATAATGTAATTCGAGCGAGAAAACCGCAAAAAAACTTTTTGATATTAAGGAATAAAAAACCAAACGAATCATAAGGAGTCAATAAGTCAAAAGAAATTGCGAACAGTAAAATTTAAAAAGGTTCCAATAAAATTTCGTACTTTTATTGAGCAACTAGTTAGTGGTATGGATAAACAAAAATGAAGCACTTTAAATTAATGAGCTATCCGGAAAGTAGACAGCGCCGTGGCTTCCCTATTCAACGTGACGTAATAAAAGATGGCTATGAATTGAAAACCGGTGACTGCTTTCATCCGTCTTGATTCCAGCAAAGCTTTCCACACCGTCCCTCTCGACGCTGTATTTCTCATTCAGGCAGCCGAACCGCTTTTTCAGCCCACGGCAGATCATCACAGGTACATAAGTTGTCAGCAAACTAGCAACTGCTGTAAGTTATTTTAATGTAGATTTCAGAATTTCTCACAAAGGGACAATAAATAGTGTCTCAGCTAAACCACACGGGAACGCAAACCGTGAGGTACACTGAAAAGTTTTGCGAATCTGTTTTATACTTCGTTGTAAACAAGAAAAAGTCTCAGATGTTCTTTCATTGCAGCTGTTGATGTAATTTGGATGAATACAATCTGTGCGAGATACATGAACAGCTGTAAAGTTTATCAAATGCTGCGCCGCTAAATCTGTAATTTTTATGAGATTCTTCATTCCTATATTTTCAGTTAGGTTGAGGCCAACAACACGGCAAATCTGTTAACGCTAAATTCTTCTGTGTTGCAATATGTCGAAGATGGAATTACATTAAAAGTAACGAAAATGAATTTATTTGGTTCGTCCCCTTACAAACAAAGTAACGTCCTACCAATGCCTTATCTATGATACCACGTACTGTCTTTATGCCGACTGCCGTGACCGGAAGGTAACCAAATATATCTATGAGCAATTAAAAAAAAACGTAGTCTCATTTGATCACCATAATACTTCTCACTGCGCGTGGTCCTATTTCTGTAGACAGGTTGTCGTCTTTCTACGACTTTTCAACGGACGCAGCTGGTCTTAAGGATGAAGTAGACGCCCAGCCAAGGTGGAAATCGACATTAGTCTCTTTTTACTTTTATAGCTACCGAATTATGACATAAACTTCGTATTTATTTAATAGAAAAATATATCTCTGTCAACGACATTGAAAGGAGTCTTTCAAGATGGGATACACGTTAGTTACATGTTCTACACAACTTTTGAAAGATTTATTCATCGAAATGATGCGGAGAGTTTCAGTTTATAGGATATGTTTAAGTGATTAATGATTAGTGTTAACGACGGTGAACACATTACTTTTTAGTCCCTCCCCCGTCCACTCTGTTTAAAACACTTACCCAATTTTTTTAAATTACAGGCTATCAGTTCTTAAATCGAACTTCATCCATGGAATAGAGTGAGATGTCCAGGAGAAATGATTTTAGTTAGATGTAAGACCTGCTTTGCTATCTCTGACTTGTAATAATGATGAAAGTAGTATATTTATTTGTATTTAATATTTGCTGTTTTTATAAGGAACTAGGCTTATCAAACACATGTCCTATTGATAATATTTTGCGATCTGGCCTGTTCACTGAGGAACTTGTTTCAGAAACCGCGATTTTTATGGTATTATGCAAATGGTCAGAAATTTTTATTACTGCATATTGAACACCACTGAGCCACTGACAGCTTCAATAGTGAATAATAAAGGTCATACTTCCCCCATTGTTGTAGGCACGGGTGTCATTATGCTTCTGAAATTGTGGTGGATTACTTATGACGAATTTCATTTGTGAATATACACGGTGTGCAGTGAAGGAGGTCCTCAATCCAAAATTAATTATTTCGTATAGTGAGATCGATATACGAGAGCAACAAACGGTATGTTTATTGCGAAAGCTGTACGAATTTTATATAGTAGTTATAGAGAAGTTTCGAAATAGTTCGAAAATCTGCTAGTAGATGGCCCTGTAATCGTAAAATATAGTGCCAAAAATAGCCCGCCGCAGCTCATAGCGGTCATTTCCACTGTTGTAACATGAAATGACGTTAGTGTACCGAAGGAAGAGGTTCGAATCGTGTATTCTACTGAAGAAAGTGTTTTTCTTGTGCTGGAATACGACAGGTTACAATACGATTCTACGACAACAAGGCGCAGTTTTCAAACAAGATTTAATGTTCAAAAGGACCCGATGCGTAAACCGTTCGCAAGCTCTTCGCCAGCTTCCAATGGACAGGCAGTTGGCTGAAGATATAGCGGCGAATGTTACCCTGAAAACACCACGCTTTCTGTAATTATTCAGCAAAATATAAAGAAATCCGCCCGAAGAAGCAGAGGCTGGTTCGAAGCATTCCAGCACGCAGAAAATACTAAGAGACCCTACACACGCTTTCAAAATCAAAAACCATCATGCCATACTTGTACGAGCTAGGCGAAAGAGGGCTGAATTTGCGAATCTGATTCTCACAATGATAAAGAAGGCTTTGATATTGGCTGCAACTGTTTCACTAACTGAACACACTTGCACCCGAATGGAGCCATCAATAACCAAAACTGGCAATTTTAGGAGTCCCTTGTGTGGAGTGAAATCACTGTACTACTGCCATAGTCACCATTTGGGCTGCGGTACGCAGCAGATGGTTTACTGGCCCTTTGTCCATGTGAGGAACGATCACTATCGAACGTTGCGTTAAAATTTTGGGTCAACTTGTTTCCACACAGCTTGCGTTGCAGGATCGGCCATGCACCGAGTGGATCATTTAAGATGGGGCCAGACCACATAACACACAACAGGTGTTTCGCTTTCATGACTAATACTTCGGACATGTTTGAACGAGCAAACGCTATTTGTGTGATGCAGCCTCATATATAAAATGAGAGAGATTTTCTGATTACAGCTGTGCATGGGCGTTGGATTAAATGCAACGATCGACATGTTAAAATTCGTGCCGGACCGGCACTTAAACCCGGACATTCCGCTTCGTATCCAACCCAAATTCCCACATGCTGCACACTACAAATGTAGTGCCCTACCCCCCACCCCCACCCCCTCCTCCCATACATTATCCTCTGTCTGCTCGCAGCTGTTCAGCAGAGTCGCTCAAGAGTTCGGACGAGTGAGTGCATCTGCACAGAAGATATAGCTTCACCGTAAAAGTGCATGTCTGAAAGAACGGTCACATCACACATAAATAAGTGCATATAATGTATGGATGACACTCTATCTGTAGTGCGCGCCATGTGGGAATTTGGGCTGGACAGGAGGCGTGTTCGGATGACCACGGCGGGCGAGAAGACTTACCCGAGGCTCCACTGTGGAGAGTTGGGACCCGACAGCGTTTATTTTCTCGTGTTTTCGAGTGGTCGTGGTTCTTACATTCTTCTACCGGAAGGGTTGCCTCAGTCTTATTCTGTTCTTTTTCCTATTGTTTAACAATAAAATACACTACTGTGACATAAAAGAAAAAATCAAAACACCATATTTTGGCAATTGGAGTCTCTGGTTCGAATCTTCACAACAGCAAATTTTTCTTTTGTTCCTTTTTAAATTTCATTTAAACTGTATATTTTTGTTAAATGGAAATTATAATAAACAAATATTGAATTAAAATAAGAAAGAAATGGTAAGACGACTGCTCGCGATAAAAAAAGTGGTTACGGAGACAGCTCGCTTAAAGCGGAAACTAAAACAAAAATTGGGAATAAGGCAATAGAAATGGTAAGGCAAACGCTCGCGTCTAGAAGAAAAAGAAAAAAGTTAAAATGTCGATAGAGCACTCGTCCGCAAAAGGCAAAGGTCCCGAGTTCGAGTCTCGGTCCGACACAAACTGTGACATGTGACTATATCATTTAATGCAAACCCGTATGCAGCTGAGATACGAATATCTGTTTGCTTGGCACTGCTTCTTGTGAGGCACATAGGAATACACTGTCTACCGCGCAGCACGTCCTACCCCTCAGGACGAGCTCGAATCGGCGATCTGTGTGGCAGCCGAATCCATTTCCGTCGAGGCGCTAAAGGGTGTGACGGCGAGTTCCACTATTCGTTGGCGCTACCTCGGGACTGTGAATGGTGCAATTTGCGAAATGATTGTGATGTGATTGCAAAGACTGTTAGCAGAGGATGAGTTTAATTATGGACACTGATATTGTATGCACTGTACAGCGTACAGCGCCATCTGTGTGCAGCTTTTTGAACCATTTTGAAACTTCTGCATTGGTTCTGTATGAAATTTTTACAGCTTTCTCAATAAACATAGCGTTTGTTGCATTCGTCTGTGGATCTTAGTTTTCGAGATATTTAATTGTGAAATCATGGACCCCTTCGCTGGATACCCTGTGTGTGTTGTGATGGTGCAGTTAAGATACCCAACTCCTTGAATAGGTGCCTACATGGCGACCGCGCGCGAACACCACATATTATTCTTACTGCACGCTTACGTGCAGTCAAAACTTTCTTTCTAATTGATGAGTTACCGCCAGGAAATTGTCCAATAAAAATTTATGCAGAGGAAATAAGCAAAATATGCGAGGAGGATAATTCGTTTGTTTCTAAGGCAACCAATTATACGAATAGCAAAAATAGCTGAACTTAATTGTTTGAAGTCAGTAATATGCTTCTTTCAGTTAAGGTTTTAATCAATATGTGTACCCAAACATTCGAAGCATTCTGCCCTCTTACTGACTCCATGTTCTATATCAGTTGTTGGTATTTGTTGTACAGTATTGAATTTAGACTGATTTCTCAAAATTTAAGGATTGTCCATTTCCTGAGAACCGTTTAAGGATTAACGAACTCTTCTGTTCCTTTCTCTCTAATGGAATTTATTATAAAACTAGTTTCGTGTCCAAAAAGTACCAGTATTACTTGTTGAATGTTAGTTAAGTGGAAGGATATTCACATATATATACGGAATACGAGTGGACTCAGAACTGAACACACTTAAACTCCCTTTGTGGTTTCTCCCCAGTCACTAATGTTTTCTACTTTCCGAGTATAGTTTGAATTATTCAACACAACGTTTTGTAGTCAGTTTGTTAAGGACGATTCTGACGAGTTGGGTGTAATTCCACAAAACGTAAGTGTTTCTAAGAGCGTAACAAGATCTACACAATCAAACAGCCTTGGAAAGATAACAAAGATTACCAATGGCAATTCTTTTATTATGTAAGGCTTGCAATATTTCGGGGACAATGTGTAAATAAGACTATCGGTTGAGTAACCCTTCTGGAATTCTAACTGTACAGTAAATTTTTGGAAATTTGTGGTAAGGTCTTATGGGACCAAACTGCTGAGGTCATCGGTGCCTAAGCTTACGCACTACTTAATCCAACTTAACGTAATTTACGCTAAGGACAACACACACACCCATGCCTGAGGGAGGAATCGAACCTCCGATGTGGGGAGCCGCGCGGACCGTGAACAGACGGCTCAGACTGCGCGGCTACCCCGCGCGGCTAACTGTTAAGTGCTAAGCAATTTGCTTCTACTTGTGTGTGAGACTACTCTTCACTGTTTCGAAAATTCAAGTCACATATCAGTAAGAAAATAGGACTATAATAATTTTGGTCCTTCTTGTTACATTTCTAATAAAGAGGCTTAGCCGGTTATAACACTACCACTCCTGCTGCTATACCATAACCTTTAAGTTGGAGGCAGATCGTATAATGAAACTATTTTGTTAAAGCAATTAAGCTATAAAGCAACTGTGCAGTGTTTCCCTCTGAAAGGAATTTTGTTATGCTGACCGTGATGTACCTAATGGAGGTGGCTTATCGAAAGTGAAAGTCAGTATTACGTAAATATTTAAACAGTAACGAACAATAATTTAACTATCCACACTGTCCAAATGATAATAAAAACGGTCGCCAACCTAATTACGCATAAGAATGAGTAACATTCTTGTTCAAGAAACTGAAAATAAAACTTCAATGGGCAAACACAGCCTATACTTTGTCAAAAGATAGTGCAACGAACCCTGGTACCTGCATATGTTAGTGTTAAGGTTGGAGCTGACAGTTAGAGCAGATCAAACTATTTGCATAAATATAGCAGATAATGATACACACTATTACCTTCAGGGCTTAGTCAAACTGAATGGTCTCAATAAGATTACTATTAATATTCACAGTCGAATCATAAATTGGACATTACTTTTCAAACATTTTCCTATCTGACAAAAATTGTAAATGTAGTTCACTGCAAAATTATGAACTGGGCATAGGTTAAGTCACTCTCTGCTAAATACTTTTTTATTTAAAATGAAAGTTAAATGTATTTCACTAACAAACACTTTCTCACTGACCTTTGAGTAGAGGAAGTTACTCTTTTAAAAGATAGTGCTCTTTCTATTAATTGTTATCTATCATGAGCATAAAGGATAAACTGAGGATTCTTTTACACTATTAATATACACTTCCAATACACAAGAGAAACAAGTGCTTAGCAAGCATGAGTATATAACTTTCCACAATTGCAGTTTTCAACTTTTACTGCAGTGAGAGACAAAACTGACATATTTGTAAGATACTGACTCACCTTTTGCGATTTACAACAGACAGCAATGTGATCATTTACTAAGTAAAACTCTATAAGCCTCAGTTTTAAGAACTTTTAATTTTGAAGCTGACAGCAAACTGTTATAATACTTGAATGAGATTTTCACTCTGCAGCGGAGTGTGCGCTGATATGGAACTTCCTGGCAGATTAAAACTGTGCCGGACCGAGACTCGAACTCGGCACCTTTGCCTTTCGCGGGCAAGTGCTCTACCAATCACGACTCACACCCCGTCCTCACAGCTTTACTTCTGCCAGTATATCGTCTCCTACCTTCCAAACTTTACACGAGCTCTGTAACGTTTGGAAGGTAGGAGACGAAGTACTGGCAGAAGTAATGTTATAATACTTGTTTGTACTACTTTATTACTTTAAATTCTATTTTTCACTTTAGTATTTTAGCAAGCCCACAAACTTTTAATAAACAGTTTTAATTGCAAAATTACTTTCAGCAAACATTATTTTCTTTAGATCACTCTTTTGCCACATTAACCTTAACTTTCTTTTTACTGTGTTCAAGAGGCATTAATTAGTAACTTAGGACACTCGGTAATCAATTTAGCATGGGAAGAATTCTAAGTGGAAATATGACAGAAGATAGATCAAGATAAGTTTTCATAATTAGTCTTTTGGTTTACCTTAAAACTGAAAACAAATAAATCATCCACATGAGCTGATCCTTCACTGTACATTTCTACAGTTCCTTGGTTCCTTTTCAGTGGTCGCGCAACGTGGTGGCGAGTGCATGTTTGTGGGCGGATTTGCATGCAGAAATGCTGTACTCTATCAATTCTTCGTGGCGATGATAGATACCAATTCCAGAATACTTCCAGCTCTTTATCCATCCATACGAGGCATTGGCACATTGGAAAACGGCACGAAAAGCCTCTCTCGGCACCAACACAATACACAACTTTTACATGAGCAGTTGACAGTTTGGGAGCTCGTCCCCGTCTGACTCTCCCTTCCACCTTTCCATCCATGCCAACCACATTTTGCACACGCTACAAAGTTCCGTTCCCGAGGGGAAACACACCACCTTTTACACACAAAATAACTAAAAGCCTTTAATGAGGATCAGTCTTTACATAACAGCAAGTAGTTACTTTAAACCAAACATAACGTTTGCGCATATTGGTATTTCTATATAAAAATTATTTAAACAAAATTACAGTTATATACATTAAGTTTTGTTTCCTTCAAATGAGACAAACAATTTAACTAATAAAGACAATACATTACCTATGATTCAATCAGGACATCAAAGTTTCTACAAAGAAGAAAGTATACATTTTTATACAGTACCGAATTAATCATAGAATAATTACAGAAACTCAACGATATAACATTAAATAAAACAAAAGGCAAAATAAATCAGTAAAGCATTAGAGCTATGGTGTTACAAGGTACATATTTTAACCTGTATGGATAAGTTCCCCATGCCAATGATGCTTTACATGTATGGAACTGGATCAAACAATAACCAGGTAACAGTAGTAACAAGGAAACAGCGCCGCTAATTGATGTCCTGTCGCTCAGTATAAGATGTCCACCAGCGATGGCCCTGCAGCGCAAGTGTGAGCAAAGTCACAACCCATGTAGGGTTGCTGCGTTTGTTATTAGACAGTCACATGGAGTGCTCAGAACTTTGACCATGGACATCGTTAGATAACTACAAAGTGGTTATTGGTGTACAATTCTGCACACTAAACTTCACTATGGTATTGTCATGGCACAGGCCCCTATTAAACAACATTTCATGATCGCTATTTCTCTGTAGTCGTCTTCTTGTAATTTTCGTAACAGATAATTGTCCGGACTGTTGTGTCTGCCGCGAGAGCAGGCCATTTCGTGTTTCCCGAACGACGCTCCAACAGTCTCCATGTTTATACAACCGTACAATAAATGGCATAACACCATTGATAAATATAGACTATGAACAGAAGTCTGCTGCTAAGGCAGAATACTCAAAATTTCTAGGTGTATGCATTGATGAGAAATTGAATTGGAAGAAGCACATCGATTATCTGCTGAAACGGTTAGTTTCAGCTACTTATGCTATTATGGTTATTGCAAATTTTGGTGATAAATATATCAGTAAATTAACCTACTATGTCTGTTTTTCCATTCACTACTTTCATATGGCATCATATTTTGGGGCAATTCGTCATTAAGAGAGAAAATATTCATTGCACAAAAGCTTGTAATCAGAACAATAGCTGGAGCCCACCAAATACCCCCTTGCAGACATTTGTTTAAGCAACTTACGATATTCACAGTACCTTCGCAATACTTATATTCACTTATGAAATTTGTCATTAATAAGCCATCCCAATTCAAAAATAGCATACCTACAACACTAGAAGAATGGATGATATTCACTATTCTGGATTAAATCTCACTTTGGCACCAAAAGGGGTAAATTATACTGCCACAAAGATCTTTGGTCATTTGCCGAATAGTATTAAAAGTCTGACTGATAGCCAACCAAAATTTGAAAGCAAATTACGAGAATTTCTGAATGACAACTCCTTCTACTCAATAGATGAATTTTAGATATGAAGAAGTAACTGTAAAAAAGTTAATTATTTTTTGTAAAGAAAACTTATGTTAAAGTGACACGTTCCACATCATTACGAAATGTCGTATTCATGACGAAAAAGGATTAATGTATGTATGTACGTATGTATGTATGTACGTATGTATGTATGTATGTTCACCGTTAATTTCAGTAATTTGTGCGGTATTAGTGGGACATCCGTCATGCTGGTACCCAGTGGGTTGCCTCAGTGGGACGTCTACCAGTGACAGCGGCAGCGCGTCTGGTAGGGACTGAAAGTACTCGCAGCTGTTTAGAGTCCCATTCATGAAACCGTGGCCAGTAATGTGATTCTAGTGAAACCTGCACCACACATGGCAACGCCGAGGTAGTTGACCATCCACATATCTATCAGTAGGGACTTTCAACACACCAGTAGTGCGTATTCCAAAGACTGAATTGTCCATGTTTCGTAAACAATGCTTCATTCGCTAAAAAAAGTATTACCTTGAAATGCTGCATCACTTTGCAGGTTTCGTAGACACCATTTCGTACATATCGTTTCTCTCATCAGCTGACGTTCTTTTGATGTCCAGCATCCTTAAATTACTGTATGTCGTTTACAGAGTGTGAGGAGTCGCCGCGACGAGGGTACCGCTCAGCATGCAGCCTACCTCTGGCCTCGACTTCCACTCTAAACGACAGCCATATTCGCTTTTACGTTTTTCGTATATATTGAGAAAGTCTCAGCAGCTCCACGAGGGAGTTGTCTGATCGTTATGATAACAGGTAAGCGTACGGAAAGTACCAGAGTTAAGTGTTACGTTACAATTGGGAGAGGTTAGTGAGTTCTCTTCCTTATGCCGAGACTGTGGTTTCCTGCGCTTTTATCATGTAACTATTATGTCAAGATCCCCACATGATGCGTCTCGGGACCTTCTTAAGACACTCTCCAGTGACACAGAAAAAAAAAAATAAATAAAATAAATGCAGTTCTATTAATGAAGAAATTAAGTCGTTGACTTAATTTGTCAGCTACAAACAATATAAACTACTTGCGAACAATAGAAAACTCGCCGTACATTTTAGTGAAAATCAGGTGTCGATCTTGTTATGTGTTCTGAATGTACTTGGAGTGACCTATGTTACCTGCCTCAAGGGTTACACAGAAATACAGCCGGCCGGGGTGGCCGTGCGGTTCTAGGCGCTACAGTCTGGAGCCGAGCGACCGCTACGGTCGCAGGTTCGAATCCTGCCTCGGGCATGGATGTGTGTGATGTCCTTAGGTTAGTTAGGTTTAATTAGTTCTAACAAGGGAACCTCCCCATCGCACCCCCCTCAGATTTAGTTATAAGTTGGCACAGTGGATAGGCCTTGAAAAACTGAAAACAGATCAATTGAGAAAACAGGAAGAAATTGTGTGGAACTGTGAAAAAATAAGCAAAATATACAAACTGAGTAGTTCATGGGAAGATATGCAACGTCAAGGACACTGGGAATGCAGGAGCGCCGTGGTCTCGTGGTAACGTGAGCAGCTGCGGAGCGAAAGGTCCTTGGTAAAATCTTCCATCGAGTGAAAAGTTTAATTTTTTATTTTAAGTTCATGTGACAAACTCTTATGTTTTCATCACTTTTTTTGGAGTGATTATCACATCCACAAGAAAACCTAAATCGGGCAAGGTAGAAGAATTTTTTTTACCCCTTCGATAAGTGTACAAGTTAGATTGGTCGACAACATATTCCTGTCATGTGACGCACATGCCGTCACCAGTGTCGTATAGAATATATCAGATGTGATTTCCTGTGGAGGAATCGGTTGACCTATGACCTTGCGATCAAATGTTTTCGGTTCCCATTGGAGAGGCACGTCCTTTCGTCTACTAATCGCACGGTTTTGCGATGCGGTCGCAAAACACAGACACTAAACTTATTCAGTGAACAAAGACGTCAATGAACGAACGGACAGATAATAACTATGCAAATATAAAGAAAATAAAATTTTCACCCGAGCGAAGACTTAAACCAAGGACCTCTCGTTCAGCAGCTGCTCACGCTACCACGGGACCACGACGCTCCTGAGCTCACTTTGTCCATGATGCTGCCTATGCGACCCGTGGACTACTCAGTTTGTATATTTTGCTTATTTTTTCACAGTTCCACACAACTTCTTCCTGTTTTCTCATTTGATCTGTGTTCAATTTATCAAGGCCTATCCAATGTGCCAACTTATAACTAAATCTGAGGGGGGTGCGATGGGGAGGTTCCATTGTAAGTTCTAGGCGACTGATGACCTCAGAATTTAAGTCGCATCGTGCTCAGAGCCATTTGAACCAACAAAAATACACACACAAACACACACACACAAACGCATTCCAACTCTTGAAAACACATGAACACATGACTATCGCCAGAATGTCTACAACCCCCCCCCCACCCCGCCCTTAAAAATCAAAGCCGACTCACTCCAAGATACCACTCCACTACCAACCTCTACAGTTCCCATGACCCCTCAGGTAACCTAGCACTCAGGTCAACTGCAGTGAAGAGGAGGTTTGTCACAAGTAAGTAAGTGAAAACTTATCACAGAACTTTGAGTCCAGAAGTGCTGTCAAAAGAACCAATATGTTGTTGTGGTCTTCAGTCCTGAGACTGGTTTGATGCAGCTCTCCATGCTACTCTATCCTGTGCAAGCTTCTTCATCTCCCAGTACCTACTGCAACCTACATCCTTCTGAATCTGC
Organism: Schistocerca nitens; assembly: GCF_023898315.1. Taxonomy (NCBI): domain Eukaryota; kingdom Metazoa; phylum Arthropoda; class Insecta; order Orthoptera; family Acrididae; genus Schistocerca; species Schistocerca nitens. The sequence goes on from NC_064620.1 coordinate 3,742,013, forward strand.
TTAGTGTATTGATCTCTTGGTCTCCGATTTTTACCCTCCACGCTGCCCTCCAATGCTAAATTTGTGATCCCTTGATGCCTCAAAACATGTCCTACCAACCGATCCCTTCTTCTACTCAAGTTGTGCCACAAACTTCTCTTCTCCCCAATCCTATTCAATACCTCCTCATTAGTTACGTGATCTACCCACCTTATCTTCAGCATTCTTCTGTAGCACCACATTTCGAAAGCTTCTATTCTCTTCTTGTCCAAACTGGTTATCGTCCATGTTTCACTTCCATACATGGCTACACTCCATACAAATACTTTCGGAAACGACTTCCTGACACTTAAATCTATACTCGATGTTAACAAATTTCTCTTCTTCAGAAACGATTTCCTTGCCATTGCCAGTCTACATTTTATATCCTCTCTACTTCGACCATCATCAGTTATTTTACTCCCTAAATAGCAAAACTCCTTTACTACTTTAAGTGTCTCATTTCCTAATCTAATCCCCTCAGCATCACCCGATTTAATCTGACTACATTCCATTATCCTCGTTTTGCTTTTGTTGATGTTCATCTTGTATCCTCCTTTCAAGACACTGTCCATTCCGTTCAACTGCTCTTCCAAGTCCTTTGCTGTCTCTGACAGAATTACAATGTCATCGGCGAACCTCAAAGTTTTTACTTCTTTTCCATGAATTTTAATACCTACTCCGAATTTTTCTTTTGTTTCCTTTACTGCTTGCTCAATATACAGATTGAATAACATCGGGGAGAGGCTACAACCCTGTCTCACTCCTTTCCCAACCACTGCTTCCCTTTCATGCCCCTCGACTCTTATAACTGCCATCTGGTTTCTGTACAAATTGTAAATAGCCTTTCGCTCCCTGTATTTTACCCCTGCCATCTTCAGAATTTGAAAGAGAGTATTCCAGTTAACGTTGTCAAAAGCTTTCTCTAAGTCTACAAATGCTAGAAACGTAGGTTTGCCTTTTCTTAATCTTTCTTCTAAGATAAATCGTAAGGTTAGTATTGCCTCACGTGTTCCAACATTTCTACGGAATCCAAACTGATCTTCCCCGATGTCCGCTTCTACCAGTTTTTCCATTCGTCTGTAAAGAACTCGCGTTAGTATTTTGCAGCTGTGACTTATTAAACTGATAGTTCGGTAATTTTCACATCTGTCAACACCTGCTTTCTTTGGTATTGGAATTATTATATTCTTCTTGAAGTCTGTGGGTATTTCGCCTGTCTCATACATCTTGCTCACCAGATGGTAGAGTTTTGTCATGACTGGCTCTCCCAAGGCCATCAGTAGTTCTAATGGAATGTTGTCTACTCCCGGGGCCTTGTTTCGACTCAGGTCTTTCAGTGCTCTGTCAAACTCTTCACGCAGTATCTTATCTCCCATTTCATCTTCATCTACATCCTCTTCCATTTCCATAATACTGTCCTCAAGAAGAACCAATATACATAGATTAAATGTGGGAGAAGTAAAAGTAATTACTCAATTTACGCTCACTTTTGTGAGACCTGACATCATTAAGTCATGGCGAAACAACGATCCTTATTATTTATAATAAATTTTAATAATCTTGGTTGTAACAAATTGTAATTACAGTTTAAGATCACAGTTCGTAGTAATTGACGGAAAGTCGTCGAGCAAAACAGAAGCGATTTCTGACATTCCCGAAGGTACTGTTAAAGGTCCTGTGCTGTTCCTTATTTATATAAATGATTTAGGAGGCAATCTGAGCAGCTCTCTTAGGTTGTTTGCAGATGATGCTGTCGTTTATTGTCCAGTAAACTCATCAGAAAATCATAACAAATGGCAAAACGATTTAGAAAAGTATGTCCATGGTACAAAAATTGGCAGTTGTACCTAAAAACGAGAAGTGTGACGTTATCAACATGAGTGCTGAAAGGAATCCGTTGAACCTCGGTTACATGAGAAATCAGTCAATTTTAAAGGCTGTAAATTCAACTAAATACCTGTGAATTAGAATTACGAACAACTTAAACTGGAAAGAACACATAGAAAATGTTGTGGGGTAGGCAAACCAAAGAGTGCGTTTTATTGGCAGGACACTTAGAAAATGTAACAGATCTACTACAGAGACTGCCTACGCTACGCTTGCCCGTCCTCTTTCAGTGTACTGCTGCGCGGTCTGGTACCCTTACCAGATGGGATTAACGGAGTACATCGAGAAGAAGGGCAGCACGTTTTGTATTATCGCGAAATAGCGGAGGGACCGTCACTGAAATGATACAGGGTTTGGGGTGGACGTCATTTCTTTGTGGTAGAGTCTTCTCTCGAAATTTCAATCACCAACTTTCTCCTCCGAATACGAAAATACTTTGTTGACATCGACCTACATAGGGAGAAACGACCACCGTAATAAAATAAGGGAAATCACAGCTCACACGGAAAGCCATAGGTGATCATTTTACCGCGCGCTGTTCAAGATTAGAATAACAGAGAATTATTGTGAAGGTGGTTCGATGAAACCTTCGTGCCTGCCGGAGTGGCCGAGCGGTTCTAGGCGCTACAGTCTGGAACCGCGCAGCCGCTACGGTCGCAGGTTCGAATCCTGCCTCGGGCGTGGATGTGTGTGATGTCCTTAGGTTAGTTAGGTTTAAGTAGTTCTAAGTGCTAGGGGACTCATGACCTTAGAAGTTAAGTCCCATAGTGGTCAGAGCCGTTTGAACCATTTGAACCCTTCGCCAGGCACTTACGTGTGACGTGCAGAGTGTCCATATGTAGATGATTATTACTATTTCGGTTTATTAGCAACTTCCCTCAGATCTATGGAAGTAACTGCAAAGTTGCCCTGCAGTTAATGCGGACAACAACTTTAAAAGATATTAAAGCACAAAAAATATGGTATGCAATAGTGTAAACAGGATGATGTGTACTATGTCAGACGCTCACCTGATGTCACTTAACGTATGCCAAGTTTCACTCACGAGGCTCTTGTAGAGACAAAGGAGGATTAGCTGGCACGAGTTCTGTGCGCTGCATAGGAAACTGAAGAGACGCCAGGTAGGGTGGATAGTTTGTACCAAAACATGCGTTGTAGGTGCAGTGTCTGTAACAACATTGGTGGTGGCCACGTCGAGCCGCTGTTGTAATGCACCAGTTCTATTCTGTACATACAGCATGTTGGGTTCTTTTTTATTCTGGAATAACGTAAAAACATAATTTTTAAGTGTTAATGCAAACAATTGTGATCAAGTGATAAGTGGATGTTTCGTTACGTTTCCTTCCGAATTGTTACCTGATAAATGTAGTGCGTCATGCCTAATTCAGTTCCTCATTTAAACATCTCAAGTGAAACCATCATTGAACGGAAACAATATGTTTCCATACATGGATTCCTATTCCAAATTTATGTAGTCACTCCCCTCTACAAGTTCTTGAAATCTGTAACGGGAATTTCCGAACACATATATTTAGGCTTACACATTAACTGAAATGCAATTTTTCTATCCATTTTCCTAGCTCTGAGGATGGTTGCCAGTCATCAAAAACGGCTAATCATCAACTTTTAACTATATTTTTATCGGAATTTAAACTTCAATAACCTTCATTTTGTTGTAAATTTTGTGAATTTAAGTTAACATAGAAGCTGTGCTATGGCACTGTTAATGGAGCATTTGATTCTTTTATGTATGGTTTTGGAGTGCAATAAACTCAGGCACGAGTACTTGAGGTCGGGAAAACTTGACACCATAGATACCTTAGTGCTCGAGTTTGATTACTCACAGAACTTGCCTCTACCTAAACTGAATATCACTGTGAAATTCTATAAGAGACTATCCACACCGTGGAGACTACTATAGCCCTACGTATTTAATGTTCGCTGTCACAATGACCAGTCAAGTACATTTTATTGGTTTCTTGAAGGTTCAGCAAAAAATACTGAAATTCCGTGAGTTCGTTTCCATAACACTTTATAAGTTGGAAGCTCCAGGTGCCAAACGATATTAAAGACTACGACTATTACAGTTCTATCGGCTTCGTGTGAAGGGCGTGGACGATTTTGTAGTTGGCTTTCAGAATCAAACAAAGTTACCATACACCTTGCAGAACGGAGGTACTAAGCATTCTTCCAGTTTTAGGAGATTGTCTTGTTTTATATTCAGCAAACAGTGTAGAAAGATTTTTTGAATTAATTTATCGGAGATTGTCTTGTTTTATATTCAGCAAACAGTGTAGAAAGATTTTTTGAATTAATTTATCATTAGAAATTCAATGGAGATGAAAGTCTATTCCAGCCTTCTTTACGCATTACTTTCTCGGCAGTGCCGTACTTTATAAAACATTTATACACATCTTTCATTACGCTATTGTCTTGGCTTTCTCTTATCTCGTGGAATCTAGCAAAAGGTTTACACTGTTCGTCTATGATCGATTCTATTGGCAGCATGTCTTTCCCAATCTGTTTCAATTTCACTACGTTTTCAAATTCATCTTGAAATAAGTTATGATCTTACAAATGGCATATACCTTATAGGAATTTGAGAGAAACCTTGCAACTTAGCGGATGGATGGGGAAAGGAATAAACAGTGCAGTAAAAATGTTACTTTATGAAACTAAATAGAATTTTCAAATCGAATTCTACAGTTGTCTGAAATGTAAAGCTAACCACCAGTATGTGTTGTCAGTTCTAACTTACTTCATCGTCACATGAAGTTTTAATACGAAAGCCATTTGGAAGCTGTGTCCTTGAGAACAAGAGACATGAGTGTTAAGATTCACTTGGAGAGATAGGAGGACAAACAGATGTATGTGGAATCCCTTTCCATTTCGGGAACACTTAAACAGTCAATGCTACCGTAACTTAGGCCTATATGGAACAATGCTAAGGAACATAGAGAACAATTAGAATATGAGCCAATATGTTTCAGTACTTCAGAGCTGCGGAAAGAATCCAGCATACTTTGAGGTGGAGACCTTTCACATTACTGAGGACAGGGCTTCAGCTTTATCACCATACTACGTCACAAAACCGAAAGAAAAGAAACTGGAAGACAAAAATATGTCAATCTGTATTACAATGGAACACATTTTCCATCTCGTCTACTTATGCAGGAATATTCAGTCGTTACAAAGTAATGAAAGGAGGATGTACATTGCCAATGTGGAAGACGGACGTGGTAATGGATAAGAAGTGTTTTCCTGAGATTACGAATGCAAAGACGAAAGATATCTTCGGACTACACAAGTTCCTTCGAGACGACAATGCAGAAATGTTGAATAATATTGTCGACGGTTATGCATCTGCTACCGACAGCGACTGCTTAGGGTGCGAAAAAGACACACGATCGGTAGTAACCACGCATATACTGTTACAGATCATTCTTGGGAACGGTGTTGTGTCCTACGTATGTCTGCGATTGAATAAATGCATTTCTTTCACTTTGTCGATGATTACGAGTATGTTAGTACTAGGTTTTTAAAGCGGGTTATTATGCGTTATGTTCGTTGGTACATATGATGCCTTCAGGAACACCTTCACAGGTCTACTGTTGCTTTGACAACTAATTATGTTTGTCGAATAAAAATATGTTTTGTCGCTTTACGGTCTGAGTGCGCTACCTTTAGATTTAACTTAACAGTGAAATATGGAAAATGTCGTTTTCTTGTTCGTGTTAAACAGCTAAGTGTGGTGCTACATTAGCAGTTCAAATCAGTATGCACATCTTACATAGTACACTATCACGACATTTATACTGAAACAACAATACGTCGTTTCTGTTTAAATGAAATTTCGTCCATGTATGAGGGAATGAAAATGCCACGTCAAATGTTTGATGCTCTGTATATCAATTTCCATATATTGCAAATAAGTCTCAGTTGTTACTCTTACCTACTAGAACAACAGCATATTTATTAGCTAATGTAGTAAGGTTCACTTTGACTTTACTTCTCATTGAGTTTCTGTGTGCCACAACCATAAGCATTCTCTCATTATTTGTCGTCCAGTCTTCGATGATATTAAAATTATATTATATCCCTTGTTCTTTCTATTTTTCTCCTTTTTCCTTATGGACATTATTCTTGTGTTTTGGGTTTGTATCATAATAAATCTTCCATATTGTGGAAGGGAGGAACTATGCATTGATCAAGTTTTGGGATATTGTCTTGTTTTCAGACATTCAGCAAACAATGCTGATAGATTTTGAATTAATTTTCCATTAGAGATTCAATGGAGATGAAAGTCTATTCCAGGCTGCTCGATGCACTACTTTTCTCGGTAGCGCAAACCAGTGCTGCTTCTCCGTATTTTCTCATTACAAATACCCATCTTCCATTACGCTATCGTCTTGGGATGCTCTTATCTCGTGGAATCTATCAAAGGGTGTATACTGTTCATTTATGATCGATTCTCCTGGCAACAAGTCTTTCCCAATCTGTTTCAATTTCATTGCGTTTTTAAATTCATCTTGAAATAAGTAATGATCCGACATACATCAGTTTGTCCTCCTATCTCTCCAAGTGAATCCTAAGACTCATGTCTCTCGATCTCAAGGACAAAACCTCAGTTTTAAAATGGCTTTAGTATTAAAAGCTTGTAATGCGATCCAGTAAGTTAAAACTGACAACAAACACTGACTGTAAGCTTTATATTTAAGACGAGAGGAAAATTTGTTTTGAAAACTCTAGTTGTAATATTTTTACTTTACTGATTATTCCTTTCCCCATCCATCCGATAAGTTGTAAGATTTCTATCAAATCCCTATAAGGGATGCCATATGTGAGATTGTCTCTAGCTTATTTTAGAACTTAGCACGTCATAATAATTTATTATTAAGACCAAACTATGTGGCACATTCCTAGGAAGCTACTATATACCCAGTCCCTTATCAATCACCACTCGGTGCTTGCTGCAATGCTCTGGACAAAAGTTACATCACTAAGTACAAGAGTACAAGAGCAGATGGTTGTCATTGGATACCGTCATGAAATGATGTACAAAATGTGATAAAAGATAATATTCTGAAATCGTCTGACAAGAATCATCATGCTATGAGGGCTGACATTTACTATGGATCGGTTTATGGATCTGATCTAACCACTATGCATTGCTCGTTCTAGCTACTGTGGTCAACCAACATGGAACTGTGTGTGATCTGGTGAGTGACCAGTAAGTGCTGTTCTTCTCTGAAAGCAGCAGAGATCTAATGGCTTCAAATTTATGTTAATAAAATGTGGTAACGTTCATGAATGATTGGTTAAGCGTTTCTTGCTCGATTTTATTAATCGTGGTATTTTGATAATATATGGAGGAATTTGAAATTAATAAAGAGTCTTTCCTTGGAACATTCGTTATATCCATATGCTGGTTCAGCTGTAAAATAAATGGCAAAAATTTAGTTGGTGCCTTCAGCGACTTCATCATCATATCTAGCGTGAGTTGATTGCAAACTTTGGTCCTGCACTGATTAAGCCATCTGACACCCTAGAACATCAACTGCACATGTTTTTTGGTAATTAACTAGGCATGGCTACCTACACTACTCCCAAGTACATGTCTTTAAACATAGAATTCTGATGTGCTGAAGAGAACTTATACAAATGACAAATAAAATAAATAAAGCGTCTGGCAAGTTATGTGAAGGCTCTGGAGGAATTACCAGACAGTCTCCAGCTACCCAAAGTACAGAAACGTATATTGTATCAAGTGTACCAAGCATTTTATGTACACAACGTTTACAGGTGGTCCATGTCTCTAATTGCGTAACTTTTTGACTTCTTGCATGTGTCACAACATGTAATTTTACATAGTGTTCCACTTGAAAACGTCCAGAGGCTGACATTGAAAGTGGGAACGTTATAAATATGTTTACCTGTAACAGGTGACAATGATGTATTCTAAAGTTTTGTATGAATACATACCGCTCCAGAGAAAAAGTTATCAGAAATATGATATGTTACACGGGTCCAGAAATAGTTCAGAACAGACTAGATTAACTGTGTTGTGATATTTTTCATCAATTCGTTTACATCTAACACACTAAAGTTCCATTTTTCTAACTGTAGAGTTCACAAATAGAGCCATTAGAGCTATAATATATGCATGTACCAATGACACATTTAAAGCCAACATCCATATACCAGGCAGGACACGAATCCATAACCTCCGACTTACGAAGCAAGAACTGTCACAGAGGGTGTCCACCTTTATCATGATAGCAGTTACTTTTAACTGAAAGTGACATGTTTCCCCCGTGTTGCATTCGATGTGGCATGTCAGGCAATCTGAGAACAAATAAAACTGTTTGCACTTCATTTCTTTCCATTTACCAGCTATTGTAGAGTCACTTATTTTGCTTCGTAAGAGAAAACGTAGAAATGATGTAGCACTTACGTGCTATCAATACACCGTTCAAAATCAAACGAAATTCACAGAATTTCCTTGAAGCTACTTTCCTAATATTCCATATCAGATTCGTGGTACAAATCAACATTAAAGAGAATGAACATCGTTGTATTATATTACGTTCACCGTTTTTTAACGGCATGTTTTTATCCGGGAAAGAATCGTCACTGCGGTATTCTGTGCATTTACTGAGGAAGTAACACATATGAATCACGCACAGAGAGGAAATGAAACAGTTGCATTTCATTTAGGAACGGTGGTTAGTCGTTATGAAAACAGGGCAGTCTGTCCCCATTCAGAACAGCTATAAGGAGTTTAATCACTCTTTACGTACGTCTGATGTTTATTTGGTCCGTTAATTTTGAATCGTAGTACGGTCCGAGTTTGCGCTGCAGTGTATGTTTGCTATACACTGACAGGGAGTAAATTCTCAGACAAAACAGAAGTGAAATTAATAAACTACTACGAAAACAAAGCAAAATTGGGTAAACCGTTTAAAGTACTTCAACGACCGCGGTACAGTGGTCAGAAGTGGGTAATCGATTTAGTTAATAGGACTTCAAGAACTCTGATGTCAAACGAATATCTGTCTGTGTGTCACCGTGCGTAGCTGAAGGTAAAAGCGCTCACCGTAAGGAATATCACAGCAACCACACCAGAGAACTTCTGAACTCGAGCCACAGATGGCTTTAAAAGAAAAACAGCAGCTTCAGTGCAATGGATATAAATGTGTATTAAGAGGTGATTTAAAAATGTACACTGATCGACCAGACCTTCGACCTACTATCATTATAAGCCTGTCCAGGCGATAGCAGCGTTACCTGGCGAGGAATGACTGCTAGTCAAATGTAACCACGGTGCATGTAGTACCAGTGAGCGAGATGTCATTATGTAGAACGGGGATGGCGCGCGATCGATCTGAATTTGACCGCCTCGTGGCTTAGCACGAGCATTTCGGAAACTGCACGAGTGTTCGAGGAGTGTGATGGTAGGTGTCTTCAACGCGTGACGAAACCAAGGTTAAACCACGTCCGGACGTCGTGGGGCTCTGCGGTCCTCCCTCACTACAGATGACGGACGTCGTAGGCTGGGCAGACTGGAAAAACAGGACAGGCGGTCAACTGCGGCCGAATTAACATCAGAATTTAGTGCTGGACAGAGTTCAAGTGTGTCTGAACTCGCAGTACACAGAATACTCCAGCAGTGGAATGATGGCGGTAACACCAGAATTTTTATATCAGTTTGATAACAAATTAATTAATTGATCTATTAATTACCCCCACCCCATATGATGTCATGAGTTTTAGCCGGCCATCACGTGGGTCCGATCCCGTTCTCCTCTCCTCAGCTGCCCCGCCCCCCGCCCCTTCCTTGCCAGCCCTATTGGTGGGAATTTTGAATTTTGGCAGGAAATAAAAAAATGGTGGGAATTTCAAAAATGGCGGTAATTTCTTCGTCCCAGAGCTTTGCTGACGTTCCACGACAGTCGCCACTCGGAATTGTTGGGAAGTTCAAAAGGGTGATGTGACGTCCGGTGGCATTCGTTACGTCATATACAAAGGAAATTACATATATATATATATATATATATATATATATATATATATATATATATATTTATTTTTAATTTATCAGCATGATTTTTTCTCTCAGGGACATTGTCTTTTCTTATCACTTTTACTTACGTGCATAAGTAAATATGAAACGGGTTCTTCAAGGGCCTCAGTTATTCATGACCCAACTTTAGATTATGAACATGATGACTAAAATATAGTTGCCGTTAACTGAATTGAATGTAATTTTGATAATTTCTATTTATTGATTGCAAAGCAACTGGGAGTTGTGAAAAATCATCGTAGTAACACAGCTACCTCAAGAAAAGCCCAAAACGGTCACGCGAGGAGAGAGGGGCGGCAGCGGCATGTGTGTGCTCCTCGATGTGCGGTCAATAACCAAATAACTTAGAACCAGTGTTACCTCATCCCCTACCAGCCCTCATCCTTCCCTCTCGTCAGTGTATGTGGGGATTCATGCCTGTTCTATTCTGTCACTGCTGCTCCACAAAGAAATACATCTGGTGGCAGTGATATACTGCTTGTGGTCTGTGGAAATCAGTCATTGATAGACAAAAGACTCAAGAACAGGACGCTCCCAGCAAACTGTTGAACGTATTGGATGGGTGCCAGGAGGTGCCATATTAAAACTCGGCGAGAACTTTCCCAGTGATTTATTGTTTTTAGCTACAGTGTCCTCGTTCCTTTTGGTCTGCGTCATAGGGTCCTGCAATGCTGAGGAAGCACTCCAACGGTCCGTGTAATGCAGTGCTGTGTCGAGCCGGCCTTGTACGCCAGCAGAGTTGTGGCACCATCAGGATGCCGCAGTTGACTCGGGGGTCTGCTTCTGTGCCGACTCAGCTGTCCCCATCCTCGTTGCATCTGGGCCACTCTGAGGAGCTGCCGAGCGGCCTGCTAACAACTGCAAGATGGTCTACGCTGTGTTCCTTCACCGGCGTGGCCTAGGATGTGGCGACAACAAGCAGCCGTGACCAACAGCCGAGTCTGCGGCCCTCGCCCCAGTTGCCCCTGGCGTGTGTTGGAAGCCAGGACGACTGCCCCCAGTATTGAGCCGTGGAGTCGGCCGCCGCTGGCTGGCTGGCTACGGACCCCACACCAGCCTCATGAGGTCAAACCGAGGACACACCGTGGACTGGAACACTGGCACCCCATCTGCTGCTGTGTGTAGCTGGTGGTGTGACGCACCCCGCCGTCCAGGATTGCTGCTACACTTGAATGAATCTCGTTAGCAAACGGCACCCATTTATATTCGGTTGTGCGCCTCTGTTTTTCCAAGCGCGCTGCTTCACGCCACATACACATAACGCTGAGGTTGGCCAGTGGCCCCCTTCTGCCCATGACTTGCGCCATGAAAACTGCTGTGTGTGCCCTCTCTGGCAGTTCTACGCACCTGTGGCATCTATTTGCCTTCACAGCTGCTGGTATGCATAAATCACTGCAACCTGGCCCGCACCTGGCTGTAACTTGTGCTCAGAAAATCGCACAAAACTAACTTTGCCTATCCTAAGCAGTGGTGGCGCTACATTATTCCCCTCTTCGGAAAGACCCGGTCTCTGGTCGATCCTTAGCTAGCTCTTAATTTGTTTGGGTCGGCACCTATGGCATATTTCCTTACTTTTAGAAAACGTAAATGTCGTCTAGTGCCCTCTTAAAACCATGACATGAAACAAAACGTAAAAATTCCTGACTGGACGACCACTTACCTGCTCGTCTCACTCCCTCGGTATCCAATCCACTCGGACTTGGACTACACTTGGTTCTCTTTTGGAATTAGCTCTCCGCCTGATCAGAAAGAAAGCAACACATAACATAGTTAAGGCTGCGATGAAAAGTGGCACAGAGGTGCTCAAAATGATCTTTATTTGCTGTTGCCTTTTCCTATACTGAGTGACATGTTGAACAAGCACTTCGGCTGATATGCGCCCCTCTTGCTCTAAAATGAACTGGTTACGAATCTCAACAGACCTGGCTCCAGACTTTGATTTAACAAGGTCAGATTCTGCCTTTGCAAAAACTCTAAAGTGGCTTCTGGCCAATACAGCTGTCGCTGCGTAATATTCAATTGTGAGATTCCTGAAATTGATGCTGGCAGGTGGAAGGTTACTCTTATTATGTTACACAGTTCCATTGATTAAAATTCCGCTCCACTCGAGCTCTCTACTTTTCGCTTCCGCAAATACTCCCCGCTCAAAACAACTAGCTACTACTACCAAATTCTCGTAGGTCGAGAAGATCCAATGCATCCCAACCAGTTGCAAGCTCAGTTTAGGCTCCATGATGTCCCTTGGACAGTCTGTTCCTTTCCCGCTGGCTAAAAATAACTGCCCTTTGCACGTATCCCATATTTGTAGCTTCACAGACTTTCCTCCAACATACACTATTTTTGATCCAAACTCAACAACGAGTGTGTGACTACTTTCATCATTAAGTTTACATTATATGAACTGGTTCAATAAACACGACTTTCCTGACCCAGCACTGGCGATAACTAAAAATTTAAACAGGAAATCGTACGACTCTGACATCGTTATACACATACTTATTACGCCTTTGCCGCAAAATTAACACTGACACATTTACTTCTCCAAAACTGCCTTTGAGTTCTCCCCCAACAACACTCCATATAAGTCAGACGCTAGACTTCCCTTTTCAGTGACCTGAGGACAGGAATCACCATCACCCTTCCTCCCTCTTTAAGAGGACTGCTGCCCCTAGCAGGCTGTATTCGAAAATACATACAATATATGAAAATACAATGCCTAATTACTCTAGATAAATCCAGTGATGCATGACACAAAAACAAAAGGACACTACAAATACTCTACTACTTTCTCGATCGCAACGCATATGGTACTTCATACTGTACTCAAATCTTCCTGGTTTTTCTGTATTTAGCACCTCTCTTCAGTCTCTCTGTCTTCCTCTTTCCTTCCTGTGACACGTCTGGTATCACATCTGGGCAACCCTTAAATGGCCGCAACCGCCCAACGCGTACTACCGTCGTTCTAGTTGGCAACTGAAGCTTAACATTACCGGGGGA